>NC_089506.1:152560635-153185635 GCF_036850995.1 Saccopteryx leptura | reverse complement strand
ACAGATACAAAAAACGTCAAATCATTTTTCTGGCATTTCCACATGGCTCGCAATCGGTAGAGCCAGGATTCAAAGGCAGGCTGTCTCACTCCAAAGCTCTCCCACAAAGCTCCACATCAGATAGAAACTCCACTCACACAACTAATCAAGTGCTTTATCATCTAAGTTAGCTCTGAACTTTAAAGAGCTAACCTTTAGATGCATGCCTCACCACTAAAGAAAATAGTTGAGGTCACTGTAAATAAATTACAATGATTCATATCTTTCCATGAAATATGACATTCATAAAGTTCTTAATTACTAAGCTAGCAACCCAAAATTTCACTCTTTGAATTTAAAGGTACTTTAGATACCATGTCAAATGTTAAACGAAAACCTCATCATCAACTTTGAAGAATGCCTCCAGTGATTGCTTTGCTTTTAAAGGCTGAAAAATTCTCCTAGTTAAATAACAGGCTTAAAATAACCTGCACAGAATCAGAGCCTGGCTTGGTAAGATGTGGGCAGTTAGTATACATACATATAAACTGTCCCATCTTTGCCCCCTCCATGACATTTAGTGCTAAGAATGGGGATAGTCGTTTTTAAAAATTAATCAAAGGGGGAAGAAAGATAACTATGGAAGATTAGTCATTAAAGTCGATTGATGTCCTATTCAAACATCAAAGGATAGCAAAAACAAGGTGATAGGACATAAAATAAAATGAGATCAAGGTAATTATCTTCAGTTTACATGATTATGCATTAATAGCTGTTGTAACTCTTAGTTCTCTAAAAAACAATTTGCATTGTTTTGTTACCACTCTTCTTAATTTGTCTAACATTTATACAAGATCAATGCTGAAAGTGTTTATTGTTGTTATTATAAAATACAGGTATGAAGTACAATCAGTTTGCTCATTAAGCAAATAAACATGTATGATGCTCCTCATGAGGGTACCAAGTACTTTCTATATTATAGAAATATAAAGAAAAATATAAAACAAAATAAGGTCCCTGTTCTTAAAAAGTTTACATAGTTAGATTTTAAAACTTTGAAACTTTGACCAGGCGATGGTGCAGTGGATAGAGCATCGAACTGGGATGTGGAGGACCCAGGTTTGAGGCCTGAGGTTGCCGGTTTAAGCAAAGGCTCATCTGGCTTGAGCACGGGCTCACCAGCTTAAGTGCCAGGTCGCTGGCTTGAGAATGGGATCATAGACATGACCCCAAGGTAGCTGGCTTGAGCCCAAAGGTCACTGGCTTGAAGCCCGAGGTCACTAGCTTGAGCCCAAGGTCGCTGGTTTGAGCAAAGGGCAGAGCCTCCCAGTCAAGGCATATATAAGGAAGCAATCAATGAACAACTAAGGTGCTGCAATGAAGAATTGATGCTTCTCATTTCTCTCCGTTCCTGTCTGTTTGTTCCTGTCTGTCCTTCTCTCAGACCTCTCTCTGTCTCTGTCAAAGAAAAAAAATCTTTGAAAGTTTTAATGAATTAAACTTAAATCTGAGACAACCATATAGTTGGGTATATGTTTGAAGATATTGAGAATTAGAGAGTATTAAAAGGGAAGGAAAATATTTTTTATTTAAAAAAATTATTTATATGGAGGAAGGAAATGAGAGAGAATAAAAAAGAGAGAGGGAGGGAGAGAGAAAGTGAAGCATCAACTTATTGTTCTACATAGATATGCATCCATTGATTACTTCTAATATGTGTCTTGACTGAGAATTGAACCAGTGACCCCAGGCCCAAACTGGCAACCCAGGAATCAATGAACAAGCTGGCAACCTCGGCACTCCAGGTTGATACTGTATCCATTGTGCCATCACCAGTCAGACAGGAAGAAAAAAACTTTAAAAATTAAAAAGATTTAAAGATTTGGGATTATATTATTTAGAGAAAAACAAAAGACTAACTGCAATTTAACTGCCTTAATAAAAGTTTTTTAAGGTATTAATTAGCTCTATCTTTATGAAAAATTTTAGGAACTAGGGCAGGGGTCGGGAACCTATGGTTTGTGAGCCAGATGTGGCTCTTTTGATGGCTGCATCTGGCTTGCAAATAAATCTTTAATAAAAAATAACAATGTTAAAAATATAAAACCTTCTCATGTATTATAATCCATTCATTTTCTACCGCTCATGTTCATGGTTGCAGGTGGCTGGAGCCAATCACAGCTGTCCTCTGGGACAACACCAAATTTTTATTGGATAAAGCATAATATACACGGGTCATTGTGAGGTCAGGAAGTAAACTCTCCTTTTAATTAGTAGTCAGCTAGCTAATTGCATAAACCCTTTTGACAAAGAAGATGGCTAAAAGAAAAAAGATGAGGAGTATCGTACTTTTCAGCAGGAATGGACAGAGGAATTTGCCTTTGTGGAGAGAGCAGGTTCTGCAGTGTGTCTAATATGCAATGGTAAAATTGCGTCGATGAAACAGTCAAATATAAAATGGCACTTGGACACACGCCATACTACATTTGCATCGAAATATCCAGCAGGGGACAGCAGGAAGAAAGCATGTCAAGAGCTACTGTGCAAGCTAGTCAGCAGCAACTCCGTGTTTGGACCCAACAAGGTGACTGGAATTCGGCTAGCTTTGTGGTGCTTTAGCAATTGTGAGAAATGGGAAGCCATTCACAGATGGGGAGTATGCCAAAACATTCATACTTGATGTTGCCAGTGAACTTTTTGACGACTTTTCAGATAAAGACAAGATAATGAAACGATTAAAAGACATACCTCTGTTGGCAAGAACTGTTCATGATCATACCATCATGATGGCAAATCAAACTGAGGCAACACAAGTGAAGGACATAAATGCAGCACCATTCTTTCCTCTCGCTTTGGATGAGTCAACAGACGTAAGCCATTTATCCCAGTTCGGCGTGATTGCAAGGTATTCTGTCGGTGACACACTACGTGAGGAAAGTCTTGCTGTTTTGCCTATGAAAGAGACAACAAGAGGGGAGGATTATTCAAGTCTTTCACTGAGTTCACTAAAGAAAAAAAATCTACCAATGGATAAACTTATTTCGGTGTGTACTGATGGTGCTCTGTGCATGGTAGGGAAAAACAGGATTTGTAGTGCTTCTTCATGAACATGAAAAGAGACCCATCCTAAGTTTTCACTGCATCCTACATCAGGAGGCGCTTTGTGCTCAGATGTGTGGCAAGCAGCTTGGTGAGGTGATGTCGCTGGTCATTTGGGTGGTCAACTTTATTGTTGCCCGAGCTTGAAATGATCGCCAGTTTAAAACACTGCTGGATGAAGTTGGGAATAATTATCCTGGTCTGCTTCTGCACAGCAATGTGCGTTGGTTGTCAAGAGGGAAGATGCTCAGCTGTTTTGCGGCTTGTCTGAGCAAAATCTGGACTTTTCTTGAAATGAAAAACGTCGAGCATCCTGAGTTAGCTAACATTGAGTGGCTCCTGAAGTTCTACTATCTCATGGACATGACTGAACATCTGAACCAGCAATGCGAGGCATTGGAAATACAGTCTTATCCCTTCAACAAGCAGTGTTTGCATGTGAAAACAAGCTGGAACTCTTTATCGCCGACATTGAAACAGGTTATTTACTACACTTTGAAAATCTGGGAGAGTTTAAAGATGCATGCACAGCGAGTGACCCTGCTTAACATCTTGATCTCCAGCAGCTAGTGGGCTTCACATCTAATCTCCTACAGTCATTCAAAACGCACTTTGGAGAATTTCGTGAGTCCACTCATCTTTTTAAGTTCATCACCCATCCACATGAGTGTACAGTGGACAGTGCAGACCTGAGTTACATCCCCCATGTCCCCATCAGAGATTTTGAGCTACAAGGTGCTGACCTGAAGGCCTCAGACATGTGGGTGAATAAGTTCAAGTCACTGAATGAAGATTTGGAAAGACTTGCATGACAGCAAGCATAGTTGGCAAGCAAACACAAGTGGGGAGAAATGAAAAAACTTCAACCTATGGACCAGCTGATTGTCAAAACTTGGAACGTGCTTCCCATCACATACCACACACTGCAGCGTGTGAGTATTGCTGTTCTGACAATGTTTGGCTCTACGTATGCATGTGATCATTCTTTCTCACATCTAAAGAACGTTAAGACCAACCTACAATCACATTTAACAAATGGAAGTCTCAATGCCTGCATGAAGCTTAACCTCACCACATATAAACCAGACTACAAAGCCACCAGCAAACCTGTGCTGTATCAGAAGTCGCATTAATGGTAAGAAGTACTTTATTCATCATTGATTAGCAACGGCATAACAAAGTTATTAAAAAGAATTCAGAGACTTATTGTACTTTTAAAGTGTTGGTCTTACATAAAATTGCACACATGGAACGTCAGAGAAATGGCGCCATGAGGAGCGCAATCGACAAATCTCCCCAAAATTTCAACAAGTTCATCAACCAGAGACAGAAAAATCTATCCTTGGAGCATCTGGGAGTTCCACACACTGAAGGCGAAGGTAGGATCGAGCAAATAATTGACTAAATATATAATCAACCCTGAAGGAAATAAGTCGGACAAAGGAACACTCTGCCTTCCTCACTAACCTGAGCAAGGGCTGCTTCCACTTGGAACTAAGAGTCGGGGGTGCTAAGGGTGTGGAGGAAGCTAGGCTACAGCATGGACATTCGTTCAAGCTGAGGAAGGAGTGTGCCTGTGGTGAATCAGCCCATGCGAGCAAACGCCTGTGTACCACGAGCAAACGCCCGCACCATGAGCAGCAGCTGCCAGCTGCGCAAGGGGAGTGCGCCAAAGCGAACTTCCCTACACTTGAGCTTCTCTGGGAGAGCGGGGGCGCCTCACCCAGCCATTCAAGCTAACAATCAGCGTCAGGGGAGGGGCACGTGGGCAGCTTGCAGTCCTTTCTGTAGCAGATCGGTGGATCCAATCGCTGAAATTAGCTTAACCCACAGTCTGCTCACCTCCCAACTGACCTACAGGGCTGTAATTGACAAGATCTCTCTCAGTTCAGTGATCTAAGACAAGAGGCGTGATATTTTTTAGTGCCTCTTGCTAAAGAAGTGGGGGCAGCTTCTGATTGGCAAAGCTTTCATACTCAGGGATATGCACTAAAAAGAGGAACTTGGCAGATGTTAAGACCTCCTGTACTGCAGGTAGCAACTAGTGCATCTTCTCCCAGGCAAAACAGGTTACAAAGTGCAGAAAGCCTGGGGAGAGTGGTCCCACAGAGTGCTAGGCATTCTGAACAGGCCTGGAGGCTCATAGAAAGTCACCTTGAGAGCAACTGGCTCCCAGCCCCGCCTGATTATGCTGGCGGCCCTGACTGCCAGAGCCTAACCCAGAGCCCTGCATTGAGTGTGGATAGAGTGGGGATCGGCCAGCTCTTTGAGCCTCTTACTCCCTAGGCAGAGGCAGTGGCAGCCTCATAGCTGGATCATCAGGCTGCTAATTCAGGAAGGAGAGACTAGGAGAGAGGCTCCGGGAAAATGGACTCTCTCATTGTCGGAGCCTGCAAATGCTAACAAGCCTTGACTACCAACGAGACTGAAGCCTAATATATGACATCGCCATAGAGTCTCATCAACTGCAAATCTCTACCTAAGCGTGCCACAGGGGTAGAGCCTGGAGTACAGAGTCACCGACCAGGAAGAGGGAGAGGAAAGAAAAGGAAGAAGAAGTTAACCTCTCAAAATCAAGAAAAATCCACAGGTTTTATAAATTGTTCCACTATTTTTTTTGTTTCTTTCATTTTCTTGCCTTTATTATTATTATTTCTATTTCCTCCACCTTGGTCCTTTTATTCTCTGCCCATCTTATTCTTTCTTTTTCTTGAACTACACTACTCATAAGTGTTACATTTTATTTCTTTTCTTCTTACTTACTCTCCATGAGGGTTACACTCCAAAACCCTTAACTGTCTCTCTCTCTCTCTTTTAGTTTTTTTCTTTTTTTCCTTTTCCACTTTTTCTTATTTCTCCCTCTCTATTAGTTTCTTCTTTTCTCCTTTTACTTTTCCTCTCACTCAATCCTCAATCACAAACAAATTATTTAATTTGGGACTCAATTTTTTTTTGTGGCATTTTGGGTGCTTTTTACTTCGCTTTTTAACTCATTAGCATTCCTCCCAACCCAGGATCACCATTTTATTTAGTTCTTGCTCCACTTAATACAATAGTGTTTTTTTTCCTTTTTCCTGTTTTCCTCTTATCCCTCTCATTATATTTCTTAGTCGATCATCACATACAAGCAAATCATTTTATATTTGACCCAAATTTTTTCCTTTTTTGCATTTTGCAGGTCCCTACTTCCTTTTTTGCCCCTTGAACACTTCCAACTCAGGCCCTCCATTACAGGCAGTTTTTGTACCATTTAGCATAATATAACTCACAGTTCATCATGATATTTTCCTAAGGAGGAGGGTACAGGAGGGGAAGAGAAGAAAGAAAAGGGGGGGAATAATAAATTATTATTGGGGTTTTTTGTGAAAGTTTTTTCCAAATTTTTTTTACTTTTTTTTTACTTTTTTTTTTACTTTTTATTCTTTCTTAACTCTCATTAGTGATATCAACAAGACCACCCTCAGATGCCATTAAGAAAAAGAAAATTGTATATCATGGATACAAAAGATAGAGAAATAGCACAGATAGATGTGGAAAATCCATGGAGAAAAAATTTAATATATTGGAAACCTTGGAGCTAAATGACAAAGAATTTAAAATAGAAATCTAAAAATACTAAGAGATATACAAGAAAACACAAAAAGGCAATTGAGGGAGCTCAGAAAACAACTCAATTAACACAAAAAATATATTACAAAGAAAATTGAAACTATAAAAACAAATCAGAAATAAAAACTCAATTCATGACCTGAAAAACGAGGTAACAAGCTTACTTAATAAAACAGGCCAGATAGAAGGTAGGATTAGTGACATAGAAGATAAGCAACTTCAGGCACAACAGAGAGAAGAGAGAGAGAGACTCAAAAATTTAAAAAAACGAGAAAACCCTAAAGGAATTGTCTGACTCCATCAAAAAGAATAACATAAGAATAATAGGGGGAGATGACATCAGAGTAATGGTGCTGTAGGAAGCGATACTGATAAATCTCCCCCAAAACTCAACAAGATCTTCAACCAGAGACAGAAAAACCTATCATTGGAGCCTCCAGATGTTTCACAATACACCCAAAGATGCCATTAAAGGAGAGAAAATCGAATATCATGGATACAAAAGAAAGAGAGGTAACACAGATAGATGAGGAAAAATCTATAAAGAAAAAATTTAATATATTGGAAACCTTGGAGTTAAACAACAGAGAATTTAAAATAGAAATCCTAAAAATACTCAGAGATATACAAGAAAACACAGAAAGGCAATTTAGGAAGCTCAGAAAACAACTCAATGAACACAAAGAATATATTTCCAAGGAAATTGAAACTATAAAAACGAATCAAACAGAGATGAAAAACTCAATTCACGAGCTGAAAAATGAGGTAACAAGCTTAGCTAATAGAACAGGCCAGATAGAAGGTAGGATTAGTGAAATAGAAGACAAGCAACTTGAAGCACAACAGAGAGAGGAAGAAAGAGACTCAAAAATAAAGGCCATATATATGAAAAGATGCTCATCTTCTTTAGTTATTAGAGAAATGCAAATCAAAACTGCAATGAGATACCACCTCACACCTGTTAGATTAGCTATTATTAACAAGACAGGTAATAGCAAATGTTGGAGAGGCTGTGGAGAAAAAGGAACCCTCATACACTGTTGGTGGGAATGTAAAGTAGTACAACCATTATGGAAGAAAGTATGGTGGTTTCTCAAAAAACTGAAAATAGAACTACCTTATGTACCAGCAATCCCTCTACCGGGTATATACCCAAAAACTCAAAACATTGATACGTAAAGACACATGCAGCCCCATGTTCATTGCAGCATTGTTAAAGTGGCCAGGACATGGAAACAACCAAAAAGCCCATCAATAGATGACTGGATAGAGAAGATGTGGCACATATACACTATGGAATACTACTCAGCCATAAGAAATGATGACATTGGATCATTTACAGCAAAATGGTGGGATCTTGATAACATTATACGAAGTGAAATAAGTAAATCAGGAAAAAACAGGAACTGCATTATTCCATACATAGGTGGGACATAAAAGTGAGACTAAGAGACATTGATAAGAGTGTGGTGGTTATGGGGGGAGGGGGGAGAGGGAGAGGGAAAGGGAGAGGGGGAGGTGCACAAAGAAAACTAGATAGAAGGTGACAGAGGGCAATCTGACTTTGGTTGATGGATATGCAACATAATTGAACGACAAGATAACCTGTACATGTTATCTTTGAATATATGTATCCTGATTTATTGTAGTCGCCCCATTAAAAAAATAAAATTAAAAAAAAAATAATATGTATATCACAGGGAGAAGAGAGAGAAAATGGAATGGAGAATATATTCAAACAAATAATAGACAAGAACTTCCTAAGCCTGTGGAAACAACTAAAGCCTCAAATTCAATAAGCAAACAGAACTTCGAGTTTTCTTAACCACAACAAACCTACTCCAAGGTACATCATTATGAAATTGGCACAAACCAACGACAAAAAAAAAAAATTCTCAAGGCAGCCAGGAAAAAGAAGAATACAACATATAAAGGAAGGCCCATTAGATTATCATTGGATTTATCAACAGAAACTCTACAAGCTCGAAGAGAGTGGACCCCAATATTTAAAGTCCTGAAAGAGAGGAACTTTCAGCCAAGAATACTATACCCATCAAAATTATCCTTCAAATACAAAGGAGAAATAAAAACATTCACAGATACAGAAAAGATGAGGAAATTTATCATCAGAAAACCCCCACTCCAGGAAATACTAAAGGGGGTTTTCCAACCAGATTCAAAGAATAAAAAAAACAAAACAAAACCACAAGTAAAAGCTCCACCAAGAACACAATAAAACCAATTTTTTTTTTTTTCATTTTTCCAAAGCTGGAAATGGGGAGGCAGTCAGAAAGAATCCCGCATGCGCCCGACCGGGATCCACCTGGCATGCCCACGAAAAGGCGATGTTCTGCCCCTCTGAGGCGTTGCTCTGTTGCATCCAGAGCCATTCTAGTACCTGAGGAAGAGGCCACAGAACCATCCCCAGGTCCCGGGCCATCTTTTGTCCAATGGAGCCTCGGCTGTGGGAGGGGAAGAGAGAGACAGAGAGGAAGGAGAGGGGAGGGATAGAGAAGCAGATGGGCGCTTCTCCTGTGTGCCCTGGCCAGGAATCGAACCCGGGACTCCTGCATGCCAGGCAGATGCTCTACCACTGAGCAAACCGGCCAGGGCCAATAAAACCAAATTTAAACTGTGACAACAAAAGCAAAAAAAAGGAGAGTAGACGGACATTAACAGTAGCAGAGGATGATGAAGTGCAGAAACACTCATAAGATAGGGTACTACAATGAATATGGTAGGTACCCTTTTCATTACTTAATGTTAACCACCCTTGAGAAAACCACCACAGAAGCACATGACTTAAAAAAAGGTAGCAACAGAGGAAAGAAGTATGAAATACAAACAAACAAAAACAAATGATAGAAAAACAAAAGAGAAGAATCAAACAAGATACAAAACTAATAGAAAGCAATTTATAAAATGGCAATAGGGAACCCACAAGTGTCAATAATTACACTAAATGTAAATGGGTTAAACTCACCAAAAAAAGGCACAGATTAGCAGAATGGATTAAAAAAGAAATTCCAACTGTATGCTTCTTACAAGAAACACATCTAAGCAATAAGGATAAATACAAATTCAAAGTGAAAGGCTGGAAAACAATACCCCAAGCAAATAACATCCAAAAAAAAGCAGGTGTAGCAATACTTATATCTAATAATGCTGACTACAAGACAGAAAAAGTACTCAGAGACAAAAATGGTCATTTCATAATGATTAAGGGGACGCTGAATCAAGAAGACATAAAAATCCTTAATATATATGCACCAAACCAAGGAGCACCAAAATATATAAGACAGCTACTTATTGGCCTTGGCCAGTTGGCTCAGTGGTAGAGCGTCGGCCTGGCATGCAGAAGTCCTGGGTTTGATTCCTGGCCAGGGCACACAGGAGAAGTGCCCATCTGCTTCTTCACCCCTCCCCCTCTCCTTCCTCTCTGTCTCTCTCTTCCCTCCCGCAGCCAAGGATTCATTGGAGCAAAGATGGCCCGGGAGCTGGGGATGGCTCCAGGGCCTCTGCCTCAGGTGCTAGACCAGCTCTGGTCGCAACAGAGCAACGCCCCAGATGGGAAGAGCATCACCCCCTGGTGGGCGTGCCAGGTGGATCCCGGGAGGGCACATGCAGGATTCTGTCTGACTGCCTCCCCATTTCCAGCTTCAGAAAAATACAAACAAACAAACAAAAAAAGACAGCTACTTATTGACCTAAAAACAAAAACTGAAAAAAATAAAATCATACTTGGAGACCTCAATACACCGCTAACGGCTCTAGATCAGTCATCCAAACAGAAAATCAATAAAGATATATTGGCCTTAAATGAAAGGCCACTAGAGCACCTGGATATGATAGACATCTACAGGACACTTCATCCCAAAGTGACAGAGTATACATTTTTCTCTAGTGTACATGGAATATTCTCAAGAATTGGCCCTACGTTGGGCTTCAAAAATAACATCAGCAAATTCAGAAAAATTGAAATTGTACCAAGCATATTTTCTGATCATAAAGCCTTGAAACTAGAATTCAACTGCAAAAAGAAGGGAATAAAAAACAAAAATGTGAAAACTAAACAACATACTTTTAAAAAATGAATGAGTCAAAGAAAAAATAAGCACAGAGATCAAAAGATATATACAGACAAATGAAAATGACAATACAACATATCAGAATCTCTGGGATGCAGCAAAAGCAGTAATAAGAGGGAAGTACATATCACTTCAGGCCTATATGAACAAACAAGAGAGAGCCCAAGTGAACCACTTAACTACACACCTTAAGGAACTAGAAAAAAAGAACAAAGACAACCCAAAACCAGCCGAAGAAAGGAAATAATAAAAATCAGAGCAGAAATAAATGAAATAGAAAACAGAAAAACTATAGAAAAAATTAATAGAACAAGGAGCTGGTTCTTTGAAAAGATCAACAAAATTGACAAACCCTTGGCAAGACTTACCAAGGAAAAAAGAGAAAGAACTCATATAAACAAAATCCAAAATGAAAGAGGAGAAATCACCACAGACATCATAGATATACAAAGAATTATTGTAGAATACTATGAAAAACTATATGCCACCAAATTCAACAATCTAGAATAAATGGATAAATTCCTAGAACAATACAACCTTCCTAGACTGAGTCATGAAGAAGCAGAAAGCCTAAACAGACCAATTAGTAGGAAGGAAATAGAAAAAACTATTAAAAACCTCCCCAAAAATAAAAGTCCAGGCCCAGACAGTTATACTAGTGAATTCTATCAAAAATTCAAAGAAGACTTGGTTCCTATTCTACTGAAAGTCTTCCAAAAAATTGAAGAAGAAGCAATACTTCCAAACACATTTTATGAGGCCAACATAACCCTTATTCCAAAACCTGGCAAGGATGGCACAAAAAAAGAAAACTACAGACCAATATCTCTAATGAATACAGATGCTAAAATACTAAACAAAATACTGGCAAATCGAATACAACAACATATTAAAACAATAATACATCACGATCAAGTGGGATTCATCCCAGAATCTCAAGGCTGGTTCAACATATGTAAAACGGTTAACGTAATACACCATATCAACAAAACAAAGAATAAAAACCACATGATCTTATCAATAGATGCAGAAAAGGCATTCGATAAAATATAACACAACTTTATGTTTAAGACTCTCAATAAAATGGGTATAGAAGGAAAATATCTCAACATGATAAAGGCCATATATGATAAACCATCAGCCAACATCATATTAAATGGCATAAAACTGAGGATGTTCCACCTTAAATCAGGAACAAGACAGGGCTGTCCCCTCTCTCCACTCTTATTTAACGTGGTGCTAGAAGTTCTGGCCAGAGCAATCAGACAAGAGAAAGAAATAAAAGGCATCCATATTGGAACAGAAGAAGTAAAGGTATCACTTTTTGCAGATGATATGATCCTATACATCGAAAACCCCAAAGACTCCACAAAAAGATTACTAGAAACAATAAAACAATACAGTAAGGTTTCAGGATACAAAATTAACATACAAAAGTCCATAGCCTTTCTATATGCCAACACTGAAATATTAGAAAACGAACTCAAAAAAATAATCCCCTTCACGATTGCAACAAAAAAAATAAAATACCTAGGAATAAACATAACAAAGAATGTAAAGGACTTATATAACAAAAACTACAAACCATTGTTAAGGGAAATCAAAAAAGATACAATGAGATGGAAGAATATTTCTTGTTCTTGGATAGGAAGAATAAATATGATTAAAATGACCATATTACCCAAAGCAATTTATAAAGTTAATGCAATTTTCATCAAATTTCGTATGACATTTTTTTAAGTAATGGAACAAAAAATTATCAGATTTATATGGAACTATAAAAAACCCCAAGTAACCAAAGCAATCCTAAGGAAAAAGAATGAAGCTGGGGGCATTACAATACCTGACTTTAAACTATATTATAGGGCTATGACAATCAAAGCAGCATGGTATTGGCAGAAAAATAGACACTCAGACCAATGGAACAGAATAGAAAGTCCAGAAATAAAACCACATATATATGGTCAAGTAATTTTTGATAAAGGGGCCAACAACACACAATGGAGAAAAGAAAGCCTCTTCAATAAATGGTGCTGGGAAAACTGGAAAGTCACATGCAAAAGAATGAAACTTGGACGTCAGAGTAATGGCGGGGTAGGAAGCGATACCGATAAATCTCCTCCAAAACTCAACAAGATCTTCAACCAGAAACAGAAAAACCTATACTTGGAGCTTCCAGATGCTTCGCAATACACCCAAAGGTATGATTGAATGAAAAATTGGCTAAATATATAACCAAACCCCGAAGGAAATAGGGAGTAAGAAATGCTCCGCCTTCCTCACTAACCTAAACAGGGCGGCTTTCTCTGGTAACTGTGAATATAGAAACTGAGGCGGGCAAAGGGGGTGAATACAAACGGCCGAACCAGGCTGTGGCACTGAGATCCAAGCCGAGGAAAATCTGATCCTGTGGCAACCCGGGCAATACAAGCTAACACTCGCGCCAAACCCAAACAAAGAAAGACAAGCGGCGCGGCCATTTTACCCGGTCTCCTGGTTGGTGCGCAGCTAGTGGGCGAGAGATTTCTTCCTAGGACCCGGGAGTCAGTGCCCGTGTTGCCCCACGGAGAGGCAGGGTCAGAGGCCTTTCTGTGGGCCGAGGGCAGAGTCTCTGGGCAGCCCCAGCGCCCTGGGAAAGCCACGCACGGGAGGGAGTGAGAACTAATTCCAATGGTGGAGATTTTCCTTGCCGAGGGTGTTTCACTCAGAGGGAAACGCGGCCGGCCTCATATCCTGGTTTGCGCGCGCAGATAAGGAGTGAGTGATTCCTCCAAGTGCCTCGGCAGTGCGCGCTCGTGTCATCGCACAGAGGAGCAGAGTCAGGGGCCTTTGTGTGGGCCAAAGCAGAATCTCGGGCCGCCCCAGCGCCTTGCAAAAGCCGCGCACGGGGACGGAGCGAGACTCAATTCCAACGCTGCAACTTTTCCCTGCGGTCGGGGGTTTCACTCAGAGCGTGAGACTGCTGGCCAGATATCCTGGTCTGCGCGAGTAGCCAGTGAGTGAGAGTTTTCTCCAAGAGCCCCGGAAGTGGGCACCTGCTTGTGTTACCGGACAGAGTGGCAGAGCCAGAGGTCTGTGAGTGGGTGGAAAGCCCGCCTGATTATGCTAGCAGCTCTGACTGACTGAGCCTTACCCAGAGCCCTGTGCTGAGTGGAAATAGAGTGGGGAGTTGCCAGCTCTTTGAGCCTCTTACTATCCAGGCAGAGGCAGCAGCAACCCCATAGCTGGATTATCAGGCTACTAATTGAGGAAGGAAAGACTAGGAGAAAGGCTCCAGGAACACGGACTCTCTCACTGTCGGAGCCTATAAATGCTAATAGCCTCGACTGCCAACGAGACTAAAGCACAATACATGACATTGACATAGAGACTTATCAACTGCAAACCTCCACCTGAGCGTGGCAAAGGGGCAAAACCCGGGGTACAGAGTCACCGACCAGGAAGAGGGAGAGAAAAGAAAAAGCAAGAAGATAACCTCTCAAAATCAAGAATAATCTGCAGACTTTATAACCTATCCCATTTTATTATATTTGTTCGTTTGTTTCTCTTATCTTCATTCTTGATACTTTTTTTTTTCCTCCTCCAATTTGGCCGATTAACTCTCTACCGGTCTTACTCTCTCCTCTCCTTGAACTACACTACCCATAAGTGTTACATCTCCCATTATCTTTTCTCTTCTCTTCCTTTCTCTCTATGAGGGTTGCACTCCAAAACCCTTAACTCTCTCTCTCTCTCTCTCCTTTCTTTTTTCTTCTTTTAGTGGTTCCCTCTTTTTTTCTCTCTCTCTCTCTCTTTCTTTTCTCCCTCTATATTAGTTTCTTCCTTTTTCCTTTACATCTCCTCTCATTCAAACCTCAATAACAAACAAATTATCTTATCTGGGACTCAAACTTATGTTTGTGGCATTTTGGGGGGTTTTTACTTCACCTTTTTAACTCACTAGCAGTGCTCCCATCCCTGGCTCTCCATATTATCTAGTTCTTGTTCCACTAAATACAATAGTAATTTTTTAATTTGTCCCCCCATTTTTCCATTTTCCTCAACCTCTGTAGGGGGGGGGGGGGGGGGGGGGGGGGGGGGGGGGGGGGGGGGGGGGGGGGGGTCTCTTAATCACACCAACACCCTAAAAGCAAATCATTTTATTCTTGACCCAAATTTTTTTCTTATTTGCTTTTTGTGGGTCCATACGCTCTTTTTTTCTTTCTTTTTTTTTTTTTTTTTTTTGCCCCTTTATTACTTTTCCCCAATTCAGGCCCTCCATCACAGGCATTGTTGTTATAATTCACAGTCCACCACAAGATTTTATCAAGAAAGAGGGGAGAGGAGAGGAAAAAAAAAGGGGGGAATAATTTCCTTTTTTTTTTTTTTTTTTTTTTTTTTTTTTTTTTAATTTTTATTTTATTTTATTTTTTCTTTATTTCATTATTAATTTTTTTTAAAAAAAACAACTCTTTTCGATTTTTTTATTATTTTTTTAAACTTTTTATTCTTTATTAAATCTCATTAATACTATCAACAAAACCACCCTCAGATGCCATTAAGGAAGAGAAATCGAATATCATGGATACAAAAGAAAGAGAGGTAACACAGCTAGATGAGGAAAAATCTATGGAGAAAAAATTTAATATATTGGAAACCTTGGAGCTAAATGACAGAGAATTCAAGATAGAAATCCTAAAAATCCTCCGAGATATACAAGAAAACACAGAAAGGCAATTTAGGGAGCTCAGAAAACAACTCAATGAACACAAAGAATATATGTCCAAGGAAATTGAAACTATAAAAAACAAATCAAACAGAGATGAAAAACTCAATTCACGAGCTGAAAACGAAGTAAACAAGCTTAGCTAATAGAACAGGGTCAGATTAGAAGAGAGGATTATCTGAAATAGAAGACAAGCAACTTGAGGCACAACAGAGAGAAGAAGAAAGAGACTCAAAAATTAAAAAAAATGAGATAGCCCTACAAGAATTATCTGACTCCATCAAAAAGAATAACATAAGAATAATAGGTATATCAGAGGGAGAAGAGAGAGAAAATGGAATGGAGAACATACTCAAAACAAATAATAGATGAGAACTTCCCAAGCCTGTGGAAAGAACTAAAGCCTCAAGTTCAAGAAGCAAACAGAACTCCAAGTTTTCTTAACCCCCAACAAACCTACTCCAAGGCATATCATAATGAAATTGACACAAACCAACAGCAAAGAAAAAATTCTCAAGGCAGCCAGGGAAAAGAAGAATAACAACTTATAAAAGGAAGGCCCATTAGATTATCATCAGATTTCTCAGCAGAAACTCTACAAGCTAGAAGAGAGTGGACCCCAATATTTAAAGTCCTGAAAGAGAGGAACTTTCAGCCGCGAATACTATACCCATCAAAGCTATCCTTCAAATATGAAGGAGAAATAAAAACATTCACAGATACAGAAAAGATGAGGGAATTTATCATCAGAAAACACCCACTCCAGGAATTACTAAAGGGGGTTCTCCAATCAGATACAAAGAACAAAAAAAAACAGAGCCACAAGTAAAAGCTCCAAGAAGAACACAATAAAACCAAATTTAAACTGTGACAACAACAAAAAGAAAGAGGGGGAGAAGATGGAGATTAACAGTAGCAAAGGACGATGGAGTGCAAAAGTACTCACAAAATAGTTCTCTACAATGAACAGGGTAGGGACCCTTTTCATTATTCAAAGGTAACCACCATTGAAAAAAACCACCACAGAAGCACATGAGATAAAAAAGATAGCAACAGTGGAAAGATGTATGGAATACAACCAAATAAAAACAAAAGATAGAAAAACAAAAGAGAAGGATCAAACAAGACACAAAACTAACAGAAAGCAAGATATAAAATGGCAATAGGGAACTCACAAGTATCAATAATTACATTAAATGTAAACGGATTAAACTCACAATAAAAAGGCACAGAGTAGCAGAATGGATTAAAAAAGAAAAATCCAACTGTATGCTGCCTACAGGAAACTCTCTAAGTAACAAGGATAAAAAACAAATTCAAAGTGAAAGGCTGGAAACAATACTCCAAGCAAATAACATCCAAAAAAAAAGCATTGTGTAGCAATACTCATATCGGATAATGCTGACTACAAGACAGGAAAAGTACTCAGAGACAAAAATGGCCATTTCATAATGGCTAAGGGGACACTGAATCAAGAAGACATAACAATTCTTAATATATATGCACCAAAACCAAGGAGCACCAAAAATATATAAGACAGCTACTTATTGACTTAAACAAAAACTGACAAAAATACAATCATACTTGGAGACCTCAATACACCGCTGAGGCTCTAGATCGGATCATCCAAACAGAGAATAAACAAATACATAGTGGCCTTAAACAAAACACTAGAGCACCTGGATAGATAGACATCTACAGGGACATTTTCATCCCAAAGTGACTGAGTATACATTTTTCTCCAGTGTACATGGATCATTCTCAAGAATTGACCAATTGTTGGGCCACAAAAACAACATCAGCAAATTCAGAAAAATTGAAGTTGTACCAAGCATATTTCTGATCATAAAGCCTTGAAACTAGAATTCAACTGCAAAAAAGAGGAAAAAAAATCCCCCAAAAATGTGGAAAACTAAACAACATACTTTTAAAAAATGAATGGGTCAAAGAAGAAATAAGTGCAGAGATCAAAAGATATATACAGACCAATTAAAATGACAATACGACATATCAGAATCTATGGGATGCAGCAAAAGCAGTGATAAGAGGGAAGTTCATATCACTTCAGGCATATATGAACAAACAAGAGAGAGCCCAAGTGAACCACTTAACTTCCCATCTT
The DNA here is from genome assembly GCF_036850995.1 of Saccopteryx leptura. NCBI lineage: Eukaryota > Metazoa > Chordata > Mammalia > Chiroptera > Emballonuridae > Saccopteryx > Saccopteryx leptura. The sequence goes on along the minus strand of NC_089506.1, from coordinate 153,168,033 downwards.
AAGGAACTAGAAAAAGAAGAACAAAGACAACCCAAAACCAGCCGAAGAAAGGAGATAATAAAAATCAGAGCAGAAATAAATGAATTAGAGAAAAGAAAAACTATAGAAAAAATTAATAGAACAAGGAGCTGGTTCTTTGAAAAGATCAACAAAATTGACAAACCCTTGGCAAGACTTACCAAGGAAAAAAGAGAAAGAACTCATATAAACAAAATCCAAAATGAAAGAGGAGAAATCACCATGGACACCGTAGATATACAAAGAATTATTGTAGAATACTATGAAAAACTTTATGCTACTAAATTCAACAACCTAGAAGAAATGGATAAATTCCTAGAAAAATACAACCTTCCTAGACAGAGTCAAGAAGAAGCAGAAAGCCTAAACAGACCTATCAGTAGAGAAGAAATAGAAAAAACCATTAAAAACCTCCCCAAAAATAAAAGTCCAGGCCCTGACGGCTATACCAGTGAATTTATCAAACATTCAAAGAAGACTTGGTTCCTATTCTACTCAAAGTCTTCCAAAAAATTGAAAGAAGAAGCAATACTTCCAAACACATTTTACGAGCCAACATAACCCTCATACCAAAACCAGGCAAGGATGGCACAAAAAAAGAAAACTACAGACCAATATTTCTAATGAATACAGATGCTAAAATACTAAACAAAATACTAGCAAATCGAATACAACAACATATTAAAAAAATAATACATCATGATCAAGTGGGATTCATCCCAGAATCTCAAGGATGATTCAACATACGTAAAAACGGTTAATGTAATACACCATATCAACAAAACAAAGACAAAAACCACATGATCTTATTCAATAGACCAGAAAAGGCTTTTCGATAAAATACAACACAATTTTATGTTTAAGACTCTCAACAAAATGGGTATAGAAGGAAAATATCTCAACATGATAAAGGCCATATATGATAAACCATCAGCTAACATCATATTAAATGGCACTAAACTGAAGGCTTTCACCTTAAATCAGGAACAAGACAGGGTTGTCCACTCTCTCCACTCTTATTTAATGTGGTACTAGAGGTTCTAGCCAGAGCAATCAGACAAGACAAAGAAATAAAAGGCATCCATATCGGAAAAGAAGAAGTAAAGGTATCACTTTTTGCAGATGATATGATACTATACATCGAAAACCCCAGAGAATCCACAAAAAGACTACTAGAAACAATAAGCCAATACAGTAAGGTCGCAGGATACAAAATTAACATACAGAAGTCAATAGCCTTTCTATATGCCAACAATGAAACAACTGAGAAGGAACTCAAAAGAATAATCCCCTTCACGATTGCAACAAAAAAAATAAAATACTTAGGAATAAACATAACAAAGAATGTAAAGGACTTATATAATGAAAACTATACACCATTGTTAAGGGAAATCGAAAAAGATATAATTAGATGGAAGAATATACCTTGTTCTTGGCTAGGAAGAATAAATATAATCAAGATGGCTATATTACCCAAAGCAATATACAAATTTAATGCAATTCCCATCAAACTTCCAATGACATTTTTTAAAGAAATAGAGCAAAAAATCATCAGATTTATATGGAACTATAAAAAACCCCGAATAGCCAAAGCAATCCTAAAGAAAAAGAATGAAGCTGGGGGCATTTCAATACTGACTTCAAACTCTATTATAGGGCCACGACAATCAAAACAGCATGGTATTGGCAGAAAAATAGACACTCAGACCAATGGAACAGAATAGAAAGTCCAGAAATAAAACCACATATATATAGTCAAATAATTTTTGATAAAGGGGCCAACAACACACAATGGAGAAAAGAAAGCCTCTTCAATAAATGGTGCTGGGAAAACTGGAAAGCCACATGCAAAAGAATGAAACTGGACTACAGTCTCTCCCCCTGTACAAAAATTAACTCAAAATGGATCAAAGATCTAAACATAAGACCTGAAACAATTAAGTACATAGAAGAAGACATAGGTACTCAACTCAGGGACCTGGGTTTTAAAGAGCATTTTATGAATTTGACTCCAATGGCAAGAGAAGTGAAGGCAAAAATTAATGAATGGGACTACATCAGACTAAGAAGTTTTTGCTCAGCAAGAGAAACTGATAACAAAATAAACAGAAAGCCAACTAAATGGGAAATGATATTTTCAAACGACAGCTCAGATAAGGGCCTAATATCCAAAATATACAAAGAACTCATAAAACTCAACAACAAACAAACAAACAATCCAATAAAAAAATGGGAAGAGGATATGAATAGACACTTCTCCCAGGAAGAAATACAAATGGCCAACAGATATATGAAAAGATGCTCATCTTCTTTAGCTATTAGAGAAATGCAAATCAAAACGGCAATGAGATACCACCTCACACCTGTTCGATTAGCTGTTATTAGCAAGTCAGGTAACAGCAAATGTTGGAGAGGCTGTGGAGAAAAAGGAACCCTCATACACTGTTGGTGGGAATGTAAAGTAGTACAACCATTATGGAAGAAAGTATGGTGGTTCCTCAAAAAACTGAAAATAGAACTACCTTATGACCCAGCAATCCCTCTACTGGGTATATATCCCAAAAACTCAGAAACATTGATACGTAAAGACACATGCAGCCCCATGTTTATTGCAGCATTGTTCACAGTGGCCAGGACATGGAAACAACCAAAAAGCCCATCAATAGATGACTGGATAAAGAAGATGTGGCACATATACACTATGGAATACTACTCGACCATAAGAAATGATGACATCGGAACATTTACAGCAAAATGGTGGGATCTTGATAACATGATACGAAGCGAAATAAGTAAATCAGAAAAAAACAGGAACTGTATTATTCCATACGTAGGTGGGACATAATAGTGAAACTAAGAGACATTGATAAGAGTGTGGTGGTTACGGGGGGGGAGGGGGGGAATGGGAGAGGGATAGGGGGTGGGGAGGGCACAAAGAAAACAAGATAGAAGGTGACAGAGGACAATCTGACTTTGGGTGGTGGGTATGCAACATAATTGAACGACAAGATAACCTGGACTTGTTATCTTTGAATATATGTATCCTGATTTATTGATGTCATCCCATTAAAAAAATAAAATTATATAAAAAAAAAAAAAAAAAGAATGAAACTTGACTACAGCTTGTCCCCTTGTACTAAAATTAATTCAAAATAGATCAAAGACCTAAATATAAGACCTGAAACAATTAAGTACATAGAAGAAGACATAGGTACTAAACTCATGGACCTGGGTTTTAAAGAGCATTTTATGAATTTGACTCCAAAGGCAAGAGAAGTGAAGGCAAAGATAAATGAATGGGACTACATCAGATTAAAAAGTTTTTGCTCAGCAAGAGAAACTGACAACAAAATAAACAGAGAGCCAACTAAATGGGAAATGATATTTTCAAACAACAGCTCAGATAAGGGCCTAATATCCAAAATTTACAAAGAACTCATAAAACTCAACAACAAACAAACAAACAATCCAATAAAAAAATGGGAAGAGGACATGAACAGACACTTCTCCAAGGAAGAAATACAAATGGCCATCAGATATATGAAAAGATGCTCATCTTCATTAATTATTAGAGAAATGCAAATCAAAACTACAATGAGATACCACCTCACACCTGTTATATTAGCTATTATCAATAAGACAGGTAATAGCAAATGCTAGAGAGGCTGTGGAGAAAAAGGAACCCTCATTCACTGTTGGTGGGAATGTAAAGTAGTACAACCATTATGGAAGAAAGTATGGTGGTTCCTCAAAAAACTGAAAATAGAACTACCTTATGACCCAGCAATCCTTCTACTGGGTATATACCCCCAAAATTCAGAAACATTGATACGTAAAGACACATGTACTAGCCACAGCAATCAGACAAGAAGAAAAAATAAAAGGCATTCAAGTTGGAAAAGAAGAAGTAAAGCTATCATTATTTTCAGATGATATATGATATTTTATATAGAAAATCTAAAGTCTCAGTCAAAAAACTACTGGACCTGATAAATGAATTCAGCAAGGTAGCAGTATGTAAAATTAATACTCAGAAATCAGAGGCATTTTTATACACCAACAATGAACAGTCAGAAAGAGAAATTAAGGAAAGAATCCCCTTCACTATTACAACCAAAAAAATAAAGTACCTAGGAGTACATTTAACCAAGGAGACTAAAGACTTGTACTCAGAAAATTATAAAACATTGACAAAAGAAATCAAGGAAGATACAAACAATTGGAAGCATATACCGTGCTCATGGTTAGGAAGAATAAACATCAGTAAAATGTCTATATTACCCAAAGTAATCTATATATTCAATGAAATACCAATTAAAAAACCAAGGACATACTTTAAAGATATAGATCACATATTCCAAAAATTTATATGGAACCGAAAGAGAACATGAATAGCCTCAGGAATCTTAAAAAAGAAGAATAAAGGAGGAGATATCACAATTCGTGATATCAAGCTATACTACAAGGCCATTGTACTCAAAACAGCCTGGTACTGGCATAAGAGCAGGCACATAGATCAATGGAACAGAACAGAGAACCCAGAAATAAACCCACAGCTCTATGGACAACTGATATTTGACAAAGGGGGTAAGGGCATACAATGGAGTAAAGACAGCCTCTTCAACAAATGATGTTGAGAAAATTGGACAGCAACCTGCAAAAAAATGAAACTAGACCACCAACTTACACCATTCACAAAAATACACTCAAAATGGATAAAAGTCTTAAATGTAAGGCATGAAACCATAAACATCTTAGAAGAAAACATAGGCAGTAAGCTCTCTGACATCTCTCGCAGCAATATATTTGCTGATTTATCTCCACGGGCAAGGGAAATAAAAGACAGGATAAACAAATGGGACTATATCAAACTAAAAAGCTTTTGCACAGCCAAAGACAATAAGAACAGAATAAAAAGACAAACTACACAATGGGAGAACATATTTGACAATATATCTGATAAGGGGTTAATAACCAAAATTTATAAAGAACTTGTAAATCTCAACACCAGAAAGGCAAACAATCCAATTAAAAAATGGGCAAAAGAAATGAATAGACACTTCTCCAAAGAGGACATACAGATGGCCAATAGACATATGAAAAAATGCTCAACATCACTAATCATTAGAAAAATGCAAATTAAAACCACAATGAGATGTCACCTCACACCAGTCAGAATGGCACTCATCAACAAAACAACACAGAATAAGTGCTGGCGAGGATGTGGAGAAAAGGGAACCCTCCTACACTGCTGGTGGGAATGCAGGCTGGTGCAGCCTCTGTGGAAAACAGTATGGAGATTCCTCAAAAAATTGAAAATCGAACTGCCTTTTGACCTAGCCATCCCACTTTTAGGAATATACCTCAAGAACACCATAGAACGGTTCCAGAAGGAGAAATGCACCCCCATGTTTATAGCAGCATTGTTCACAATAGCGAAGATCTGGAAACAGCCCAAGTGTCCATCAGAGGACGAGTGGATTAAAAAGCTTTGGTACATATATACTATGGAATACTACTCAGCCATAAGAAATAATGACATCGGATCATTTACAACAACATGGATGGACCTTGGTAACATTATACGGAGTGAAATAAGTAAATCAGAAAAAACTAAGAACTATATGAACCCATGCATAGATGGGACATAAAAATGAGACTCAGAGACATGGACAAGAATGTGATGGTAAACAGGGAGTGGGGTGGAGGGGTGGGAAGGGGGCGAGGAAGGAGAGGTATGGGGTAGGGGGAGGGTAGGTGCACAAAGAAAACCAGATAGAAGGTGACAGAAGACAATTTGACTTTGGGTGAGGGGTATGCAGCATAATCAAAGGTCAAAATAATCTGGAGATGTTTTCTCGGAACATATGTACCGTGATTTATCAATGTCACTGCATTAAAATTAATAAAAATAAGTTAAAAAAAAAGACACATGTAGCCCCATGTTCATTGCAGCATTGTTTACAGGGGCCAAGACATAGAAACAACCAAAAAGCCCTTCAATAGAAGACTGGATAAAGAAGATGTGGCACATATACACTATGGAATACTATTCAGCCATAAGAAATTATGACATCGGATCATTTACAACAAAATAGTGGGATCTTGATAACATTTTACGGAGTGAAATAAGTAAACCAGAAAAAACAAAGAACTACATGATTCCATACATTGGTGGGACATAAAAACGAGATTAAGAGACATGGACAAGAGTTTGGTGGTTACCAGGGGTGGGGTGGGGGCGCAGGAGGGAAGGAGGGAGAGGGTAAGGGGGAGGGGGAGGGGCACAAAAAAAACTAGATAGAGGGTGACAGAGGACAATCTGACTTTGGGTGATGGGTATGCAACATAATTGAATGACAAGATAACCTGGACATGTTTTCTTTGAATATATGTACCCTGATTTATTGATGTCACCCCATTAACATTAATAAAAATTTATTTATAAAAAATGCACATATGTACTTGTATTTAGTGTTAAATATATTGTATGGCTGTCACAGAATTACATTTTAAAATATGTGGCATTCATGGCTCTCTCAGCCAAAAAGGTTCCCGACCCCTGAACCAGGGGAAGTTTGTTCTGAGCAAAATAACCAGTCTTGATGATCAGAATGATTAAATTTTGATGAGAAAACTTAATACTTATTTAGGTCTAAAATTCTGAAAAATCAATCAAACAAACATACTGCCTGTCTAATTGACAGAACCAACTAGAAAAATTGTTTATGGAAGAAAAGAGAGTCAACTGAATAGAACCTCAGGCCTTGGGACTCTGAGGAGAACACAATAAAAAGATCTTGATATCAGCAAAGTAAAGGGAAATTTTTAAGCAAACAATTTTAAGAAAAGACAGACCAATTTTTTTAATACGTTTGCAAAACTTAAGTAAGATTTTTAATTCACAAAATCATCTCTCAATTCTCCCCACTGGGGAGTTGGACAATAGATGCATTAGTCTAACAATTCAGAAGGTATTTCTATTATGTTGATTTTGCTATTAAAACCATTTTTGTAATCTGTGGACTACCCAGTGAGAAGCCAGCCTTGGAAAAAACCAACAACCATTTTACTAATCCACCAAGTAAACAATTCTCAAGTAGATAGCCTAGAGTTGATTTTTTATCATGCTGAACTTCAATTTGAAAAATAGCTTCTTAAAATAAAACTCATGCCAACAATGTAAAAGTGTCAGAAACTTAATTTCTGAATCCCCTATTATTATTTTAACATTAACAAGCCTTTAGGAAGCTTTTTTCTTTTTTTTTTTTTTTTTTTTTTTTGCTTCAAGTTAGTAATGTGTTCATTAAGTCCACCACATGGGTAGTAAAAAAAATAAAAAATAAAAATCAAGACCTGGCCTAAAGGTCGAATCATAGAATGATGAACAATCCCTTAACCTGTAGGTTTCAATGTCCCTTGATTTCATAGCAATCTGGTACAAATATGCGAAAATAATGGATCTGAGTGTTTTTCATAAACTTCTTCAAATTCAAAGAACTATTATGATAAGCCTAATAAATATGTGTATCTTAAGAATTTTCAAGTGGCATAATCATGAGAATAGAAAATATCAAAGAGATGCGTTTCTATAGGTCAAAAAACTAGATCACAGTAATAAACCATCCCATTATTCAGGGATTCACATTAAGCAGTTATGTGCTGGTCAGTACGAAGCTCTGAAGATAGAAAAACTAATGAGAATGGCCCATGCCATCTGGAACTTACAATTGCTCCACCGACTACAAATGCATATTATCTTATACATAATGAAATGATAGTCTGAGCTGAACAGTTACTTTGTTTGACCTCACATGTATAAGAACATTTATTGAAGCAGACATAAAATAAATAAAAATGTAAAATTGATGTTTCAATCTGAATATCCATTAAAAACTCACGTAACAAATACCACTTCCGTAACTGTGTATGCTTAACTAAAACAAAAAACAGCTCCACTTTACACACAACAACAACAACAAAAACAGTAAACTCTTGCTTGGAGGTTTTGGATAATTATCTTATTTCCTCAATTGACATTGCACATGAAGTCTGAGAGTTAACTCTCTACTCCCCTTCCTAGGGCTCTTAACTTGCTTGCTCAGATACATGGGTGCAACCATGGGTCTGAGAACCACCTTGGGTTTCAGGTGATTTTGATTGAATAGCAGGTCTCAGACAAGAGGACTTGACTTTTACTCAAATATTGCTGTGTTATTTGTTTTTTGTTTTGTTTTTTAAAGATTCAAAATGCTCATGGGGTTTGGGAATTCACAATCCCAGGAATAAACCCTGAGTTCCAGAGTTGAGTTATAAAGAAAAAAATGAAAGTATCTCAGCTTTTCAAAATTGCTGAAACTCACAAAAGCTCTCATCATGTTATTAAGAAGTTTAACTTAAGCAATATTATCCCAAGTTTGCAGCAAAACTTTTGTCTATTTCTGATAAAAAGAACATAAGCTAGTGATTGAAGCTAAAAACAGAAGTTTCTCAAAACTCATATTTTTGCCTTTGTAATTTTTTTCTAGCAAAATTGAAACTGACCAATGAGATTCTGTAAGGACCCAATTATTGAACAGTATCCTATAATCATAGAAATGTTCTTCAATCATGGAAATAGCTTATTAATTAGAAATTATCATTAATACCATTTGAAGCCCTGCCAAACTAAAAGATGCAATTTTGGAGTGGGAAAAGAAAATTAGAAATGCTTACTTGCAAAAGGAAGAAAAGAAATATTCTGACTGAATGAATGGACTAAATTTAGATTAGAATTATATTTATCATTTTGTCACAATACCACAACCATTTGGTTTAACTGTTGTGTGTTGGGGAGTGGAAAGTGTGGAGAACAGGATGGAGGGATCAAAACATCTCACTTAGCAATAGTCCCTTTTTTTGTCCTTTCTTTTCCTTCAAGGAATGTCCCTGGAAATATCGTGTTGACAGTTCATGTCTGACTAACCAGGCAAGCAAACACGTATTTTCTATCCTGGAAATCTGGGCCTCTAAGAGAACTAATAACATGATCCCATTCCACTTACACTTCAATTGAACTTGCAAATGAAATTTGCAGACTAGGGTGAACAATTGTGTTTCTTGGCTTGATTGAACCTCAGAGCTTCACCTACAAACTGCTGACTATGTAAACTTTCTTTAAGCAAGTTCTGTCCTGATCATTTTTTGTCAAAATAAATATGAGCTCAAGTACTGAATGAAGTTAGTTCCTATGATTATTACAAATCACTTATCAACAAGAGTGAAACCATGAAAGAATTAGATCCTGATGACTCTGTTCTCTTTAACAATTATAGCAGCTATGGATACCCAAAAAGAAGAAGAAGAGGAGGAGGAGGAGGAGGAGGAGGAGGAGGAGGAGGAGGAGGAGGAGGAGGAGAAAGAATAAAGAAAAACAAAAATATCTATTATATGCCTATTCTGTGTCATAATTGAATAAAACATAACTTCTCCCCCATGGGCACTTTTATTCACCAAATTAAAGTACCAAGCACCATTCTATATGCTAGAAATATAGAAGCTAACATCACATGCCCTTTTGAAGCTTACACTCCAGCTGGCATAGATGCGCAATAAGAAAATCACATAGGGAAGCAAAGGAGGGTGTAGGGAGGATAGATGGTGGTAGAGAAAGACTTGATTTGGCAGTAGTGAACAGACAATATCGTGCACAGAGATGTGTTGTAGACTAGGGCACTTGAAACCTATATAATTTTGTTAACCATTAAATTCAACTTTAAAAAAAAGAAAATCATATAGTATTTTAGATGATAAGAAAATTCTATAAAATAACAAAAAATAAGCTGACAAATGCATAGGAAATGTCAGTGGTGGGAGGGTCTTAATATTTTAAATTGGGTGGTCAAGTAGGTGATATTTGAACAAAAATCCAAAGGTGAGAGATGAGTCAAAGGAGCTCTTTGGAAAAAGAGTAATCAAGTAGAAGAGAGAATAAGTGAAAAATGCTTGGGGTTAGAGTGTGCCTGGTATTCGAGGACTAGCAAGGAGACCAGTGTAGCAAAGAAAAAGTAAATAGTAGAAATGAGATCACAAAGACAATAGGGGGCCAGGTCATGGTGGGCCTTCCTAGGCATTATAAAGATTTGGCCTTAATACAGTGAACTCTTGAGAGCCATTGGAAGGCTTTGAGCAGAGAAATTACTTGAAATGACTTATAAACATTTTAGTAGATATATATTTATTTATCTGCTTTATTTAATTGGTCAGGAGATACCTGATCTGTGGTGGCTCAGTGGATGAAGTGTCAATCTGGAACACTGAGGTAGTCAGTTTGAAACCCCAGGCTTGCCTCGACAAGGCACATATGGAAATCGATGCTTCCTGCTCCTCTTGACTTTCTCTCTCTCTCTCTCTCTCTCTCTCTCTCTATCTATCTATCTCTCTCTCTCTCTCTCCTCCCATACCCTCTAAAATGAATAAATAAAATCTTAAAAAAAATAATTGGTAAGGAGGCTATTTCAATACCCAGGCAAGAGGTGATGTGGAATGGAACAGGGCAGCAGCAGAGGAGTGGTGAGGCAGAGTCCCAGCTTGCACATATCAGTTGGAGCTCTCTGAATATAGGCAAGGAAAACCACTCTACAAGAAAAAAAAAATTAAACAGAACATTGGAAAATCTCATAAACTCGAGACCCAGATTTGGGAGCAGGATAGGAATAAGGCCAGGAACAACCTGACCGTCAGAGCAATGTCCTGGAAATGCATGGGCTTCAACTATTGTTTTTGACTTTGCACCACTCTGCTCAAGATTCAAAACACTAGGAGAGTTGAGCTTTCCACGTTTTGAGTCACATGCCATTCTCAGCCCATACCCAGCAGGCAAGAGCTTCTTCAGTGGGAATCTAAAGTAGTTTGATTCACCACCCCCACTTCCTAGAGCCCCAGGGCTATATTAGATGGGAGAGAGAAAACACCACAAAAGGAAATTGGAATGCTAAAAAGAAAAAAGAATGAACTCCAGGAAGCCCAGTAAGAAGAAATTTAAGTCTAGTGGATAAATGCAGAATTATAAACAAAAGATACATCGACCCATACTTTTTAGCAGAGGTACTGGTGTACTCCATTGTCTTTTTCCCTCTTGATAAAAGTCTACTAATCTTGGTTCTCACCAGACTATAGTGGAGACCAGTTTATTTTGCTGTCAAGTGGCCACACTTACAAAGGTTTTTTTTCTTAAAAAGTCCTAAATGTCTAAATAAATAATTTTGGAAAATATTTTTCTCTTTAAGCCTATGTAATACATAACACATCTATACCTTGCCCTCAGAAGAATCAAAGGAAGTATATTTGACTCAGTATTTTAAATTTGAATTATTTGAATAAACTTATGAATTTTTTACCATAAAGGCCTGAATAAAAGTCTAAATAGACCATCCTACGTCATTCTTTTCACTCTCTCTAGTTCCTGTCCTTTGAACAGGAAATAGATGTGGGAACACATGATAAAGTCACTCATTCTCTTATCATGCTTTCACAAGTCTATTTTATGTTTGTTTGTTTGTTTGTTTTTAAAAAAGGAACTATCTAGAGAGAGTGAAAAGAATGATTTAAGATGATATATTTGGACCTTTATTCTGAGCATGTAAACCCTCCAGCTTATATCTCCACGGGACAAACTGGTGAAGGCTCAGAGCTCCCGAGAAGCAGCTACTGTTCCAATCTAGTGAATTTTGCTGCGTCGAAATGCAGCTCCGGAGACACCAGATCTTCTGACTTTTGAATAGAAGCTGAGGCTCCAGACTTTTATGTGAAACCTCAAGATTTTAATTTCTGGAAAGTTAGGTTGGGGGAGGTGGTTTCTTGCTTTTGTCTTGTTTCGTTTTTTAAACAATATGCTAAAAACTTTTGTTGGTTGAGGTTGTAGGTGTTGGTTGTTTTCTATTAATTTTTGAACACTCTTTAGGTCATATAAAACACTTAAATGTGACCTCTGTTCCCCATTCCAGATACCTTTAAGGTCTGATCAGACTACAACAGAGATGACCAGCTGTCTTGATTTATTTTTCCTGTTTCCAATAATAACATCACAACCTTCTCTTCCCCTCTGGCAATGAAATGACATCTATGACAGAGACATGTGATTCTCTGAGAATTCCCTTCACACAGAACAATTTCAAAATGGCATTTTGCATTGAAGAAATAGAAGTGGCCTGGCTTGCTGCTTCCTATATAGCATCTAGAACCACAAAGGGAGACTTGTGGAACGGCTTAGGGTGAGACAGCCATGTTGCTTTGGCCAGCTGCCGAGATATGCAGGAACTCATCTAAAAGAGGAACTCAAGGAACGAAGCAACTGAATCTAAGAAAATAATATGCTGAAACAGGACCTTGGGAGGGGGGGGCACAATAGAAAGGAGGCCTTTCAAAATCCCTCAACATTAACTTTCTTCCTCAGCCTGTCTCCCTAATTCTGTTAGATGTATGCACTGGCTTCTTTAATTTAATGGAGCACTTTGAACACCAGCCCTCTTGCAAGGCACACTAGATAAAAAATATATATGTATGAATTTCCGAAAGAAATTTCTTGAGAAGAAATTTTTATGGAATGTGCTCAGGGAATTGGTTACTCAGTGAAGATTTATGTAAATATTTTTAAAGGTATTTATAAGTGACCTAATCCAGACAACTAGCCTTCCTTTTGCATTTTTTTCCTCAGAACAGTGGAAGCTTTATTCATAAGCTCCACTGAAAGAAACATATTTTTCCATCCCATGTTAAAGAACCTGTAGAACCGATTCCTTTTTACAATGCAAACTTGGCTCATGACTTACCCAATCCCTTCAGGTGAAGGACAAACCACAGTCATCAGGGGAACAATAGAGCACTGCCCTGAGAAAGTGCTTTTCATTCTCACAAAATATTCACAAACATTAACCAATTAATTAGTGGGTGAAGTCAGCCTTTAAAAGAAAAAATGAGAAAACTGAAGATATTTAAAGTCTTTCCCTACAATGAGATTCAGTGTCTGAGTCTGAATTAGAACTTGGACCTTCCTAACATTAGCAGTTCAGAGATTCAACTCATGTAAACATTTGAAAGGTCAGCTGTTCATCAAATACTTTTCCAACTACAGCAAATGTATCCTTATTAAGTTTCTTTTGCAAAAGTTCCAAGGTGCTGAACACTCATCCATTGCCACCAATAATTAACAATCCAAAACAGCCTAAATACAGAGAATTTTTTGTTGGCATTTTGCAACTTCAGACTATCTTAGGAACAGACCATGTGGGGAGTGGTTATGGGCCAAAGGCAGGCTAGGAAAAAAAAAACATCAGACTGAAACTTTTTCCTGAGATTGGTCCTTCCCTGTTTCAAACAGGTTTGCTCCAGTAAGAAAAGTGTTTATTCTCTTCAAAAAAGAACTGTGTGCTTCCTGGAAATGAGCAGAAGAGTAAGAACCAAGCAAAAAAATATCACTTGGCTTAATACTCAACAAAACTTGGAACCATAAGTAGGCATTTCAGTCATACCTTATTCTACCCTGTTAACTTTGATTCAAACATGTGTCTGAATCAGACGAAATTTCATGACTTCAAAAAATTACTTGAACTCCTTATCTATCATGAGATATTTCTCTTACTTTTTCCACACATTCCACAACAAATCACAAGCTTAATTTAAACAATATCATTTACTGTGGAACACAAGAATTGACTACATACCAGCTTTAAAAGGTCACCAGGTCTCAGACCAACACGCTCTCTTATTCCACTTCCTACCAGGCCATGTTTTACCTGACGTGGTTACATGATGTGGCACATCGGGAAGAAGAGAGGACACTAGTGAAACAGAATTTAAATCTCTACGTCAGACTCAAAATTAACCTTATATGATGGTAAAACCAAATGTAAAAAACTATTAAACTTCTAGAAGTAAATCTTTGTGACATTGAGTTAAGGAAGGTTTCTTAAGCAAGACACAAAAATACAAAAAAGAAAACAATGAACAAAATGAACTTAATCAAAATTCTAAATGTTTGCTCTTCTAAATACACAATTAGAAAAATAAAAATGCAGCTCACAGATTATGAAAAAAAATATTTTCAAACCTTGTATTGACAAAGGGCTTATATTCAGAATATTTTTTTTTTTGGAAATATATATACACAACTCAATAAGAAAATAGCCCAATTTTTTAAATGCACAAAAGATTTGAACAGAATATATGAAAATAGCCAGCAGGCCCAAGAAAGGTGTTAAACATCACAAAAATGCAAATTAAAAGTGCAATGAACTACCACTAAACATCTACTAGAATAGCTAAAGTTAGTAAGACTGACAAAATCAAGTGTGAAGGATAGAAGCAACCAGAACTCTAGTACATTGCCAGGGGAATGCAAAAGAGCACAGCCACTTAGGAAAACAGTGTGGCAGTATCTTAGAATGTTAAACATACACTTGATCTTAGCCAAAATATTGAGAAGCAATGATACAAAGTAAAACATAGATTTACCATATGACTCAGCAAACCCACTCCTGAGAAATGAAAACATATTACCACACAAAGACTTGTACATGAATATTCATAGCAGTATTATTCACAATAACCAAAAACTGGAAACAATCCAAATTCTCATTAACTGATGGATAGATAAATAAATAATGGCATCGCTATAATATGAAACACTACTTATCAATAAGAATGAAAAACTACTAATAGAAGCAACAACACAGATAAATCCCAAAAGCTGTATGCTCAGCAAAACAATCCTGACACAAAAGACTGCAATTTTGTATGATTCCATTTATATGACATTCTGGAAAAGGCAAAACTGTAGTGACAGAAAGCAGATCAATGGTTGCCTGGAGCCAGGGGTCAAAGGAGAGGATCAGCTTAGTACAGTGCTTAGAATAGTGCATAGAATATAAACAGAGTTTGTTTTGTTGTTATTTGTTTTGATGAGCTCACAGTTCAGTGGAGAGACAGAGAACAATCTAGTAACATATGTCAGAAAGGACACTAAGAGAGCAATGTGTCAGCACTGAGGCTGCAGGTGCATGAGTAAGGGCATCCTGTACTGAATGTGTGCTGACATGTACTGTGCTACATATTTTACACACCCCATTTCTCTTGTAATTGTTACAATAACCCCATAAAACAGGTATCACAGCACCCATTTTACACATGAGGAAACTGTCAGATTGTGAATCACTTGCCTGAAGTCAAAGTAGCAGATGCCTTAAGCTGGAATCCAAATGCAGCCTTCAGACTCTGACACCAGCGCAGAGATGACAGCCTAGCCAAGACTGAGGTGTTGGAGTGAACGGTGAGTTTGGAGAAAGAACAAAGACCTGAGTGCAAGTAGCTCTGGATCAAGCGAGGAAGATGAGTGCTTGGTAGTTCTGCAACCAGTTATCATGTCTCATGCAGGGAACCCCATTGCACTATTTCCAGAAAGGAAGCTTTTTATGGCTGCTTCCATAGATTTTACTGCTTCAATACATTTTATTTTGTAAACATATTTTTCCTTCACTAGATATTATCAGTGGAAGAAGTTTCTTAACATGTGGTCCATGATCACCTGTCCCAGAACCTCTGGAAAATTTGTTAGAAATACAGATTTTCCAGGTACTACACCAGACTATGGAATCAAAACCTCTTTGATCTGACCCCTAAACTTGCCTTTTTAACAACCTCCCCCAAGTAATTCACGTTCAAAAGTTTGAGAGCCCTCGCGATGGGAGATTTCCTCAGAACTGAGCTCTCAATCTTCAATGTACATACAAATCACCCAGAAATCCTTTTAATAATGGGAGGAGGGAAGCAGGATTCTGCCCGATGTTGTGGATGGCACTGGGCCATGGCCGACGCTCGCAGTCACATGCTTGTGCATATCCCACCCAGATTGCTCCTCCCTTTCCACCAGCCTTCATGTTTTCGCATTTATCTCCTGACTGCTTCTTCTCATCCAGGCTTACTGCACTTAAAAACAACCTTCTGTTTATATATCATCTAACAATGTACCTTTGCCAAGTGATGGCCAATTTTCTACTTTCATATGCTCATTATCAAAAAATAGTACTTTCACAAAAATGTCATTTTGGATTTCTGGAATTGTTGACTGAAATTCTAGGAAGGCCTGAAAAGTCTGAATAGCTAAATATAAAATAGAGAGACTAATGATGACAAATATTATTTTTTTTAAATGTTGAACTTATGGTATAATGTGTATAGTCAGTCATGGGGTCCTATTAACCTTTTCTTCAATACAGTGTTTTAAGTAACAAAATGACACCAACAGGGCTACTGTCTCTGGAGTTGTCAAGGATTGACTAAGGAGAAACCTTAGTCAGAATGAATTGTCTCATTTAGACCTTAAGGAACCTCGGCGTTCTGGCCGCCTGCGCAGACCTGCCCTGGAAGCCTCCCTTGCTGGCTCCCCTGCAGGGAAGTTGCTGTGAAGCTGTCTGCCAGCGCTGCAGCTCCCTGGCACCGGGCAATGGCAAACCCACTCCAGCTGAAAGGCGCCTTTTGCACTCTGGGCGAGAACGTCTGCTTTAGAAAATGGCTTTTTCAGTTCCTAATGCTATTTTTCTATGTGCTGTCATATTTTCAAAGCACTAACCCTTAATTCTCACAAAGGAGAGCCTTTGCCAGACCCCACTCGTATTTCTGCAGGGCCTGCTCTCCTGGGCTCTCCTAAGCCTTTCCCACTGGGTGTCCATTCACTTGAACTCACTCTTGGCTTTGCAATTCAGAAAGTTACTTTATCTCTGAGGTTAAAACTCTTATTTGTGTTGTTCCCACTTAATTCAGATAAGTGAAATAGACATTTTCATAATGGGGCTACATTATCTACTCTTTATAAAATGGACAGGTCTACACGCTGAGGATTCACTGGAGACAATAGTCTTATTGGATTTGGTGCATTGTAGATGATGGAAAATATGTAATCTGAAATTCCACATCTTTGCCCTGAAGTCTTAGTTCTAAGACAGCAAAGAAACTACCATTCAAATTACTAACACTGTTGTTAAGAAACATGCTATCGATGGAAAGACAGATCTATACTTTGAAAATTAAAATTAAGACTCTCTTTGATACTTAATAAGCCCTTCCAGGTGAAGTCAATCCTCTATGGCTCATTGAAAATTAGGAAATAGGTATAGGATTCTAGGCAAATTAGGATTTTGAGGTTCTCCCACCTCCCTTTTTTGTTTCCCTCCTCACCCCTCACCCCATTTTCTCATTTATTTAATAATTTTTCTCAAATATCAATTATGAATCTCATACTGTTAGGCTTTAGAGCTGTAACTTTAAGTAAGTCATATGACATCCCTGCTCTCATAAAATCATCACCCAGTGGAGGATATAGGAGTAAGCAATGACTATATAGTATGCCCCATTCTTTATTAAAAGCGTTTACCATCAAATCTCTGGAAGGATTTAATGTTTACCGTCACTCAGTATGTTTGGATGTGCAAGGCTGGTTAATTCTTTCTGTGTAGGATCGCTATGCCTGCAATTTGTGCTGTCGCCACTAGCTGATACAATGGAGTCCTGGATTACTGTCAAGTATTCCAGCTGACAATCTCTCAGAATATTTACCATAGAATCAAGCCACTCTTTCCTTTTCTATAAAAGAAGCATTTACTAAATAAAAACAAAAATAGAAAACTACTCATTAACATTGTTGATTGTAAACAATATAAAATATAGTATTAAAACTACATAAAATAACATCTAAAGACATGCAAACAGGTTGGTGCTTTCCATCATATGATTCTTTGATTTCTCTCATTACTTGTCTAATTTAATGCACTGTTGCTTCTCAGACCCAAAGAAAATTTCTCCCCTACTTGATTTTTAGAATTAGAAACATTTACACTGTACATAACTATCTGATTGTGCTTTGGAACTACTGAGTGAAAATATTCCGCTTCAACCTGTTCCCTGGGATCAGTCATGGAATTAGACATAGGATCAAGAAGTTTTTCATTGTCACCTCCTTATTTAACTAGGCAGGCCCCATTTTCCCTCTCCTATCATATCCCTGGATCAGAATTTCATTAGCTTTCCCACCAAGAGAATCCTCTTTCACAGTCCTGGCCAGATTCTTTGTGCCTCAGTTAAAAGAAAAAGCACAGGAGACTGACACATGAATGTAAGAAAATTACCCAGAGATAACCTCTTTTTTTTAAGTGAGAGAAGAGGAGACAATAAGATAGACTCCCACATGTGCCCCAACCAGGATCCATCCAGCAATCCCTGTCTGGGGCTGATGCTCAAGTCAATTGAGCTATTTTTAGCACCTGAGGCTGACGTGCTCAGACCAACCAAGCTCTCCTCAGCGCCTGGGCCTACACTTGAACCAATCAAACTACTGGCTGGGGGAGGGGAAGAAGGAAAGAAGGGGAAGAAGGATGGGGAGAGAAGTAGATGGTCACTTCTCTTGTGCATCATGACCAGGAATTGAACCTGGGATGTCCATATGCTAGACCGACACTCTATCCACTGCACTAACCAGCCAGGACCAAAATGATCTCTTTGAATCAGAAGAAGAGATGACCTCTGACAAGTCCTCAAGCTGATTTACTCTGAGGCTTTTTCTAAACAGCCAACTTGTTTGAGGGGTGTCATATATACAATGGTTTAAGATTATGATTTGTCTATTCAAATTTTACTTTATCAGAAGATTACCTTTATTGCTTGATTTTAAAAAGACATTTTCTACTTCTCAAAAGAATTTGAGATGACTTTCACAAAAAGCCACACATACAATTTATCCCCTAAAGTCACAAAAAACAAGGTAAAGAGAGAAAGAGAGAAAACCTGACAATACAACTTCTCAGGGCTAGCCCATCCTTTGTCCCACAGTAACTGAAAGAAATCTTGCCTGATTGACAATCTACAACACGAACAGAATTTATTTAGTGCTGGGTGTGTCACCTGTAAGGTATTTTCCCTGCTGAGGAAGAAAGAAGGGCATAGCCACCAAGTGTGGAACACCAAAAGCTTTATTTAGTAGAGCGCATCCTGGTCTGCAAGATGGGCCACAGAAGTCGCGCCTCCCGTTTGGGGGTAATTTATAGCATCGGTAGGGTGGTTGGGTTGATATGACGTGGTGAAATTTCATTGGCTGACAGACAGTCGTTCTTTTTCAAAGGTCTCCTGGGAAGTTTCTTTTGGCAGGCATGGGTGTGGGCGGTTCTAGCCAAAGTTCCCAGGCCTGGTTCCTCACGTGACCTTCCCCCATTGCCAATCGACCTCACATTCTGACTTTTATATTAGATAGGGGCGCCGCTATTCATCTGGCTAATTCCTGCTGGTTAGGGGCGCTGTGGGGAGGGGAGGTTGGAAGGTGGTGGCTCTGAGAGGAGTTGTGTATATGGGTGTAGGAGCATCTGTTTGACCATGACTCGAGAAACCTCACAGATGCGGTCCTGTAAGAATTTTAAAAAGAGGAGTAAACATGAGTAATATGCTGATAATTAGAGGAGGACCTAGGATAGGGGCAGCTCAGGTGAGGACGGGTGGCTGCCATCAGGAGTTAAACGGGTTGTAGGAGAGATCCTTGTGCAGTTTCTCTCGCAGACGGTTGAGGACATTGATGTTTTCCTCCATTGGGCCAGTCTCATGGAACAGCATTGGTCCCTGCTTTAACTCACTCTGGCAGCAGGTTCCCTGTGGGAGGGACAGGATCAACAGGAGGATCTGCAGATCCCAACCTTTTGGTGAGCCGGAGACGGGTGGGGCCCAGTGGTTCCGACTGCCAGCAGTCCTGCATGGGGGCAAGCTTGAGGCGAGAGACATGGTACCAAGGTGTTTGCCCTAGGAGCTTGGTTACGATAGGAGTAGTCAATATTACTGTATGGGGTCCCGTCCACCTGGGCTGTAGGGAGCCAGGCTGGAGCTCCCTCAGAAGAACCCTGTCTCCTGGCTGGAAGGGACCACTGGGTGTGCTTCATCTGGACCTCCTATGGGAGGAAGGGTCTGGTTGCGTATTCACTGAGAAGATGGCAGAGTAAGGACAGAAAGGGGAGGTATGTGGCAAGAGAGGGGGGTTGATGGGTAAGTTGTGCTTGAATAGGAATGGTCTATCGTAAACCAGCTCAAAGGGA
This sequence comes from Saccopteryx leptura, assembly GCF_036850995.1. Lineage (NCBI taxonomy): Eukaryota > Metazoa > Chordata > Mammalia > Chiroptera > Emballonuridae > Saccopteryx > Saccopteryx leptura. The sequence continues at coordinate 153,147,916 of NC_089506.1, read as the reverse complement.
CTGAGTCCAGTGGGGTTTCGTGGGGTTGAGAGGAAGGGGGGGGGGCTCCTGGGGAGCCTGGCACCTAGATCAGACCGGAAACACCGGAGCCAGAGGCAGGACAGGGCCAGGCCTTTCTGCAAAGACTAGGGTTGGGCCGTGGGGTCAGGAGCTCTGCAAACCCAGGTGAGGGCCAATGGCCGGCAGAGGAGGGCCTGACGGGGGAAGGGCTTAAGAACAGCAGAGAAGGGAGAGGCTCCTGGCTGGCAGGGGAGAGGGCTTCCAGGAGGTAAGAGACCCGAGCAGGAGAGGTCCGCAGAGGGGCCAGAGAGTGGTTCCCGAGAGAGGGGCACCTCCGGGGGTTGGGCAGGAGGGGGAGAGAGTTGGGGGTCAGTGAAGGAGGAAAGATCAGGAGTGGAGGGTTTAGCTGAGGTTTCTCTGGCCAAAAAGGGCCTGCGCCGTGTAGCAGGCGGCACAGAGATTAGGATGGGACCACAAATACTAGAAGCCATGAATGTAAGGGATCTCCAACCATTTCCCAGTTCTTTGGCAATAGTTAAATAAGTGAGGGTGTTAAAACCGAAAGTTTCTTGAGGAGGCCACCTGGTCTGGTTATCCAGTGGGTTCTGTGGCCCAGCCACGGTAGAGAAGATCAGTTTCTTCTTCTTTAGGGAGGGAGAGATTCCGGATAAGACACTCCAGGAGTGTTTTTGAGTCAGGTTTAGATTCCTGTGCCTCTATGGCTGCCCTCAGCCCTCAGAGTGATCAGAGATGGGAACTGGCATCCCACAACTCAAGCTCTGGCCATCGGATAGTTAGGTAGAGTGGGAGTTCCCATCTCCACGGGCACACACGCACTCAAAACTGTTAAGAGGTCCCTGATGCAGCTGCAATTATGGACAGGGAGTCTTGGGGGAAAGAACTGAGGGGAGGCTAGAGGCAGGGGAATAACTTCACCATGTGCCGAAGTGGGTGGGAGGTCAGAGGTCCTGGTTCTTCCTCGGAAGGGAAGGGGAGAGGACGGTCTCAGCGGGCTTCAAACTCTTCCCGGGTTTGGCACCAAATGTAAAGTATTTTTCCCGCCAAGGAAGAAAGAAGGGCATAGCCACCAAGTGTGGAACACCAAAAGCTTTATTTAGTAGAGCTCACCCCAGACGAGGTTCTCTGGTCTGCAAGACGGGCTAGAGAAGTTGCACTGCCTCCCCTGTTTGGGGGTAATTTATAGCATCGGTAGGGTGGTTGGGTTGATATGACGTGGTGAAATTTCATTGGCTGACAGACAGTCATTCTTTTTCAAAGGGCTCCTGGGAAATTTCTTTTGGCGCACATGGGTGTGGGTGGTACCAGCCAAAGTTCCTGGGCCTGGTTCCTCACGTGACCTTCCCTATTGCCAACCAACCTCACATCACCCTTGCCCTCTGCTATATTGTGAGTTCTTGAGCACTAGAGATTTGTCTTAGCCAAATTTTGTATTCACAAGGCCTTGGCAAATGCTGGATACAGGCTGGATTTTCAATAACAGTTAAGTTCACTCTGAATTTCTGAATTTCCACTCTATTGCTTTTAAGAGCTGTGTTTTATTTTTTCTTTGTAATATTTTAACATGTAATTTGAATACACTAAAATATAAGGACCATTTTAAAGCACAGTTTATGTGTTTTTCTCCATGATATTGAGGCGTTAGTTTATGAAGATTTAAGGTGTGATTCTTCCTTCAGTATTTGTAAAGGCTGGATTAAACCACCCTCCTTTTTCTGCAATCCTCTGTCACTTTTGCTGCCCTCAGAATGTCCTGAAATAACCCCTACACCTACCAGACAACCTTACCACACTGACATGAAGAGAACATGAGCTTTAAGCCACTGTCACTCCTGCCTTCCCACCACCCTTGCCAGCATCATGTTTACCTCTTCTCAGACAGAAACATTATCTCTGCTACTACTCAGAAAACCATAATAAATGAAGATCTGGTTTTTTGAACCGAAAATATTGCTAATCCCTCTTAGAGGATGACTGGTCACTGTCAAACAGTATTTGTAAATATTACCACATACAATTTGCCTTATAGTTTCATAAGGTAAGAAGGAGAAGGAGAAGAAGAGCCTGTCCTACCTTGAAATCCCAGTAAACACCTGGGTGTCATCCATGAACTTTGTAGTAGGCAGAGCTAATTCAAAAATGTCTGACAATAGAATTAAATCCAACGCCCTCTAAAATGTTACATCTGTAGCTAGGTAAGAAAACCATTAAAGCTCAAAGAGCTTCCCCATTCATACATGATAAATCATCCTTTTGTCAGCTCTTATGAGGTCAATGACACTGCCCCTGCTCAGGGTACTAGTGAGGTTCTCTCACCTTGTTTCATCTGATCAGGTACTTTAGGGATCTGCTCCACCCAACCAGGAACAGCCCTGTACTCAGATAGTAGAAGCCATATGGACTCAGACACTTCTGTGCAGGTGGTAATGTAGGTTCTCAAGCCAGAGCCTTCAAACACCAGGATTTGAGAATACGGAGGTCAGCAGTGGTTAAGTAGGAACAGATTGCCAAGTGGTTAAACGAAGTGGAAGCAGCACTGCAGTGTTGCAGAGGTAGGTTTGATTAATGAGAGATAATGGCTGTTCTGAAGTTATGACAGTTGTTCAACAGAAATGATTAGGCCAATGGTTTTTGCTCCCATCGACCTGGTCTTGTTCCATCACCTTTCTTTGTCCTCCTCTGAGTGAAGGGCTCACTGTAAACTCTGGGACTGGTTTCTTTAAATAAGAATAATATCTCATTTTTACTAAATGTTTAGAACTGTTGGGCTTTGTCCTAAATTGTTTATAAGGAATTTTATTTAATGAGTAATTTTAGGTCCCTAGGATGACTTGAGCAGCAAAGAGGTCTCTGATGGTTTATTCTAAATATCCAAAGTTTCTTACAGTCCAGTATATACAGTGTGTCCATAAAGTCATGGTGCACTTTTGACCGGTCACAGGAAAGCAACAAAAGACGATAGAAATGTGAAATCTGTACCAAATAAAAGGAAAACTCTCCCAGTTTCATACCTATTCAGTGCAGTTCGATGTGGGCTCATGCACAGATTTTTTAGGGCTTCTTATGTAGCTATCCCGTATAGCCTCTACAGACTTGTCACTGACTGATGGCCTACCAGAACGGGGTTTCTCCACCAAACTGCTGGTTTCCTTCAACTGCTTATCCCACCAAGTAATGTTATTCCTATGTGGTGGCGCTTCATTATAAACGCGCCGATATTCACGTTGCACTTTGGTCACGGATTCAAATTTAGCGAGCCACAGAACACACTGAAGTTTCCTCTGTACTGTCCACATATCGACTGGCATGGCCGTGGACTGCTCCGTTGTATACACGGTGTTACATCATCATCTGCGCATGCGCACATGCTGCCACATCATCCTACAGAAACTGGGAGGGTTTTCCTTTTATTTGGTACAGATTTCACATTTCTATCATCTTTTGTTGTTTTCTTGTGACCGGTCAAAAGTGCACCATGACTTTATGGACACACTGTATATATATGGAGGTTTCTTACATAGTGATTGGCAAAGCAAAATTTCCACCTCTTTAGGACAGCTTCAGAGATAATTACTTGATTTATACTTGGGATATTGAGATTAGGTAAACAATGAATTTACTGATAATGAAGTTAGGTCTTTCATTATGACCTGAGGGTCACATAATCCAATCTGGTGTCTTCTTCCGTATGAATAGATGATATTTGCATAATCAATTTAACTAGCTGTGTATTGGACCAAAACAAACAGGAAGATGGCTACAGAGTTGGTCAACTTTGTCCTCATATGCTTTTTTTTCTGTGGTTTAAACACAGTCTAAACTGATAAGCACTAGATTTAATAATGACAAGAAGTTGAGGACTTGAGTAAATGTGATGCCTTTTCTGAGGATATTTTTAATGGCTCCATGTCAAGAAGATAGGAACAAGGTAGTGAAAAGAAGCTGGCCTTTCGGGTCTCTCAGGTCAAGGAATGCATGATTCTATCACATGCAGAAGAAACACCAGCCAATTTTCCTTTGGTACCTAGAATATATTCTTGGAATTTAAAAAAAGAAGCAGTGTTAATGATTTGCCACAGGCTCAAGCAGAGAACACACCACCTATCATAGAACTCTATTTTAGAATGACAAGAGGCCAAATGACAAGCTGATCAAGAAAGCCCCAAATAGGGGGTTGAGGGGGAAAATGAGTAAAATCATAGCAAACTACACCAAGTATGTTTGCAAACCAGCATTTCCTTCAGCCATGTGGCAACAGTTTTCTCAAAATGTTACCCTTGTAAATATGGCTGACACAAGATACACCCTAAATTCAGAAACTTCACCCTTCCCTTGTGCAACCATCTTGGCTTTGAGCCAAAGTCCCAAAGAGCAGGTAGAAGTTACCATTTCAGGCAGCTAAATATAGTGAGAGAAATGGAACACTCTGCCTGGCCTGTGGTGGCGCAGAGGATAAAACGTCATCCTGCAGTGCTGAGGTTGCTGGTTTGGAACCTCTGGCTTGCCCGGTCAAGGCAGATATGAGAAGTGACTATGCCTCCTTCTTCTTCTCCCCTCTGCCTTTCTCTTTCTCTCTCTCTTTCCTCTCTAAAATCAGTAAGTTAAATCTTTAGAAAAAAAAGAAAGAAAGAAATGAAATATCCATTTTTCTAAGTCAAGCAGGACCTTGTAAGAAGCAAAACAAGAATTTAGATTTCCTGGATAATTTAAACAGCTGTAAGGATGACTTTTGTAGCATAATTCGTTCACAGGCACTAATAGCCAATGGAAAGAAATTCACAATCCTCCAAACTGCTTACTGTAATAGACAAGTTCAAACAATCCATAAAGAACCAATGTCCATAGCTGAAAAATAAAACATGTAAACAAGTTGACAGATTGACCAACCCTGAGTTCTTGGCCATGCTTTGTACAGTAGAGTGAGAAAAATTCGGGATGAAAGTCAGATAGTTGACTTAATACCCAACTCACTTTACCCCTCTCAGCCTTTGTCAGTACTGTATCATTATCTATAAAATGAGAATGGTAATTATATCTACCCCACAAGCTTACTCTGAGGATTAAATAATAATAATAATAATTAATAATAATAATGTATTCTTACTAATAAATGTTTGTTGACATTAGAAAAATGTACCGCAAAGTCCTCTGCTAATGTATCTTCTTTACAGCCTCTCTCAGGATGAAGGAGATATGGCAGTGCTACCTTGAGCCAGAAAAAAATGTCACTTTTTGTAAAAGATCTGCAGGCATTTACATCTTAAAATCTTTTTAAATTTCATCAGTCTTCTAGTGAATATTACCAAGGTCCTCCAACTAGCTCCCTGAGTTATAGATGTGAATTAAACCCCTTCGAATGCCACCCCCAAGACAAAACTTTTGGAAACTCATTGGGCATAGAGGGTGAATCAATGTGACTACATTATTAAAGAACTAACATTCCAGGTAAATAATTTTGTTTTCTCCCATAGATTAAATACCTTCTCACTTGCAGCGTCTAATGGGATTCAGGATCTTTCTCTATATATTTAGCAACAAGCTAACAAAGTAGCAAGGTCAACAATAATCAGAAGGCAGGTGCAATGAACCAAGCAACTTTTTTACAAACATTCTTTTTCCTTAAAGGAAATAAGACATGCCTTTAATACAACAGCTCTGTAACTTGAAACAAGAAAAAAAGAGATGTGGCGAGAGAAAGATTGCCAAACTGGAATAGGCTCTTTTAGAGCAATCAGCTCAAAATCTTGGCAGGAAATGAAGTTCAAGGACACAGAGAAACTTCTTGGAGCTTAGTCAGCCAGGTTAAAACTATTGGATCCAACTTTGAACAATTTCTTCTCTCAGTCTACCAAATCTAAACAATTACCCCAGTGATTATTCCTTTGAAATATATTTTCTCCTTCTTTTCCATCTCCTCTGGTCTCTGTCTTCTTGCCATCTCTTGCCTAGATACTCTGATGCCTCATCTGACTCTCCAAACCCAACTGCCCAAGAAACAGTCGCCAACAGGTCTTCAGAGACTCACGATTTAGCTCAAAATGCCAGATGAGTTTCCTGTGGTCTACAAGTCTGACCTCTTCTCCCTGACTTTCAAAACAATTGGACTCTACCAAACTGGCTCCATTTTTCAGTCAAAATTCTTAATAACCGGACTCTACTCTACCAAACTGGCTCTATTTTCCAGTCAGACTGCCTTCCTCACCAGTCCCCCATGATCACACAAAATACACAACTACCCAGATCAACTGTGCCTTCCACTACTTCACACGTGCTATTTGATCTTGTGTGGAAGCTCTGCTTCTCCAACAGCGTATCCAAATCTTACTCATTCTTCAGGGCCTATATTTAGTCCTACCTCCTCCATAAAGACTCCTCACCCTCTACACACTTTAACAAAACATTTCTCTGTACTATATAATCTACCACTTCACAAAACATCTCTTTATTGTTCACCACTCACTCATGTGCACTAGACTCATCTCCATAACTAGATAATAAATAGGTCACAAAATGCTTGTCCTTATGCCCAGTGTGATCCCAAGCACAATTCATTTGATCCTTCATTTTTTATTTTAATAACTTTTTCATTAAAGTAATTTTATTTTAATAATGTAACACCATCATTGCTGCCAATGAAATTTCCTCAGTGAAATCAATCTCTGCCATCAATCTCAAAATTATTTAAATTAATAATAACAATGTCAGAATATACATCAATAAAGCCTCCAAATCATAAAGGTAGGAGGAAAAGCATTAGGTGAGTTAGCAAAATCGCTGAGCAATGATTTAGGAGGTCTGGCCACCCTGCCACGAGCTAGCTCATTGATCCTGGTTAAATCACACAGTTTCTCTGCAGAATGAAGGGGTTGGATTAGGTGGCCTCTATAATCTCTTCTAGCTCTTTCTTGCTATGATTCTAAAGCTGTCAGTGAGGTACCAGAGCCTAATTTGGTCACGTCTGAAGAGCAGAAGTGAAGAGGTTTCTCTTCGGGAGATAGAAAAGCTCCAGTGTGTTACCTTTATAGTCACAACATTAATATTTGGGGAGAAAGTTGATATTAAATTATTCCCATTTAGTAGGTAGAATGTTATAGTAATCTTCTAGGTCAAATACAAAAGAGACAACTAATTATTTTCATTTTTTGAAAGCCAACATTATACTGTACTTTGAACCAATTCAATAGTGGCCTATCTTGAATTTAGATGTCATAAAGCTACATCATGAAGCTACATGAAAATTTATAAGAGGCCCAACTCAAGTTTGGCAAAAAAATGTCCAGGGATACATATTGAATGTTACAGTGTAAACCTAAGAAAATTTTGTACATAAAATCCTGAAAAGCAAATATTCTCCTACCTTCCTGCCAAATACATATTTTAAGTAACAACAAATGTTAACAAAATATGCCTTAAATCTGAGGTGTTTTTTTCTTTTTGTTTTTCTTTTCTGTTGCTTTTGAGAGTCAGAGAGTTTCGTTAGACAAAAGGAGAAAAGTCATAACAAGCAACAGTTAAAGATAATGTATAAAGCAGTACATAGAAGCAAGAGAGTTTTCTAAAGGTCGAGGAGTAGTCAAAAAGGAAATGATGTTAGAGGGGGCCTTCCAAGGACGCCAGTCAAATAGAAATGGCAAATGTGTCACAAAGTCAGTCACACTGCAATTCTGCTTTGGGGATCTTATTCATTCATTGTCATTTATTTATTCATCAAGTGCTTAGATAATGTGCCGGGCACTTAGATTAAAGAAAGGGAAAGACACAATGTCTATCTTGCAAGAATTCACTCTCAAGTTAAAAGACAGCCATTGTCCAGGTTAGCAATTGCCCTGACTGTGGGTTCACTGTGTACTAAGCATTATACTGAGCACATACCCCACAAGGCAGGTACCTTTCTACTCCATCAGGAATGAAGAAACTAAGACTTTGGGAGATTCAGTAATTTACCCAAGTGCTATATGATATGAGTGTTTGTGTCCCCTAAAAATTCAGATGTTGAAATCCTAAACCCCAATGTAGTGGCATTAGGAGGTGGAGTCTGTGAGGCGGTCATGAGGATGGAGCATAAGAAGTTAGTGCCCTCACGAAAGAGATCCCAGAGAAACCCCTCACCTCTTCCTCTGCCACATGAGGTTACAAGCAAGAAGGCACAGTTTATGAAAAAGTGTGCCCTCACCAGATAATCATCCAGGGCCTGGATCTTGGACTTCTCAGCCTTCAGAACTGTGAGAAATTTCCATTATTTATAAGCCACCCACGTTCTGGTATTCTGTATAGCAGCCTGAACAAATTAAGACAACAGGGCTACCCAACTAGAAAGGAAGAAGGCTGGTTTTCATAGCAAGGTCTGTCTTTCTAGCCAGCACCATCTACCACACTACAAACTGGACACTACAGGCCCTGTACTATAAACCAATGTGGACAGTGCACTGTAGCAAGTGGTGCTGGAGACAGGTACAAAGTCCCATGCCCTCTGTTACTCACAGGCATGTTCATCCCGCAGAGATATATTCCTGTAAACTTGTACACTAGAACAACATCCAAAAGCTGGGAAGAATGGATGGGTATCTGACCTGTCTCCAGAGCTCCTCTGTGAGTTCAAGGCCAAGGCCTCTGGCTTCAGCAGCATCTGAAGCTGTTGTGTATAAAACTACCCAGGATGTGGTATACTGCAACTAGACCAAGGACACAGGACAACCAAAGCAAAACATTTCAGTTGCTTCAGATTCCCTGCTGATCTAAAAGAAACATGCACGCATGCACACTCACTCACACACACACTCCATTACCACAGCAGTTCCCTCAGAGTAGTTTATTCAAAAAGTACCCTCTTCTTCCCATCAAAAGGAAACAATCTTTATATATGTTTGAAAACTAAAAATAAGAAGGATAAAAAACAGAAACAATACAAAACAAAAACAAAACAGCAACTCTTCCTGAAAGTAGAGATCCCAGGAGACTGGGGAAAAAAGACTTTGGGTAGCTGGTGGCTGTTTGGTCCTCCTAGGCTGAGCAGCTGCCAAACTAAGAGGACCCCAGAGGGACCTAAGGGTCACAGCCACAAAGAACTGTAAAGCTTCAGAGACCCTGGGGAGGAGGCTTCAAGCTCAGCGGGATATGGCTCCACCTGCTCTAATGCCATCCAGAGGCCCTCATTACAGAACTGTTTTGAATCATAACACTGGTGAAGAAAAGGTTTTTTGTTTTGTTTGTTTTGTTTTGAGATATTTTATTTATTGATTTTAGAAAAGAGGAGAGAGAGAGAAAGGCATGGGGGGAGGAGCGGAAAGCATCAACTCAGTCACTTCTCCTATGTGCCTTGACAGGGCAAGCCCAAGGTTTTAAACCAGCAACCTCAGAAACCAGGCTGACGCTCTATCTGCTATGCCACCACAGGTCAGGAGAAAGATTTTGTTTATTTGATTTACTGTATATTTTTTGGTTTTGTTTTTGTTTTAACTTATGAAGCTGTAACATCTTCAGTGGGCTATAAAGGGTAGACTTGTCTTCAAAAGGGAGACTTAATCTTCAAAGAAAGGCAAAGAAAAGAAAAGGATTTTCAGCTGCAGCAAGGTGCTGGTGACACCTGTCCCAGCAGCTTTACCTGCAGAAGTCTCAAAAGGGGAGGGGCCTTTATCAAGGCCCCATTAAAGGGCCTAAGCATTATGGGAGGGGCCTCGTCTTATTTAAGCCTCGTGATAAGTTTTGAGATGTTATTAATCACTTTTGCAGGAGAAAAAGAAAAGGTGAGGATTTGGACAACACTAATAATTTGCTGAGGATCATGTGGCTTGTCACCAGGAGCCAGAACTAGAGGTCTATCTGACCCTAAGGCCCAGGAAGCAAATCTCTTCTGTGGAAAGCAAGCAGGAAGAAGAAATCCTAACGAAAAGATGAAAAATTAACATCTTTATTTATGGTTGGTTTAATTACCTGCTTACTTGAATAGAAATCATATGCACTAGGAACACTTTTTAAGCTTTGTAAAAGGGCATACAATGCAAAGTAAAGTTCCTTTCATCCTTCTCCCTCTCAGCTCTCCAGCTGTCCTCATCAGAGGCAGTGGCTGCTGTTAGGACAGGCCACACATGCACAAGCACACACACGTGTGTATATACAGCCCTTGTTGTTGTCGCTTTTTGTTCTTTTGTTGTTGTTTTTTTACATAGATAGCAGCATTGCCTGTCCCTTTGTAGATACCTGGTTTATCTGGGCAGTTTTTCATATTGGTACATAGAGACCTGCCTCATTCTTTCAACAATTGATAAAAGACTCTATTGTATTGATGTATGAAAATTTATTTAACTAGTCCCCTATTAAGTAGTCATTTAGATTGGTTCCAATCTTTTGCTATTGTAAACAGTGCTATATAAATATCCTTACACATTCTTCCTTGAATACATATGTTAGTATACTTTGGAAATACATGCTTAGAACTGAAATTCTTCAGGAGAGTCTATGTGCATTTTTATCTTGGTACTTAGAACCAAATTGCCTCCAAAGCATGTGCACAAATTTACAATCCTTAAAATATATATTCATGCTTGCTTCCCTCGCTGTCTCCAAAACAGTGTTTCATTCTGTGTTGAAAAGAAAAGCACCATATGTTCACCTGCTTCTTTAAAAGTTACATACTTGCTCAGCATGAATAGGGGAAACCTATATATTCAGCCCTGCGCATTAGATTGCTAAAGTAAAAAGATTTCTGGAGCTCCTTGCACTGCAGATGATGCTGATTAGAAGCATCTGGTCTTCAATTAGATGACGCTGGCAAAGTAGAAAAATGGAATAAATCCCTGAAAACAAACAGTTGGCTGTTACTAATCAGCTCAATCCACCAGGGTACCGTCAGAGTCACAAGAGTCACCCCTGGGTATCCCAGTAACCCAACCAGCCTGCTGCACAGCAAGTCCACAGCTAGCTGGAAGCCAGCACCTGCCACAAGCAGGGGCATTCAAATTCTACTGTCTGCTCCTGCTTGTTGGGGAAAAGGAGTGTGGGAGAGGAGCAGAAACAATAGACTAAGGAGAGACTGCCAGTGTTAAACACTTTTTTCTACTTACTCTGAAATGAGGGGGAATAGATATGGTTAGAAGACAAACTTTCAATATACAAACTTTCTAGAGTGAATAAACCCCTAATGGATTTCCAACACTAATATCTCCATCCAGTGGTGCAGTCTAATCAAAACTGTAGGATCTGGGCAGGAATCCTGGACCTCAAAGGCTGAGAGAATGTGAGGCACACGCTTTCACTTTGTCTTAGTTTTGCTTACTTGAATCTGCTAAAAGTCTGGGTTGACACCCTGTGAGGATGCAAAATGTTCCTCTTCTACTTGGCAATCACTCTGAATTGCCAATTGTCAATACCTGGGGAAAAGAGCCTGCTGCCACGATCTTGAGAGGACGGAGAGAAGGAAGGGCGGTGGCTCAGTGGGCATGGATGGTGAATTGATAGGAGGGGAACTTTGTCTCCAGAGGGGCTGATGATGACCCAGCAGTGGTCATAATAATGACCATCTGTAGCTTGGCTTGATTTTTAAGCTTGTGCACAGATAACATGATTGAAAGAACAAGTAAATATGCATTGATAACACCTCCTGTCAAAGATTTTCCAACCAGCTGGTTGCCCTATAGAGATGAACATTTTAACCATTTAGGGAAGGAGCCCTCCAGCAAGCAGCAGAATGCCTAATTATCACTGGTGCTTTTTTCCAATTAGCAGCCAACTGGTGTATTGTGATGGAGGCATTGTTAGGAGTTGTTGCCTTTGTGCAGATGTATTCATATACTTAATGTAAATTTCTAGCTTAATACATATTATTATAAAAATTACAGGGCTGAAAATACAATTTCATATGGACTTGTTTTAATCCATCATATCTGAAGCAGCCTCTGTGTCAGCTTCACAGGCAGTTAGAGGCTGTTGTATGACATTTCTGTTGCCCGGCCCACATCCTATCAGCAATATACACATTTTAACCTGATTGGACAATGTTAGCTCTATTCCTCTGAACTTGCTTCTAATCAGTCACTAATTCACATTCAGGTACCATCCATCTCTACTCAGATGAGTTCTGCACCATTTTCATTGACTGAGTTGGATTGTTGGTTGATTGATTCTCTTATTAGTCCATCATCTGAACAGAGTAAAAGTAATTTCCATCTCTGAATTGCATTCCAGGTATCAATGAGCTCAGTGTGTGTTTCTACGATCATCACAGTTCCTCCATTTCTCCCAGCCGTTTCTCTATTATGAACTTCTGGTTTAGAGAAAGATTTCATAAGCAAGAATTCATAGAATCTATGAGAAATAGAAAGATGAAAAAAATTTAGAATCCTAAAAAAAAGGAAATAAAGTTCAAAATTTATATAAGAAGACTGGTCTTGCAAGTTTTAGGTGGAATATGGTTTTTAAAAATGTGTGTACAATCTTATCTCTCTTATGTTATATGGCTGAGATGACTGGGAAAATATGAATGAAACTGCTGATGATAAAATAACCCAATACATAAACTGAATCTATCAAAATGTTGTGCTTAAGCCCTGGCCGGGGGGTTCAATGGATAGAGCGTCATCCCAGTATGCAGAGTTGAGAGTTCGATCCCCATCAGGGCATATATGAGAGGCAGCCAAAGAGGGCACAACTAAATGAGACAACTAAGTAGAACAATGAGTTGATGCTTCTTTCTCTCTTTCTTTCCCTTTCTCTCTCTCTCTCTCTCTCTCAAATCAGTGGAGGGGGGTTGTTATGCTTAAGGAATTCTCCCCACAACACTTAGAGAATACTATCTATTGTAGTAGTTATATAAAAGCTCATCATGTAAGTATTGAGCAAGTTGTTCTAAGTTGCTACATACGGGAAATCCATAAGTAACCTGAATCAATCCCTACCCACCAACAGCCTTTAGAGGTGCTATTTTTGCCTGCATGCTCTTGAAATTAAATTTTGTATCAGAGAGATTTTAATCAAAATAGAAGAAATCCTCAACCAAATGTGTTTACACTAATAGTTTGCAGGTTATATGGTTCTTGGTTGGCTTATTTTAAGTAGGGTACTACGAGATAAATTGATCAATAATATGAAAGGATTTCAGAAGGATAGGGCTAACCATCTCATGTAGAAATTTTCTCAATCCATCAGGGTTATCTCAGTATTTTACCTAGGTTCACATAGGTAGGTAGGAGCAGAGCCAATTCAAGTCTTCTCTTAGTTTACCTATGGCAAACTACTGGAGCCAAAGGAGCTACTGTATTGAACTCAGCACAGTTAACTCAAATTAGATAACTCATGCAATTTTTAAATGGACTTTATTTTTTAAAGCTTGCTCATTCATTCATTCATTTTCTCTTTGCTTTTCCACCTTGATCTAAAAAATAATCTGATATAGTTTATAGACAGATATATGACATTCAACAAGGTAAAACAGGAATATCAACATAAAAGAAAAATATTTTCCAACACTTTAGAAACACTAATTTGCCACAGAAAAACACACTCTCATTATAAAAAATTCTGACACTATTTTTATTGAGAATAATCTGATAATTGGGGACTTTATTATTCTTTTTTGTGATAAGATTCTTTTTATCCACACTAATTTTGAGTTCTTTGTTACCACTATACCCCTGACTCTCATTTTACAGTTTCTAGAGGAGACTGAAATCCAGACACATTGTTAACCAAAGTAATACTATAAATTAGTTCTAGCCAAGATCTGAAAGTTACATGCATAAGTAGCCCCTGTACTAAAAGAGTCAGTAGCTGACCCAAGACCCCTGCTGGATCCAGAAGAAGCTCTGACCTTCAAGCTGTCCCGTCAATGAATGACAGCTACTGAAAGCTTTGCAAGGTGCTGGAGGACCTGGCACATTTCACATCTAGTTAAGTTCATGAAACTACAGTTAGTAGAAACAGGGCTTTTTCTTTTTCTTTTTTTTTTTTTTTTAAACAAATTGCTGTACTTTAGGAATGCAACAGTTTGTTTCTCAGTTTTCAACTTTCAAGGTATTATTTACCAGCTCACTTCTTAGCCTTAGAAAACCAAAGAACAATATATATGCTGCCAGTAAATGAAACTGGTGCCACTGACAGCAGTGTGAATAATGAGTATAATTTGGGGAAGGGGGGGGTCACAATTTTGTTTTACACTAAATGTCTTGATTTAAAATTATAAGTGCTCATTCATTTTTCAAGAGCTTGTTCAAATACTACTCCACTCAGTCCCCTAGGCAGATTTAGCTGTGTGTTTTTTGTTTCTCTTTTACACTATTCTCCACGCTGCCTTATAATCATGTAATTTATTTGTTTACATGTCTATCTTATTTCCCTGGCTATAAATTTCTGAAAGGCAGGAGACAGGGCTTATTTGTCCTTTAGATAAAATACCCAATAAGTATCTAATGGAATAGTAACTATCATTATTTTTATAAAAATCCATACAGTGTTGTGAGCTGTCTTCTTTACATCAGACTGTGCTAAGATCAGGAGATCAGACACTAAGGATTCTTTCTGGTGAAGTCCAGGGTTTAGAGTCTAGCTTCAGGGTCTGAAGGATAGGGGACAAAAATTTAAAAATCAGTTTTGAGTCTGCTTTCATCCTCCTCATTGGTTGCTTGACACAATGTACAGTAGTGAGGTAGACATTTGTTGTTTTTGCCCACTCTGCTTTCTTTCTTTCTTCGTATAGTAACAGTACCTTGATTTTGCTTTGGACAGACTCCTCCATCAGATGCGGTTGTCAGTTTAAATGCCCTTCCCTCCTCTAGCCAAGAGGGGTGCGCCTGACCCCAGCTAGGCTGAACAGGCTTCTTTCTCCGGAATATGAGCAAGAGACAAGAAGAGACTGACTCACCCCTTAGTGTTGATCCAGCTGTCCCTCAATGGCCCTACTTATCAGTTCTTCTAAGCCTCTGGCCTTGCCTTTCTTCTTGGTTATTTGAGCTTCCTGACTTCCAATAAATTACTTCTCTAATAAGTTAGCCAGAAGTGATCTAGGCACTAGCAACTAACAAATGATAACTAATAGAAATAGTGAACTGAAGATTAAAATTCTGTCTGATTTATCCAAAAACCTCACTAAAAGGAATAACTCCATATATCTCCAATCTAGTCCCAGGCTTAGTTTGCCTCTTTTAACAAATTTTCCCACTGTCCGGGTAAGTGATCTGAGAAAACCCAATCTCTTTTGAGTAGTCATACTGTCTCTAAAGTAACTAAGTCCCCAAGCCAGCCCCAACAGACCTTGCCTGGTGAAGCAACCCAGTGAGCTTAAAGCCCTGCCTTCTGTTTCTTGCTTAAACACCTATCCATGCTGCCACAAAAACATTGGCACTTTTTCATTATTATGAGATTTCCAAGTCGGCCATATGTCATTAACCCATTCCCAGCTAGTAGTTTTACCTCTGGTTCATGAATGGGAAGCCTAATTATATTACTTTGTATTTAATGCTTTTATAGTACTTACACTACACCAGGTATATTCAAAATGCTTTGTTGACAAAAGAACACCTAGCCTAAGAAAAAGTCTAATGAGAGTTTATTTGACCCAAACTGACAATTGCTGAGAAACAAAATCTCAACAGGTTGAGAAAATGTTCCAGAGAATGGCAATTTTACAGCTTATTTTATACACTAGAATCAAAGGAGAAGCCATAAGGGGGTTACATGAAATCCATTGGTTGCAGAAGAAGCAAAGTGGGAAAATTCTGCATCTCGATAAGTAAAAACAGAGAGACATATACTTCTTTTGGCTGGGTGGTTGCAGAACAGTTAACATTCACAGCACACAGAGATGGTATTTGGTCAACAAGATGATAGTGAGGGGTTCTGTGGTCTCGTGCTCTCGTGGGAAGCTGCGCTCTGAGAGATGTGGGAAAAGGGGATTACTCTGACATTCCAAAGGTATGTTATCTTAGATGCAGAAAGACAATAGACAGGCTCACTTACCTGACCTCTGTCAAGGAAGCAACAGGCCATGACTCACTTTCAGCTAGGAATTTTTATGTTCAGAACACCCTATATGGTTATTTTCGGTCCCTGAGTTTGTAAGGTCTGCCATGTAGTCCTCACCCGAGCTTGTTAAGGTTAGCATATGGGCCCTTGTTCGTCCACAGTTTCACACATTTTGCCTCATTTAATCCTTATATAAACTCCTGAGATAAGAATAAATAAGGAAAATGAGGCATAAAGATCTTTGTACAAAGTCTCAAAGCCCATAAAGAGCAGAATCACATTCAAGTATGGGTGGGCTCTAAGACTGGACTCTATACCACCAAACCCTGGTTTTGAGATGATTAGTTTATTACAGTGCCAATTAAAGGGAACGGCTATTCATATTTAAATCTAAATCAGCTGACAGAGCATATGGAAACAAGATTAGTCTAATCTCTACATGTCAAAACCTAAAGACACCCTACTGGCTTCTTAAAGACCATGAAAACAAGGCAAAATATTCGACAGTGGTTCCCATTCACATTGAGAAGATTCTACTATATTACCTAGAAAGTGCCTTTCTCTTTTGATTGGCCTAAAACTCACATGTTAATGTTCTAGAAAGTCTGAAATTTAAATCTAATGCTCGGACAAGATGGCGATGGAGTAAGCAGACGTACCAACTTCCACCTCCCAGAACCGAAGTGGATTATAAACTAATTTTAAGAACCATCATCTGGAAAAACCAACTTTAGACTAAACTAAGAGAACTGTTCAACCAAGGAACACTGAAGAAGGCACACTGAAACTAGTAGGAAAAGCGAAAACGCAGAGAGGGCTGCCCAGCTCCCCGGAGCGAATGGCAGCCGGGAGAGACTCGTGTGGCAGGAAGTGAGTTTAGCAGAGAGGGAGGTCCTGAGTCCCAGGAACAAAGCCCCAACCTGCAGCCCCAGAGCCTAGAAGAGGCGTATGGACAGTATTTAGCTTGAAACAAGACAGGATACTGTTTGTGAGAAAGAGACTGATTTCTCAGACCCAGGATTCTTCTTAAAGGGACCACACAGAAAATCTCTCTCACAACCACTCACCTGGGGCTCAGGGGGATGGGGAGAGAGGACAGGTCTGGAGTAGCAGGAAGAGAGTGTAATCTAGGAAGCACAGGGAGAAACATTTTGAGAGAGAGTCACCCTAACCCCTGGGACGAGTCACTCCCCAAATCTGAAGTGAATATTTCCCCTGGAAACAGCAATACCAGCAAAGGGAAGCAGGACACCAGCCAAACAAGCTTTCCTGTGGCACTCAGAGCAGAGTTGTTTAGAAGGAGGGAGCTTTCGGGACTATACTAGTGAGTGTTAGGGTCAGAGCTGCAGCGCCCCCACCCACACGGCTGAGGGCGGGCAGAGGCGGGACACGGAAGTGCGGTTCTGCTGGCAAGGGCAGAAGCCGGCTGGCCACCACTGAGGCCCAGGTGTGAGCTCAGTCTTGCCCTGGTGGGGAGGAGGGGGTGTGCAAAAGTGGTCAAGCCCAGCTGTGGGCTGCCTGCAATCCAGCCTGTGGGGGAAAGGCAGGAACCCTGGAAGGGGAGGAGACCCGCCCTTGAGTAAGGGTGCAGGAGCATAGCCTTGCCCTGCCCACAGAACTGAGGCTGTGGCCTGACTTGGGAGCTGGCTCCTCCCATAGGGGTGGAGCCAAAAGCCCAGAACAGGCAGAGTCCTGCTACTGAGCATGGGCACGCAGTCCCACCTAGCCTGTGGAGCTAACGCTTGCAGCCGTCCCACAAGTGGGCTCTTCCTGAAAGGGCGGGGTGAAAGCCCGGAATCAGGCGGAGACCCACAGCTGAGCAAAGGTGCCAATCCCTGCCCTCAGGGCCGAGCATAATGCCACCCATGGGGGCAGGGCAAAGGCCAAGGCCACCCAGGCTTGTACACCCGAGCATGTGATCACAGCCACTCCCGTAAAGGAGAGGCGGAAACCACAGCAACAGCCCCAGTGGGCAGGCACCAGCAACGCCCATACCTGAACACCCTAGGCAGTAAGAGCAGAAGGAGTGCCAGACCTGCAAACAGACTACACCTATGAAACACAGAGGCCACAACCAGTGGACTCCAGTGGCCAAAACCTTCTTTTACACAGACAAAATGAGAAGGCAGAGAAATGCAACACAAATGAATCAAGACAAATCCCCAGAAAAGGACCTGAATGAGTCAGATATAACCAAATTACCAGATGCAGAGTTTAAAATAATGATTGTTAGAATGCGAAAAGATATTAGAACAACAATAGATGGTCATTACGAACACCTAAATAAAAAGATAGCAAATATAAAAAAGGACATTGAAATAATAAAAAAGAATCAGTCAGAAATGACAAATACAATATCAGAAATGAAGAACACAATGGAAGGAATTAAAAGCAGGGTGGATGAAGCTGAGAATCGAATCAGCGAGTTGGAGGACAAGATAAATAATGGCACTGAAGCAGAGCAGAAAAAAGAAAAGAGACTCAAAAAATCTAATGAAACTCTAAGAGAGCTCTGTGACAACATGAAGAGAAATAACATCTGCATCATAGGGGTTCCTGAAGAAGAAGAGAAAGAACAAGGGATAGAGACTTTGTTCAAACATATCATAGCTAAAAATTTCTCTCAATTAAGGCAGGAAAACATCTCACAACTTCAATAAGAACAGAGAATTCCATTAAAGAGAAACCCAAAGAAACCTACATGAAGACACATCATAATTAGAATACCAAAGCTAAGTGAAAAAGAAAAAATATTAAAAGCTGCTAGAGAAAAAAAGACTATTACCTACAAAGGAGCCCCTATATGGATGACTTCCAACTTCTCTACAGAAACACTTGAGGCCAGAAGGGAATGGCAAGAAATATTCAAAGTAATGCAGAACAAGAGCCTACAACCAAGAGTACTTTATCCAGCAAGGCTATCGTTTAAAATTGAAGGAGAAATAAAAAGCTTTCCAGACAAAAAAAAAAAAAACTCAAGGAATTCACTACAACCAAACCAAGGATGCAAGAAATGCTAACGGGCCTGTTGTAAAGAGATCAAAGGAGAAAAAGAATATAGCAAAAGAGGAATACAGTTTTAAAGAATAAAATGGCAATAAACAACTACATATCAATAATAACCTTAAATGTAAATGGATTAAATGATCTGATCAAAAGACATAGGGTAGATGCGTGGATAAGAAAACAGGACCCATACATATGCTGTCTACAAGAGACACACCTTAAAACAAAAGATGCACATAGACCGAAGATAAAAGGATGAAAAAAAATATTTTATGCAAACGGAAATGAAAAAAAAGCTATGGTAGCAATACTTATATCAGACAAAATGGACTTTAAAACAAAGGCTATAGTAAGAGATAAAGAAGGTCACTACATAATGATAAAGGGAGCAATCCAACAGGAAGATATATCTGTTATAAATATCTACGCACCTAAATAGGAGCACCTTAATATATAAAGCAGACTTTGATGGATTTAAAGGCGAGATCAACAGCAATACTATAATAGTAGGGGATTTCAATACCCCTCTAACATCACTAGATAGATCCTCAAGAAAGAAAATTAACGAAGAAACAGCAGACTTAAAGGACATATTAGATCAACTCGATTTAATAAATATCTTCAGAACCTTTCACCCTAAAGCAGCAGAATATACATTCTTTTCAAGTGCTCATGGTACATTCTCTGGTATAGACCACATGTTAGGGCACAAAAGTGCTCTCAACAAATTTAAGAAGATTGAAATCATATCGAACACTTTCTCTGATCACAATGGCATGAAACTAGAAATTAACCACAACAGAAAAACTGAAAATACTCAAACACTTGGAAACTAAATAGCATGTTATTAAATACGAATGGGTTAACAATGAGATCAAAGAAGAAATTTAAAAATTCCTAGAAACAAACGATAATGAGCATACATCAACTCAAAATTTATGGGACACAGCAAAAGCAGTCCTAAGAGGGAAGTTCATAGCATTACAGGCATACCTTAAGAAGCTAGAAAAAGCTCAAATAAACAACTTGACCCTGCATCTAAAAGAACTAGTAAAAGAAGAGCAAGTAAAGCCCAGAGGTAGGAGAAGGAAGGAAATAATAAAGATCAGAGCAGAAATAAATGAAATACAGGCTAAAGAAACAATACAGAGGATCAATGAAACCAGGAGCAAGTTCTTTGAAAAGGTAAACAAGATTGATAAACCTTTAACCAGACTCACCAAAAAAAAGAGAGAGAGAACTCAAATAAATAAAATTAGAAATGAGAGTGGAGAAATAACAACTGACACAACAGAAATACAAAATATTGTAAGAAAATACAATGAAGAACTGTACGCCATAAAACAAGACAACCTAGATGAAATGGTCAATGAAACATATAATCTTCCAGAAATTAATCTGGAAGAATAAGAAAACCTAAACAGACCAATTACAACAAATGAGATTGAAACAGTTATCAAAAAACTCCCAACAAAGAAAAGTCCTGGGCCTGATGGCTTCACAAGTGAATTCTACCAAATATTCAAAGTAGAACTGACTCCTATCCTTCTCAAACTATTTCAAAAAATTCAAGAGAAAGGAAGACTTCCAAACTCCTTTTAGGAGGCGAGTATAATTCTGATTCCAAAACCAGGCAAAGACAACACAAAGAAAGCAAGTTACAGGCCAATATCCCTGATGAATTTAAATGCTAAAATCCTCAAGAAAATATTAGCAAACCGGATCCAGCAATATATGAAAAAAATCATACACCATAATCAAGTGGAATTTATTCTGGGGAGACAAGGCTGGTATAATATTCACAAATCAATCAATGTGATTCATCACATAAACAAAAGGAAGGAGAAAAACCACATGATAATTTCAATAGATGCAGAAAAAGCATTTGATAAAATCCAGCACCCATTCATGATCAAAACTCTCAGCAAAGTGGGAATACAGGGAACATACCTCAACATGATAAAGGCCATCTATGGCAAACCCACAGCTACCATCATACTCAATGGGCAAAAATTAAAAGCAATCTCTTTAAGATCAGGAACAAGGCAGGGGTGCTCCCTTTCACTACTCTTATTCAACATAGTTCTGGAAGTCCTAGCCACATCAATCAGGCAAGAAAAAGAAATAAAAGGCATCCAAATTAGAAAAGAAGAAGTAAAACTATCATTATTTGCAGATGGTATTATATTGTCTATAAAAAACCCTAAAGTCTCAGTCAAAAAACTACTGAACCTGATAAATGAATTCAGCAAGGTGGCAGGATATAAAATTAATACTCAGAAATCAGAGGGATTTTTACACACTAACAATGAACTGCCAGAAAGAGAATTTAAGGAAGCAATCCCCTTCACCATTTCAACCAAAAAAATTAAGTACCTAGAAATAAATTTAACCAGGGAGATTAAAGACTTATACTGGAAAAATTATAAAACATTGATAAAAGAAATCAGGGAAGATACAAACAAGTGGAAGCATATATCGTGCTCATGGTTAGGACAAATAAACATCATTAAAATGTCTATATTACCTAAAGCAATCTATAAATTCAATGCAATACCGATTAAAATACCAATTACTTACTTCAAAGATATAAAACACATATTCCAAAAATTTATATGGAACCAAAAGAGAACACAAATAGCCTCAGCAATCCTGAAAAGGAAGACTAAAGTGGGAGGTATCACACTTCCGGATATCAAGTTATACTACAAGGCCACTGTACTCAAAACAGCCTGGTACTGGCATAAGAACAAGCATATAGATCAATGGAACAGAACTGAGAACCCAGAAATAAACCCACACTTTTATGGACAACTGATATTTGACAAAGAAGGTAAGGAAATACAATGGAGTAAAGACAGCCTCTTTAACAAATAGTGTTGGGAAAATTGGACAGCTACCTGCAAAAAAATGAAACTAGACCACCAACTTACACCATTCACAAAAATACACTCAAAATGGATAAAAGACTTAAATGTAAGCCGTAAAACCATAAGCATTTTAGAAGAAAACATAGGCAGTAAGCTCTCTGATATCTCTCGCAGCAATATATTTGCCAATTTATCTCCACGGGCAAGTGAAATAAAAGATGGGATAAACAAATGGGACTATATCAAACTAAAAATCTTTTACACAGCTAAAGACAATAAAAACAGAAAAAAAGACATACTACACAATGGGAGAATATATTTGACAATACATCTGATAAGGGATTAATAACCAAAATTTATAAAGAACTTGTAAATCTCAACACCAGGAAGACAAACAATCCAATCCAAAAATTGGAAAAAGAAATGAATAGACAATTCTCCAAAGAGGACATACAGATGGCCAACAGGCATATGAAAAAATGCTCAACATCACTAATCATTAGAGAAATGCAAATTAAAACCACAATGAGATATCATCTCACACCAGTCAGAATGGCGCTCATCAACAAAACAACACAGAATTAGTGCTGGCGAGAATGTGGAGAAAAGGGAACCCTCCTGCACTGCTGGTGGGAATGCAGACTGGTGCAGCCACTGTGGAAAACAGTATGAAGATTCCTCAAAAAATTAAAAATTAAACTGCCTTTTGACCCAGCTATCCCACTTTTAGGAATATACCCCAAGAACACCATAGCACTGTTTGAAAAGAAGAAATGCACCCCCATGTTTATGGCAGCACTGTTCACAATAGCAAAGATCTGGAAACAGCCCAAGTGTCCGTCAGTGGACGAGTGGATAAAAAAGCTTTGGTACATATATACTATGGAATACTACTCAGCCATAAGAAATGATGACATCGGATCATTTACAACAACATGGATGGACCTTGATAACATTATACTGAACGAAATAAGTAAATCAGAAAAAACTAAGCTTAAACTATATGATTCCATACATAGGTGGGACATAAAAATGAGACTCAGAGACATGGACAAAAGTGTGGGGGTTATGGGGTGGGGGGGGAGAGGGAGGGTGTTGGGGGAGGGGAAGGGCATAAAGAAAACCAGTTAGAAGGTGACGGAAGACAATTGGACTTTGGGTGATGGGAATGCAGCATAATCAAATGTCACAATATCCTAGAGATGTTTTCTCTGAACATATGTACCCTGATTTATCAATGTCACCTCATTAAAATTAATTTAAAAAATAAAATAAAATAAAAAATAGAAAAAAAAATAAAAAAATAAATCTAATGTTCAACTTTTACTCTTTGTAGTGGAGTGTTTCACCACCTCGGAGGAAGGAGTTTGCACACTTATTGGATCACTGTTGTGCCCCATGGTTGACTTTCTAACTTGATTGTATGTATTATATAAGGTCTACCAGAAAGTTTTGTCTGTTTTTGGAATAAAACAAAATACAAATTTTTCTTACCATCAAAAAACTTTATTAAATAATATAATTGCCATTATTATTAATGATTTCTTGCCAGCATGAGGGCAATTTGTATATCCCATTTTTGAAAAATGTTTTATCTTTTGATGTGAAAAATTGAACCAGTGCTTGTTTGATATCATCTTAATTATTCAATTTTTTGCCCTTCAAAAATTTTGTAAGGACAAAAACAAGTGATAGTTGGAGGGTGCTAAGTCTGGGGAATATGGTGGATGTGACAGACATGCTTCTGTAGCATTTCTTTCTTGTTGAAATTCGTAAAAATTACAGTGGCATAAATGAACTTTATCAGTAGCCATGGGTACATTATCGCTTCACACATAAGACTAACGTGAATCAACTTTTAGTTAATTTGCTACGTCAGTATGTATACATTAAGTGATAAAAATAGAGAGGCACACATGCGCCAAATAAACATGTGCTTACGTGTCGAAACTTGTTGTGATATAAACGGACAGAACTTTCTGGTAGACCTTATATAATATACTGGATTATGTGTATCTTTTCACTTTCCTTGGGTCTTGATAAATTTTCTGGTAAAAAAAAAATAGTAATAAAATAAATGAACATCTTCTGGTAGAGTACCTCAAGAAAGAATTTTACCTCCATTTAGGTGTGAAGCCCTAACTTCAATAACTTTTCCCACTAGCACTACAATCTCAATTTAAATAGACTTTGTTCCATGATCATGTTATGCAGAACACTCACAATAGAATCACATATAAACAAAGTATTGATATCAATTTTCTAATTTTCTAAAATCAGGGTGAAATATAATGGAAGGTTAATAGTAGGTACCTGAGGAAGTAAAATTATTGGTGGATTTTAACTTCTTATGCTTATTTTATATACCATCTACAAAGAACATTTATTTCTCAATACTGTAAACATATTAAGTTTTATCAGTGCCTTTATTACATTTATGGTATCTTGGTCACACTTTACTAGGTACTTTTTCTAGTTTATAATTAATAATAAAAGTAAATTTAGCTAAATACTCTGCTCTTTATTTCTGAAAGTAGTAAAGTAAGAAATATGTAAAAATTTACTAAAATAAGTTAAAAAAAACTTATTTCATTCTCATTCCATAGTAATATTTAAACAGTAAGAGGAAAGAGTCATTTTGTACCTAGGAAGGCAGTCTGGAGTCAGAGAGCCTAGCGTGTGAATGACAGATTTGCCTCCCACTGCCTGTGAATGGTTTACATCAGGTTCCTGTGGTTCAGTGTTCTCAAACAAAATGGAGATGCCAAATGCCTAGTACCAAGGGCCATGAAAGCACCTAGAATAGGTTGTGGTACAGAAAAGCTATTCAATAAATGTCCATTTACTCATTTAAAAAAACTTAGGGTAGGCCTTCTCTGTGTCAGCACTTCCAAGAAACAGATAAAGTAAAAATTAAAAACCTAGTGACTTCCCTCAAAGTGCTTGTGATCCAGAGAAGCAGACAAGCAAGCGTTTATAATGCAATGCACAAATGTTGGAGGTGTGTGGAATCTTTATCTACATTTTTCAAAATTCTAACAAACTTAAGTTCTACAATGGAGTGCCTGTATTTCCACATTGTATATAGAAACTTAATCTCAGTTAAATTAGGATTTCTTCGTTTCTCTGGGGCAGGCTGGGAGTTGCCGAGATTTCCATCTTGTCTTCAGTTCACTGCTGATTCCTGTTCATTTTTCCAATCAAAATTACCTTGGTGGGGGAAACCTTCTTTAATCCCTTACCCCTTAAGGTCATGGGATCATTCTGTGATTCCCACAGCACACTGGGCCCCAGAAAACTGAGCAAGACCATCCTCAGCTCTTTATCACCTCTAGGCTGCCCTCAGAGCACAGGAATTCTGTCCTCCGCTCCCCTGCCCTGTCTGGCTCTATAGAACCCCCGGAAGCTCCTTGGGCCTGTCTACTAGGGTGCCCTGTGCACCGTTTCTACTCTGGGTTCTTCTAACCCCCTGCTCTATCCAGGAAAGGAAACCAGGGTTCTGTCTGTGCTCACATTCCAAACGCCTCTCATGGATTTCTGTCACTTTCTTTATCCCTGTGCTGAGCTCAGTGATAAGGACCAGGCAGGGAAACTCACTTTTTGCCAGGAGTCCCCAGTGTCCATTCTCCCCTTGCCTACACTTGTCAGGAGCACTTTCTCTCTTCCAGAGTGTGGAAGCTTGTAAAGCCAGCAGCCAGGGCCACTATCACAGCAGCCTCCTGGCCCATGCAGGTTCGCATTGGATTCGGACAGTCGGTAAAGAAACAACGGAGCCACAAACTGGTGGGCCATAGTCCTTAATCCTAGCTTGCACCCGGCGGGCAAGTAAAAACATACACTGGGCTCCAAAACCCACTCACATTCAGTGCTCACAAAGCTACTGACTTATCTGAGTTTCCTAGAATCAAAGGTTTCTAGCTCACCAGCCTTA
The DNA here is from genome assembly GCF_036850995.1 of Saccopteryx leptura. Lineage (NCBI taxonomy): Eukaryota > Metazoa > Chordata > Mammalia > Chiroptera > Emballonuridae > Saccopteryx > Saccopteryx leptura. The sequence goes on along the minus strand of NC_089506.1, from coordinate 153,122,140 downwards.
TTCTCCTCAGTTCCCCATCTCCTTCCTTATCCCAGATACAAACTCTACACACACTGGCATCTCACTCAATACTCCGCCGTCTTGGCTGCTTCTCCTGGCCACATGGCCTCTTTCTGCTCTCTGCTCTGCTCCCTCTGCTCTCTCATGCTAATCATCCCAGGAACCAAGAGAGCAAGCTCCCGCTCCCGTCCCCATTTTATAGTGTAGAAATCCAAACCCTTAATCCAATATACAAAATAAGGAAGTCTCTAATACAAAGTCACTTCTCTGAGGCATGATTGGATTGTACCACCCCACATCAAAACGGGTGGGAAAGGCTTAATCCCAAAACCAAGCCCCCGGATACAAACACATTAATATCTCCTGGGCAATGGCCTCCATGTGGGCAGTGCCACTTTAACAAAGTGAGCATAATACATTTTATCTGCCCAACAAAGCTTCAGCCTGTCTTCTCCCAGTGATTGTTTTATCTCTGCACGGGCACCTTCTCATTCCCTGACAGGACTAGAATTTTGAAATTTAAAATCCAAAAAAAAGGTAGTATCATCTCTTCTTTGAAACATCAAAAATGCTGTACCTGCCCTGACCAATTATCGCAGAGGTAGAGCATTGGTCAGATGTGTGGATGTCCCAGGTTTGATTTCCGGCCAGGGCACACAGGAGAGGTGACCATCTGCTTCTCCATCCCTCCACCCCTTCTTTTTCTATCTCTCTCTTCCCCTCCCACAGCTATGGCTCAGTTAGAGCAAGTTGGCCCCAGGCACTGAGGATGGCTGCATGGCCTCACTTAAGGTACTAAAATAGCTCGGTTGCCAAGCAACGGAGCAACAGCCCCAGATAGGTAGAGCATTGCCCCATAGGCGGCTTGCCGGGTGGATCCTGGTTGGGGAGCATGCAGGAGTCTGTCTCTCTGCCTCCTGACTTCTTACTTAAGAAAAGTTTTTTGTTTATTTTTAAAGAAATGCCATACCAAAGCCAAGTCTGGGGTAACAAAAACTATTAGTCAATATTTAAAAACTCATATCCCATAACATAACACAGGGACAAAAGACAGCTCAACAGGAGAAAGTGCCTAGCTGAGCTGGGACACTCAGAGCAGAGTTCAAAGTGAAGGCCCAGCCAGAGCTAGGTCTCAGAGGATGAGTCAGAGCTCAGGTGCAGGTAGACAAGGGGGAAGCTCATTCCATGCGAAAGGAACAACATGTGCAAAGTGACACTATTACATAATCGGGATATAAATATACCTCCACTGTCTAAGCCAGGTAAATTATATTTCATTTTGAAACTGAAATAAGAGCAGACATAATTGTTTGAGCTGAAAGTTACTTTAAGGATCTTCTAATCTAATCCCTACGTGTATCAGATAAGAACAAGGAATCCCAAATTGATGACCTTTAATCCAATGTTCAAAAACAAATGAGACAAAATTCAACCCCCCATTTCTACCTACAGCAGAAACTCCTACTCTCAATATACCCTGCCAACCTTCTTCTCTGAGCCAAAATTCTGCACCAACTACAGGTATATCAATATTTGTAACAAGCTTAACAATGAGTTCTTCTTTATCAAGTTAAAAAAAAAAAAGTTACTCTCCAATAATAGCGTTGTTTCTAAAAGAAAAGATTCTGGGTTCTAGGAAACTATCTGTTGGTCAAATAAGTTTTTAAATATGGTATATATGTTTGCTTGCTTATGGTTTGTATTGGGTGTGGGGGGACAGGCTGTAAGCAGGCAGGATTCTTATAGCCTAAGGCTTGGTTTTAGGACTAAGCCTTTCCCACCCTTTTTGATGTGGGGTGGTGCACTCTCATGAGGAATCCCATTATGCCTCAGATAAGTGACTTTGTATCAGAGATTTCCTTGTTTGTATATTGGATTAAAGATTTTGGTTTCTACACTATAAAGTGGGGCAGACCAGGAGTTTGCTCTCTCTTGGTTCCTGAGATTAGCATTAGAGAGGAGAGCCAAGAAAGGCCATGTGGAGGAGGCCAGGAAAAGCAGCCAAGATGGGCGGAGTGCTGAAGGAAAAGCCAGTTTGTGCAGAGTTTGTGCAGGGAGAAGGAAGGAGATGGGGAACAGAGGTGAATAAGTCTGGTGAGCTGGAAACCTTTGATTCAAGGAAACTCGGATAAGTCAGTAGCTTTGTGAGTGGGTTTTGAAACCCAGTGTGTGTTTTTACTTGCCCACCAGGTGCAAGCTAGGATTAAAGATGATGACCCACCAGCTTTTGGATCCATTGTTTCTTTACTGACTGTCTGAATCCAATGCAAACCTGCATGGGCCAGGTGGCTGTAATGGTGGCTGCGCTTACTGGCCCTACATTATCCTAAAGATAATTTATGAAGAACATTTATATGCTGGTGTCAGAATGCTGTATGTGTACTAGTTTCCTTAATACTCATATTCTATCTCCAAATGAGGAAAATATATTTCTTCATTTTATAAATGAGGAAACTGAGGCAATAGTAGGCAGGTGGTAAATAGTAAAACTCTAATACTCATGTTTTTAACCACAACAATACCATATTTCTCTTTATGCTATGTTGGGCAGATAAAATATATTATGCTCACTTTGTTAAAGATGGCGCTGCCCACGTGGAAGCCCATCTCCCAGGTGATGGTATTGGTTGCCCTTCTTGCTTGGGATGGGTGTGATTATATTAATGTGTGTTGGGGGTGGGCAGGATCCTTGTAGCCTGGGGCTTGGTTTTGGGACTAAGCCTTTCCCACGCTTTTTGATGTGGGGTGGTGCACTCTCATGCGGGATCCCATCATGCCTCAGATAAGTGACTTTGTATTAGAGACTTCCTTATTTGTATATTGGATTAAAGGTTTGGATTTCTACAATATAAAGTGGGGCAGACTGGGAGCTTGCTCTCTCTTGGTTCCTGAGATTAGCATTGGAGAGGAGAGCAGAGAAGGCTATGTGGAGGAGGCCAGGAGAAGCAGCCAAGATGGCGGAGTGTTGAAGGAGAAGCCAGTTTGTGCAGAGTTTGTGCAGGGAGAAGGAAGGAGATGGGGAACAGAGGTGAATAAGTCTGGTGAGCTAGAAACCTTTGATTCAAGGAAACTCAGATAAGTCAGTAGCTTTGTGAGCACTGAATGTGAGTGGGTTTTGGAGCCCAGTGTATGTTTTTACTTACCCGCCAGGTGCAAGCTAGGATTAAAAGTAGTGGCCCACCATTTCTTAGCTCTGTTGTTTCATTACTGTCTGTCCAAATCTAATGCGAACCTGCATTGGCCAGACGGCCTGTGATGGTGGCCCTGGCTACTGGCCTTACATGCTATTATTTAGCCTACAAATATAATACAAATATACTTGCACAAATAGACACATATAAGGCTTTTCATTGCAGTGGGGCTTGATTTTTTAAAAAAAAAAAAAAAGAAAAAAAACTAGAAATACCCTAAATACCTATGAATAGGGGGCATATCCTCATTCTACGGGCTATCAAAAAAAATGGGATAAAGCAATATATAGTGAAATGGACCAATCACCAAGAAACAAGACATAGTTAAGTTAAAAGTAAAATAAATAAATAAATAGGTGTAAATAGTACTTTCTAGTACTTTCTATCGGGTTTTTTCCAAAGGAGCTAAATAAATCATGTTTAAGAATGTTTCTTTAGGACACTAGTGAGATATTAGTAATGTTGCCTCTGAGAAGAGGAAGGAAGAGAGACAAAGAAACTGGAAACGTGAAATGAGAAGAAAATTCATTACTCGGTGAATACCTTTTTGTAATGTTTGCATTTTTTACAATGTATAAATAAGACATTCAGATTCTACCAATGAGTATATTTTTTTAAATGATCAAATAATGAAATTTTTTTAATTCTAAAATAACCATTCAAGCTCAAGAATAATAAAATTAAAGAACATATGTTAAGCCAGTAACCACAGCAGCCATCACAGCCGCCCGGCCCATGCAGGTTCGCATTAGATTCGGACAGACGGTAATGAAACAATGAAGCCAGGAACTGGTAGGCCATTACCTTTAATCCTAGCTTGCACCTGGCAGGCAAGTAAAAACACACACTGGACTCCAAAACTCACTCATTAAGGGCTCACAAAGCTACTGACTTATCCGAGTTTCCTTGAATCAAAGGTTTCTAGCTCATCAGCCTTATTCACCTCTGTTTCCCTTCTCCTTCCTTCTCTCTGCACAAACTCTGCACAAACTGGCTTCTCCTTCAGCACTCCACCATCTTGGCTGCCTCTTCTCTCCTCCATGTGGCCTTTCTCTGCTCTCCTTTCTCTGCTCTCTCTTTCTAGAACAGTGATGGGCAATCTTTTGAGCTTGGTGTGTCAAAATTCACCAAAAAACCGAACATAACTCGGGTGGTGTGTCACTTCGAGAAAAAAACCATAATTTTGCAATATTTATAGTTTAAATAACAAGAATGTATAATTATAATATATAACTGTATTTAATAAACCAAAATATTGTTTAATTTACCTGCTTAGTGACTTCTTTGTTCATCTGTCAGTCGGTTTCTTTTGTTGGTCTTGATATTATTTAACTTGTGTGGGGTGCCGTGAACTCAGATAAGTGAGGGGGAGGGGGAATTCTTTAACTAACATGCCTATTGGTGACTTTTTGTTGCTGAATTTCATTGGCTAAATCTTCAACTGAAGATTGGTATTTTGTACAATTCAAGCCAAGCAAGCGCTACTAACTTCATCTGTCAATCTGTTTCTTTTGTTGGTTTTGATATTATTTAACACTGAGAATAAAGTCTCAAAAAAGTACTTAGAGGGAAAAATTGTGAGTAAAGCCATTGCTCTATTTTTCAGGGTGCTAAAAGTGTCTGGTAATTGGTTCCAGGCACTCCATATTTCCTGTTCATAGTGGCATTCCTCTTGATTCTCCAAATGGCACCTTTCCAGATTCTCAAGCTTTGACTTCAAGTCAACACCTGAGCCAGATGCTGTCTTGAAATTCTGCAAGTTGCATCTTATGTAAATTAAGATGGCTGCTGCTATTTCTAATGGCGGGAAATGGCACCCATAGCACAGGCCCTTGCCTCTCCCAGCCTCCCCCTCACTTATCTCAGTAATGATGGTCAATTAGAAATCCACGACACCCCAGAACAGTAGATTGGATGATGGTTGTTGAGGTTATGTGGTTGCTGGTAATGGCGATCACAGGGCCCCCAGAGATGCATCCCCCACGGCATTCTGCTGCTCCCTGCTCTGCCGGCCGGACGTGAGGTCAAAGATCCCCTAACGGCCTAACCTGAAGTCCCAGAACTAGACGCTCTGTGCCGGAGTTCTGTTGTTTTGGCCTACAGACCTCCAGCACAGAGTGTCTACACTACATCAAATGTTTTATCCTCGGCTACTGCACCTGGCCATGCAGGAGCCGAAGATGAAATGTCCTTCTCGGCATGCGGCCCCATACTTCTCTGGTATGCGGCCGCATGTGGCTGTGTGTCATCAAAAATGGCTATGCATGTCAGTGCTGACACGCGTGTCATAGGTTTGCCATCACGGTCCTAGTACGTAATCCCTCTTCCCCCAGAACAACGTGATCTCTCTTCCTTTTAAAACCTTTTATTGCAAAAGTCCTCCCCCAATATAGACTAACATAATCACGCCCATCCCAAGCAATCACCTGGGCAATGGTCTTCCATGTGGGCAGCACCATCTTTAACAAAGTGAGCATAATATATTTTATCTGCCCAACAATCCACCCCTATGCTCACTTTACTACCCACAATCTACACCACTGGCATCCCTGTGCAAGGGAATTAAGAACATTACACAAATTACAACAACATGACAAATCATAAAATTTTAACAATTACAAAGGTACATTTTACTGGTCTCTGAGCACTTTACCAAAAGCACAAAATGTCTTCAGCCTTCTTTCTAGCCATGGGAAAAGCTTCCCAGGGCAGGGGAGTGCTTCCAGCAAAGCCGCCCCCTACCCCCATCAGGGTATTTCACATTGTCCAAAATCTGTAAGTCCATCCAACAAAGGAGCCAGTGCCCACTCCAGTTGTAGTCCAGGAAATCAGTCCAAGCACATGGGGCCTCCGCCACCCCCCTCATCCCTGCCATCCTGGCAGGTCTTACACTGTCGCAAAGAGGAGCATGTGGCAATGGCAGTCAGCATTTCCATCCCTGCTCCGGGGAGCATGATGGCATTCACTCCTATGTCCCAAAATCACAGACCTACCAGGGGCATAGTAAGAACTCCTTGCTGCTGGGCTCTCACCTTCTGGAGACTGTGGATTGCAACTCCAGACCGATTCTCCTCATCCTCCAAAGAGGAACTGAAAACACCAGCTCCCGCTGCCGGGTTTGAGCCCCGAGTCACTGGTGCCTTCTGCTCCACAGGCCTTGCAGCCCCAGCTCCAGCCTCAACCCCAGCCTTCTGCCACTGCTGGCTCTCCACAACGTCTAGGGCAGTGTTTCCCAACCTTTTTTGTGCCATGCCCCACCTTAACCTTTCTAAAATTTTTATGTCCCCCCCTATGTAACATACATAATTTTTAACATTAAAAAATTGATTTGTTCACTTAATAAACATAAATGATAGGTTCTAGGAAGAAATCACTATGAAATTGTTAACAAAACACAGTAAGTAAAATTGCAAAACATATAATGAAAAACAAATTTAAATTCCAAATAATTTTAATACAGATTTTTCTATATTAATTTATTATTTTAATTTAGTGTGATCCTTGTGCTTGATGCTTGCTGCACAGAGATTTTATATTAGGTTCCAATTTGGTTAGCTTTAGTCTCAAGTCTCCACGTTGTGTTATATCCAGCCGATTTCTTTTTTTTACCAGTAAATCATTTACAGCACTAAATCCACATTCAGCTAAAAATGAAGATGGAAACGGTAGCAATAGTTTTCTTGCACATTTGGTTGAATTTGGATATTTGATTTCTGTTTCCTCACAAAGCCATGCCATCGCTCCTTTGATATTAAATAAAGTTTTAACTGACTCATCATTTTGCAATTCTGCGAGTTCTTCTTGATACTGCATATTTGATATCAGACAAATCCACTAACATTGGCTGCATCATCCATGTTGGGAAATCAATTTGTTTTAAATCAGAAAATTTTTCTTTTAAAGCAGCCGATAGAATATTCAAATGATTGACAATAACAAGTAAAGCAGTATCAGTTACTTCACATTTTTGGAGCCAATGAAACTGTTTAAAGTTTTTGTTGTTAATATGTTTCTGACATAACTCAATATTGGTAATGAAACCAAATATCTTTGCTTTTGCATCAACAAGAGTTTTATTTGTTCCTTGAAGTTGCTTATTTAATATATTTAGTTTTTCAAAGATATCGGCTAAATAACACACAAATGCTTTACCATCTATTGTTAACAGATACTTCATTTCAGGTTTGTTGCTTAAAAAATCACTAAGAGTATCAAACAGTTCCATAAATCTTTTCAAACAGTTTCCTTTAGATAGCCCTCTGACTTCAGTATGAAGTAAAAGTCTCACATGGTCTTCATTTTGTTCTTCACAAAATAGCTTGAAAAGATGCTCACATTTGGCACTAGCTTTAATAGCATTAACACACTTTATTACTGTATGTAATACTTCATTCAGAACAGGCAAGATGTTTTTAGCTACCAAGTTTTCCCTATGAATAACACAATGCACAAGAATCATTTCTGGATTCTCATCTTTCATCAATTTTAAGCAGCCATTTTTCTTGCCCATCATATTGGGAGCACCATCTGCAGCACAAGATGTTATATTTTTCATTGGTATATCATTGACATCTAAGTAGTGTTTTAGCTTATTATATATATCTTTGGAGGTAGTGGTGCTTTCTAATCTTTTACAGAACAACATTTCTTCAGCAAAATGTCCTTTATCAATGTATCTTACGTAAGTTATCAATACTGCCTCACTGTCTCTCAAAGTTGATTCATCCATTTGCAAGGAGAATTTTCTTGTTTTCAGCTTTTCAATAAGTTGTTTTTCAATATCCTCACTCATTTCGTCTATTCTTCTGCTAACAGTATTGTCACTGAGTGGCATAGCTTTTACATCTTTGTCATCTTTTTCAAGAACCGTTTTAAGAAATGCTGATATTGACGGTTTTATTAAATTCTCTCCTATAGTGTGATTTTCTCCAGTTTTAGCGATGAATAAAGAAATTTGATAACTAGCCTCAAGAACAGGATTATTAGTTGAAGTATGAGCAGTAAATAGAGACTTTAATGTTGTTCTTTTTTCAAAATTTTTCTTTAAAGTTTTAATGTAACTCAAATCTGAATTAATATGAGCACTATGTTTCGCCCTCAAATGTGCCTCAAGACGACCTCATTTCATTGATTTGTTGGTCAAGCATTGCTGGCATAAAAGACAAAAAGGAATCCACTCATCGTGAACAGTGGGTATAAACCCAAATTTTAAATATTGCTCCGAATATTGACGAGTTTTTTTCTTGCTTGCTCCACTCATTTTACTATGGGCTATAAGAAATAAAAATAAGATCAATTAAAAACTAATATTAAAATATGTGTTAAAATATATTCAATGTGACATAGAGTAAACGTATACTAAAAATTCATATTTATTTAAATGTATATAACGCATTTACTACACTACCACCGCAAATCAAAAGGTATCTATATTTTTTCCACTTGACAAAATTTTCTGGAAAGTTATGCTTCTAAAATTAAAATTGTCGTGCATGCACTATTATAGCCCCAATAATATTTATAAAATATTAGTGCTTTCTAGCCCCGATGCAAGAAGTACTTAATAAAGAGTTTAATATTGATAAAAATAAAATCAAATACTTACCAATTATATCTATACAATATATATATGTATATTTATTAAATCAACGAGCTTTTACAACAGTTTTGACTGACACTTATTTCAAATTAACACCAACTGAATGATGTGAAACAGTATAGAAGTTGCGATGGGCCAATTAGGTGAGAATAACTGCGTTGTTTAGCGAGTTTTTAAAACGTCCAGGGTTCCCCGCGGCAGACGGCACGCTCCGCGGTGAACCCAGGATGAAGTTTACTTGATGCCACCAATCACCCAGTTGATATTTTGGTCTCGTCAAACGAAATTATACTTAATAATTATTTACCGCAATTATTTAAGAATTGCATTTTTTGTTAAATTTGGCACCGATATCTAGCATTGCATTTAAATGGCCCGGGGCGAAAGAATTAAAGTCGTGTCAAGTCCATTTTCAAATTGCCCCCCTTAACTATCGAATTGCCCCCCTGTGGGGCGTGGGCCCCACGTTGGGAAACACCGGTCTAGGGCAATCTGCAACTCACGAACCTGTGAGTCCTCTTCCAACAGCTGTGCCATTTTCAAGCAAATCTCACAAACCTGGTTGGCCTCCCTCTCCAGTGCTTGCTTCAGCTCCAGGATTGGCATCTGTTTCTCCCACATTTGCTCCAGCTCCTTTCACTGTTCAGTTTGCAGGTCCCAGGTAGCCTCTTCCACAGAGCTCTCAGTTTCCTCATGCATGGCTGTAAAAGTCAGCCAGCCTACAGCCCCCAAAAGGACAGCCATGGGGAACCCTAACACTAGCCAGTCCGCTACTCCACCGCTCAAAGGTGGTGGTGGCTCCATACTCATTTGTGTCAAATCCTGCCACAGACTAGGCCAAATGAAAAGCCAGTAGCCACGGCCGCCATCACAGCCGCCTGGCCCATGCAGGTTCGCATTAGATTCGGACAGATGGTAATGAAACAACAAAGCCAGGAACTGGTGGGCCATTACCTTTAATCCTAGCTTGCACCAGCAGGCCAGTAAAAACACACACTGGGTTCCAAAACCCATTCATTCAGGCCCACAAAGCTACTGACTTATCCGAGTTTCCTAGAATCAAAGGTTTCTAGCTCACCAGCCTTATTCATCTCTGTTTCCCATCTCTTTCTCTCTGCACAAACTCTGCACAAACTGGCTTCTCCTTCAGCACTCCGCCATCTTGGCTACCTCTCCTCTCCTTCACATGGCCTTTCTCTGCTCTCCTTTCTCTGCTCTCTCCTCCTAGAACATAACCCCTCTTCCCCAGAACAATGTGATCTCTCTTCCTTTTAAAACCTTTTGGCGCGAGGCCCTGGCCGGTTGGCTCAGCGGTAGATCGTCGGCCTGGCATGCAGGGGACCCGGGTTTGATTCCCGGCCAGGGCACATAGGAGAAGCGCCCATTTGCTTCTCCACCCCGCCCCCCTCCTTCCTCTCTGTCTCTCTCTTCCCCTCCCGCAGCCGATGCTCCATTGGAGCAAAGATGGCCCGGGCGCTGGGGATGGCTCCTTGGCCTCTGCCCCAGGCGCTGGAGTGGCTCTGGTTGCGGCAGAGCGACGCCCCGGAGGGGCAGAGCATCGCCCCCTGGTGGGCAGAGCGTCGCCCCTGGTGGGCATGCAGGGTGGGTCCCGGTCTGGCGCATGCGGGAGTCTGTCTGACTGTCTCTCCTGGTTTCCAGCTTCAGAAAAATACATTTTTGAAAAAAATAATTTTTTTAAAACCTTTTGGCGCGAAAGCCATCCCCCAACACATATTAATATAATCACACCCATCCCAAGCAATCACCTGGGCAATGGGCTTCCACATGGGCAGCGCCTTCTTTAACAAATTGGGCACAATATATTTTATCTGCCCAACAACATAGTTACTTAAAAGTATTTTTAAACACACAAATTATCATGTTTACATTTACCAACAAAATAGCTCTTTGAAAAGACTAGCCTTCTTTTTTCTTTTCTTTTTTTTTTTTTTTTTTTTTTTTTTTTTTTTTGGTGAAAAAGACAGAGAAGGACAGATATGGACAGACAGACAGAAAGGGAGAGAGATGAGAAGCATCAATTCTTCATTACAGCTCCTTACTTGTTCATTGATTGCTTTCTCATATGTGCCTTGACTGGGGGGCTACAGCAGAGTGAATGACCCTTTGCTCAAGCCAGCAACCCTGCACTCCAGCTGGCAACCTCAGGGTTTCGAACCTGGGTCCTCTGTTTCCCAGTCTGGTACTCTATCCACTGCACCACTCCAGGTCAGGCAAGACCAGCCTTCTTAACTCCTTACCAGGATATTGATTCATTTCTGACTCACAAAAAAAAAAAAAGAAATAGTCAGATGTGTGACTAAACTGATGCCAGGTGGTATGTTGGGAGCTTAGGGCAAGGGATAGGAGGAGTAGGAGGGGAGAAATACTACCGAAGAGGTAACTCTCAGTGCTGTTAAGATCTCTATGTTATGGAGTTCTATCCCTATTGTTCAAGACAGGAACACAAAATTCAGAATGCATGTGTTACAAGATGTAAAAATATTCTTCTCAATGGACTCTTAAATTCCAAACAGAACACATGCCACCATATACCCATAAGATAAATCATGGTTAGTGATTGACCCTGACATAAAATGTTCAACTACTTTCTTTCCACACTGTCCTTTTGTTAGTTTCATTCTGTTTCATATCTGCTTACTAAAAATTTCAAAGCACAATCAGGTGTTCATGAAATTTATGTCTGTCCTTAACACTCAGCAAGTTCCCTCTAACCAGAAGAGTGTGTATTTGGGTAATGGCTGGAGTGACCTGAAAGAGAAAAAGAGTATAATAGGCTCAATATTTGTGTTCCTCAATATTCATGTGTTGAAGTCCTAGCCTCCACTGTGATAGTATTTGGAGATGAGAACTCTTGGAGATCATTAGGGTTAGATGAGGTCATAAGGGTGGAGCCCTGTGATAGGATTAATGCCCTTAAAACAGGGGTCTCAAACTCAACTCAGCGTGTGGGCCGCAGAGCAAGATCACAGCTATTCAGCGGGCCACACTAGGTCTACAAAAGGCAACTGTTACGCAACACTTTTCTCACTGCAGTTGAAAACAAAAAAAAATCAGTACAACAAGCACAATCGTACATGCAGTTTACTTAGTGTCACAAAACGACCAGAAACTGTAGTTTGCATCACAACTGCTGTTAACTAAGCTAATATCTAGCTAGGATGCTAGAGAAATGAAAAATACAAGTAGGCCCCTAGGCTTACTTAATTTTATCCAAAATATTTTGAATTTCGTGGATTAGTCTGTGGGCCGCACAAAATTGTTCGGGGGGGCCGCATGCGGCCCGCGGGCCGCGAGTTTGAGACCCCTACCTTAAAAGAAGAAACATCAAGAAAGACTTTCTCTCTCTTCCCCTCCTTCTCTCTTTCTCTGCCAAGTGTGGACACAAGTGAGAAGGTAGCATAATTTTCTTATGTTAAAAATAGAAAATAATTGTTCTAATGTTCCTGGCCTGAAGATCACTTTGGAATAGATATTCAATGTCCAGTAGTCAAAGTATATGATTCCTCAGAGAAACTATTAAACAGGAAAAAATGAATTGTTAAACTGTCCTAGACAAGTTATATTCAAATAAATACAACTAGCATAAAACAATAAAACAAAATACACAAAAAAATGTTCATTCCAGTAGTAATAAAAAATGCAATTTTAAACAAGTAAACAATAATATCCAAAACACATAACACAGCAGAAGAAGCCAAATGGTCATATTATATAAACACTTTAGAAAGCAATATATTGATATACAGCAAGAACTATAAAGATGTTCATAATCTTTAACCTTTATACCTTTTGGGGGAATTTAATTATGAGAAATTCCACTGAATACTAATAAAATAAAAAGCTATAGACAAGAAGATGCTCAATACAACATTATCTGTAATATATATCTATCTATATTTCTTTTTTTTTTTTTTTCTTTTTTTTTTTTTTTCTGTTTGTTTGTTTTTATTTTTCAATTGCAGTTTACATTGAATGCTATTTTGTATTAGTTTCAGGTGTACTGCATAGTGGTTAGACAATCATGTACTTTACACAGTGTTCCCCTGGCCCCGTACGTAGTTATTATAATATCACTGACAGCATCTCCTATGCTGTCCTTTACATCGCTGTGACTATTCTGTAATTACCAATTTGTACTTGATCCCTTCACCTCTTTCACCCAGTTTCTCAACCCCCACTTCTTTTTTTTTTTTTATATATAATTTTATTTTTTTAATGGGGTGACATCAATAAATCAGGATACATATATTCAAAGATAACAAGTCCAGGTTATCTTGTCGTTCAATTATGTTGCATACCCACCACCCAAAGTCAGATTGTCCTCTGTCACCTTCTATCTTGTTTTCTTTGTGCCCCTCCCCACCCCCTATCCCTCTCCCATTCCCCCCCCCCCCGTAACCACCACACTCTTATAAATGTCTCTTAGTTTCACTATTATGTCCCACCTACGTATGGAATAATACAGTTCCTGTTTTTTTCTGATTTACTTATTTCGCTTCGTATCATGTTATCAAGATCCCACCATTTTGCTGTAAATGTTCCGATGTCATCATTTCTTATGGCTGAGTAGTATTCCATAGTGTATATGTGCCACATCTTCTTTATCCAGTCATCTATTGATGGGCTTTTTGGTTGTTTCCATGTCCTGGCCACTGTGAACAATGCTGCAATAAACATGGGGCTGCATGTGTCTTTACGTATCAATGTTTCTGAGTTTTTGGGATATATACCCAGTAGAGGGATTGCTGGGTCATAAGGTAGTTCTATGTTCAGTTTTTTGAGGAACCACCATACTTTCTTCCATAATGGTTGTACTACTTTACATTCCCACCAACAGTGTATGAGGGTTCCTTTTTCTCCACAGCCTCTCCAACATTTGCTGTTACCTGACTTGCTAATAACAGCTAATCGAACAGGTGTGAGGTGGTATCTCATTGCCGTTTTGATTTGCATTTCTCTAATAGCTAAAGAAGATGAGCATCTTTTCATATATCTGTTGGCCATTTGTATTTCTTCCTGGGAGAAGTGTCTATTCATATCCTCTTCCCATTTTTTTATTGGATTGTTTGTTTGTTTGTTGTGGAGTTTTATGAGTTCTTTGTATATTTTGGATATTAGGCCCTTATCTGAGCTGTCGTTTGAAAAAATCATTTCCCATTTAGTTGGCTTTCTGTTTATTTTGTTATCAGTTTCTCTTGCTGAGCAAAAACTTCTTAGTCTGATGTAGTCCCATTCATTAATTTTTGCCTTCACTTCTCTTGCCATTGGAGTCAAATTCATAAAATGCTCTTTAAAACCCAGGTCCCTGAGTTGAGTACCTATGTCTTCTTCTATGTACTTAATTGTTTCAGGTCTTATGTTTAGATCTTTGATCCATTTTGAGTTAATTTTTGTACAGGGGGAGAGACTGTAGTCCAGTTTCATTCTTTTGCATGTGGCTTTCCAGTTTTCCCAGCACCATTTATTGAAGAGGCTTTCTTTTCTCCATTGTGTGTTGTTGGCCCCTTTATCAAAAATTATTTGACTATATATATGTGGTTTTATTTCTGGACTTTCTATTCTGTTCCATTGGTCTGAGTGTCTCTTTTTCTGCCAATACCATGCTGTTTTGATTGTCGTGGCCCTATAATAGAGTTTGAAGTCAGGTATTGAAATGCCCCCAGCTTCATTCTTTTTCTTTAGGATTGCTTTGGCTATTCGGGGTTTTTTATAGTTCCATATAAATCTGATGATTTTTTGCTCTATTTCTTTAAAAAATGTCATTGGAAGTTTGATGGGAATTGCATTAAATTTGTATATTGCTTTGGGTAATATAGCCATCTTGATTATATTTATTCTTCCTAGCCAAGAACAAGGTATATTCTTCCATCTCATTATATCTTTTCCGATTTCCCTTAACAATGGTTTATAGTTTTCATTATATAAGTCCTTTACATTCTTTGTTATGTTTATTCCTAAGTATTTTATTTTTTTTGTTGCAATCGTGAAGGGGATTGTTCTTTTGAGTTCCTTTTCAGTTGTTTCATTGTTGGCATATAGAAAGGCTATTGACTTCTGTATGTTAATTTTGTATCCTGCGACCTTACTGTATTGGCTTATTGTTTCTAGTAGTCTTTTTGTGGATTCTTTGGGGTTTTCGATGTATAGGATCATATCATCTGCAAAAAGTGATACCTTTACTTCTTCTTTTCCGATATGGATGCCTTTTATTTCTTTGTCTTGTCTGATTGCTCTGGCTAGAACCTCTAGTACCACATTAAATAAGAGTGGAGAGAGTGGACAACCCTGTCTTGTTCCTGATTTAAGGGGGAAAGCCTTCAGTTTAGTGCCATTTAATATGATGTTAGCTGATGGTTTATCATATATGGCCTTTATCATGTTGAGATATTTTCCTTCTATACCCATTTTGTTGAGAGTCTTAAACATAAAATTGTGTTGTATTTTATCGAAAGCCTTTTCTGCGTCTATTGATAAGATCATGTGGTTTTTGTTCTTTGTTTTGTTGATATGGTGTATTACATTAACCGTTTTACGTATGTTGAACCATCCTTGAGATTCTGGGATGAATCCCACTTGATCATGATGTATTATTTTTTTAATATGTTGTTGTATTCGATTTGCTAGTATTTTGTTTAGTATTTTAGCATCTGTATTCATTAGAGATATTGGTCTGTAGTTTTCTTTTTTTTGTGCCATCCTTGCCTGGTTTTGGTATGAGGGTTATGTTGGCTTCGTAAAATGTGTTTGGAAGTATTGCTTCTTCTTCAATTTTTTGGAAGACTTTGAGTAGAATAGGAACCAAGTCTTCTTTGAATGTTTGATAAAATTCGCTGGTATAGCCGTCAGGGCCTGGACTTTTATTTTTGGGGAGGTTTTTAATGGTTTTTTCTATTTCTTCTCTACTGATAGGTCTGTTTAGGCTTTCTGCTTCTTCTTGACTCAGTCTAGGAAGGTTGTATTTTTCTAGGAATTTATCCATTTCTTCTAGGTTGTTGAATTTAGTGGCATAAAGTTTTTCATAGTATTCTACAATAATTCTTTGTATATCTACGGTGTCCGTGGTGATTTCTCCTCTTTCATTTTGGATTTTGTTTATATGAGTTCTTTCTCTTTTTTCCTTGGTAAGTCTTGCCAAGGGTTTGTCAATTTTGTTGATCTTTTCAAAGAACCAGCTCCTTGTTCTATTAATTTTTTCTATAGTTTTTCTGTTCTCTAATTCATTTATTTCTGCTCTGATTTTTATTATCTCCTTTCTTCGGCTGGTTTTGGGTTGTCTTTGTTCTTCTTTTTCTAGTTCCTTAAGGTGGGAAGTTAAGTGGTTCACTTGGGCTCTCTCTTGTTTGTTCATATATGCCTGAAGTGATATGAACTTCCCTCTTATCACTGCTTTTGCTGCATCCCATAGATTCTGATATGTCGTATTGTCATTTTCATTAGTCTGTATATATCTTTTGATCTCTGCACTTATTTCTTCTTTGACCCATTCATTTTTTAAAAGTATGTTGTTTAGTTTCCACATTTTTGTGGGATTTTTTTCCTCTTTTTTGCAGTTGAATTCTAGTTTCAAGGCTTTATGATCAGAAAATATGCTTGGTACAACTTCAAATTTTCTGAATTTGCTGATGTTGTTTTTGTGGCCCAACATATGGTCAATTCTTGAGAATGATCCATGTACACTGGAGAAAAATGTATACTCAGTCACGTTGGGATGAAATGTCCTGTAGATGTCTATCATATCCAGGTGCTCTAGTGTTTTGTTTAAGGCCACTATGTCTTTGTTGATTCTCTGTTTGGATGACCGATCTAGAGCCGTCAGCGGTGTATTGAGGTCTCCAAGTATGATTGTGTTTTTGTCAGTTTTTGTTTTAAGATCAATAAGTAGCTGTCTTATATATTTTGGTGCTCCTTGGTTTGGTGCATATATATTAAGAATTGTTATGTCTTCTTGATTCAGTGTCCCCTTAGCCATTAAGAAATGGCCATTTTTGTCTCTGAGTACTTTTCCTGTCTTGTAGTCAGCATTATCCGATATGAGTATTGCTACACCTGCTTTTTTTTGGATGTTATTTGCTTGGAGTATTGTTTTCCAGCCTTTCACTTTGAATTTGTTTTTATCCTTGTTACTTAGATGAGTTTCCTGTAGGCAGCATACAGTTGGATTTTCTTTTTTAATCCATTCTGCTACTCTGTGCCTTTTTATTGGTGAGTTTAATCCGTTTACATTTAGTGTAATTATTGATACTTGTGGGTTCCCTATTGCCATTTTATATATTGCTTTCTGTTAGTTTTGTGTCTTGTTTGATCCTTCTCTTTTGTTTTTCTATCTTTTGTTTTTATTTGGTTGTATTCCATACATCTTTCCACTGTTGCTATCTTTTTTGTCTCATGTGCTTCTGTGGTGGTTTTTTCAATGGTGGTTACCTTTGACTAATGAAAAGGGTCCCTACCCTGTTCATTGTAGCGAACTATTTTGTGAGTACTTTTGCACTCCATCGTCCTTTGCTACTGTTAATCTCCATCTTCTCCCCCTCTTTCTTTTTGTTGTTGTCACAGTTTAAATTTGGTTTTATTGTGTTCTTCTTGGAGCTTTTACTTGTGGCTCTGTTTTTTTTTTGTTCTTTGTATCTGATTGGAGAACCCCCTTTAGTAATTCCTGGAGTGGGGGTTTTCTGATGATAAATTCCCTCATCTTTTCTGTATCTGTGAATGTTTTTATTTCTCCTTCATATTTGAAGGATAGCTTTGATGGGTATAGTATTTGTGGCTGAAAGTTCCTCTCTTTCAGGACTTTAAATATTGGGGTCCATTCTCTTCTAGCTTGTAGAGTTTCTGCTGAGAAATCTGATGATAATCTAATGGGCCTTCCTTTATATGTTGTATTCTTCTTTTCCCTGGCTGTCTTGAGAATTTTTTCTTTGCTGTTGGTTTGTGTCAATTTCATTATGATATGCCTTGGAGTAGGTTTGTTGGGGTTAAGAAAACTTGGAGTTCTGTTTGCTTCTTGAACTTGAGGCTTTAGTTCTTTCCACAGGCTTGGGAAGTTCTCATCTATTATTTGTTTGAGTATGTTCTCCATTCCATTTTCTCTCTCTTCTCCCTCTGATATACCTATTATTCTTATGTTATTCTTTTTGATGGAGTCAGATAATTCTTGTAGGGCTATCTCATTTTTTTTAATTTTTGAGTCTCTTTCTTCTTCTCTCTGTTGTGCCTCAAGTTGCTTGTCTTCTATTTCACTAATCCTCTCTTCTATCTGACCTGTTCTATTAGCTAAGCTTGTTACTTCGTTTTTCAGCTCGTGAATTGAGTTTTTCATCTCTGTTTGATTTGTTTTTATAGTTTCAATTTCCTTGGACATATATTCTTTGTGTTCATTGAGTTGTTTTCTGAGCTCCCTAAATTGCCTTTCTGTGTTTTCTTGTATATCTCGGAGGATTTTTAGGATTTCTATCTTGAATTCTCTGTCATTTAGCTCCAAGGTTTCCAATATATTAAATTTTTTCTCCATAGATTTTTCTTCATCTAGCTGTGTTACCTCTCTTTCTTTTGTATCCATGATATTCGATTTTCTCTTCCTTAATGGCATCTGAGGGTGGTTTTGTTGATAGTATTAATGAGATTTAATAAAGAATAAAAAGTTTAAAAAAATAATAAAAAAAATCGAAAAAAGTTTTTTTTTAAAAAAAATTAATAATGAAATAACGAAAAATAAAATTAAATTAAAATTAAAAAAAAAAAAAAGGAAATTATTCCCCCCCTCCTTTTTTCCTCTCCGCTCCTCTCCCCTCTTTCTTGATAAAATCTTGTGGTGGACTGTGAATTATAACAAACAATGCCTGTGATGGAGGGCCTGAATTGGGGAAAAGTAATAAAGGGGCAAACAAAAAAATAAAAAAAAATTAAAAAAAAAAATAAAAAAGAAGAAAAAAAAAAAGAGCGTATGGACCCACAAAAAGCAAATAAGGAAAAAATTTGGGTCAAGAATAAAATGATTTGCTTTTAGGTGTTGGTTGTCTAAGAGTTATGATGAGAGGATTAAGAGGAAAACGGAAAAATGGGGGGACAAATTAAAAAATTACTATTGTATTTAGTGGAACAAGAACTAGATAATATGGAGAGCCAGGGATGGGAGCACTGCTAGTGAGTTAAAAAGGTGAAGTAAAAACCCCCCAGAATGCCACAAACATAAGTTTGAGTCCCAGATAAGATAATTTGTTTGTTATTGAGGTTTGAGTGAGAGGAGATGTAAAGGAGAAAGGAAGAAACTAATATAGAGGGAGAAAAGAAAGAGAGAGAGAGAAAAAAAAAGAGGGAACCACTAAAAGAAGAAAAAAGAAAGGAGAGAGAGAGAGAGAGTTAAGGGTTTTGGAGTGCAACCCTCATAGAGAGAAAGGAAGAGAAGAGAAAAGATAATGGGAGATGTAAAACTTATGGGTAGTGTAGTTCAAGGAGAGGAGAGAGTAAGACCGGTAGAGAGTTAATCGGCCAAATTGGAGGAGGAAAAAAAAAGTATCAAGAATGAAGATAAGAGAAACAAACGAACAAATATAATGAAATGGGATAGGTTATAAAGTCTGCAGATTATTCTTGATTTTGAGAGGTTATCTTCTTGCTTTTTCTTTTCTCTCCCTCTTCCTGGTTGGTCACTCTGTACCCCGGGTTTTGCCCCTTTGCCACGCTCAGGTGGAGGTTTGCAGTTGATAAGTCTCTATGGCAATGTCATGTATTGTGCTTTAGTCTCGTTGGCAGTCTAGGCTATTAGCATTTATAGGCTCCGACAGTGAGAGAGTCCATGTTCCTAGAGCCTTTCTCCTAGTCTTTTCTTCCTCAATTAGTAGCCTGATAATCCAGCTATGGGGTTGCTGCTGCCTCTGCCTGGATAGTAAGAGGCTCAAAGAGCTGGCAACTCCCCACTCTATTTCCACTCAGCACAGGGCTCTGGGTAAGGCTCAGTCAGTCAGAGCTGCTAGCATAATCAGGCGGGCTTTCCGGCCATTCAAAGACCTCTGGCTCTGCCACTCTGTCCGGTAACACAAGCGGGTGCCCACTTCCGGGGCGCTTGGAGGAAACTCTCACTCACTGGCTGCGTGCGCAGACCAGGATATCCGGCCAGCAGTCTCACGCTCTGAGTGAAACCCCCAACCGCAGGGAAAAATTGCAGCGTTGGAATTGAGTCTCGCTCCGTCCCCGTGCGCGAATTTTGCAAGGCGCTGGGGCGGCCCGAGATTCCACTTTGGCCCACACAAAGGCCCCTTACTCTGCTCCTCTATGCGATAACACAGGCGCGCACTGCCGAGGCACTTGGAGGAATCGCTCACTCCTTATCTGCACGCGCAAACCAGGATATGAGGCCGGCCGCTTTCCCTCTTAGTGAAATACCCTCCGGCACGGAAAATCTCCACTGTTGGAATTAGTTCTCACTCCCTCCCGTGCGTGGCTTTCCCAGGGCACTGGGGCTGCCCAGAGACTCTGCCCTCGGCCCACAGAAAGGCCTCTGACCCTGCCTCTCCGTGAGGCAACACGGGCACTGACTCCCGGGGCCTAGGAAGAAATCTCTCGCCCACTAACTGCGCACCGACCAGGAGACCGGGTAAAATGGCCGCGCCGCTTGTCTTTCTTTGTTTGGGTTTGGCGCGAGTGTTAGCTTGTATTGCCCGGGTTGCCACAGGATCAGATTTTCCTCGGCTTGGATCTCCGTGCCACAGCCTGGTTCGGCCGTTTGTTTCGCGGCCTGGATGTATTCACCCCCTTTGCCCGCCTCAGTTTCTATATTCACAGTTACCAGAGAAAGCCGCCCTGTTTAGGTTAGTGAGGAAGGCGGAGCATTTCTTACTCCCTATTTCCTTCGGGGTTTGGTTATATATTTAGCCAATTTTTCACTCAATCATACCTTTGGGTGTATTGCGAAGCATCTGGAAGCTCCAAGTATAGGTTTTTCTGTTTCTGGTTGAAGATCTTGTTGAGTTTTGGGGGAGATTTATCAGTATCGCTTCCTACCCCGCCATTACTCTGACCTATCTATCTATATTTCTATAATAAAATTTAATACATTGAAAGCTAAGTGGCCAATAGAAGTTAGTAAGTTAAATGCATAATATGAAATTTTGTGTAATCATTGAAAATAGCAATTGTTAATATGGTGGGAAAATTTAATGTTGAGAGACAGATGGAATGTTACATTTAAAAAAAGCATAATATAAAATAGTATGGTTGTAAATATAAAACACATAGGCCTATGAAAAGAACTAGAAACTATTATGCAAAAATACAGGATGGGGCAAAAGTAAGTTCACAATTGTTCATATGGAAAATAATACAATAATTAATAGATAATAATATAAGAATAAACTGTTTTGCATACAAACAACTATAAATCTACTTGTGCCCTATATATCATTGTGTGGGAAAATGCAATTATGAATTAGTTGGTTTTCTTTTTTGGTTTTTTTTCTTAACAAAGACAGAGAGAGAGTCAGAGAGAGGGATAGATAGGGATAGACAGACAGAAATGGAGAGAGATGAGAAGCACCAATCATCAGTTTTTCATTGCAACACCTTAGTTGTTCATTGATTGCTTTCTCATATGTGCCTTGATTGTGGGCCTTCAGCAGACTGAGTAACCCCTTGCTTGAGCCAGCGACTCTGGGACCAAGCTGGTAGACCTTGGAGTCTCGAACCTGAATCCTCCATATCCCAGTCCGACGCTCTATCCACTGCATCACCACCTGGTCAGGCATGAATTAATTGTTTTTAAATGCTTGTATATAATATTGTTGACCTTTATTTTAAATCACATGGATTTAGCATTTAAAGGTTTGTAACTATAATCTAAATACAAGGAGAAAAACAGCCAACTTTACAAAATACAAGTGAGGGGGGATTAGAAGATGGCAGCGGAGTAGGCAGATGCACAGATGCCCAGCTCTCACCACCAAACTGGAATACAAATCAATTTAGGAAAAATCAATGTGAAAAACCAACTCTGGACTACAAGAACAGCTCTCAAAAACCAAGGAGCAAATAAGAAGCTACAACAAACCTGGAAGGGAGCACCTGAATCTCCCCTGCTTACAGGAATGGGGGTGGGGTGAAGCTGAGAGCCCAGAGGGGATCTCACTCCAGGGAAAAGAGCAGAAAATACTGCTCACAGCCACTTGCCTGGCAACCAGGGAGTGAGGTTTGTTGAAAAGACCAGTTTGTCTTCCAAGTGGAAAGGAGAGAGAGAGGGACAGAATGTGAGGGACTAAGGAATGCAGGAGATGACCTAAAAAAGCTGACTCATCTGTGCTGGAGGCGGCCATAGCTGGGGGGAGAGACTGATCCTTCCACAAAACAGTACTGAATTGCTTCCGGATCAGAGATCTCCAGACATCTCTCCAGCTCCAATCAGCGCAACAAGACACAGGTGAAAACAAGAAGTGGGGACGAGGGGCAGTAACTCAGGTCTCCATGGAGATATGAAATACACATCCCCCTACTGAAGCTGAGAAAACACCCTGTTCCCAGAGAGATTAGTTGGTGGAAGAGGCCTTCAGAGTCTCAGGTTACACCCATCCCATTCCTGGATACAGTTTCAAGGAAGCCCCCTGCTGAGATCAGTAAACAAGCCTATCACCTGTTCAGAAAACAAACAAATCAAGACTTCAAAGCTGCCCAAATCCTAAAGTGGATTACAAATAATAGCTGATACCAACCCAAGAAGACCTAGAAATAACACAACTGAAAACGAGGCAGACAACACCAAGCCTAGACTCAACCAACTCTACAAATAAAACATCCAAACACAGACAATGAGAAGACAAAAAAGTGCAATCCATATGAAACCACAAGAGACATTTTCAGAAGATGAACTGAGTGATATGGAAATAATCAAACTTCCAAATGCGGAGTTCAAAATAATGATTGTAAGAATGCTTAGGGATCTTAGAACAATAATGGATGGTCATTATGAACACCTAAATAAAGAAATAGCAAGTATAAAAAAGAATCAGGCGGAGATGACAAATACAATATCAGAAATAAAGACCACAATGGAAGGAATTAAAAACAAGATAGATAGAGCTGAGGATCGAATCAGCGAGTTGGAGGACAACTGGAATGAAGGCCTCAAAGCAGAGAAGAAAAAAGAAAAGAGACTCAAAGAGGAAACTCTTAGAGAGCACTGTGACAACATGAAGAGAAATAACCTCCGCATCATAGGGGTTCCTGAAGAAGAATAAAAAGAACAAGGGATAGAGACTTTGTTCAATCATATCATAGCTGAAAACTTCCCTAAATTAATGCAGGAGAAACTCTCACAAGTTCAAGAAGCACAGAGGACTCCATTAAAGAGAAACCCAAAGAAACCTACACCAAGACACATCATAATTAAAATACCAAAGCTAAGTGATAAAGAGAAAATATTAAAACCGCAAGAGAAAAAAAAGCTATCACCTACAAAGAAGCCCCCATAAAGATGACATCCGACTTCTCAACAGAAACACTTGAGGCCAGAAGGGAATGGCAAGAAATATTCAAAGTAATGCAGAACAAGAACCTACAACCAAGACTACTTTATCCAGCAAGGCTATCATTTAAAATCGAAGGAGAAATAAAAAGCTTCCCAGACAAACAACTCAAGGAATTCATTACAACCAAACCAATGCTGCAGGAAATGTTACGGGGCCTGTTGTAAACAGATCAAAATGGGAAAAGAATATAGCAAAAAAGGAATAAAGCTTTAAAGAATAAAATGGCAATAAACAACTACATATCAATAATAACCATAAATGTAAATGGATTAAATGATCCAATCAAAAGACATAGGGTAGTTGCGTGAATAAGAAAACAGGACCCATACATATGCTGTCTACAAAAGACACACCTTAGAACAAAAGATACACATAGATTGAAGATAAAAGGATGGAAAAAAACATTTCATGCAAATGAAATGAAAAAAAAGCTGGAGTAGCAATACTTATATCAGACAAATTGGACTTTAAAACAAAGGATATAATAAGAGATAAAGGAGGCCACTACATAATGATAAAGGGAGTAATCCAACAGGAAGATATAACTATTATAAATATCTATGCACCTAATATAAGAGCACATAAATATATAAAGCAGACTTTGATGGATTTAAAGGGCGAGATCAACAGCAATACTATAATAGTAGGGGATTTCAATACCCCACTAACATCACTAGATAGATCCTCAAGAAAGAAAATTAACAAAGAAACAGCAGACTTATTGGACACACTAGATCAACTCGATTTAATAGATATCTTCAGAACCTTTCACCCTAAAGCAGCAGAATATACATTCTTTTCAAGTGCTCATAGTACATTCTCTAGGAGAGACCACATGTTAGGGCACAAAAGTGCTCTCAACAAATTTAAGAAGATTGAAATCATATCAAGCACTTTCTCTGATCACAACGGCATGAAACTAGAAATGAACCACAACAGAAAAGCTTAAAAATTCTCAAACACATGGAAACTAAATAGCAGGTTGTTAAATAACAAATGGATTAAGAATGAGATCAAAGAAGAAATAAAGAAATTCCTAGAAACGAATGACAATGAGCGTACAACAACTCAAAATTTATGAGACACAGCAAAAGCAGTACTGAGAGGAAAGTTCATAGCACTACAGGCATACCTTAAGAAGCTAGAAAAAGCTCAAATAAACAACTTAACCCTGCATCTAAAAGACCTAGAAAAAGAACAGCAAGTAAAGCCCAAACGTGGTAGAAGGAAGGAAATAATAAAGATCAGAGCAGAAATAAATGACATAGAGGCTAAAAAAAAAATACAGAGGATCAATGAAACTAGGAGCTGGTTCTTTGAAAAGATAAACAAGATTGATGAACCTTTAACTAGACTCACCAAGAAAAAGAGAGAGAGGACTCAAATAAATAAAATTAGAAATGAGAGTGGAGAAATAACAACTGACACAACAGAAATACAAAATATTGTAAGAAAATACTATGAAGAACTGTATGCCAAAAAACTAGACAACCTAGATGAAATGAACAAATTCCTTAAAACATACAATCTTCCAAAAATCAATCTGGAAGAATCAGAAAACCTAAACAGACCGATTACACCAAATGAGATCGAAACAGTTATCAAAAAACTCCCAACAAAGAAAAGTCCAGGGCCTGATGGCTTCACAACTGAATTCTACCAAATATTCAAAGAAGAACTAACTCCTATCCTTCTCAAACTATTTCAAAAAATTCAAGAGGAAGGAAGACTTCCAAGCTCCTTTTATGAGGTAAGTATAATTCTGATTCCAAAACCAAGCAAAGAAAACTCAAAGAAAGAAAATTATAGGCCAATATCTCTGATGAATATAGATGCTAAATTCCTCAACAAAATATTAGCAAACTGGATCCAGCAATATGTGAAAAAAATCATACACCATGATCAAGTGGGATTTATTCTTGGGAGGCAAGGCTGGTACAATATTCACAAATCAATCAATGTGATTCATAACAAAAGGAAGGAGAAAAACCACATGATAATTTCAATAGATGCAGAAAAGGCATTTGATAAAATCCAGCACCCGTTCATGATCAAAACTCTCAGCAAAGTGGGAATACAGGGAACATACCTCAATATGATAAAGGCCATCTATGACAAACCCACAGCCAACATTATACTCAATGAGCAAAAATTAAAAGCAATACCCTTAAGATCAGGAACAAGGCAGGGGTGCCCCCTTTCAGCACTCCTTTTTAACATAGTCCTGGAAGTCCTAGCCACAGCAATCAGACAAGAAGAAGAAATAAAAGGAATTCAAGTTGGAAAAGAAGAAGTAAAACTATCATTATTTGCAGATGATATGATATTGTATATAGAAAACCCTAAAGTCTCAGTCAAAAAACTACTGGACTGATAAATGAATTCAGCAAAGTGGCAGGATATAAAATCAATACTCAGAAATCAGA
Organism: Saccopteryx leptura; assembly: GCF_036850995.1. Classification (NCBI taxonomy): domain Eukaryota; kingdom Metazoa; phylum Chordata; class Mammalia; order Chiroptera; family Emballonuridae; genus Saccopteryx; species Saccopteryx leptura. The sequence goes on along the minus strand of NC_089506.1, from coordinate 153,096,393 downwards.
GGCATTTTTATACACCAACAATGAACAGTCAGAAAGAGAAATTAAGAAAACAATCCCCTTCACAATTACAACCAAAAAATAAAGTACCTAGGAGTAAACTTAACCAAGGAGACTAAAGAATTGTATTCGAAAAACTACAAAGCATTGATAAAAGAAATCAGGGAAGATACAAACAAGTGGAAGCATATACCGTGCTTATGGTTAGGAAAAATAAACATCATTAAAATGTCTATATTACCCAAAGCAATCTATAAATTCAATGCAATACCAATTAAAATACCAATGACATACTTCAAAGATATAGATCACATATTCCAAAAATTTATATGGAACCAAAAAAGAACACAAATATCCTCAGCAATCTTAAAAAGGAATAATAAAGTGGGAGGTATCACACTTCCTGATATCAAGTTATACTACAAGGCCATTGTACTCAAAACAGCCTGGTTCTGGCATAAGAACAGGCATATAGATCAATGGAACAGAACAGAGAACTCAGAAATAAACCCACAGTTCTATGGGCAACTGATATTTGACAAAGGAGGTAAGGAAATACAATGGAGTAAAGACAGCCTCTTTAACAAATGGTGTTGGGAAAATTGGACAGCTACCTGCAAAAAAATGAAACTAGACCACCAACTTACACTATTCACAAAAATAAACTCAAAATGGATAAAAGACTTAATGTAGGCTGTGAAACCATAAGCATCTTAGAAGAAAACATAGGCAGTAAGATCTCCGACATCTCTTGGAGCAATATATTTGCTGATTTATCTCCATGGGTATGTGAAATAAAAGACAGGATAAACAAATGGGACTATATCAAACTAAAAAGCTTTTGCACAGCTAAAGACAATAAGAACAGAATAAGACAAACTACACAATGGGAGAACATATTTGACAATACATCTGATAAGGAGTTAATAACCAAAATTTATAAAGAACTTGTAAATCTCAACACCAGGAAGACAAACAATCCAATCCAAAAATGGGGAAAAGAAATGAATAGACACTTCTCCAAAGAGGACATACAGATGGCCAATAGGCATATGAAAAAATGCTCAACATCACTTATCATTAGAGAAATGCAAATTAAAACCACAATGAGATACCACCTCACACCTGTCAGAATGGCGCTCATCAACAAAACAACACAGAATAAGTGCTGGCGAGGATGTGGAGAAAAGGGAACCCTCCTACACTGCTGGTGGGAATGCAGACTGGTGCAGCCTCCGTGGAAAACAGTATGGAGATTCCTCAGAAAACTGAAAATCGAACTGCCTTTTGACCCAGTTATCCCACTTTTAGGAATATACCCCAAGAACACCATAGAACGGCTCCAAAAGGAGAAATGCACCCCCATGTTTGTGGCAGCATTGTTCACAATAGCGAAGATCTGGAAACAGCAGCCCAAGTGTCCATCAGAGGACGAGTGGATTAAAAAGCTTTGGTACATATGTACTATGGAATACTACTCAGCCATAAGAAATGATGACATCGGATCATTTACAATAACATGGATGGACCTTGATAACATTATATGGAGTGAAATAAGTAAATCAGAAAAAACTAAGAACTATATGAATCCATACATAGATGGGACATAAAAATGAGACTCAGAGACATGAACAAGAATGTGATGGCAACAGTGTTGGGGGGGTGGGGGGAGGGGGGAGGGGGCGGGGAAGAAGAGAGGGGTTGGGGGAGGGGAGGGGCACAAAGAAAACCAGATAGAAGGTGACGGAAGACAATTTGACTTTGGGGGAGGGGTATACAGCACAATCAAATGTCAAAATAATGTGGAAATATTTTCTCTCAACATATGTACCCTGATTTATCAAAGTCACTGCATTAAATTTAATAAATAAAAAATATATATAAAAAAAACTGGGCAGAGGCAGGATCTTGGCAAGGAACAGAAATTGGGATGTGTAAAAATTTAATGTATGATAAAGGTAACATTTCAAATAAAGTAAAAGATTATTAAATAAACCATAGTGGGGGGAAAAAAACAAAATACAAGTGATAATTATTAACTTGATATTTATTTCTCTTCTTTTTCTTTATTTCAAAGAATACACTGAATATTCTTATGACACAGCAAATTCTTATGACATGGCATGTGCTTTCAACTAGAGACTGACTTCCTAAACCCTTGCTCTAAATTCTGTAGCTACTAATTATCAACTTCACAGCCCATTATGGTAAGGATGGCACTGAAGTTGTATTCCTCACCAAAATCTTTGCTCTGATATTTGTCTTTTATTTACACACAGAAGGACTTGGGAATCCAGGCCCAGAACCCAACCCATAGTGTTACTAAGAAATACCTTTTTATTCAGAAGGAAGATTGTAAATTTCAACTGCTCTACTGCTTTTTAATATTTAGCTTTGTTGCCTAGAGGAAAAATGAAAGATGTGTGTTTTCACTTAATGTTTCTGACTTTTCATCATATGTTCTTTAGAGCAGTATGTTTACAGCAGGGAGAGCGAAGAAAGACTCAGTTTCAAACCAAAAGTCGGCAATCCAACAAAATGTCATCAGACCTTTTTCTTTACATTTTCATTCTCAGCCTTTTGCCTCAGGGTTCAAACTTGTGGTTTCCAACCTTGAAAAAGTAATCCTGGAACAGCTGGCCCTATACTGAAAACAAGCCATCCTGACCTGGGGCGTTGTCATCCAGAGACAAGCTACCAAGCACACCCAGACGCTCACTCTAGAACTGGAAAAGGAGCTGGGTCCCCAGGCAATAGTCCTTCCCACAAGACAGAAAGGCACAGAAGCCACTTAGAGAAGTAAGACCAAGTCCCAGTCCCCCTCAGCCTGTTTGTAGCATAGATGCTGAAACTGAGGGAATTTAATGTGTCAAACTTTCAAAAGGAAAAAATAAATTCTTTTCGAAATTTTTGTTCACAAGGAAATGAGACAGTGTTTCATTCCCCTTAAAGGGCTCATTTAACCCATGAAATAAGCAGGCAGGCACTTGCCCAGAAAAGCAATCTGGCAGTAAGTTTAAAAGCAATCCTTCCAAAAAACACCACCTCTCTGCCTTCTGCCTCTTTCCTCCACATGGCTCAAAATCTTCCCGTTACTCAGTGAAATTCAATACATTGAAAACTCTTCCTATTTCTTATTCTTTTCCATATTTTTCACTAGTTTGGGTTGAGTGAGAATTCCTTTTATCCTCTTGGCATGGTCAATTAGTTGGCAGCTTGTGGATGTAGAACTCATGCTGAACCAATCTGAAAAATTATGTGTTCATCGCCCTACTCAGTCACTAATTCACTGCATAATTATTGAGCAGACAGATGCTTCTCTAGGCCTGTTTCCTCATCCGTGGATAAGGAGGGTAAATGCACAATTGCTAGGGCGCCGTCAAACTTGAAGCGTTCTGTAACTAACAGGGGGAAAGGATGGTGCCAAGAAATGCTCATGGGAAGCAATAGTTCTAAAACCAGATAAAAAGTGTTAGAAAGGTGGTAACTTGACATTCTGTCTTCACCTGGCTTGATTTCTCAGAACTGAACCCTCTCATGGAAGGAACTATTCAGAGCTAAAAGACATATAGATCAAAACAAAGCTCTAAAAATGAAAAGATAAACCTATGTTAGGAAAAGGTGACTGGGAGCCAGGGACAAAATTCCTGCAGGAGAAATTTCTTACATTCTTTAAGACCAAAGCAAACAAGTAGGAAGGAAAATTTTAGGTGCCTGATTTGAGGCAGCTTTTCTTCCTGGCAGACCACTTTCTAGGGATTAACTTTCATTTCACCAGTTCTGCAGCCTGAAGGAAAAGTTCTCCTGGGCCAACTTATTTTCTCACCCGCATTGGTTTATACCAGTACGGCTAAATCATGATCAAGTTAAGAATGAGAAATGTGCAGAAAGGACACATGGAGAGTGTCATCCATAAACAATTTCCAAAGCCCACTGTAGGCAAAAGTTTCAACTCTCTCCTTATTCATAAAACTTTTCCTTCCAGACATGATAGTAAGTCACTGAGCTTGCTGGTTTGACCTTTGTTTATCTTTCTCCCCCATCTCAGAACCAAGGTACTAAAAGCTAAAAACTATGTCCTCTCACTAGTCATTCCGTATAGTACTCAATTCTTTGGTAGCAAGCAACTAAAACTACCTGTACTAGTCAGCTCGAGCAGCCATCACAAAATATGTTAGATTGTGTGTTTTAAACAGGAGTTTGTCACAATTCTGGAATCTGGGAAGTCCAAGATCAAGGTGCTGACCAACTTGGTTACCCAGTGAGGACCCTCTTCCTGGCCTGCAGACAGCCACCTTTTCACTGTGTTCTCACATGGCAGACAGAGAACAAGCAAATCTCTGTTGTCTCTTGTTGAAAAGACACTAATCTCAGCATTAGGGCCTCACCTTCAAGACTTCATTGATACCCAGTTACCTCCCCAAAGCCCCCATCTCCAAATACCATTGCATTGGTGGTTAGGGCCTCAATGTATGAATTTGGTGAGGGGAACAGCACAAGTCAGTTCATACCACTATATAACCTTCAAAAGAAACAAGTTTATAAAGGGATATTGAATAGCTCACAGAACCAAACAGAAATCTAGAGAACCAACAAGGTAAGCTCAGGGGACTAGATAGCAGGCACCAACAGTTAATACTGCAAAGAATTCGTTCCAGCGCAGTTTTCAATCTTTGAGTCTCTGCATGCAAGATTAAGATAACCCAGAGAATGTGATTACCCTCATTGGAGTCATGAGGCAGGGTACTTTGACTAATAGTTTCAGGGGCACAGCATGGAAGAGGTGTGGTGGGGTGGGCAACAGGAGGAATAATTGTCCAGAAAAAAGAGAGACATGATACAAGGTAGCCAAAAACAACAAATATCCAATATTCATGAATAAACAAAGGTTCAGAAGAACAGTAGATTTCAACGCTGGCTCAGGCACTCATTAACTGGTCATCTTGGGTGAACTTATTAGACTTTTTGAATTTTGGCTTTTGCATCATTCAAATAGGAAAAGATTTGTGTAATGGCAATACTATGTTAACTTATAGACAGAGGACTTAATGTGTATTTAGTGTTCAATAAATGTTAGTTCCCTCCCTTCTCTTTCTTAAATATGGCAGGACAGCTGATGATTTGCTGTCTAAGTCTGTGCACATAGAGACTTTACTTTTAAAATACAAAATAATATACAACTTGTACTATGTGCATATGCTATATCATTACAGGTGTTTTTTATATTAGGCAATTGTCTAACATCAAAGAAAAGACTTTGAGTCTGACTTAACTTAATAACTTTTGGTAAATACTCCTGGTCTTAGTTAAGAAGGTCAGGTTTGGGCCCTGGCCAGTTGCACAACCAGTTAAGAGTGCCATCCTGAAAAGCCAAGGTTGTGGGTTCAATCCCCGGTCAGGGCACATGTGGGAAGAAACCGGTGAATGCACAACCAAGCAAAACAGCAAATAAATGTTCCTCTCTCTCTCTCAAATCAAGCAGCAAAAAAAAATAATTTTTTTAAAAGGTCAGATTTGGACATTCAAGCTCAACAAAGTGTAAGATCTCAGTGACAATACTGCTCATCATTTTTAAGAGCCAATAAATGAACCTCCTGTTTGCTAAACACAAATAGACATGTTCTTCTGTAAGGTCTCCCATGTGGCTTGGATCTGGGATGTTAGCTGGAATTTTTGGTCTTTGAACCCCTCGAAATGATATGCAAAATTGTGTGTGGCAAAAAATCAATAGCCACTTTCCAAATGTTCCTCCCTTTAAGACAGACTCAATATCCATCTATGGTATATCTCACTAACATCTACAACAAAAATAGCAGCAAGGATCATCAACCAAATGAAAATCCAACCTACTGAATGGTAAAAAGATATTCGCAAATTTTATATTAAATTGGGGTTAATATCTAAAATATATGAAGAACTTATACAACTCAACATTAAAAAACAATCCAATTAAAATATGGGCAGAGGATTTGAATAGACATTTTTTCAAAGAGCATATAGCTACTGCCAACAGACATATAAAAAGATGTTCAACATCATTAATCATCAGGGAAATGAAATCAAAATCACAGTAAAATAACACTTCACACCTGTCAGAGTGACTATTATCATAAAGTCAACAAATAACAAGTGTTGATGAGGATGTGCAGAAAAAAGAACCCTTATACACTGTTGGTGGGATTGTAAATCGATGCATCCACTATGGAAAACAGTATAAACATTCCTTAAAAAATTAAAAATAGAATTACCATACAATATGGCAATTCCATTCTGGATACTTATCTGAAGAAAATAAAAACACAAATTCAAAAGCTATGTGCACCGCTATGTTCACTGAAGCATTTTATACAATATCAAGATACAGAGCAACCTAGGTAGCTGCCAATAAATGAATGGATAAAGAAAATATGGCAGATATGCATTCCCTCACTTCACAATAAAGAAAGAATAAAATTTTGCCATTTGCAACAACATGGATAGAATAAGGAGTATTATGCTAAGTAAAATAAGTCAGACAAAAAAAGACAAATATAATTTCACTAATAACTGAAATCTAAAAAACAAAAAAAAAAAGCAGTGTCATAAGAACAGAACAAACTAATGATTCCCAGAGGGGAGGGGGATAAAGAGAGGGGTAAAAAAAGGTTAAAGAGAATACAAGGTACAAACTTCCAGTCGTAAAACAAGCCACAGAGACATCGTGTACAGCCCAGGGAACAGAGTCAATACTATTGTAATAACTGTGCACAGTGACAGAGGGCTACTACACTTAGTGTGGTGATCACTTTGTAAAGTGTATAAATGGCAAATCACTATGTTGTACACCTGAAACAAATATAAATTTATATATATACTTTAATAATAAAAAAATTTTAAGCAGCAGCAAGACCATAAGACAACAGAAAGTAAACAGCTAAGCTTATGTAGTCTAACATTTTAGCAATGAAAATAAAATTTTTTTTAATAATTTTATTTTTTATTGGGGCGACATCAATAAATCAGGATACATATTTTCAAAGATAACATGTCCAGGTTATCTTGTCGTTCAGTTATGTTGCATACCCATCACCCAAAGTCAGATTGTCCTCTGTCGCCTTCTATCTAGTTTTCTTTGTGCCCCTCCCCCTCCCCCTTTCCCTCTCCCTCTCCCCCCTCCCCCCGTAACCACCACACTCTTATCAATGTCTCTTAGTCTCACTTTTATGTCCCACCTACGTATGGAATAATGCTGTTCCTGGTTTTTTTCTGATTTACTTATTTCACTTCGTATAATGTTATCAAGATCCCACCATTTTGCTGTAAATGATCCGATGTCATCATTTCTTATGGCTGAGTAGTATGCCATAGTGTATATGTGCCACATCTTCTTTATCCAGTCATCTATTGATGGGCTTTTTGGTTGTTTCCATGTCCTGGCCACTTTAACAATGCTGCAATAAACATGGGGCTGCATGTGTCTTTACGTATCAATGTTTCTGAGTTTTTGGGTATATACCCAGTAGAGGGATTGCTGGGTCATAAGGTAGTTCTATTTTCAGTTTTTTGAGGAACCACCATACTTTCTTCCATAATGGTTGTACTACTTTACATTCCCACCAACAGTGTATGAGGGTTCCTTTTTCTCCACAGCCTCTCCAACATTTGCTATTACCTGTCTTGCTAATAATAGCTAATCGAACAGGTGTGAGGTGGTATCTCATTGCAGTTTTGATTTGCATTTCTCTAATAACTAAAGAAGATGAGCATCTTTTCATATATCTGTTGGCCATTTGTATTTCTTCCTGGGAGAAGTGTCTGTTCATGTTCTCTTCCCATTTTTTTATTGGATTGTTTGTTTGTTTGTTGTTGAGTTTTATGAGTTCTTTGTATATTTTGGATATTAGGCCCTTATCTGAGCTGTTGTTTGAAAATATCATTTCCCATTTAGTTGGCTTTCTGTTTATTTTGTTATCAGTTTCTCTTGCTGAGCAAAACTTCTTAGTCTGATGTAGTCCCATTCATTAATTTTTGCCTTCACTTCTCTTGCCTGTGGAGTCAAATTCATAAAATGCTCTTTAAAACCCAGGTCCATGAGTTTAGTACCTATGTCTTCTTCTATGTACTTAATTGTTTCAGGTCTTATGTTTAGATCGTTGATCCACTTTGAGTTAATTTTAGTACAGGGGGACAAACTGTAGTCCAGTTTCATTCTTTTGCATGTGGCTTTCCAGTTTTCCCAGCACCATTTATTGAAGAGGCTTTCTTTTCTCCATTGTGTGTTGTTGGCCCCTTTTTCAAAAATTATTTGACTATATATATGTGGTTTTATTTCTGGACTTTCTATTCTGTTCCATTGGTCTGAGTGTCTATTTTTCTGCCAATACCATGCTGTTTTGATTGTCGTGGCCCTATAATATAGTTTGAAGTCAGGTATTGTAATGCCCCCAGCTTCATTCTTTTTCTTTAGGAAGCAATGAAAATTTTTTGATAAAAATCTTCCCCCGAACCCAGTATGTAAAACAGATTTTCTAGACAAATAGGTTCTACAGGAAGTTTACATCTTCACTTACCGAAAAAACTTCTCCTGTTTTGCAGAAAACTGTGGGGTTCCAAGAGTCACTTAGCACAGTGGTCCCCAACCTTTTTTGGGCCACAGACCAGTTTAATGTCAGAAAATATTTTCACGGACCAGCCTTTAGGGTGAGACGGATAAATGTATCATGTGACCAAGACAAGCGTCAAGAGTGAGTCTTAGACGGATGTAACAGAGGGAATCTGGTCATTTTTTAAAAATAAAACATCATTCAGACTTAAATATAAATAAAACGGAAACAATGTAAGTTATTTATTCTTTCTCTGCGGACCGGTACCAAATGGCCGGGGGTTGGGTACCACTGACTTAGCAGATATTGAGACTGCTAAGATAATGGTGAGCAGCCTATGGCAGAGTCGTGTCCTCCAACCTCGGCTGCAGCTTACCTCGAGCTGGCTTCCTTCTTTCCTCACAGTGGCTGCTGCAAAATTCTCAACTCAAGTCTTGTCAACTCCCCAACCCTCACTCCCTGGAGATCATATGGCCTCCACCAAGGTTCAGGCCTAAGGAATGGAATGGCTAAGACTTCTTTCCTCTCTCTTCAAGCTTGCTCTAATGGTCTGTATTCTCACTCATTCTGAGCTCTTCCTCTATTTTATCTTAGTGTTTTCCCTACTTCCGACATTCCAATATCACTGTCATAATTTTTGCCATAACTATACCAGTATTACTTAATAGTTTTCTTTGTATTGACTAACCTTATTTACTTACATACATTGAAAATCTTTTCATTAAAATCTTTTTATGAAAAATTTTAAACGCAGACAAATATTGCTAGAAAAAAATCAGAAGCCACTATGTACTCATCAGCTTCAGTAATTGTCAACTCACAGCCCAGTCATTTTTCCACTTATACCCACCTGCTTTCTCCCACCCCAAATATTTTGAATTAAATCCTAGTTATCACATCATTGCATCAATAAATATTTCAGTATGTGTCTCTGAAACCCACGAATTTTTTTAGACATATTTTTTTAATTAGCAGAGAACGAGAAAAGAGGGGTACAAAAGTAAGGAAGGACTACAGTTCAGAGAGAAAACACCATCCAAAGTGAGAGAGGAGATTAGAAATGAGAGGGACGGGCAGAATAAAGTGGTACAAAGGCTGGCGAGCAAAAGCTCTGAAAACTGAGAGCAATAGTCCTAGTGCCAGGAAAGTGGTGGACACAGGTGGGGGCTCTGGTGCGGGAGCACTGGCAGAACTTCGAGGGCATGAGGGTGCCGTGGGAGAATGGGAAGTATATCCAGGAATAGAAATGAGAAGGAGGGAACCCGGGGACCTGGGGAACTGGTTCCGGTCTAGGTACATATATTGGGCGCTAGGTAAGTGACCCTGCACTGAGAGAAACACTGAAGGAACCTGAAGGGGTGGGGGCTGAGAAGGAGAGGAAGGTGAGATCTGAGGGAACAGTAAGGCGAGGAAACGTGCAGCCACAGACTGGGATAAAATGGGGTGCTGGTTGGAGGAAATGAGGGGTAAGGTGGTCTTGAGAAGAGCCACTGACAGGGTTAGGAGAAGGGAAGCTGAAGACTTGGTGGGGCAAAGGGATGAAGAGGGTGGGGGCGGAAGGCAGGTATAAGGTATGTGCCCGTCCATCCTAAGTGGCAATGACCTGGGCCTAAGGGAAAAGAACAGTGCTCACGACCAGCAAATCCTTAACTGAAGACCTGGTGACCCTTAGCCCTCACCCTACTGCCTCCACACTGATGTGCGACAGATATCTTAAATTCAATGCATTCAAAAACAAATTAAGTTTCTTTAGCCTCACAAATCTATTCCTCCTATTTTCCTTATCTCAGTCACAGCATCTCCAATTGACCATTTACTAAATGAAAAAACTTGGAATCAACATTGATTCCTCTCTCTTCTTCACCACTTGAAGTAGGTATGTCTGTGGGTCTTGTGAACATTCATTCTACATCTAAGAAATTCCGCAAACCCCTAACGTAGCATCCAGGACCTCCCTTTCCCAGTGTCGCTTAGAGCTAGTGTACAGGCTTCTGAGCCAGCAGAGACCAGAGCTGCTCAGCATTCAGTTCCGCGAGGTTGGAGGTAGAGGTGTGCAGTCTGCAGTGAGCAGCAGTGGAAGTTCGGCGTCCCGGGCCCAGCATCAGAGATCACCTGTGCTGTGATATGAAGTGCCCAGGGGTGCCGACAGTGGACTCGGCACTCTGGGGCCCCATGGTGTGATGTACTGCATCTCTTGGAAACCCTCTAACCTAGGGAAATACCCTCCCATAATCCAATGTTTACTTTAGTTAGCGGAGGGCGTTCTTGGCTTACAATTAAGTGCCCTGACACCACATTCCCAAAATCAGTTACTAAGTGTTGTCTTCTGCACTTAACAGAATATTCTAATGTGAAGCCCCTCCTTTCCATTTCCACCGCCTCCATCTTGGTTCTGGCTTCAGCAGCTGCCTGGGCTTCCAGGCCCCCTTGTTCAGAACACCTTACAATGTATACACCTTTGTTCATCTCTCCTGTGGAACTCATCACTCTGCCACCGTTACCTTAAAGAAACCTCCACTAGAGCCCTGGCCCCACTCCTTTAGAGTCATGTGTTTATATCGCGGTCTCCACCCATCAGGTTGCCATATATATCTGACACAGACTGGGTAGCTTATAAAGAACAGAAATGTATTTCTCATAATCCTGGAGGCTAGAAGACTGAGGTGAGGGTACCAGCATGGTTGGTGAGGGCCCTCTTCCAGCTGGTAGACTTATTGTAACCTCATATCGTGGGATAGCTGAAGGCACTCTGTGAGGTCTCTAATAAGAGCTCTAATCCCATTCAGGAGGGATGGGATCCACCCTCCTGATGTAATCACCTATCAAAGGCCCACCTCCTAATACCACATCACATCAGGCATTAAGATTTCAACATATGAATTTAGGGGTTGGGGTGGACACAAACATTTAGACCATAGCAATCACTGTTTCACCCGTTAGCTTGGGAATTAAAGTATTGTGGCCAAGTGGAAAGCACAAGTTTTGAGGTCAGGCAATCAGTCACAGGTTGAACCTCAACTTACTAGTTATGGGATTCTGAGAAAGCTTAATTCTCAGTTTCCTTGGGATAATGAGAGTGATTACTTTAGTGGGAACAGCTTTAGCAAATAATTGAAGACAGTAGTATTGCAGGTTCCATTCCCGGGGCACTGTCACACAAGTTTCCATCTTGCTTTACCAGAATAGCTACTGAATCACCTGGCACGTGAGCTCAGGCTGGGTGTAAGCCCTGCCTTCTCGGAGCCCAGCCTAGCAATGAAAAGGCTGTGTCTTCCAGCCCCAGCCTCCCTGTCCTGTGCAGCCCCCTGACCCTCCTGTGCCCCAGAAGCACACTCGGTAGACTCTTCACAATCCACCGATACCATATTGCACTGGCTGAGCTCCACCACTGAGAACCTTTCCCCCAGGGTGTTAGGACAGTGATGGTGACAATGGGTGTGTCCAGCACATGACAAGCTTTACTGAAAAGAGTAACCATTATCGTTATTTATTCTGAGAAGCGGTGAATCTTCTTCACACTCATCATAACCTAGAACAGTGAGAAGCATGAAAACTGCCCTTGATGACATTTTAGAAAATATATGGACTCACGAACAAGTTCCATTTTTGATGGGCCTAGTATATTTTCCTCTCACCCTCCATCCTTACCTTTTCTTCATTTAGCAAAATCCTACTTAGCTTTCAACATCCACCATAAATGGCACCACTTTTACAAAGCCTTTCTTACTACCCACAGTCAAGGTTAATCATTTTTTTAAATATTTTATTTATTGATTGTAGAAAGAGAAGAGAGAGGAAGTCAGTGAGGGAGAAGCAGGAAACATCAACTCCAGGCAAGCTCAGGGTTTCGAACCAGTGACCTCAGTGCTCCAGGCCCATGCTTTATCCCTTGTACCACCATAGGTCAGGCAGGGGTTAATCATTCTTTCCTCTGGATTCCCAAAGCTGTTTATAGGTGATACAGAACTTATCATAAAGTTCATGACTTGATTTATAGTTATTTATGTAAGTATGTATTTATTTATGTGAGCATCTCTCTGATTAAACATATATTCACTGAGGACAAGGGCTTATATTACTTTCCTTTATCAGATTCATACTACCTGTGATGGTTAACTTTATGTGGCAACTTGGCTAGGCCATGTACCCAGATATTTGGTTAAATACTAGCCTAGATGTTGCTGTGCAGATATTTTTAATTGGATTAAGATTTAAATCTGTAATGTGGATGGGTCTCATCCAATCAGTTGAAGGCCTTAGTAGAAGAAAGTCTGACCTCCCCAAAGCCTCCAGACTGCCTTTGGACCACAGCTACAACATCAACTCTTCCCTGAGTCTCCAGCCTGCCGGCCTACCCTGCCTGTTATAAACTTGCCATCCTCCACAATCCAATTCTTTAAAACCAATCCAGATAGATAGATAGATAATAGATAGATAGATAGATAGATAGATAGATAGATAGATAGATAATAGATACAAAAAATAAATAAAAAGATTAAAATATTGATTAATTCTATGGGGTGTGTGTGTCTGTGTTTTTGTTTCTCTGAAAACCCTGGCTGATATAGCATCACTCTAGTATGTGCCTTTCTATGGTAGATGCTCAATAATTGCTCCACGAATGGATGGAGCTAGAAATGAATGGATGAAGTGAATAGAAGATGAAAATTGTCAAAGAATGTGAAGCAATTGAGCACAGGAACAAAGGGAGGGGAAAGGCCTGGTGAGGTGGAACCGGATCCTGAGGGTGAGCTTCAGGAATCACACCTCTTCTCCAGTTTTTCTCCACAAGGCCTGGGGTAGACACAGCCTGTTCAGTAATAAAGACAGAGGTTCTTTTGACTAAATCTCTGAGAGACCAGGGTTCAGACAGGGTAATGGTGAAAAGACTCCTAAGCAGTGAGTCAGCGCCCAGTAAATGCTGCTGTCTGACTAAAGGATGACACAATTGTTATGTAGGTGTGCGCCTAAGTTCAGCCTCACAGGCCAGCCATGACCTTCTGTCCTTCCCGTAGTGTGCTCCCCTTTTGGCTTGTCAGAACGGTGTGCTGCCTATGTCTTCCCTCACACTCTCCCTGACACCATTATTCCCAGAACCCCCTGCGTCTCAATGCCTCGCACCAGCAAGGGTAGCCAGTCCTGTGTTTGGGCTTCCCAGCATCGCCCAGCCAGGGCCACATTTAAAAGCTACCTCACTCTCTAGACTTTGCAAATGCAGGAACTATGTAAGCAGGAATTTTAAAGGGAGAACCATAAAATGTGGACAGTAAATTATATCGCTGTTTTCCCTTCCTGTTGAAAAATGGCATGCTGCTAAGTGGTTTGGAGCTCAGTCAGTGTTTCAGATTAAAGGGAGCTGAATCCAAACCTCACATTACTTCTAGAGCATGAAAAAAAATAGGACCTTAAATAGTCCCATAACTGACAAGGGGGAAGGGGAGGGACTGTCAGTCATTACTGCTATTTTCGTATTTGTAGATAGATGGAAAGTCTCTGGAGCACAATACGACCATTTTAGAGCAAGCCAATTTAAGAAAATCCACCCTAGCAAAACCGATGAATTAGCAAGAGTTTCTTGTTCATATTACAGAAGAAGTCTTCACTCCGAAAGCAATTAAGACAGTCTCAATGACTTTTAATGGGTCAAAGTCTACCTCAAATGTGTTTCTTCTGATCTATCAGGAAAGTACCTCTGCTATTGAAGGGACGTGGTAATTATTTAGAGACTGTAATGAGCCGTGTCCGTGCTGCATTATTTAAAACCTGTACTTACTGAAACCTTGTATTGGGCAAAGGATTTCCTACACACAGAGATAGGGCCCTCTTGTCTGATTGAATTATAAAAGAAAAATTAAAACTAAATAAAGAATATAACTTTAAGATTAAAATTACTTGCCCTGGCTGGTTGGCTCAGCAGTAGAGCATCGACCCAGCCTGTGGAAGTCCCAGGTTCGATTCCCAGCCAGGGCACACAGAAGTGCCCATCTGCTTCTCCACCCTTCCTTCTCTCTTTCCTCTCTGTCTCTCTCTTCCCCTCCCACTGCCAAGGCTCCATTGGAGCAAAGTTGGGCCGGGCCCTGAATATGGCTCCATGGCCTCCACCTCAGGCACTAGAATGGCCCCACCACAATGGAGCAAGGCCCCAGGTGGGCAGAGCATCGCCCCCTGGTGGGCATGCTGGGTGGATCCTGGTCAAGTGCATTTGGGAGTCTGCTTGACTGCCTCCCTGCTTCTAACTTTGGAAAAATACACAAAAAAAAGAATAAAATTACTTGAAAGTTAAGTGTAATGCCGGTGGCTGAGGCCAGGCCAATCCACATTGGACCTAGGCAGACAGTAAAGAAACTGTGGAGCTGAAAAGTATTGGGCCATACCATCTAATAAAGCCTCACAATGGCGGACAAGCACACAAGCAGGGGAAAACCACTTCTCTGGCACACAAACAGCAAAATGGCCTCTCACAGTGGCGGGCAGGCAATCCACGCATCCACAATCCCTCTGAGCGCAAGCACCCATAGCCTTGTACAGGACATACACACGTGGTGCTGCCACACACTCACACACCAGGCAGGCAAAGCGCTTGCAGCCGGTAACCCCGAGAGCAAGCTTAACACAGCTGCCCCACAGTAAGAAAGACTGGATTAAGATAGAGGACTAAAAGCAAAATAATAAGAAAAATGAGGGAAAGAGGCAAGGAAGGACGAAGGAAAAAGAAAAGGGCAGAAGGACAAAAACAGGAAAAAAATATTACTTGAGATTCAAAATACTATAATATCCTTATGTACCCATTTTTACACAGCATTAACTTTAAACAACAACAAATGAGTACCTAATGTTATAAAAATCTTGAATAATATTTTTTTCATTCCACAGATATATTTTGATGACCTAATAGAATACCTCTAAAGCACTAAGGAGAATATAAAATGAGGGGGATATTCTCCCTCCAAGAAAGTTGGAGAAACAAGCCATTCATATAAACCACTTAAGAAAAGAGGCTAGAGAGCCTCTAGTCCTATAGTGCCACCATGAAAGTCACATAGTCCTATAGTGCCACCATGAAAGTCACATAGTCCTATAGTGCCACCATGAAAGTCACATAGTCCTATAGTGCCACCATGAAAGTCACAGACAGCCAGCACAACAGGAAAGGGAAGACCAACGTGGGCTAAAGTGGTAAGAGATGGGAAATTTGAACTAGCTGTTGAAGGAGAGAGAGATGAAAGGAAGAAAGGCAAGCATCTGTGTCCAAACTGGCTTAAAACAAGTCCAGGAAAAGACCTAAAAATGGGAGCAAAAAGGTGGAGAGGTATAAAAAAAAGACAGGGAAGTGTTTAAAGAAGCTATCATCAAACAGCACACTATGAGAACTAATGGAACAGTACAGAGTCGGAGGGGAAAACAGAGTCTGAAATCATAAGGATCAAACTCCATAATAGCAAAAGACAGCCAGGCTGGCTCTCAGGGCTCTGTCGTTCAGGCTGACCCAATCTGCAAGATTCACACCGGAAGGACATACTAGAACTCAACGGTGTCCAAGCGACAGTTAAACCTGTTTTAATGAGGGACCTAGTCTGGAGCTCACAGAACTGCTTTTCTTCTCTCTTATTAATCTGCCAGCCCTAGCAGTTTTCTGTCACAAAGTGCTTAACAAAGTGTTAACAGTAATGTAAGTGTTCTAGCTGTTCTTGTCCTTATTACACTTTTACCTGCTCTCTCTACCTTTATAATAACTGTAGATGTCCTTAATAAAGCTCCTGACTCCATTGAATTCTCCCCCAGCTGTTGGAAATTCTGTCTGTGCTCACCCCAGGGACAATATGTGCTATTTCATTAACTCATAATAAGGTGGCAGATTTTGAAAAATATCTACCTATTAACTGCCCCAGAATTAAACCTTGAAGTGCCACAGCAGGGGAAGAGTTAAGAGTCATCCTGGCACAAAGGGAACTCCCTCTCTGGCACCAAGCGGAGGGACTCAAGCAGAGTTTAAAGGATCCAGAGGTAGAGGGTCAAGGACAATCCATTCTGTATATTAAACATGTTAGTTACATTTCTACATCCTAGTTCTTTTAACCGAATAACAATTTATACTTTAACCAATTCTTTCCCTACCTTTTCTTGTGTTCTAAAAGCTTTAAAATAAAAGACCCTTCAAAACAAGAAAATACAGCTTTATTGTAGTATAACATATATACATATAAAGCACAAGTTTGAAGCATACAACTAATGAATTTCTACTTATACACAAATACACGCACACGCACGCAGACACACACACACACAATCCCATGTAACCACCACTCCAGATCAGGATACAAAGCATTTTCAGGACCCAAAACATTCTCTTGTGCTCTTTTCTTCATCAATTGTTTTTCTTTATAGCAGTGAAGCTTTTTATAAAGTAAAAATTAAAAGTGGAGTAACTCTCAGCTATGCTCAATCCACTGATGTTTGAAGAAGCTAGATTCTCTGACATACTTTCAAAGAGTCAAGAAATAATGATGAAAATAAACCAAAAATTTACCTACGTTCAAGGTTTACATCAAGAAAAAAATGTACCACCATCCTCATCAAACACCCCCTTTTGCATTCACTAACTAGGGATCTTTTAAAAATACCCTTAGAAGAAAATTGTTTCTAAGAAATATTGGTAACAGGAGTAACAAGTACCAAAAACAACTATCAGTCTTTAAAATTTTCAATCCAGAAATATACTCCAATATGTGGCCATTGCTAACGTATGAAGTCAGTGGAAGGAGGAGAAAGGAGTTACGCAAGGGGACATCTGAGCTGGCTATGTTTCTGTGAAGTCTTTTGTAAACTGTCATGCTTTTAAGTTTATCTCGCTTAGCATGGAAATAAGATACCAGCATAGATGTCAGTGAGGGCAAGAATCAGATTCAGAAAACAATTCCCAGAAAAGGGAATTTCCCACCTTTCTGAGAAATTAAGCTGGGTTATTTCAGGAAACTATAGATTTATGACTATTTAAATAGTGAAACAGATGGCTTTTCCCCCCTGTAGGCCACATAACACAAACCACAGACAATAAATATTACTTGTGAAAATCAGGCAAAATGAAAAGAAGTTTCACAAATGCAGTAAAACGTAGACAACACCAAGAGACCTCACCACAGTAACTCCCTCCATGGTCAGGGTTTGAAGCACATTCTGTAATTAGTAAGGGCTAAAGTCTCCATTTAATCATCAACTTACTAAAACGATAAAAATAAAATCTTCATAAAAGCTGCAATTACAAACTTTTGCCCATCACTTAACAGCTCCCTGAAGTACTACTCTAATGCCAACTTTATTTGCAACATGATTTAACCAGTTAGCTTTGAGCAAAGCAACCTGAATAAAGACTTAAGACCCTAGGTTTATGAGGGTCTCTAACTTTTGCTACTCCCAGACATCATTTATATTCGGTGTTCACTATTGTCCATGGCAAAAAGAGGTAAGAGAACATGCCTGGCTTCCAACTACCAACTAGTCCATAGCATCAAGAAGTCCTGAAATCAAAGCAGAAAAAACTACTATTCCTTCCATTTTTTTTTCTCATCCTCATGGCCAGTAGGACACACAAATCTAGGTCACTTAAAATCCTTTAACACTTAAGCCTGACGAATGTTGGCACAGTGGATTGATTGGCCACTGGGATGCTGAGGTCCTAGGTTTAAAATCCCAAGGTCTTCAGCTTGAGTGCGGGCTCACCAGCTTGAGCGCGGGGACACTGGCTTAAGCGTGGGATCATCAACATGATTCCAAGGTTGCTGGCTTGATCAAGGAAGGGGTCAGAGGCTCGATTTGAGCCTGCCAGTCAAGGTACATATAAGAAGTAATCAATTTTGCCCTGGCCGGTTGGCTCAGCGGTAGAGCATCGACCTGGCGTGCGGGGGACCTGGGTTCGATTCCCGGCCAGGGCACACAGGAGAAGCGCCCATTTGCTTCTCCACCCCCACCCCCTCCTTCCTCTCTGTCTCTCTCTTCCCCTCCCGCAGCCAAGGCTCCATTGGAGCAAAGATGGCCCGGGCGCTGGGGATGGCTCCTTGGCCTCTGCCCCAGGCGCTAGAGTGGCTCTGGTAGCGGCAGAGCGACGCTCCGGAGGGGCAGAGCATCGCCCCCTGGTGGGCAGAGTGTTGCCCCTGGTGGGCGTGCCGGGTGGATCCCGGTCGGGCGCATGCGGGAGTCTGTCTGACTGTCTCTCCCCGTTTCCAGCTTCAGAAAAATACAAAAAGAAAAAAAAAAAAAAGTAATCAATGAACAACTAAAGTGAGGCAACTATGAGTTGATGCTTCTCATCTCTCTCTTCCTCTCTCAAATAAATAAATAAATAAATAAATAAATCCTTTAACAGTTAAAACCATTCTGAAGAAGTTGCCAAGTTAAATTACTCACCTGTCTTTATCTGACATTAAAGCACAATGACCACTAGCCTAGCTACCCTACAGGTAGGTTTATGAGTAGATTATATACTACTTAGGATGCCTTTACCCACAGTTTCACACTCATTTTAAACCAAGGATGGATTTTTAGCTACCAGTAAACATATTCAATCTTGTGTTCCAAAAGCCTTTATAAACAGCATAGTATAATAGGAGGTAAAATGATAAACCTGAAAACCCAGGCTTTGGGCTAACTACTTGTGTGAATTTAGCAACATACCTAACTTCTCTGTGTCTGTTTCCTCATATGTCAATTGGGAATGACAGGTAGCTACTTCCCAGGGTCATTGAAATAATCAAATAAAATAAGGTATGCAAAGTTCCTATTACAGCCCCCAACTAAATAAGACCATACATCGGATTGTATATTGAAATGCAGTTGTATGCCTGTGTATAATGAGATGGAATGGGGTCCTCTGACCTTTACTGACTACCAGAATAAGAAAACATAATGGCTTCAGTTGTATTCCCTGGGGAATGGATCCTGAGAGGGATGTTTCTATGCAGAAAAGTTCTTGGGAAATGCCCTCAGAATCAATATTATGGAGGAAAACAGGAAATAGGAATGGGCACAGAGAGGGATTGAACTGTAGTGCAATTGAAACAAAGGACCCAGCTAATCCACAGGGTTCCCCAGAGCTGGATGGTCCTTGTGAGTTGCATCACTTCAGTCATGGGACTGAGCTTTATAACTCCACTTTGACCAATCATGCAGCGTGGGTTATCCCCCAGGCAGAGGCTTAATGGGGGGATGTGGCTCACCTCATCTGAGGGTAGTGCCCATAAAGGGATTTGGCTGAGAAGCATCAGACTGCAACAGTCCAGCAGCTGAGGGCTGCAATCCTAAAGAGAGGGATCGCCGCATCCTATCCGCTAGAGCCCAGCACGTGTGCCGCTTGATCCACTTGCTTCTAATAATAAATTCTGAGAAAAAGTCCTCTAAAATTCTAATTGGTCTCTTCTCTTTCCCTGGGTAGCTTACAAGAAAGGGGTTAGTGGGATAAACACTGCAGCTGGTCTCAAGACTATAGCTGATACTTTTATCTCCCTCCTTTTTTACCCTTTCTAGAGTCTTCCTAGCCTCAGCTAGCACCTCTTCCAGTATAGGTAGTTGAATTTGTAGAGTGACCCAGACCTCATCCCTGAGGAGCCTGAGTTGCTGGTCATCATGCCCTTCTTAGGCCATGACTCATATATTTTTCCATTCACTCTTGAAATTGCACAAATAAACACTAAGAAATTCCCCAGTGGATCAGCTAAGTGTCAAACAGATTGTCCAGGCCCGCTATGTAGAAGCAGTGCTGCTGCTTCCCCTTCGTGGTCAACTACCCCTGTCGGGATGGTGACTCCTGTTCTTCTTTCCCTTTTAATTGAATTTATTGGGTGACATCAGTTAACAGAATTACACAGGTTTCAGGTGCACAATTCCACAACACATCATCTGTACACTGTGTTCTGTATTCACCACCCCAAGTTAAGTTTCTGTCCATGACCATTTATCCCCCCCATTGTGGGGAAAACAGCTGTGTTAGGCTTGCTCAATGACCGGATGCAAGCACTCTGCCTGATTGGTGCGTGGGTGCGTGGCAGCGCCACGTGTGTGTGGTCTGTGTAAGGCTGCCAGTGCTTTCCCTGGGCGGCAATTCCCCCAGATCGCTCTCCTGCCACCATGAGATGTGGATTTCCCTGCTCCCATGCCCTTCACTGTGAAAGCAGATTTTCCTTTGTTTATTAGCTCTTTTCTTTTGGTTTATTCACTCGCCTATCTTTGCGAGACTCCAATAAACGGGAATGGCCCAACGCTTTCCGGCTCCGCAGTTCCTCTGCCATCTGCCTGAATCCAATGTGAACCCGCCTGTCCCCCGCCACCAGCATTACACATACCCTCCTCCACTTCCCTGCACATCCCCCCTCAGGCCATCACCACACTGCTGTCTGTGGGGTGGGGCGGGGGAGGGGATGGGCAAGGGATTGAGAAAAAAATTCTTAAAAAGAGAGAAAAAAACAGTGACTCCTTTTCTTGACTGCTAGCGTCCCAACCTGAGCAACCTGAAGTAATGGGGTGTGAGCATAGTGCTTAGCAGGACTGCAAACCTGTCCCGGATGGAAGTGTGCCTCTGCTGAGAGACAGGACCCCTGAGCCCACGGAGCTCAGGGTGTGGGACAGGAAGTCTAAAGCCTCCCAATGGGCCACAGGGAAAGTTGACAAAAGGGGCTGTTTCTACCTGTAAGCCTTGCTTCCTAGACTCATGTACCGTGTCTGTTGGACACAGAGCTATACAGGGTGAGGCAAAAGTAGGTTTACAGGCCCTGGCCGGTTGGCTCAGCGGTAGAGCGTCGGCCTGGCGTGCGGGGAACCCGGGTTCGATTCCTGGCCAGGGCACATAGGAGAAGCGCCCATTTGCTTCTCCACCCCCCCTCCTTCCTCTCTGTCTCTCTCTTCCCCTCCTGTAGCCAAGGCTCCATTGGAGCAAAGATGGCCCGGGCACTGGGGATGGCTCCTTGGCCTCTGCCCCAGGCGCTAGAGTGGCTCTGGTCGCGGCAGAGCTACGCCCCGGAGGGGCAGAGCATCGCCCCCTGGTGGGCAGAGCGTTGCCCCTGGTGGGCGTGCCGGGTGGATCCCGGTCGGGCGCATGCGGGAGTCTGTCTGACTGTCTCTCCCTGTTTCCAGCTTCAGAAAAATACAAAAAAAAAAAAAAGAAAGAAAGAAAAAAGAAAGGAGGTTTACAGTTGTATGTGAAACACAACGTTTATTCTTGCTTTATTATTTATTAATTATAGTATTCTTTTCCATATGAACAACTGTAAACCTACTTTCGCCCCAGCCTGTAAAATGACTGTGAGGACATGCTGCATTTACACCCTATCCTTACAAGCTCCAGCTCCCGGCTGGCACTCATTTGTGCTTTCACAAGGTTATTCTATCACTCTGCGAGGCAGGCAGCTTCAGGGTGGTGTGGTATTTGCTAAGTCCAGTAAATCTTATAATCCTGTATTCACTTCCATACCTCCTTTGTTGTAAAAAGGGCTCCTTGGTTTGAGAGAATGTCATGCAGAGCCTGTGCTGGTGGATCAAACTCTCTTCCACCTGGGGGAGAGTGGTGCTGGTTGATGCCCTATAGGGAGATAAGGCAAATCCACACCAAAAATGTCTGCTGATTCCAGGGGAAAAGGTATTGAAGAAATGTTTGCAAGTGTGCCTCCGGAACTT
The DNA here is from genome assembly GCF_036850995.1 of Saccopteryx leptura. Lineage (NCBI taxonomy): Eukaryota > Metazoa > Chordata > Mammalia > Chiroptera > Emballonuridae > Saccopteryx > Saccopteryx leptura. The sequence continues at coordinate 153,074,155 of NC_089506.1, read as the reverse complement.
AAGAGGCCTAGCAGATGTTGTACTTACTTCTTAGTGATAGAAGGTTTGAAATGCAATAATCTGTTCTTTAGTTTAGACTTATATTCCAGCATGCCCCAAATTAATGGACTTCAAAAAACTTCATTATTGTGACAAGCACCTGAATCTTCATAGGGTTTTTCTTCCACTATCTAAAGCACATGCATCTACCAACACTCCAACATACTTGCCATTTCTTATTCATCAGTCTGATTAATGTGGTGTCATTGATAGAATGAAGGTGATATGCTACAGAATGTCCAGATGATGCTTGTCCCTTTGGACTACATTATGTTAGAGAGGGTGGGAGAGTTGATATAGCACTCAGACTATTATTATTCTAGTTAGCATGACTGCATCCCTGTCCTGGATAGAAGTGCTCCTCTGCTGAGAAACAGGACCCCTGAGCCCACGGAGCTCAGGATTGTGGGACAGGGTTGTGTGCAAATTGTTTCTGACCCTCCTTTCTGTGAGGAATGAAAGAGGACACAGACACCCAACTGATGCTCATATACCATGTGCCTGGGTTGTGTCAGTCTAGCAAAGATACCACACCTGGCACAGCTACTGCAATTGGCTATTACTTGATGGAGTTTGCAGTACTTCATTCACTCTAATCATCCAGGATCTGCATGGTTTCTTAAGATGTCAAACAAGACTGACAGTAAATGAAAGGGAGACATGATAGGGACCACCTATACCCTTTAAGTCTTTAAGGGTGGCATTATCTCTATCCCTTGCCTCCTGGATATAATATTGTTGATTTACTCTCTTGGCCGGGGTTGAAGGATAACTTCAGAAGCTTCAACTCGGCCTTCTTCAATATAATAAGACTTACCCCACAGGCCAAAGAAGCAGTGTGGAAGTTCTGCCAAATACCTATATCTCCATTCCAATTATACATTTAGAGCCCAGGAAAGTGACCACAGAGTGGATCTGTGGACCCATTGTGAGTCAGACCTGAGCCACAATTTCATTTATTCCTAGCCTGTCTACACCTTACCCGTCTACCATAGCAGAGGACCATCGGTCTCTAGGTATCAATGTCAACTTGAAACCTATCGCTAACAGATCTCAAATGTTTGAGTATTCTCTTTTTTGTAATGTATGGCCTGAGTGAATGGCCTTAGGTCCTTTGGGGAAGGACTGGAATAAACATTACCATATACACTCATATACATTTGCCATGCTGTTACTGGGTGCTTCTTCCTGAGGACCTAATCTTTTTTTCAAATTCGTGGCTTCTAAGTCTAAAACCTGGCTCAGCTCCAAACCTTGGTCAGAGGATTGTGGCTTTTTATTAAGGCATGTAGGCATGTGCACACAGCTTCCTGATCATCCTCCTGCAGCTACTTTCTGATTTAGTCCCTTTTTCTTTCCTTAGCAAATTCAGTACTTCCCTGTCCAAGTTGAAGTTTGGTTTGACCCTACCTGTTAGGATCTGGTGGGGGAGTGGGGTCTACATGGTTTTGCAAGGCCAAGGCCTCTCTGCACTGCCTTCAGGTAAGGGGTGGAAACTCTAATAGAAAGAAAAAGATATTTTGCAAGCCTAGACGTTTCAGGAAGAGCTAGGTACATTGACTCAGAATTTCTCATCTCAAGTTTTAGGGTCTGATTCTTTTCCCGATCTGAGAGAATTTGGCATAGTGAAATTTGTCATATAGCCTTAGAATATCAAATTTCATGCAGTGGCACATTGGATAAAACATTGACCTGGAATGCTGAGGTCGCTGGTTTGAAACCCTGGGCTTGCCTGATCAAGGCACATATGGGAGTTGATGCTTCCTGCTCCTTCCTCCCTTCTCTCTCTTTCTCCTCTCTCTCTGAAAAATAAATAAAGTCTTAAAAAAAATAATGGACTTGACCAATACTATAAAAAAAATTTTGCTGAGGCTGAAATTTTAACATTTCCTATAAATGCACTACTCTTTTTTATGTGCTTTGTCTTTATTTACTTGACTCTAAGAAAAATCACAATTAGTTCAAATATTAGTACCAGTAGTATAATCATAATAATTTCTAGTTTTTCAAACAAAAGAGTCTCCCAAGTTCTAACTGCTCAGTTTCCCTCATACTTTCAACCTCCTTCCTTTTCCCCTGCCCCTGTATAAATTCTGCTGCAAAGCCACTCCATGCCCCTTCTTCTCCGGCCTTCCCACATGAGCTCAGCCACAGTGGCGGCCACAGCTATTCTGGAGACATTAAACCAGCAGGAAGATGGTTTTGGTCATCCAGAATTTAATCGCAACTTTGCACACTCAACTTCTACTATAAAATCATTGGGAGCTACAGACAATATCTATGTGTTGTTTTGTTCTAGAGCAAGCCCACGTCCACAGCATAGCACTGCTTTTAACACCGAGACAGGAGAATCCAGAGGCAAGCCCAGGTAAACTGCGCTAACATGCTTGCTTGCTTTGTGATAGTACAAGTAGTATTTTTCTTGGCTAGTTGCTTCACAAAGAAAAAGAAAACTTTTTTTTTTTTTTTTTTTTGTATTTTTCTGAAGCTGGAAACGGGGAGAGACAGTCAGACAGACTCCCGCATGCGCCCGACCGGGATCCACCCGGCACGCCCACCAGGGGGCGACGCTCTGCCCACCAGGGGGCGATGCTCTGCCCCTCCGGGGCGTAGCTCTGCCGCGACCAGAGCCACTCTAGCGCCTGGGGCAGAGGCCAAGGAGCCATCCCCAGCGCCCGGGCTATCTTTGCTCCAATGGAGCCTTGGCTGCGGGAGGGGAAGAGAGAGACAGAGAGGAAGGAGAGGGGGAGGGGTGGAGAAGCAAATGGGCGCTTCTCCTATGTGCCCTGGCCGGGAATCGAACCCGGGTTCCCCGCACGCCAGGCCGACGCTCTACCGCTGAGCCAACCTGCCAGGGCCTGGAAAACTTTTTAAGACACCAAAATGTCTTATAAATCTGCTACTAACAGATTTAGATTACCATCTTTGTAAAACTTTATTGTTGCTAACAATCAGACCTTGGGGGGGCAGGGGGAAATATTCAGCTATGAAGATCTCTGCATTATGAGGACATATATTTTCAGATAATGCTATAAAGAAAAGCATTATCTGAAAATATAATCATTAATATATAATATATAAACACTAATACATCATTTAGACTTTATTTGTCCTGTTGATTCATTCATCTAAATGCAAATTTGGGCCCTGGCCGTTTGGCTCAGTGGTAGAACGTCAGCCTGGCATGTGGATGTCCCACGTTCAATTCCCAGCTTTCTTTGTTTTATACATTTTAAATAATATATGAACACCCATAAACACATCATCTAACACAAACAATGATATTAACAATAACATATCTATTTCTATGCTTTCTCCATACCACCCTCGCCACCTCAGGTTAACCACTATCCTGAACTTTGTATTTAGTGTTCCTTTGCTTGTTTTGGAATGTTACAAAAATGTTATTATACTATATATAGTTTTCTGGGAATTTTTTTTTTCACTCAGCATTTTGCAACAGATTCATCTGGGTGTTGTATATATCTGTATTGTCACTCATTGCAAGTAAATATTCCATTGTGAGAATTGACCATAATGTAGTTATCTATTATTCTATAATTGATAGTTTTGTGTTTCCATTTTGAGGCTATTAAGAATGGTGGTACTAGGAACATTCTTCCTAGTCTTTCTATAGCAGCAGGTAGACTTCCGGCAGAAACTCTTGCTGCCATCACACTAACCCCAACACCCACAAGAGTCATTGATGGGCTCCCCTAAAAGGCTTAATTTCTCTCCCCGCTCCCTCCCACCACCAGACAAAGCCAAGACACCCTAGAGAGGGGACATCTAAAAGGGGCAAGCACTCTTAAAAGGGCAGCACTTGGCAGCTAACGTATTGGCATAACTAGCCCCTTCCAGAACTATTCTTTTACCTCCAACCCCAGACTAGCTGCTTACTTTGCCTACTTCTGCCAGAATTTTTAAAATATTTTATTTGAAAAACAAATTCCTAAACAGTTTGATTTCAATACTTTATTCCTAGTATTTAAAAAATTAACTGCAAAGAGAATTTTAGATACTGATATTTATTCCCACAGATATTCTTTAGCACTCACACTTGACACTTTGCCACAAATTGAAAAGAACTCCTTGATTGGTGCGTGCAAACACACACACACACACACACACACAGAGTCTGAAAAATCCAGTAACAATCGCTACTTACAACCCATTTATTTCCTCACACTAAGAAAAAATTGAACTGGATTTAGCATGTGGGATGAGGGTGAGGGTGGTGTCATAGCTTTGCCAGAGCCCCTTGATGGAAAGGTAGGCCTGGGGTCCAGACGGCAGTCTGTGAAGAAGTGGACAGGAGGGAAGGAGTAGTTGTGGGGTGGAATTGCCTCTATTCTTTCTGTGGGAGAAGGAGAAAAAGAAGGACGGTGAAGTTTTGTTTGTTGGTTTTAAGAATTGAAAAGTGGGTGTGGGGGTATGTACCCAGACTAGAAAGAGAAAGAAGAAGGGTGATTCTGAACTGTGTGGGCGGCTATGGAATTTGCCAGCACAGGTGAAGGAATTAGGTGGCAACCAGGAAAGGGAGGTCACTTCCTCTGGAATGAGCTGCACTGATGGGTACAGATAAAAATAGATAAAAGTGTGGGCTGGGGAGGTGTGAGATGTTTAGGAAGTTCATGCTGATGTTCTCAAAAGTCTCTGTGAAGAGGGTCTGGAGAGGATGCCACTGGTGGAAGGGTGTGAGGATTAGGAGGAGACGCGGCTATATTAAGCTGTTTGGGGCCAGGGGCAGTTGTTCCGCCAGGGGAGGCTCCAGAGGGATTGATGAGGAGTGCTCCGGCTCCTGCGGGAGGAGGAGGTAGTTAGTGCCCTGGCTGCGTGTCCTCCACCAGGGACCCCGGTTGTAGCCACACGAGTGAGGAAGAGGCTGACAGAAGCCAAGGGCTGGGGAAGATGGAGGGCAGGGGCTGAGTGTACAGAGGTGCTGCCTGGGCAGCGGGGGTTAAAGGGTGCTCCTGCTCTTCAAGGATTCAGGCCTTGGTGGATAGCGGGACTGGGGAGTGTGCGTTCAAGAATTTGAGACCATGGCTTAGCGAAGTGGCTTCTCTTCCTCCTCCCCTTAACACTGGTAGTCTGAAAAGAAAGGCACAGGGTGGGACACATGGCCAACTCCCGGGCTGTTTTCAGTGAGATGGTCTCCAGTTGGTGGTCCCTGTTGTTTCTCTTTCCTAAGAAGAGGCAGTAGCTTGAAAAATTCTAATTAAAAATAAATGATTTATGTAATTTGAGGTCTTTGGACAATGGGGACACAGAAAAAGATCTTAAAATACTGGTAAGAACAAAGCAGTATTGACGGAGGGATTACAAATAATTTGGGCACTATTCTAACTTAAGTTTAAAAATCATTATAAGACAATACATAGGCTATTTTTTCTTCTTTTCCTAAATTGCCCTAAATATTTTATGTTTGCCTTTTTTTTAGTAAAAGGAAATAAAATGGGTTATAAGTAGCTAATTGTTACTGGATTTCTATTGCGTGCATGTGTGCGTGTGCGTGCGTGTGTGAGCTTGCACACACCAGTCAAGGACTCCCTCTTAGCTGACCTGTCTATGGCAGTTGACAATATTAACCACTCCTTTCCTCTTGAAATTCTTCTCTCCTGGCTTATAATTCCTGCTTCTCCTCTTAATATATACGGTCATTTTCTTTTTCATCCCCCCTCTTCTTTCTTTTGCCTTCTGTGCTGTTGCCTTCCTCTTAAAATGCTCATGCTCCCTATGACTCTAACCTTGGCCCTCTCTCAGTACTCTGAGCACATTTTCCTTAGAAAGTACCACCTCTCTACCATCCACCCTGGAGCCCCAACTCCCCCAGAGAGCTACAGGCCGATAAAGCCAACTGTGTCAGGGGTGTCTCAAGTATAACAGTCTCACACTAAGTTCACAATTCCCCTTATTCCACCCCCTGCCAGCCCATAACCCTGACCTTCTTCCTGTTTTCTAAGTGTGTGGAATCGCCATCTGCCTAATCTCATCTCTGTTTTAGTCTGTCTCCCCTCATCAAAGTGAGGGGCAGTAGGGCATCATAGTTAAAAGCTAGACCTTAGAGTTAGATATACCAGGTTTATTCTCTCACTCTACCACTTACTATGTGGTCTTCCGCAGCTTGTCTGTGCCTCAATTTCCTAAGCTTGAAAAGGGGGATAATGATAGTATGTACCTCATACAGTTACAATTTCACCTAATACACAATTCATTTTTATTATTATAATTAAGCTTCATGAAGGCAAAGACTGAGTTTTCTTTGGATTCCCAGTACCTAGACAGTGCCTAGCAAAAGGCACTAAGTATTACATGAAAGCTATTTCACATGTGCATGTTTTTTTAAAGAAAAACTTAAATCTAATATGCATATTTATAAATTTTTACAAATAAACCCGTAAAACCACTATCCATGTTAAAAAATAAAACATTATCAGCTCACCAAAAGTCTCCTCCCCAATAATCATGACCTTCTCCCAAAAGGTAACACTTTTTCAGTGAGAGAGACAGAGAGAGGGACAGATGGGGACAGACAGACAGGAGGGAGAGAGATGAGAAGCATCAGTTCTTCATTGCAGCACCTTAGTTGTTAATTGATTGCTTTCTCATATGTGCCTTGACCAGGGCGGCTATAGCCAAGCCAGTCACCCCTTGCTCAAGCTAGTGATCTTGGGCTCAAGCCACCAACCTAGGGCTTCAAGCCAGTAACTTTGGGGCTCAAACCAGCAACCATGGGGTCATGTCTATAATCCCATGCTCAAGCCAGCAACCCCACGCTCAAGCTAGTGAGCCTGCACTCAAGCCAAAGACCTTTGGGTTTTGAACCTGGGTCTTCTGTGTCCCAGGCTGACACTCTATCCACTGCATCAACACCTGCTCAGGCAGGTAACGCCTATCTTAACTAAATGTGTTGCTATACACTTATTCCTTCTAACTGTTGCATAGTGTTTGATAATATGCTTTCATTAATTGAATTCTTTTCCCGGGTTTCGGAATATTGCTTGTCAGTGTAGCAGGGCTTTTGCCTCTTCAGTACTATTCTCCTCTTTTTTTATATGGACAACTACTGTGCTCATCCACATGGCCAAGTGCTCTAGCCAGACACCAGAGGTGACACATGTATCATCTAAATCAATCATGGTGGTTTTATTTCCTTTATGGCCCTGTTCTGGGTCATAAGTCAATGAGACTTGAAGGCAAGTCTGTGCAGGATGGGACAGTGGGGAGGTTGTTCTGAAAAGGTTTCTTAGATCTTGCACAAAAACATAAGAAAAGAGGTCCACTTTTCTCTACCTCTGGACCGTGATGTAAGATTGTGATTGCTGGAACTGCTCAAGTCACTGTGAACAGGGACAGAGCTGAATAAAAGATGAGAAACTCTAGGTCCATTGTGACAGCACTAAGCCATAAGCCACTCTACCTTCAGATTTGTTAGATGTGAAAATGGTTTTAGTTGGATTTTTTTACTTGCAGCCAAAAGGGTCCCATTATAACAATAAGACATTAGCATTGGCTCATTTTTAAAAAGCAATTTTGCCTGACCTGTGGTGGCGCAGTGGATAAAGCGTCAACCTGGAAATGCTGAGGTCGCCGGTTCAAAACCCTGGGTTTGCCTGGTCAAGGCACATATGGGAGTTGATGCTTCCAGCTCCTCCCCCCTTCTCTCTCTGTCTCTCCCTCTCCTCTCTAAAGATGAATAAATTTTAAAAAAAAAATTAAAAAAATAAATAAATAAATAAATAAAAAGCAATTTAAATTTATAATGGGATTTTATAACACTGTTTCTCAATCCCTTCACATTGTTTTAAGCATAATATCAATATGATGCCCATTATTGGCTTTGAGGTTAATTTTGACACTGAACATCTAACAAATAGGTATCTCTTTCAGCTTACTGCACAGCATTGTGCAATTTGTTCATTTATAATTTTTAGAGGAATGCTTTTGACTTTGAACAGATATGATGTGCTAATTTAAGGATATCATAACACATTTTAAGTTAGTGTTTTAATTTTTATCTTAGAAAAACCATGGTATCTCAAAATTGTCTAAATTCTAGCAGTCATGTTTTCTAAATAAACATTTCATAAATTTTTAGAGCAACTTTGTTTAATTAATTTTAATTTTTGGATAGGTGATATATACATATTGATATAAGATCCACTATCATCTATATCAATTATGGGCAATCTTTTGAGCTTGTTGTGTCAAAATTCGCCAAAAACCCAAGCATAACTCAGGTGGTGTGTCACTTCGAGAAAAAAAATAATTTCACAATATTTATAGTTTAAATAACAAAAATGTATAATTGTAATATATAACTGTATTTAATATACCAAAATAATTATTTAACTTACCTGCTTAGTGACTTCTTTGTTCATCTGTCAGTCGGTTTCTTTTGTTGGTCTTGATATTATTTAACTTGTGTGGGGTGCCGTGAACTCAGATAAGTGAGGGGGAGGGGGAATTCTTTAACTAACCTGCCTATTAGTGACATTTTGTTACTGAATTTCATTGGCTAAATCTTCAATGGTCGGTATTTTGTACACTTCAAGCCCAAGCAAGCGCTACTAACTTCATCTGTCAATCTGTTTCTTTTGTTGGTTTTGACATTATTTAATGCTGAGAATAAAGTCTCACAAAAGTACGTAGAGGAAAAATTGTAAAGCCATTGTTATATTTTTCAGGGTGCTAAAAGTGTTTGTTAATCGGTTCTAGGCACTCTAAACTTCCGGTTCGTAGTGGCACTCCTCTTGATTCTCCAAGCGGCACCTGTCCAGATTCTCAAGCTTTGACCTCAAGTCGGCAAACACCTGAGCCCAGATATTGTCTTGAAATTCTGCAAGTTGCACCTTATGTAAATTAGATGGCTGCTGCTATTTCTAATGGCGGGAAACAGTAATTATCTCACTTATCTCAGTAATGATGGTCAATTAGAAATCCACGACACCCCAGAACAGTAGATTGGATGATGGTTGCTGTGGTTATGTGGTTGCTGGTAATGGCGACCACAGGGCCCCTAGAGATGTGTCCCCCATGGCATTACACTGTTCCCTGCTCTGCCGGCCGGAAGTGAGGTCAAAGATCCCCTAACAGCCTAACCAGAAATTCCAGAACTTGATGCTCTGTGCCGGAGTTCTGTTGTTTTGGCCTACAGACCTCCGGTACAGAGTGTCTACACTACAGCAAATGTTTTACCCTCGGCTACTGCACCTGGCCATGCAGGACCCGAGGATGAAACGTCCTTCTCGGCATGCGGCCCCATACTTCTCTGGTATGCGGCTGCATGAGGCCATGTGTCATCGAAAATGGCTACACGCATGTCATAGGTTCACCATCATGGACCTATATGAAATCTTGATTTATTTAACCAGTCTTTTATAAGCTAATTAAAATTTCAGTATTTTATTTAAACATATTAGAAAGTAATATAATTGCATTTTATGGAACACCTATTCTGTGTTAGGTACTGAAACTTTGTAAGCATTCTTTAATTTTGCTCCTATGAGGTACTTTTATTTTAATTTTTAGGAGAATGAAATGTGACTCAGAGAGGTTAAGTAGCTTGCCAGTTATATAGAAAGTTAGGAGCAGGGCTAGAATTTGAACCCAGACCTATCAGATTGTAAGACACACACACTTAGCCACTTTGCCATATAACTCCTCTAATTTTTTTACTGTGATAACTACATGCATATTTAAGGTTAGGTAGGAGGTTCTATAACAAAGGTTTAGCCTTTTAAAGTAAGCTGAAATAATAATAATATCTAACACTTATCAGACACTTCCTGTGTGATATGCAATTGCTCCAAATGTTTTAAGCATATTAACCAATTTACTCTTTACAAGTATATATTTGATAGATACATGAATTCACCAGAACTTCCAAGCTGCCCTTTAGCTGTTCTACTTGTCTATATCCTAACAACTCCCACTGCTGCTAAGGGTGGCTCTTTCCTCCACTCTTACCATCTGGAGCTCAGAAACAGAGAAACAAAACCAACCCCTTGTCCTTCTATTCTCTATTCACCTCTCAACCTACCTCACCCAATCAGGTGCTTTCTACTCGTGTGGGACCAACACCTATATGTGTCTCCCTACTAATTAGACAGAAACCTGTACCCTAGTCTATCTCACCCCAAATATCAACCTAATCCCACCCCATAAACCTCTTCCAGTTCCTAGTACACTACCCTAAGGACCAAATGAACTGTACAAGTAATCCCTCTTTTGTTGCTTTAGAAATCTCTACAAAAGTGGGTCCAGGGGCAGGGGGACTAGCCACTTTCCTGTCTTATTCCTACTCTCTCTCTCTCTCTCTCTCTCTCTCTCTCTCTGAAGCCCAGCGAATTCGTAAACATAGAATCAGTGTTTTCACACAAACTGGGTGTCTTGACTATTACCTTTTATTGGTCCACACACTCTATTTATTTTTCTAACTTTTGGACCCTGCCTCTTACATTTGTTCACTAGTTTCTTACAGAACCACATGCAGACCTTCGCCAATCAGAAAATTGGAAAAAACTACCTAACCCTACACACCAACCCTAAAACCTGCCCTCGCAAAACAAAGAATCTAGAACCCTATAAAAACACCCCTACTCCAACTGCCCCAGGGAGAGGTTCACGAAGGAGGCCCCCAATAGGGATAACGGCAGGAAGTAGCTCCAGAAGATGGCTGATCTGAGACAAACCTCCCTCCTGAACTCCATACCCTTTTCTTCCCTTCACCTCGTTTTTCTTTTATCATACCACAGAGTTAAGAAATGATGGATACATGAATTCACCAGAACTTCCAAGCTGCCCTTTTGCTGTTTCACTTGTCTATCTGACCCCACCCTTACCTACTGGACTATCGCCCCTGAAACAGAAAAGTTCTAGGAAGCTGGTCCACCGCCCTGAGGAGAAGCATTCCAGGAAGCCAAAATCGTAAAACCGCAGAAGGATGCATACCAGGACTTTTGACTCAACACCTACTTGCTTGAGACCCTCCTTTTAACCCTATAAATTCATCTTCCTATCTTGTAATGAGGCTCTTCTCCCTGGGAGAAGTGCCTGGCAGGGTTCCTTTCTTCCTTTCAATAAAGCCTGTTGTTACTCTGATCTTTTAGACTCCCATGGATTCCAACAATATTCAAATAAATATATAGCCAAGTTCAAAGCCAGAGGAACTTTTCGACCAGTTCTAAAATTAACTCTGATTGCCCTGGCTTAAGCCACTGCCCACTTCTGAAGCTATCCTATCGGATAGAAGATGAAATTCCCTGATTTTAATAAAGCAGATGAAATTCACTGATTGCCATAGGCCAGAGTCACTGGCTATACCTCTGAATGAAAGGGTGAGACTCCAGCCATATAAACTAGAATAGGGGTACAGCGATGGGTCCTCAGATGAAAATCTGAGGATTGGATGATGTTGTAGATGGTCCCCAATGAACCACACATCCTGCTACTCATGCCTTATGTAGTTCCCTCCTTGCAAAGCTGAGCCCTAGCACTAGATTTTTTTAAAAGACCTTATTTTTAAAAATAGTTTGAGATTTATAGGAAAAACGAGGCCATAATACAGACATTTCTCACACATCTCCTCACTCAATTTTTTCTATTAATAACATTTTATATTTGTGTGGTGTATTTGTTGCAATTAGTGAACACATATCAATACATTATTATTAACTAAAGTCCATAGCAATTTATTCATATGTTCTTAGTTTCTACCTATTCTCTTTCTCTGCTCCAGGATCCTCTCTAAGAGATCACATTACATTTACTTCTCATTGACTCCTTAGGCTGCTCTTAGTTTTGATAGTTTTTCAGACTTTCCTGTTTTGATGACCTTGACAAGTTTAAGGAGTATTATTTATCAAGTATTTTGTAGGATGTCCTTCTATTAGAACTTGTTTGTTGTTTTTCTCATTAGACTGGAGGTATGAGTTTGCCATTTTCATCACATCATGTCATTTTTATCACATCCCTTTTGATACAGGAAGTTAGTCTTTATAAGCAGCCCACACTTAAGGAGTGGGGCTCATAAAGTGGGGCATGAATGCTTTCCCTCCTTGAGAGTAGAGTATCTATATAAAATATTTAAAATTCTTTGAGGGAGATTTGTCTACTCTCCCCCATTTACTTATTTTTTCAATCAGTCATTTATTGATATCACTATGGGCTCAATAGATCCCTATCTTATACTTTGTGTTATAATTCAATACTATTTTATTTTGTTTTATTTTATTTTTGCTTGAATTGTTCCTGATTTGGCCATTGAGAGCTCTATCAGTTGTATCCCGAGTATGATTAGCTTTTTGACCAACACAATGAAACAAGAATGATACTGCATGACTTCTGAAGCTGTTCATAAAAAGTCTTGCAGCTTCTGTCGGGTTTCTTTTTTATTTTATTTTATTTTATTTTATTTTATTTTATTTTATTTAGACAGTTAATTTTAATGGGGTGACATTGATCAGTTAGAGTATATAAATTCAGAGAAATCATCTCCAGATCATTTTGACATATGATTATGTTGCATACCCATCACCCAGTCAAATTGTCTTCCATCACCTTCTATTCGGTTTTCTTATTGCCCCTTCCCTCCCCCCTCCCCCCTCCCTTTCTTCCTTTCCCCTCCCTCTGGTAACCACCACACTCTTGTCCATGTTCATGAGTCTCAATTTTGTGTCCCACCTATGTATGGAATCATACAGTTCTTAGTTTTTTCTGATTTACTTATTTCACTCAGTATAATGTTATCAAGATCCATCCATGTTGTCATAAATGATCCTATGTCATCATTTCTTATGACTGAGTCATATTCCATAGTATATATGTACCACATCTTCTTTATCCAACCCTCTATTGAAGGGCATTTTGGCTGTTTCCATGTCTTGGCCACTGTGAACAATGCAGCAATGAACATGGGGCTGCATGTGTCTTTATATACCAATGTTTTTGAGTTTTGGGGGGCATATACCTAGTAGAGGGATTGCTGGGTCATATGGTAGTTATATTCTTAATTTTTTGAGGAACCACCATACTTTCTTCCATAATGGTTGTACTACTTTACATTCCCACCAACAGTGTATGAGGGTTCCTTTAACTCCACAGCCTCCAACACTTGTTATTACCTGTCTTGTTGAAAATAGCTAATCTAACAGGCATGAGGTGGTATCTCATAGTAGTTTTGATTTGCATTTTTCTAATAGCTAATGAAGATGAGCATCTTTTCATATATCTATTGGCCATTTGTATTTCTTCCTGGGAGAAGTGTCTGTTCATGTCCTTTTCCCATTTTATTGGATTGTTTGCTTGTTTGTTGTTGAGTTTTGTGAATTCTTTGTATATTTTGCATGTTAGGCCCTTATCTGTGCTGTTGTTTGAAAATATCATTTCCCATTTAGTTGGCTATTTGTTTTGTTGTCAGGTTCTTTTGTTGTGCAAAAGCTTCTTAGTCTGATATAGTCCCATTCATTTATCTTTGCCTTCACTTCCCTTGCCTTTGGAGTCAAATTCATAAAAATGCTCTTTATGGCCAAGGTCCATGAGTTTAGTACCTATGTTTTCTTTTATGTAATTTATTGTTTCAGGTGTTACGTTTAGGTCTTTGATGTATTTTGAGTTGATTTTGGTACAAGGGTACAAACTGTAGTCGAGTTTCATTATTTTGCTTGTGGCTCTCCAATTTTCCCAGCACCAGTTATTGAAGAGGCTTTTTTTTTTCTCCATTGCATGTTTTTGGCTCCTTTATCAAAGATAATTTGACCATATATATGTGGTTTTATTTCTGGGCTCTCTATTCTGATCCATTGGTCTGAGTGTCTGTTTTTCGGCCAATACCATGCTGTTTTGATTATCAGGCTCTATAATATAATTTGAAGTCAGGTATCGTAATGCCCCCAGCTTTGTTCTTTTTCCTTAAGATTACTTTGGGTAATCAGGGTTTTTTTGTTTTGGGGTGGTTTTTTTTTTTTGTATTTTTCTGAAGCTGGAAACGGGGAGAGACAGTCAGACAGACTCCCGCATGCACCCGACCGGGATCCACCCGGCACGCCCACCAGGGGCGATGCTCTGCCCACCAGGGGGCGATGCTCTGCCCCTCCGGGGCGTAGCTCTGCCGCGACCAGAGCCACTCTAGCGCCTGGGGCAGAGGCCAAGGAGCCATCCCCAGCGCCCGGGCTATCTTTGCTCCAATGGAGCCTTGGCTGCGGGAGGGGAAGAGAGAGACAGAGAGGAAGGAGGGGGGGTGGAGAAGCAAATGGGCGCTTCTCCTGTGTGCCCTGGCCAGGAATCGAACCCGGGTCCCCTGCATGCCAGGCCGACGCTCTACCGCTGAGCCAACCGGCCAGGGCCTATTCAGGGTTTTTTATAGTTCCATACAAACCTGATAATTTTTTGTTCCATTTCTTTAAAAAATGACATTGGAATTTTTATGGGAATGGCATTAAATTTGTATATTGCTTTGGGTAATATGGTAATTTTGACTATATTTATTCTTCCTATCGAAGAACAAGGAATATTTTCCCATTTCATTGTATCTTTTTTTTATTTCCCTTAACAATGCTTTGTAGTTTTCATTATATAGATCCTTTACATTCTTTGTTATGTTTATTCCTAGGTATTTTATTTTATTTGTTGCAACCATAAAAGGGATTATTTTTTTGAATTCGTTTTCTGATTTTCATTGTTGGCATATAGAAAGGCAATAGACTTCTGTATATTAATCTTGTATCCTGCGACCTTATTGTATTGGTTTATTGTTTCTAATAGTCCTTTTATGGAGTCTTTGGGGTTTTCGATGTACAGGATCATATCATCTGCAAAAAGTGAAACCTTTACTTCTTCTTTCCCAATATGAATGCCTTTTATTTCTTTCTCTTATCTGATTGCTCTGGCTAGAACTTCCAGTACTAAATTGAATAAGAGTAGAGAAACTGGGCAGCCTTGTCTTGTTCCTGATTTTAGAGGAAAAGTCCTCAGTTTTTTATTTAATATGATATTACCTTATGGTTTGTCATAAATGGCCTTTAATATGTTGACATATTTTCCTTCTATATCCATTTTGTTGAGTGTTTAAACATAAAATGATGTTGTATTTTATCGAATGCCTTTTCTGCATCTATTGATAGGATCATATGGTTTTTATTCTTTGTTGTATTGATATGGTATATTAAGTTAACTGTTTTACATACGTTGAACCATCCTTGTGATTCCAGGATGAATGCCACTTGATCATGATGAATTATTTGTTTAATGTGTTGTTGTATTCAATTTGCTAGTATTTTGTTTAGTATTTTAGCACCTGTATTCATTAGAG
Organism: Saccopteryx leptura; assembly: GCF_036850995.1. Classification (NCBI taxonomy): domain Eukaryota; kingdom Metazoa; phylum Chordata; class Mammalia; order Chiroptera; family Emballonuridae; genus Saccopteryx; species Saccopteryx leptura. The sequence goes on along the minus strand of NC_089506.1, from coordinate 153,058,806 downwards.
ATATTGGTCTGTAGTTTTCTTTTTTTGTGCCGTCCTTGCCATGTTTTGGTATGAGGGTTATGTTGGCCTCATAAAATGTGTTTGGAAGTATTGCTTCTTCAATTTTTTTGGAAGAGTTTGAGTAGAATAGGAACCAAGTGTTCTTTGAATGCTGATAGAATTCACTAGTATAGCCGTCTGGCCCTGGACCTTTATTTTTTGGTAGGGTTTTGATAGTTGTTTTTATTTCCTCCCTGCTTCTTGGTCTGTTTAGGTTATCCACTTCTTCATGACTCAGTCTAGGAAGATTGTATTGTTCTAGAAATTTAACCATTTCTTCTAGATTGTTAAATTTGGTGGCATATAGTTTTTCATAGTATTCTATGATAATTCTTTGTATATCTATGATATCTGTGGTAATATCTCCTCTTTCATTTGGATTTTGTTTATATGAGTCATTTCTCTTTTCTTTTTTTTTTTTTTTTTGTATTTTTCTGAAGTTGGAAACGGGGAGGCAGTCAGATCCACCCGGCACGCCCACCAGAAGGCGATGCTCCACCTATCTGGGGCGTCACTCTGCCACAATCAGAGCCATTCTAGCACCTGAGGCAGAGGCCACAGAGCCATCCTCAGCGCCCAGGCAAACTTTGCTCCAATGGAGCCTTGGCTGTGGGAGGGGAAGAGAGAGACAGAGAAGAAGGAGAGAGGGAGGGGTAGAAAAGCAGATGGGGCCCTGGCCGGTTGGCTCAGCGGTAGAGCGTCGGCCTAGTGTGCAGAGGACCCGGGTTCGATTCCCGGCCAGGGCACACAGGAGAAGCGCCCATTTGCTTCTCCACCCCTCCGCCGCACTTTCCTCTCTGTCTCTCTCTTCCCCTCCCGCAGCCAAGGCTCCATTGGAGCAAAGATGGCCCGGGCGCTGGGGATGGCTCTGTGGCCTCTGCCCCAGGCGCTAGAGTGGCTCTGGTCGCAATATGGCGACGCCCAGGATGGGCAGAGCATCGCCCCCTGGTGGGCAGAGCGTCGCCCCATGGTGGGCGTGCCGGGTGGATCCCGGTCGGGTGCATGCGGGAGTCTGTCTGACTGTCTCTCCCCGTTTGCAGCTTCAGAAAAATGAAAAAAAAAAAAAAAAAAAAAAAAAAAAGAAAAGCAGATGGGCTCCTCTCCTGTGTGCCCTGGCTGGGAATCAAACCCGGGACTCCCGCACAGCAGGCCAACGCTCTACCACTGAGCTAACCGGCCAGGGCCTGAGTCCTTTCTCTTTTTTTCTTAGTGAATCTTGCCAAGGGTTTGTCAATTCTGTTGATCTTTTCAAAGAACCAGCTCCTTGTTTTATTGATTTTTTCTATAGTTTTTCTGTTGTCTATTTCATTTATTTCTGCTCTGATTTTTATTATTTCCTTTCTTCTGCTCGTTTTGGGTTGCCTTTGTTCTTCTTTTTCTAGTTCCTTAAGATGTGATGTTAAGTTGTTTACTTGGGCTCTCTCTTGTTTGTTCATATAGGCCTGTAGTGATATAAACTTCCCTCTTATTACTGCTTTTGCTGCATCCCAGAGATTCTGATATGTCTTATTGTCATTTTTGTGTGTCAGTATGTACCTTTTGATCTCTGCTTTTATTTCTTCTTTGAACCACTCATTTTTTAGAAGTATGTTGTTTAATTTCCACATTTTTGTGGGTTTGTTTACTTCTTTTTTGCAGTTGAATTCTAGTTTCAAAGATTTATGTTCAGAGAATCTGCTTGGTGTAATTTCAATCTTTCTGAATTTGTTAATGTTAGTTTTGTGGCCCCACATATGGCCAATTCTTGAAAATGTTCCATGTACACTGGAGAAAATTGTATACTCTACCATTTTGGGATGAAATGTCCTTTAGATTTCTATCATATACAATTGTTCTAGTGTTTGTTTCAGGCTCATATTTCTTTATTGATTTTCTGTTTGGATGAATGATCTAGAGCCATCAGCAGTGTATTGAGGTCTCTGAGTATGATCATATTTTTGTCGGTTTTTATTTTTAGATCAGTTAGTAGATGTCTTATATACTTTGGTGCTCTTTGGTTTGGTGCATATATGTTAAGAAGTGTTATATTTTATTGATTCAATGTCCCCTTTATCATTATGAAATGACCATCTTTGTCTCTGATTACTTTTGCTGTCTTGTAGTCAGCATTGTTAGATATGAGTATGGCTATACCAGCTTTTCTTTGGATGTTATTTGCTTAGAGAATCATTTTCCAATCTTTCATTTTGAACTTGTTTTTATCCTTGTAACTTAGATGTGTTTCTTGAAGGCATCATGTAGTTGAATTTTCATTTTTGACTCATCCTGCTAATCTGTGTCTTTTTATTGGTGAGTTCAATCTATTTACATTTAGTGTAATTTTTGACACTTGAGGTTTTCCAATTGCCATTTTATATATTGCTTTCTGATAGCTCTGTATCTTGTTTGGTTCTTCTCTTTTGTTTTTCTCTCATTTGTTTTTGTTTGGTTGTATTCCATACTTTTTTCCTCTGTTTCTTTTTTTTTAAGCCATGTGTTTCTGTAGTGGTTTTTTCAGGGGAGGTTACCATTAGGTAATAAAAAGGATATATATCATATTCATTGTAATAGATTATCTCATGAGTGCTTCTGCACTCCATCCTCCTTTGCTACTGGTAACCTTTGTCCTCTCCCCTTTTTTGTTTTTGTGTCACAGATTGATCTTTTTTTTATTGTGATCTTGTTGGAGCTTTTACTTGTAATTTTGTTTTGTTTTGTTCTTTGTATCTAGTCAGATAACTCCCTTTAGTATTTCCTGAAGTGGGGGTTTTCTGGTGATAAACTCCCTCATCTTTTCCATATCTGTGAATGTTTTTTATTTCCCCTTTGTATTTGAAGGATAGCTTTGATGGATATAGTATTCTTGGCTGAAAGTTCCTCTCTTTCAGTACTTTAAATATTGGGGTCTGCTCTCTTCTGGCTTGTAGAGTTTCTGCTGAGAAATCTGATGATAGCTTAATGGGCCTTCCTTTATATGCCATATTCTTCTTTTCCCTGGCTGCCTTGAGGATTTTTTATATGTCATTGGTTTGTGATAATTTCATTACAGTGTGTCTTGGTGTAGGTCTCTTTGGGTTAAGATAACTCAGTGTTCTCTTTGCTTCTTAGATTAAGGGCTGTAATTCTTTCTACAGGCTTGGGAAGTTCTCATCTACTATTTGTTTGAATATGTTCTTCATTCCATTTTCTCTCTCTTCTCCTTCTGATATACCCATTATTCTTATGTTGCTCTTTCTGATGGAGTCAGACAATTCCTGTAGGGCTTTCTCATTTTTTTTAAATTTGTGAGTCTCTCTCCTCTTCTCTCTGTAGTGTCTCTAGTTGCCTGTCTTCTATGTCACTAATTCTCTCCTCTATCTGGCCTGTTCTATTAGCTAAGCATGTTACCTTGTTTTTCAGCTCATGTATTGAGTTTTTCATCTGTTTGATTCATTTTTATAGTTTCAATTTCCTTGGTGATGTATTCTTTTTGTTCATTGAATTGTTTTTTGAAATCTCTAAATTGCCTTTCTGTGCTTTCTTGAATTTCCCTGAGTATTTTTAGTAGTTCAACTTTTAATTCTCTGTCATTTCATTCCAAGGTTTCCAAGCTATTGAAATTTTTTTCTGGAGATTTTTCATCATTTATCTGAGCTATATCTCTGTCTTTTGCATCTATATTTGATTTCCTTTTCCTTAATGGCATTTGAGAGTGGTATTGTTAATAACACTAATAAAAGATAATTAAAAAATAATATAAAAATTGAAAAAACACAGTGAAAAATGAAAATTCTATTATGATAAGTGGAACAAAAACTACAGAGAACAGGGACCCAGAACTGAGGGAAAATTACAAAGAGATAAAAAACAAAGTAAAAAACATGCAAAATGCCGCAAAGAAAAATATAAAATAATTTGTAGATAAATGATGATCGAATGAGAGAAAAAGAAAAAAATGGAAAAAAAGAAAAAAGTTAAGGTTTTTGAAATGTAACCCTCATAAAATAAACAAGAATAAAAAATTTAACACCTATGGATAATGAAGTTCAAAAGCAAAAGGAAGGAATAAAACGAAAAGAAGATAAAATGACCAAAATGGAAAAAAAAAGAAATTATAAAAAATGTAATTTTTCCTGGTTTTAGGAGGTAGCTTCTTCTTCTTTTTTTTTTTTTTTTTTTTTTGGCAGGTGGCGTATTATAGGTTTTGCCCCCCTGGGGCTCTTGAGTAGAGGTTTGCTGTTGTGTCACTATGGTAATGATATAGGCTGGGCCTCAGCCCCGTTGGTAGGCAGGGTTTGTTAGGGTTTGCAGGCTCCCACAATGGGAGACTCAGTTAGTTTTCCAGGTGCCTCTCCCCATGTCTCTCCCACCTGAGCTAGCAGCCTGGGGACTTAGCTGTGAGGCTGCCTCAGCCACTGCTTGCAGAGTAAGAGGTTATAAGAGCAGCCAGGTCCTTCTTCCAGCACCACTCAAAGCATAGTTCTGGGTAAGGCTGTGCCAACCAGAGCGGCTAGTGAAAGCAGGCAGGGCTGGGAGATGATTGCTGATCAGGTGCCTTTCTAAGGGCCTCCAGGAATGTCTAGTCTGCCTCAGCACTCTGTGGGTCTAATCTCCACAAGCTTTACTCCCTTGTGCCCTGTTTGGTAGCCTTTAGCAAGCTATGTGCGCATCCAGCCCCCACGACTTCTGCAGTGCACTCGGAGCTCTGCTCCTACCCACTTAGGCGCACAGCGCCTGTGATCTTAGTCAGTGTTGGAAATGCTGGAATATGCTTTGTGACCTGTATCAACTCACAGAGGTGCCCCACCTGGACAGGTCCAAGCCTAGGGATCCCGGCCCTTGTGCACTTCCTGTGCTGTTGGTTGGGGAGCCAGGACCCCACAGAAATGCTGGCAACTGCCCATGCAGAAGTCCACTGCTGACAATCTCAGGCCTAGCCCCTCTGCCCGCGAATGCACGCACCCATGCCAGAGGCGCCAGGTGGAACAACTTACACACCACCTGCAATCTTGGACCCGGGAGCGCACAAAGCCCAAAGCTGCTCCAGTGCTGGCCTCTGTGGGCAACCTGCTCTGGCAACCTCCATCGGAGCCTGCTTCCCACACTAGCTCTGTGTCCCTGATCTCAGGCCGAGCCACCACGCTCTCTCCTCTGCTTGATCATCCGCCCTAGCCCAGCTTCTTCCCTCTGCCCCAAATCTTCTGTTTCTCTTGGTTCCAGATGAAAGAAGCCCTCCCTCAGATCAGTAAGGAAAGTGAAATACTCTATTCTCCGTCTTTATTTCTTTCAGAGTGGATTATATATTCAGCCACCTTTTCGCCCAATCATACCTTTGTCTGGTGTGTGTATATTTCAAATGCTTCTGAGATTTTTTTCTCTGTCTTTAGTTGTTGAATTTATTGAAACCTCAGGGGGAGATATCGGGAGCACCCCTCACAGCGCCATTTCTTTGGGATTCACTGTGTCAGGGTTTCTTGAGCCTTTACTCTGAGGGGAAACAACCTTCATGTAAGAGCTCTACCCTAAAACTGTAAGGCTGTAAGTAATCCAAAGACAGCCATGTGAGGAGGTCATGTGGAAAGAGAGACAGATACTAGCACCTAGCTCTGCCATTATTTTAGCTGAAGAACCAAATATGTGAGTCAAAAAGCCATCTTAGATGTCCAACCTAGTAAAGCCTTCAGATCATTCTAACCTCAGCACCATCTGACTGTAACCATATTAAAAGCTCCAAGCAAGAACTTCAAGTTCAGCCAGTCAACCTACAGAACCATGAATGATAGCAATGAATTGCTGTTTTAAGCTACTACATTTGGGGGTGGTTTGTGATGTAGCAAAAGAAAATTCAAACAAATGTAAAAATCTACTAGATGTGCTATTAACTCTCAAACTAGAACAAGTTTTATTAGACAGCATATAGTGATGACTTTCTTGTTTTGTTACTCAGAAGAAATCATTTATCCAGACATATGTGACAAAATGTTATTTAATCTTTTCCTTCTCAAATAGTTAATCTATGGGGCTCTCAAGAAAACATTATGTTCAGAAACATTGTTCCATACAGATAATTAGGTTTTCTAAAGATATTAATGTCAGCTCAAAAACAGTTATATCAGTCTTGAGTAACTCTTTTGCCTGCCTAACAATTAGTCATAGCAAAGTAGACCTCTGAATAGTATTTTCAGGAACATGAATCTTTAAGAATCCAGAAACTTGAAATGTTTCCCAGTGTCAACGGTGGAAAATCTATTTCCTCATTTGAGCCAATATAAACTTTTACTGGCATCTTTACAGGGATTTGGAGAACACAGATCTCCATTCTACCAGAGGGCAGAACATATTGCTTTTCTACAAGAACTGTACATTTCCAGGAGTTAATGGGGTTGGGGAGGACCAGCAAGGGGAAAGAAGCCAAAATACACCTCAGAGATCTAAGATTATTAGTGTTAAGATTAGATTACCAGATTCAAAGCGGCAATGTCAGATCTATTGTTTTTCTATAATGGAATACAGGTTGCATTTCTATTTTATTCCTCGTTGCCTTGCCTTCCTCTCTTTATTTATATTCCCTGTTTCTCATTAAGAACAGTTTGCTCTCTGGCCCTGGCTGGTTGGCTCAGTAGTAGAGCATTGGCCCGGCATGTGGAAGTCCCAGGTTTGATTCCCAGTCAGGGCAATCAGGAGAAACGCCCCTCTGCTTCTCCACCCTTCCCCCTCTCCTTCCTCTCTATCTCTCTCTTCTCCTCTCGAAGCCAAGACTCCATTGGAGCAAAGTTGGGCTGGGCCCTGAGTATTGCTCCATGGCCTCCACCTCAGGCTATAAAATGGCCCCACTGCAATGGAGCAAGGCCCCAGGTGGGCAGAGCATCGCCCCCTGGTGGGCATGCCGGGTGGATCCCAGCCAGGTGCATGCAGGAGTCTGTCTGACTGCCTCCCTGCTTCTAACTTTGGAAAAATACAAAAAAAAAACAAAAAAAAACAGTTTGCTCTCAAATGCTTTATTTGCAAATATATTTAAATTTCATTAATATATATTCATTTCATCTAGAACTTGAAATAATTTGACTTGGCTTCAGTTTAAATTTATCTTGAGATAATAAACAGAGTATTTGCCTAACAAATGAATAAAATAAACAAGGATAAAAAAAAGTTTATTTGAAAATAGTTAACATCAAAATATTTTTATGGTCACCAAAAAGGGCCACTAAAATCTAGAGACAGAAGGTTCTTTGAGGTTAGAAGTAGTGCCCTAAACATGAAGACTGGCCCATAGGAGGTATTCAATAAATGTTTACTGAATGAATAAATGATTCAGACTTTAATAATTTAAATTTAAGGATTTGCATTTAACACACAAGTCTCAAATGGCAGTTCATGGAACAAATGTAGTCCACGGTCTTACTCAGTTTGATATGTATATTGTTATATTTTGTGTTGTTAAATAGGTAATAAATTCATTTGGTTCAAAATTCTTTTTTTTTAATGGTATATAGGCATTCTCCTTCTCAGGAGCACACCTGTGCCTTTTTCATCTCCCTCTTCTTCCCCCAGGCGCATTACCTTTGCCTTTCTCCTGAGCTCCCGAGGGCCCTTACTTTGCTTCTGCAACTTCTTTCCTGAGTTTACACAGCCCACCTAGCTCACTTCTACTACCTCTGTGATTATATATAAACTTTCTCTTATAATTTAGGGAAAAAAAGAAGGTATATAGTGAAAAGTCACACTATCACCTTTGTGTCTTATCTACACATTTGCCCCAACTTATGTCAAGGTAAAAAGTGTGTGTGTGTGTGTGTGTGTGTGTGTGTGTGTGTGTGTGTGTGTGTATTCTTCTAGAGTTACGTTAGGCAAATATAAAAAAATATGCATAGGCTTTTCCCCCATTTTTACACAAAGGTAGAATATTTTACACACTGCTTTTTCTCTTGCTTTTCTCACTGAAATTATACTTGAAGATCTCTATCCTCTTAACTTAAACTAGTCAGTTTCACTCATAGCATCTCCTAACAGGTATTTCAGTTACATCTAGGTAATAGTACCAAAGGCAGAGGGGAAAAGAGACATGTTTTGTCTAGATCATCACACCAAAGGAACTGAGCAGGGGTTGGGAGGCCACTGCACAGTAAGACGTCTTAAACACATTGAGTATATCCTACATACAAGCTACACTGAATGAATTTCAAGTACACCATACACAGATTGTTTGTTGCCCCACTCTCTACCACACACACACACACACACACACACACACACACCACACATATACACACACCACACACACACACACACCACACACACACACACACACACCACACACACACACACCACACATATACACACACACCACACACACACACCACACACATACACACACACCACACACACACACACACCACACACACACACACACACACACACACACACACTGACCTGGAAATACCAAATCAGTGACAAGGAAACAATTTCTAAGTAAGAAAATCTCAAGATATCCTTTCCTTTCCTCCAGGTACCCAACAACTCCCACTTCAACTCCTTACACTTTCCAGAAGTAAATTCAATAGATACAGTGTTTCCTAGACTTGCCTAATCTCAAGAGTTTTAGGAATTCTTGTTAAGACTTCAGATTCCCAGCCCCATCCGATTCTCATCTAGGTCTGAATCTCTGCTTTTAGGATCAGAAACATTTGGGAAACTTTTCTAAGAAGTTTCCAAATATGTTCTCATGCCTGTGTTGAAACAGTTTTCTTAGGGACTGGTAATTATAATTAGATCCCAAGTACTTGATTATATGTCTTTCTGAATGGCTATTTTAAAGAAATCTTCTTTTAGAAAAATTCTTCTTTAAGTTTTTCACAATGATAAACATGTATAATGTTAATGCTTTTTTGGCACTCTGGAGAAGACCACTGTCAGCCAGAGGCAGCACACCCAGGGGCTGTGGAGGATGAAAAGTGATATTTCACAGCACAATGTTTGGGGAAATCTGCTTTAGAGTATCCTGTGGGGAAGGAGAAAAGAAACTGGCATTTGTTTAGCTCTTGTATGCCTGCTATACTTAGAACTAAGGCTTTTATCTCGCATATAATCTACTAAGCATAGATGGTGTATTAATTCATTTTAAAGAACAACAAACTGAGATAGTCAGATTTAGATCAAACCTCTTCCAAAGGCTGAGTTAGGAGCAAGAATTTGAACTGACATTTCTGGCTCCCAAGTCCTTTTTTTTTTCTTTTCCTTTTTTTTCTTTTTTGCCATTGCTAAAATGGTAGCCAATACATAAATCAAATATTAAGAAATGTTTTAGAAGAACTCAAATAGACACAGCTTCTCCTGGATGCATTTTGACTTCGATCCTAGTTGCTGGGTGCTCTGAGCACAGCCTGCTGTGGTAGCCAGTCTCCAAGCTGGCCGCGAGTGACCCTGCCTCTTGGTATTTATGCTCCAATATTCTTCCTTCCACGTTTTATCAGGATTGACTTCAAAGGCTAAGTCACTCATTCTGAGAGAATCTAGGATACTCAGTCAGCCTATAAGAAGAACGACATGGTGACAAATTACCAACAGTCATGAAAATTAGCCGTCTTGGTAGCAGTTCTTTTAGTGACACCATGTCAAGCCTACAGGGGACTGCAGTCCCAGCTTATATCCTAATTGCAACTTCACGAGACATCCTGAGTCAGATATGCCAGTTAATTCCTTACTCATAGAAACTATGAAATAATACGTGTGTTGTTTTAAGCCACTAACTGTTGCAGTAATTGCATTAATATGTATATACCTAGTCTAGGTTTCTATTATATGGATGGAAAAAAAAACAAAGCACAGGTATTTGCCTCTATTATAATCTGCATTGTTATATACTATAGTGACTGAAGGAAAGAAGATTTTTGCCTCAAAAAATAATAACAAATAAAATAAAATGACTTTGATATATATATTTTTTAAGGATTTTTAACACTTTCCAAACCTGAACTTATTATTCAGCTTTATCAAGCACTGGTACTGAAAACAAGACAAAAACAAGGCAAGGTCATTTTAACTAAAAAGTGAGGGAAAGTATCTATGAGAATTTGACGTTTGAACCTACCAGCTACCAGCTGGGTGGGAGAAGTGGTTTGTAAATCCAGGTCCGTGCTGTGGCATACTCTGATGTGTAGGCTCAGATGACAACTACTTCTGCAGGCTAAAGATGAAGTCCGTGCTGGTTCATTGGTTTATCAAATAGAAAACAAGGACTATCTGTTCATTACCACCAGAAGACCTGTAGAGAGAAAATAAATGGAACTGAATTTTCCCTTATCCAAAGTAAATATTTTTCTTTTTTTTTCTTTTTTAATTTTTGATCATGTGCTGGGAAAATAAGCTTATAATAAAGTCTGAAGAAAGTTCATTAAATCTCTGATAATTTTTTGATCATCATATAAAAATATTTTCAAGAAAGTAATTAACAACTAAGTGGAAATATTGCAAATGACATGACAACATAATGACATGATAAATGAGTTTTCAATGTATTATGATATAGGAAATATTATCATGGCACACTTATTTGGGCTTTACTTTTGCCAAGTATTTTACAATTATTTTTACCTACTATTTATCAAAGCAATATGGTATGATAGGTTACTACTCTAAAACAATTTCTAAATGAGAAAACTCAGACAGGTGAAGTTAAGTGCATAAGTGTTTTTTGTAAGCATTAGGGCTTAGCCTAGGTATCATCATCTAGCTCCTCAGTACTTGACTTCAGTGTGGCAAGTTCCAGAATGGAGGTGGGTGGTGAAGAGGACAAGAGGAAGTGAAGAGGAGGTAAAGAGCACCACTTAAAAGTAACTTCTCCCTCCTTACCCTAACCTCTGGCATCGGGTATTCTTAAGCTCCATCCATCCTGCTGTAAATCTTTCAAGGGATTATAAATAGTGTTGTTTATTTTCTATCTTTATGTTGTCTAACTCGAAGCTGTCCACAATCTAACCCTACCAATCATTAACCTAAATGAGGCTGACCAAGCATGGGCCTCCAGGCTACTGCCCAACAGGCAGGCCCACAGTCCCTCTGTCTAGTAGATCTCATGCACATGGAAGACGCAGTTCACCCACCAGATCAATCCCCAACATTTGCAGGTCTGAGGCAAGAATACAACTGGAGGCCCATAATTCAAAGTTATAAATTAGAGTACCAAAACTGTTAGCTAAAATGTCTTCCTATCTTGGCAAAGAATTTCATAACAACAAAATTTTTTAAATATTTGCAAAGCTGTGGATTTTATATGACTGAAAGTCAGCAAAATAACAAAGACTAATTATTTATGAATTAAATTATTAATGTACCTGTCTGAGTATTTGGATGAGTAATAAATAAAGATAATCATAATTTGTAAATATTATATATCCTATAAAATATATTTTTTCTGCCTTTGTTCACCAAAATTACTAGTTATGTTTTTTATTTATTTTTTAGATGAGAGGAGCGGAGATAGTGGAGCAGACTACCACATGCACCCCAACCAGGATTTACCCAGCAACCCCGTCTGGATGCTGGAATCAACTGAGCTATCCCCAGCATCTGGGGCCACACTGGAACCAATCAAGCCACTGGCTGCAGGAGGGGAAGAGAAAGGAAGGAGGAGGGGCAGTGGGGAGAAGCAGATGGGCGCTTCTCCTGCATGCCCTGACTGGGAATCAAATCTAGGTTGTCCATAGGCTGGGCCAACACTCTATCCAATCAGCCACCAACCAGGACCACTATTTATGTTTTCAACACAGGATTTTTACAAATTTTAAATTCCACTGACAAAAATTCCAAATTAGACAACCTTTTTTGGGTCAAAATTATTACATAGTTTTCATTAATTCCATTTGGAGAAAGTTAGCTTTGCTGAGATAGTGGCAAATAGAATTGTAAGAATTGGGTACCTGAAACCTGTATAATTAATTATGTTCACTAGTGTCACCCTAATAAAATTCAATTATATAAAAAAGTTTTTAAAGCAATCTTCAGTTCAGAAGTGAACATTAATTTCACCTAGCATGATCAAACATTGTAGCAGGTTTGCATATGATAAATTATTGCAAAAAATATTACAAAGTATTTTAATTTTACTATACAGTTTGCTATCATATTGTGACTTTTCAGAATATCTTAAGATCATCATCCACTAAAATGTTCTGATGGATTTCTTCCTATATTTGCTGATTTCAAAACCATCCACTTCTCCATCTTCTAATGAGTAGACCAGAGTAGTTTTTGTCGTTTCTGTATTATGAAATTGATATAAAGTTGATTCTCTTATTCTCGTTGTTTTAACTAGTAATTAAATCTCCATTTAATAAGGAATATAAAACTGCAAACATTTTTTTTGACAGAGACAGAGTCAGAGAGAGGGATAGATAGGGACAGACAGACAGGAAAGAAAAGAGATGAGAAGCATCAATTTTTTTTTCCCGTTGTGGCACTTTAGTTGTTCATTGATTGCTTTCTCATATGTGCCTTGACCAGGGGGCTACAGCAGACCGAGTAACCCCTTGCTCAAGCCAGTGACCTTGGGTCCAAGCTAGTGAGCTTTGCTCAAACTAGATGAACCCACACTTAAGCTGGCGACCTCGGGATCTCAAACCTGGGGCCTCAGCATCCCAATCTGACGCTCTATCCACTGTGCCACCACCTGGTCAGGCTGCAAACATTTTTTATCTGACCATTTAAATTATGGACTTAATGAGAATAATGTCCTTATTAATTTGCATTGTTTTATCAGTAAATCTCAATAAATAAGAACTTATAATTTCTTATTTGCTAATTCTTTTAGAGTCATGCTGAATATAAGTCTGCTCTTTCATTGTTCTCATGTTTTTTCATTTTCATTTATATAAAACTCCTCTTTGAAATTTTTCTATTTCTTTGTCTTTCCAGCTTTTTTTCTTGTCTAATCCCCATTTCTGACATTTCTATCATGATTCTATTCTTCACTGGCCCTCATTCTCAGTGATCTAAAAGATTAAAAAGTAAAAGGTAGTGGTATAGAAGGTAAAAATTTGAATATATTTGAATCAAAAATGTAAATTTAAAATGTAGTAAAATAAAAACTTTTCATGTGTTGTTATTTTTCTTCTAAAATATACAAAATTATTAAAATAAAAAGGCAATATATAAACTATTAAATTATAAAGCAAAATAAAATAATGCTGAAATTTTTATTTTAATATTCAAAATTATAATTAATAATATTAAGCTTAAAAAAAACTATTTGCATTTCTAGCATTCAACATCCACCTAGTTGTCAACATTAAGAATTGGTATCACTTTAAGTATATTATACCTAGACACAAATGTATACACATTTAAGAGCAATATGCATTATTTAATATTGCAAAATATTCCTCAGCCATGATATGCAATAATTGCAAATACTGAGCATATCTGGAATAATTCCAGAACTATAAATTGGTTTATATGGATAGAAGGAAGAAAATAGATGATCAGCACTAGTGGGAAATGAAATTTCATTACATTATGCAAGTACATACTGCATTTATGCTATAAGAAGGATTTGACAAGTTAATTAATTTATCTTTTCTCTTATTTAAGTGCTCTACCCTTAAAATCCTCCCTGGACTCTGAAGCATTCTCCTTTTCTCATGCTGGAAGTAGCATAACCAACAATATGTCATAGTATTTAAATGAAATTGCTTTTTACTTCTAGGATGTCAGTTAAGAGATGTGGAAAAGAATTTCCCCGCAGCTGAGAAGTTGTTAGTGGTCACAAGCATGAATGTTTAGTAACAGGAGTATGTACTGTTTGTAAATACTTTATTGTTTTCATATTATATTTACCTGTAATTTAAAGGTCTTCTGAAGCACAGGGCCCAGGGCCTCTTTTTTCCAGATCTAAGCTTAGTACTGAGCTCATATTTCTATATTTTTCTCTCCTCCATTTTGATGTCCACTGACTCAGTGCACATCAAAGTCACTGTACCCACCAACCTAGTTTAAGGTTCTAACTAATTAATTGACTCTTTCAGTCACTCCGTGATCTATTTAGCATTTGAACTGACAACATTCTTCAGATACCCCTGTTGTACAATGTTGTTTGTGAGGAGAGCAGCCCAGCATCTGTACTTCTGCCTGAAACACAGTGCTCACTTCTCTGGCTATTTAACTCTTAGGTAGACTGCAGCTCAGTTATAACTTCCACATAAAAGCCTTCCTTGGTAGCCCCAATTAGTTCCAACTCCCTTTGTGTATGTTCCCATAGCCTCTTGTTCTGTTTAACAGAGCAATGATTCTACATTCGTTTCTGTAATGTGATTAGTGTTTCTCTCCCACCACAGAGAAGAATTGACATAAGGACCATGTCTGACTATATTAGACTCACCATTTTATCCCCAGAGCATAGCCTATGCTGTGCACAAAGAAAACACACAAATTTAATTAATTAATTAACTAATTCATTCTTTTATTAATGGAGCCATTCAGCTGCATCTTACATTTCTTCCTCACTTTTAGACCTTAGTCAATCATGTGGTTAAAGGAAATCTATCTGTCTTCTAGAGATCACCTCAATAGAATCTTCTTGGGAAATCTTTCCCAGACATTTCTGACTAATTAAAATCCCCTTATTTCTTTATGTTCAAAAAAATGTAAAAACTCCTTTTAGCCTCTGACATTATTTCACATCATGTGTTTATACCTCAGCACCTATGCTCCAGTGAATTCTGCTCAAAGCTGTGGAAAACACTATATAGAAAAGACTAGTTTCACAGTTAGCACATGCATTACATCAATCTTAGGAATATTTTCATTGGCTTAGCAAAAATCTTACATGTGGTCACAGAGAATGATCCAGTTTAGCAATAGGTATATTTTCTCCAGATCAAGCATTTTGAATGCTGATTGACATGAGAAGTAGGAAGTACCTCTTCTAATAGGATCACATTTTTTGAAATAGTTCAGAATTTATCGTTAGCATTTAGTTTTATCCAGATGCTAAGCAGGCAGGGAAACACAAACAAATATTTCCAGAAAGCGTTCTGATTTCTTTTCTTTGTAAATTTTAACTCTGTTACCATGAAATCATTTGTTTATTATAGAATGACTGTCTTCCTGGTTCTGCCGAGAACTTGAAAAACTAGAAGAACCAACAAATGATGATAAAGTGTCTCTCTCTGTTTCCCCATTACTCCCAATATTTGGTGGACACAGACCAAACTTTAATTTAGCTTCCTGCCTCCTCAGCTTCCCTATACACATTCTCAGGCTATTTGGTCCCTGCCTCTTCTCATGACTTTCTTTGTACTTTAAAGGAAAAGACAGCAAAATTGGCTGTAATAATTCAACATTAACATCACGACCCACAAAATAACTGTTGTTAAGTTGAATCAGTGGTGAAAATTTTTTAGGAGATAGATTTTTTTTCTTATTTGAGTCTTCATCTATTTTAAGCAATGGCATAATTAATTGAAAATGGCAAGTCAAATTGGAGATAGTCACACCGGATACTTCATTCTCATGAGTTCCTGAGTGTCCCTGGGGCCTGGGGGCATTGGCTAGCTTTGTCTCAAACAACTGAACTTTCTATCTCTAAAGTTTCCCCAGGGTAGCAGAGTATTTTATTAAGTTCAGTCAGGGGAAATGCAATAAAGCATCAGACTATTTAAACTTATATTCCAATGTCAAGTACTTGTTTATTGGCTCAATAAGAAGCTTTACTAAATAAGACTCAGGAGCAAAAAAAATCATTAATGTGTTAAGAAAGAAATTAGCAAAAATATGATCTGGAATATGACATTTAACCATGCCAGAAAGGCTGACCTTTATTTGGAATCAAAGAGATTATCCTGGCAAAAAAAGTGTACCATCAAGTTCTGAGAAAACGAGCATTGGATGCTCAGAGTCTGTGGCCTTAGAAAAAGAGAAGGGGGGGAAATATAAATTTTTTTTTCTACTCATAAGAAAACATGACCCAAATTTCTTTGCAGTCTTTTCTTCACAAAAATAGCATTAACTTTTTCTTATCAAGGTAATATGTTAGAGTAGAGAGTCTCATTCATCTGTTTTTATCAGGTGATACAATGGGAGTAGGGGCCCTGCCTATTACTTGTCTTTGACTGTAAAAGACATACCTCAATAGTTTCATCTTCTGTAAAACAGCAGATATTTCTGCTAAAATTCTGTGTTAAATTCTCTTTAGAATAAACAGAGCACTTTTCTTTGTGACTGAGAAGAGCCCTAGCCTTAGGAATGCCAAATAGTACTGCTACATTACATCCCACTTGGCTTCAACTAGAAAGTGAAAAATTATTCAAATGTTTCAACCATTTTCAAATGTAGAAATGTTTTAACATTTTGCCTTTACAAAAGTATCATAAAAGTATGCCCCCCTGCTGCATTGGAATAATCATTTTTCCAGTTATTTTTTTAAAACAAGGCAAGTTAAAAATATGACTGAACTTACTACATGTTGGTCCTGCCACAATATGACTAAATTGAAATCCTTTCTTTTAAAATAACAAAATATAGAGTTCAAAATAATAATTTTTAGGATGCTTGAGGATCTTACAGTAACAATGAATGGACATAATGAGCACCTAATAAAAAGAGATAGCGAGCATCAAAAAGGACATTGAAATAATAAAAAAGAACCAGTCAGAAATGACAATTCAATATCAGAAATGAAGACTGCACTAGAAGAAATCAACAGCATGCCAGATGAAGCAGAGGAGCACATCAGTGATTTAGAAGACAAGATAAATGAAAGCACAGAAACAGAGCAGCAAAAATAAAAGAGGCTTAAAAAGACTGAGGAAACTCTAAGAGAACTCTGTGACAACATAAAAAGAAACAACATCCTCATCATAGGGGATCCTGAAGGAGAAGAGAAAGAACAAGGGATAGAGAACCTGATTGAAGAAATCATAGCTAAAATTTCTTTAAATTGATGAAGGAAAAAGTCACACAAGTTCAAGAAGCAGAGAGAGTCCCATTAAAGAGGAACCCAAGGAGGCCTACATCAAGGCACGTCATAATTAAAGTGCCAAAGGTAAGGAACAAAGAAACAATACAAAAAGCTGCAAGAGAAAAGCATTTATTTACCTACAGAGAAGCCTCTATAAGGATAACATCTGACTTCTCAACAGAAACACTTGAGGCCAGAAGGGATTGGCAAGAAATATTCAAAGTGATACAAAACAAGAACCTACAAACAATACTACTTTATCCAGCAAGGCTATCATTTAAAATAGAAGGAGAAATAAAAAGTTTCCCAGACAAAAAAAGACTCAAGGAATTCATTACAACCAAACCAGTACTGCAAAAAATTGTTAAGGGGCCTGCTGTAAAGAGAGCAGAGGAAAAAAAAAACTCGAGAAAAAGAGGATTTTAGATTTAAAAAATAAAATGGCAATAAATAGATAACAATAGTAACCTTAAATGTAAATGGATTAAGTGCTCTAATCAAAAGACATAGGGTAGCTGCATGGATAAGAACACAGGACCCATACATATGCTGTCTACAAGAGACACACCTCAGAACAAAAGATACACATAGACTGAAAATGAAGGGATAAAAAAAAGTATTTCATGCAAATGGAAATGAAAAAAAAAGCTGGGGAAGCAATACTTATATCTGACAAAAATAGCCTTTAAAACAAAGGCTATAGTAAGGAATAAAAAAGTTGACTACATAATGACAAAGAAACCAATCCAACTGGAGGATATAACCATTGTGTTGGGCAAATGAGTTTCTAAAATCTATATTTTTTTGGTTTGCTCACTTTTAGTGTTAAAAAAATGGCACTGGGCAGTTTTCATGTAATCTGTGAAAATGTAAATTACCTTCCTGCTTGAGAAGGACCATTGTCTTGATAATGTGTGCTGGAGGAGAGAGAAGTCAAGATGGCAGGGAAAGAGAGAGAAGCCAGTTTTGCCAAGAAAGAAGCCATGTTGGCACAGTGAGTGCAGATGGGGAACCAGAAGTGAGGGGTGTTGGGACTGGTGAGGTCTTTGATTCTAGGAGAAACTGGAGAAGATTCTCCTGGTTGTGGAACCGGATAATGTATCAGTAGCTTTCTGAGCTCTGAATAAAGAGGGAAGTGTTTTCCCTGTGTGTTTGCTCATCAGCCAGTATGAGACTTGTAAAAAGAAATGACCCACTATTTTTTGGCTCCACTGTTTCTTTATCATCTGCCTGAATACAATGGGAACCTGCATGGGAATAGCCACGATGGCCGTGACTACTGGCCGTACACATTGTAAATATTGATATTTATGTGCATAATATAAGAGCACCTAAATATATAAAGCAGATTTTTTTTGTATTTTTCTGAAGTTGGAAACAGGGAGGCAGTCAGATAGACTCCTGCATGCGCCCGACTGACCGAGATCCACCCGGCATGCCCACCAGGAGGCGATGTTCTGCCCATCTGGGGCATTGCTCTGTTGCAACCAGAGCCATTCTAGTGCCTGAGGCAGAGGCCATGGAGCCATCCTCAGCGCCCGGGCCATCTTTGCTCCAGTGGAGCCTTGGCTGCGGGAGGGGAAGTGAGAGACAGAGAAGAAGGAGAGGGGGAGAAGCAGATGGGCGCTTCTCCTGTGTGCCCTGGCCGGGAATCAAATCCACGACTCCTGCATACCAGGCCAACGCTCTACCACTGAGCCAACCGGCCAGGGCCTATAAAGCAGATTTTGATGGACATAAAGAGCGAGATTGAAAGCAATACTATAATAGTAGGGAATTTTAATACCCCACTAACATCAATAGATAGATCCTCCAGACAGAAAATTAACAAAAAAACAGTGGCCTAAAATGACATACTAGATCAACTGGATTTAATTGATATCTTCAGAATTTTTCAGCCCAAAGCAGCAGAATATAAATTCTTTTCAAGTGCTCATAATATATTCTCTAGGATAGACCACATGTTAGGACACAAAACAAGTCTCAATAAATTTAAGAAGATTGAAATCATATCAAGCATCTCCTCTGACCACAATGGCACAAAATTAGAAATCAACTACAATAGAAAAACTGAAAACCATTCAAACATTTGGAGGCTAAATAGCATGTTATTAAATAATGAATGAGTTAACAATGAGATCAAAGAAGAAATAAAAAATTTCCTTGAAACAAATGAAAATGAACATACAACAACTCAAAATTATGAGACACAGAAAAAGCAGTCCTGAGAGGGAAGTTCATTGCATTACAGGCATACCTTAAGAAGCAAGAAAAAGCTCAAATAAACAACCTAACACTGCACCTAAAAGAATTAGAAAAAGAACAATAAATAAAGCCCAGAGGAAGTAGAAGGAGGAAAATAATAAAGATCAGAGAAGAAATAAATGACATAAAGGCTATAAAAAAAAATTACAAAAGATCAATGAAACAAGGAGCTGGTTCCTTCAAAAGGTAAACAAGGTTCATGAACCTTTAACCAGACTCATCAAGAAAAAAAGAGAGAGGATTCAAATAAATAAAATTAGAAATAAAAGTGGAGAAGTAACAACTGACACTGCAGAAATAAAAGGATTGTAAGAAAATACTATGAAGATCTATATGCCAAAACATTAGACAACCTAGGTAAAATGGATAAATTTCTAGAAACATACAATCTTCCAAAACTCAGTCTGGAAAAATCAGAAAACCTAAACAGACCAATTACAATAAATGCAATTGAAACAGTTATCAAAAACCTCCCAGCAAACGAAAGTCCTGTACAGGATGGCTTCACAGGTGTATTTTACCAAACATTTAAAGAAGAACTAACACCTATCCTTCTCAAGCTATAATATTTCAAAAAATTCAAGAGGAGGAAAGACTTCCAAGCTCCTTTTATGAGGCAAGCATTATCCTCATTCCAAAACCAGGTAAAATACACTACCAAGAAAGAAAACTATAGGCCATTATCCCTGATGAACATAGATGCTAAAATTCTCAACAAAATATTAGCAAACCGATCCAACAATACATTAAAAAAATCATACATCATGATCGAGTGGGATTTATTCTGGGGAGGCAAGGCTGGTACAATATTTGCAAATCAATCAATATGATTCATCACATAAACAAAAAGAAGGATAGAAATCACATGATTATATCAATAGATGCAGAAAAAGCATTGGATAAAATTCAGCACTTATTTATGATCAAAACTCTCAGCAAAGTGGGAATACAGGGAACATACCTCAACATAATAAGGCCATCTATGACAAATCGACAGCCAACATCATACTGAATGGACAAAAATTAAAAGCATTCCCCTTAATACCAGGATGCCCCCTTTGACCACTCTTATTCAACATAGTTCTGGAAGTCCTAGCCACAGCAATCAAACAAGAAGAAGAAATAAATGACATCCAAATTGGAAAAGAATAAGTAAAACTATTATTTGCTGATGACATGATACTGTACATAGAAAACCCTAAAGTCTCAGTCAAAAAATTATTAGACCTGATAAATGAATTTGGCAAGGTGGCAGAATATAAAAGTAATATTCATAAATCAATGACATTTATATACACCAACAATAAACTGTCTGAAAGAGAAATTAAGGAAACAATCCCCTTTACTATTGCAACAAAAAAATAAAATACCTAGGAGCCAATTTAACCAAGAAGGTAAAGGACTTGTACTTGAAAAATTATAAGACATTAAAATAAGAAATCAAGGAAGATACAAACAAGTGGAAGTATATATACTGTGTTCATGGATAGGAAGAATAAATATCATTAAAATGTCTATATTAACCAAAGCAATCTATAAACTCAATGCATTCCTATTAAAATACCAATGACATACTTCAAAGATATAGAACAAATATTCCAAAAATTTATATGGAACCAAAAAAAAGAACATGAATAGCCTCAGCTATCTTGAAAATGAAGAATAAAGTAGGAGGTATCACACTTTCTGACATCATGTTATACTACAAGGTCATTGTACTCAAAACAGCTTTGTACTGCCATAGAACAGGAAAATAGGTACATGCAAAAAAAAATGAAACTAGATCAACTTACACCATTCACAAAAATAAACTTAAAATGGATAAAAGACTTAAATGTAAGATGGAAACCATAAACATCTTGGAAGAAAACATAGGCAGTAAACTCTCTGATATCTCTCGTAGCAAAATATTTGCCAATTTATCTCCACAGGCAAGTGAAATAAAGGACAAAATAAACAAATGGTACTATATCAAACTAAAAAGCTTTTGCACAGCAAAAGACACCATTAACAAAATAAAAAGACAACCCACACAATGGGAGGACATATTCGCCAGTATGTCTGATAAGAGGTTAATAGACAAAATTTATAAAGAAATTCTAAAACTCAACACCAGGAAGGTAAACAATTCAATTTAAAAATGGGCAAAAGAACTGAATAGACACTTCTCCAAAGAGGACATACAAATGGCCAATAGGCATATGAAAAAATGTTGAACATCACTAATCATCTGAGAAATGCAAATTAAAACCAGAATAAAATACCACCTCACACCTGTCAGAATGGCACTCATTAACAAAACAACACACAATAAGTGCTAGAGAGAGTGTGGGGAAAAGGAAACTCTCTTGCACTGCTGGTGGGAATGCAGACTTGTGCAGCCACTGTTGAAAACAGTATGGTGTTTCCTCAAAAAATTAAAAATGGAACTGCCTTTTGACCCAGCCATCCTACTTTTAGGAATATATCCTATGAATACCAAATCACTGATTCAAAAGAAGATTTGCACCCCCATATTTATTGCAGCATTGTTTACAGAAGCCAAGATCTGGAAACAGCCCAAGTGTCCATCAGTGGATGAGTAGATTAAAAAGCAGTGGTACATATACACAATGAAATACTACGCGACCATGAAAGAGAAGAAAATCTTACCTTTTGCGAAGGCATGGATGGACTTGGAGACTTCTATGCTAAGTGAAATAAGCCAGGCAGAGAAAGACAAATATCATATGATCTCACATATATGTGGAATCTAATGAACAAAGTGAACTGAGGAATGGAATAGAGGCCGAGGCAGGGTCACAGGGAGCAGAGGGAAGGAGGATGAGAGGATGGTATCAGAGAAGGTGAAGAGATTAGTGAAATTATATATACATAACACAGAGATACAGATAACAGGATAGCAAATCCCAGAGGGACGGGAGGAGAGAGTCAGGGGGAGCAAGGCAATGGGGGGGGTGGGTGGGAGGTGAGAGTATTTTATTGAGTGGGACACCTGAATCCATGTTAACACAATAAATTTTTAAAAAATAAAAATAAAATAAACAAAAAATAAATTTTGGTGGTATTCTACAGATAGAGACTGCTAGGAAGTAACTTGGGACAAACACTGGACAATTTTTCTGTATTTTCAGTTAGTGTCAACTTTGGGGATTATGGTTTTAGTAAATGCTTTGCCTGCACTGGATGATAATAACTGGCTTTTGTTAGCCATTTCATTTCTTTGCTAAAATGACTCTGAAATAAAGGAAAGTCTGGATTTTGTTTTGTAACTATTTTATTAGCAGGGTGTATGTTGCATTTTCTTATTGGTCAAGTTTTATTAAGGGGAGACAGGAAAGTAACTTCCACAGGATCTTATTAACTATCCATGTTTCTAAAGGTAAAGTTGGATATACAATTTCATCTCCTTATTGTGTTGCATAAGTCTTGTATTATTTAACTGGCCTACTACACAAAACAGGACGGTAAGATTGTCTCATAACATTCCTATGTCCTTAAAATTTTTCATGATCCATATTTTGGATTATCTCTTCAAGACTTTTAAATAGTGAAAAACTTTATGATTATCTGGGACCCAATCTTTCCATTACTGTTCCATTCTCTGTGTCCCCATTCACAGGATTTTTAGCATAAACCAGCTGTAAGAAGAAAACATATTTCAGAGGTTCTGAAAGAGAGATTTGGAAATGTCAAATCCCCCAATAATCTTGAGCTTAGCTAGTAGTCTGGCAGTATTAATTTACCAGCATGGCTGCAATTTACAGACTCATTGATGATGAGTCTATGTGCCAACTTGGCTATGCTATCATACACAGTTATTTAATCAAACACTTTCCAGGTGTTGCTGTGAAAGTATTTTTGTAGATATGGTAATATGTACAATCAGTTGACTTTAAGTAAGAGAGATTACCCTCAGTAATATGAGTAGGCCTCATCAATCAGTTGAAGGCCTTAAGAGCAAAAACTGAGGTTTCCTAGAGAAGAAGGACGTCTGCCTTACGGCTGAAATACCAACTTCTGCCTGTGTTTCCAGCCTGCCGGCCTGCCTGTCCTATATATTTCAGACTTGTTGGTCCCCATAATCTCAGAAGCTAATTCTTTAAAACAAATATCATATATATAAATACATATTGGTTTTGTTTCTCTGCAGAACCCTGACTGGTACAGTGACTTATTCCATTCCTGTTCTTTCCTCACGGGTTTGTATAGGTATATTGTGAATTAAGAGGAGTCAAGAAATAGACAAGCCTACTCATGTTGGAAACTATGCTTTTAAAAACTATGCTCAATACTTGGGAGGATGCCTAGAGACAACCAGGACATAGCTTTCTCCCATGTTTAGCTATGTACACATGAGGGACCACCGCACCTTTGTATGTACGTGTGTGCTTCATTTTAAAGACATACTTATTTGTACTACAGGCAGTTCTCAGAATTCTGCCTCAATCTTTTGGCAAATATTTATGGTAGAAATTAGATTTTCTGTTATATGAACCCATAATCCTTGATAGTATGACATATGTTTTTGGTATCTAGGTATTTCATTTCAATAGTAGATGTATTTGATATAATTATATTTAATTAGATCACGCAAGTTGACTGAAAATCAGTAATTCTTTTAAGATGAGAAAATAATTTCCTAGTAAATTTTTCATAAACTTCAAAAACTAAATCATAAAAATGGAAAATGTTGATCAGCAAGGATCTTGTAAATAATAATAGCTTGAAACAGTTGAACAATGAGACTCACAGGCACAAAGCTGGGTTTTTTGTGGTGTAGAAAACTAAATACTGTGTGGCATCTATAATTTTTTTTAAATTATTCTCTTTTGTATGGAAAAGTTCCATCATGTCAGCTAATTTTCCATCACAAAATGTTTAGGAGTTTCAGAAAAGCACAGTTACATTGATAAAGCCTGTTCCATTCATTCCATGACACTGGAATTACTAATGAGTCTTAGTTGAACAATCTTACTTGCTTCCCTGGTCTATATTTGATTAGGTACATTCTAGGTTTGCAATAGTTTATGTGAAGAAACTAGAAAACAACCAGAGCCTAACAAAATAGGAAATTAAATTCTAACTCAAATAAATTTAAATTACAAATTTTTAAATATAAATGTCTGACTAAGTTTAGAATTATCTAAGGTAACTGAACTAAATCTCTCTCTTTAAAAAATAGAATGTGAAGCAAATATAGCAATGGTACAAGACTGGAGGACTAATACTGACAATCATTTTAACTTTAGAGATGTGTTATTTTCATTAGCTCTTATTCTGCTTTGCAATCAGAGCCCTTGTAAAGAGAATATGCCTAATTTCTGAGCAGGTATTTACTGGCTTATAATTTGAGTCCATATCTGTGAAATGCCTCTTTTTAGACCCCTCCTTCTAAAATACAACCACCCTCAAGAGATTAAATTATCTTAACTATGCTGTGTTCCAATCCTGCTTTGCTTTGTCCCAGCGTCATGTAATCTTCCTTATGTTCCCTCCTGAATTTCAAATGCAAAAGAAACTGCACAACTTATTCTCCAGAGCATTTGAGATCTTGTGCCCCAGCATATGTCATCATTTTGGGCTCAAATAATCTCTTAAAACAATTCTCTAGCCTGACCAGGCAGTTGGCACAGTGGATAGAGCGTCGACTGGGATGCGGAGGACACAGGTTCCAGACCCTGAGGTCGCCAGCTTGAGTGCAGGCCTGTCTGGTTTGAGCAAAGCTCACCAGCTTTGACCCAGGGTTGCTGACTTGAGCAAGGGGTTACTCAGTCTGCTGAAGGCCCACGGTCAGGGCACATATGAGAAAGCAATCAGTGAACAGCTAGGGTGTCACAGCGAAGAACTGATGATTGATGCTTCTCATCTCTCTCTGTTCCTGTCTGTCTATCCCTATCTATCCCTCTCTCTGACTCTCTCTCTCTGTAAAAAAAAACAAAACAAAAAAAACACAATTCTTTATAAGTTTGGACATTTCTTATGTCAACAATGTATCATGGTGGTTCAGTTATCCAGACCTGGGTGTAAATCCTAGTTCGTCTACTTTCCAGTTATGTGACTTTGCCACATTAACCACTCTAGGCTTCCGTTTCTTCATATGGGATAATAATCTTACTCAGTGGGTCATTGTCATGACAATTTTTTTATACATACACACTTAAAACAAGTAACCACACACACATACCCACCTACATATGTATGCATTTAGCATGATAGTTGGCAAGTAGAACATGCTCAATAAATGGTAGATAACCTCTTATCTCAGAATTTGTCCTTACTCAAAATTATTAAAGTTCTGTTCTAAGACTATGTATCCTTTTGTCCAATAGATTTTAATATTTAAAATGTTTATTTATGTTATTTCTCACTATAAAACACAAAATAAAACCCCAAAAGTTTATTGTGTAAGAATTTGTTTTAAGCAACAGCAATGGACTAATATAGAAAATAAATTTCTGGAAGGTGTGAGATACCCCCAGAAGCCACAGGAAAATTCAGTAATCAGACAGTTTTAGATGTCTAGATAGCAGAAGCTAATGACTTTTTCCCCTTTCAGGGTTTTGCTGCTGCATTTATTCTATTCCAACTGTTTAAGCCATTTTTGCCACTCAACATTCAAATTCTGAGAGATAACATTGAAGTGGTCTAGACTGGTTGAGGGAAAATAGATCTCTTTCAAAGTCTCACCTTCCTAGCTTGAAAGCAAAGTCCCAAGGGCTGAGGAACAGAAATGATACCGATGAGAAAACAAATACCCTACCGTATTTCCCCATGTATAAGACGCTCCCAGGTATAAGACGCTCCCAGGTATAAGACGCACCTTACTTTGGGGCCCCAGAAATTGAAAAAAAAAATGTATTATGTAAAGTTATTGAACTCAAATGTTTTGGGGGCTTTTTTGTATTTTTCCGAAGTTAGAATCGGGGAGGCAGTCAGACAGACTCCCATATGCGCCCAACCGGAATCCACCTGGCATACCCACCAGGGAGCAATGCTCTGCCCATCTGGGGCATTGCTTCATTGTGGCAGGAGCCATTCTAGCGCCTGAGGTGGAGGCCATGAAGCCGTCCTCAGTGCCCAGGCCAACTCTGCTGCAATGGAGCCCTGGCTTCTGGAGGGGAAGAGAGAGAGAGAAAAGAGAGGGGGAAAGGTGGAGAAGCAGATGGGCGCTTCTCCTGTGTGCCTTGACCAGGAATCGAACCTGGGGCTTCCAAACACCTGGCCAATGCTCTACCACTGAGCCAACTGGCCAAGGCCTTGAACTCAAGTCTTATTCATCATAAAATTCATAGAACTCCTCATCACTCTCAAAACTTATAAAAACGAAACAAACAAAAAAACTACAACCACTGTATAAGATGCACCCAGTTTTTAGACCCCAAATTTTTCAAAAAATGATGTGTCTTATACATGGGGAAATAGGGCATATGTAGAGAAGTAGTGCCTTTCATTGCTTTTCAGAAATCTTATGCCCTGATAATTCACCATAATCACAGATATAGATAAATAAGGGTCAGAAACTGTGTTATTTCTTTTAATGCCCAATTCTCCTGAAGAAACTGACATCACCTTGAAGTGGTAATGACAGATTTCTATTTCCACTTGTATATTAGGAGTGCATTGGAAAAATCTAATCTCTTTCCCATGCCCGATTTCCACCTTTACTGATCTTTGCCACCATAGTTTCTGAAAGCATCAGGAATAGTAGCAATATCTTCCAGGCCCAACTTTCAGTTTGGATGGGCTTACAAGGCAGAAAATAATGGCAGGCCCTTGAACCTCCACAAGCATCCAAGCACTTTCATTTATACTGGATACGTACCAGTGTTGAGTAAAGAAATATTTTTTAAGTTTGCTCTCTTGTATTGGGGCAGCACCTTGTGTGTATAGTCTATGGAAGGCTGTGGTGCTTGCCCTCAGGACAGCAGACTGCAAATTATGGATTGCCTTCCTGCTTGGGAGGGGCAACTGTTTGCTGGAGAAGGGGGTTTTCCCCCAGCCTGTTTTTCTGGGCAAAGGAGTATAGAGAGAATCCAGAGAGAGAGAAAGAAAAGAGAGAGAAAGATGTTCTGAGGCCGGCGGGGGGCCTGTGAATCCAGGAGAGTCCGGAGACTGAGTCAGGGCTTGGAGAGCCCTGATGGAAAGGGAAGCAGTCTCCCTGCCTGTTTGCTCATCCGCCCTTATGAGACTTTAATAAACAGAATGGCCCTCCATCCTCTGGCTCCACAGTTCCTTTACCATCTGCCTGAATCCAATGTGCACCTGCTTGGCCACAGCAGCGGCCTTTGGCCTTACAACCAGTGACTCTAATCTATTTATACTCCTGGTAGATGGATGGTAAAAGTGATGGAATATGAACACTATCCACTTTAAACTCTATTTAGCAGTGAAGTGAAAATTTTTCAATAGTAATAGAGGATTAAATAGGATTTTTTACAGCAATATATACTTACCAAATGGTCACTTACTTCAGGTTAATTTATTTTATGCATAATTGTAAAATAAAAACAAAAACAAACAAAACAAAAAACTGGTTAACATCCCCCAAAATTTGTAGCAGATTAAAACCAACATATTGGAAGGTCAATGAAATATAAAAGAAATTCTATCAAAAGTCACTGAGAACAGCAGAGTGACAAAAAAAAACTGCTATAAAAATATATAAAAACCCAAAAATATAACAGCAGATGTCCTAACACCTCAATATGTCCCCACATAACACTTCATTAAGGTAGAAGAAGATGTGATATTTTTTAGAAAGATATGCAAGAAAAACGATACTTTAAAAAAACTTCATATAGACTAAGAGACATGGACAAGAGAGTGGTGGTTACGGGGGGCATGGGGAGGGGAGGAGGGAGAGGGGGAGAGGGAGGGGGAGGGGAGGGGGAGGGGAGGGGGAGGGGGAGGGGAGGGGGAGGGGCACAAGGAAAACTAGATAGCAGGTGACGGAGGACAATCTGACTTTGGGTGATGGGTATGCAACAGAATTGAATGACAAGATAACCTGGACATGTTTTCTTTGAATATATGTACCCTGATTTATTGATGTCACCCTATTAAAATTAATAAAAATTTATTTATAAAAAAAACTTCATTAAAGGGGGTAAACATTGGGGATTTTAAGAATATATAATATTTTATCCCCCAATATTCTGGCTAATGAAGCTGATAGTAAAAACAGTAGCCAACACTGATTGAGGATGTGTCCTGAGCCAGACACTGGCAGAGCTAAGTGCTTTAACTGGATAATTAAGTCCTCACATCAACACCAGCAGAGGAATACTGTTATTCCTATGTTACAGGTAAAAAAAACTAACAAAGGTTTAGTACTTATTCAAGGACATTTTGTTAGTAAGGATAAGTGAGATTACAATAGCCCAATTCTCAGTGGTTTAAAACAACAGTTTTATTCTTCATTTGTGCTACTTGTCCTTGGTGGCTTGGCTAGGGTTCTGCTCTTTGATGAATGTCTAAATGAAGCTAGTTGCCATTTTGGGGAAAGAAAAAGAACAGCTACTTATGCTCCCTAGAAGTCATGTGGCCATGACCTATTTCAAGGCAGAGGAGAAATGTAAACCTACCATGTGCCCAAAGGAGAAGACCAGAATATTGGTGAACAGCCCTAAGGACTGTTAAGCATAATCACATAACTAGAAAGTGGGGAGCAGAATTCAAAAGCAGGCAACCTGAAATCAATGATTTTAGAGTAAGAACTAGAGAGGTCTCTGAGTGTTGTGTACCTACCGAGGAGAGTGATTACAGGCAGACAGGAGTGGGCCCCATCCTTTAAAGAGTTCCATTCTCTGCTTGCAAAATGTTCTCTAACAAGTCTTGCTTAAATACTGTCATGCTGAAGAAATTATAAACTTCTAAGTCAACCTTGTCACAGGGTTAGCAGAAATATTTAATACCAATGAGAACAATGTAGAATCATTTTTATTTACTTTCTGGGGGTCAAACGCCACTTTTGCATTGTCAGGGATAACACAAATGGAAACTCTCTAAGAATAAAATTTGGCTTTAGTATTAATGAAATGTTTTATAACCTTGTATGCTTAATTGTAATCATCACTGACATCCCTAACACCATATCTATGCTTACTTAATTAAACAAGACTCCTTACCGGGTAACTTGTGCTTAGAAGTAAACAAATGGGGTTTGATGCCTATTTTTTCCTTTTGGTAGTTTGCAGTAGTCCTTACAGGTTTAGATTTCAAAATAGTTCTTTGCACTTTTTCTTTGGTGGATTATCTTGGGAAAAGTTGAATACACTCTACTTTATACTTCACAGATTTGCAAAAGTATATTAGATGTTTACATATCTTCTGCATGACTCCAATGTAGGGAAGTATTTCTTACAAAATTCTTGCAGAAGAAAAGCTTTAGTAAGGGGATTAAGTTTATAAATATCTACTTTTTCCACAGGGCAATGTAAGCAATACAACATATTTATTACCATTAGCTAAATTAACTGGAGTAAACTTAAAATAAC
Source organism: Saccopteryx leptura (assembly GCF_036850995.1). NCBI lineage: Eukaryota > Metazoa > Chordata > Mammalia > Chiroptera > Emballonuridae > Saccopteryx > Saccopteryx leptura. Next base: position 153,029,094 of record NC_089506.1, on the reverse strand, counting down.
CATGTAGCTTTTATATTGGTTTCAAGTTTTTCAAAACAAGATGTATGTGGTACTATTTTCTATACAAAATAAGTGTGCGCTATATAAACTTTAATACAAATCTTTGTAATCTTGGTAAAGTGAGACACATTCCACATTTTGTGGCTCAGCTCACATAGCCTATGATCCGTCTAAACAAATACTAATTTCTCAATCTCTAATCAGTCAAAAAATCTAAACTCTCATCTAAATTCTGATTATGATTGAAGTAAATGTTAACAGAGGGCCTACTATTTGTTATATCGTGTTTTCCTAGTCTTTAAAATAGCAACAGACATACAGATCTTTTCAACAAAGATTTTTGATTTATGATAATAATACAAGTTATTTATTTTTAATATCAATCATATCTTTAAGAACTTTAAAAAAAAAATGTGACATTGAATGTAAAAGTTAAACTGAAATTTATTACAACTCCAAAAGGGCCTAAATTATATTTTAAAAAAAAGAAAGTCTGAGGGAAGACCTCTTATTCTCTTAGCAAAAGATTCACTTTGAGGCTAGTTGACATGAGATAAGAAAATGTATTTTAAATGATCTTAAGAAATAAAATACAAATAGGGAGAAAAACAGAAAAATGTCTTCTGGGACCTATCACCTAATCAACCCTTAAAATCTGTTCTTTGCTAACATTTTGAGCTTGGAATTAGGGCTTATATATAGCAAGAAACATTTCCCTCCCATTCTAACTGTACTCATTAGAGAATTTAAAATTTTTTAACCTTACTTGTCAGTATTTGTCAGAGGTCCAGCCCTGGAAGGGCTGTAGCACAGGGTAAAAGAGCTAAAACAAATCACTACCCAACACTCTAAGAGAATATCACCTCTTTCTCCAATTAAGGTTTTACATTACCCAAGACAATCCCTAATAATTAATAAGACAGGGGACATCAAAACTGACTAAAGTTCTAAGCTCCTAAAGTCATGTAAGTTAAAAATTACAATAGAAAAATGAAAGAAAAGTTGGAAAAGAAAAAATAATGATGGCTTCAAAATTTGAGAGAGTATAAAAGCAAGAAGGCAAATGACATATGGCTATGTGCAGGTATGACAGAAATCCTCTTGACAGCAGAGCTGTGGGTCCTCTGTGCATGACATACAGTTTAGGAAAAAAGGAGATAAGCAAAACCAGGTATTTGTCTTCAAAATGCTTATCAAGCCGGAGGGTACAAAATATAAAAGCTAACAATATGATAGCTTTTGATGAGTATAATGTGTGGTTCAGATGCATATGCAGTTCAGAGAACTAGACGTGGATTTGAATTCCTAATTTGCCATATATAGACACTGCTTGACTTGCGATGGGGGGTTATGTCCAACATCCTAAGTTGAAAATATTTTAAGTAGAAAATAAATTTAGGTGTTAGATTTCCTGTTCCTTGGACCTCAGGTCTTTGTCTTTCTTGGGTTGTACTCCCATTTTGTTGGAAGAGATCTCCCAATCGCTTCTTTAAAAAGCCTCAGGGGGGCCCTGGCTGGTTGGCTCAGTGGTAGAGCGTCAGCCTAGTGCGCAGAAGTCCCGGGTTCGATTCCCGGCCAGGGCACACAGGAGAAGCGCCCATCTGCTTCTTCACCCCTCCCCCTCTCCTTCCTCTCTGTCTCTCTCTTCCCTTCCTGCAGCAAGGCTCCATTGGAGCAAAGATGGCCCGGGCGCTGGGGATGGCTCCTTGGCCTCTGCCCCAGGCGCTAGAGTGGCTCTGGTCGCGGCAGAGCGACACCCCGGAGGGGCAGAGCATCGCCCCCTGGTGGGCAGAGCATCGCCCCTTGGTGGGCGTGCCAGGTGGATCCCGGTCGGGCGCATGCAGGAGTCTGTCTGACTGTCTCTCCCCATTTCTAGCTTCAGAAAAATACAAAAAATAAAATAAAATAAAATAAAAATAAATAAATAAAAAGCCTCAGGGGAAATAACTTTCTTAAACTTCACCTATCTAGAACTGTATTCTACAGTCACAATTGATTATTTTGGCTGAGTATAGAATTCTTTTGTTTCTTTTCTTTTCCAAGTGAGAGGAGGGGAGATAGAGAAACAGACTCCCACATGTGCACCAACCAGGACAAGTGAAGAGCAGATGGTCTCTTCTCCTGTGTGCCCTGACCGAGAATCAAACCCAGGATGTCCACATGCCAGACTGATGCTCTACCACTGAGCCAACCAGCCAGGGCCCTGAGTACAGAATTCTTGGTTGAAAATAACTTTTTTCTCAGAATGCTAGGGGCATTGCTTTATTATCTTCTATTTTCCAAAATTTCTACTGAGATGTACTATGATTTTTTATTTACATATAGTATCTATATGAGCTAGCTGGTCTCCCAGCATTTCTCTTTAATCCTAGGGTGCTAAAATTATAGGAAGACTTGTTTTATATTATATTTTATTTTTTTAACTTTATTTTTTTAAGATTTTATTTATTCATTTTAGAGAGAAGAGAGAGAGGAAGAGAGAGAGAAGTGAGAGGGGGACGGGTGGAGAAGCAGATGGTCACTTCTCCTGTGTGCCCTGACCGGGAATCAAACCTGGGATATCCACATCCAGGCTGATGCTCTACCACTGAGCCAACTGGCCACAGACTAAGGAAGACTTGTTTTAGAAGTGTCTTCTCATTCACTGTGCTAAACACATTGTGAACTCTTTCAAATTGGAGACCTATGTTCTAGCATCTCTTTGCTTTCTGTCTTCTTAAATGGTGTTGAAATCTCTCCTCTATTAATGACTCCACTCTCACATTTTACCAGCAGTCCTTTGAGGTAATATTTGAAGTACACAGTCAACTCAATTATTAACTCTAATGGCATGTATATCGACTTTTGTATATGGTTTAAAACTTTGGACTATATAGCATTCAGTCCAAGCCAAATAATAAAGCTACTTAAAGAAATCCCAATCACCTTAGTTGAAGTTACCCAGTTTTCTCATCCACCTCTATGTATAATTACCCACATAGGACCGATTGAATAAATTATGAAACATTTATATAATAGAGCATCCTGTTATTATTGCTGTTGCTCTCTAAACCATTGGAGAATAAGTTGGAAATATCACACCCTTTACCACTAAATATTTCAGTGTGTATTTCTTAGGAACAAGTCATTATTTCACATAATGCTTCTAATATTATGACCACTAGCTTAAAGGAACAAAATATCCTCTTGCTAAAATTAACCATATACATAGGAATTCTGTATAAAATATATCTATTCTGGACATAGTCAAAGAGATTTAGTGATAAAAATACAGCAGGGCCTTTTTGTAATGATTTTCACTTTTTCTTTCATCCCATGAGTCCCCACACAGCTGTAGAGCATGGTAACACAGCATGATGAGTCAACATCTAGCATGTTTTCTAAAGCCAAAATCAACTTACATTTTATTGTTCATCTTTGCTATACAAAGAATCCCAATGTGCTATATTTAAATGTTGGTTTATTCTGTATGTATGTCACTACTTTTCTTATTCTATTTTAAAAGCAGGAGCTGTCCTAATTTATGAGAATGTAAAAAAGAAAAAAGGATTATTGTATTTGGAATGCTATTTAAACTGCCTGAATATAATTTTCTCTTTCATATGTGTTTTGGAATATTCCTCTCTCAGAAAGCTTGTCAGGGTCAAGGTCTGAGACTTGAAAATGTTCTATACAAGGGAAATGTGGTTTACCTGAAGCATAAATGACTGTGGTCACTTAAAACTATTGTTTAGTCTTTAGCAAAGCATTGAAACAAATTCAATTCAAAAAAATTTTTTAATCCTAGGTAACCAAACACCATCAACACATCTAACTTACAAAAGAAGAGCCACTCTTTTAAATGATTTTTCTCAAGTGTCAAAATAGGACAATTGTGATGTTTAATGTAAAACATAGTTCAAGCAAGAAATCACAATGGTGCTATTTACAAAAATTTCATAAGACTTGAAATCAATATTAAGAATTAACACTTAATCTCAACTAAATGAAAAAAATATTATATTACCATAAGTAAAATCAGGAGAGAATGAGTTTAATAGACTCCTAGAATATTTGAGATCGTTTCAAAGACAAATAAATGTTACAATATTATTAATAGCTGATTTGTGTTTTTGTGGCAAATGAGAGCTGTCTCTTTTCACTTGAAAGTGTTTACTAACACCTCACCAAATGTAGTGGATCTGTTGTTTGTATTTCCCAGCATCCACGAGGAGACCTGCTTCTCTTTCACTGGTGTAACTTGGAGAATCAGAGCACCTGACTCTGCCCTGGCTTCATGAACTGAGACAGTTCTTCTCATCAATCTTTTTTTCCCCCATGATCATGAGGGGTTTTGTCTATTTTTTTTTTTTTGCCCTTTTATGCTTTATCCCTCTAACTCCCTTGCCCAGTCCCCCTGCCCAATACTTGTCAGCCTGCTCTCTGTGTATGAGTCTCTCATTTCACCTATTCATTTTGTTCATTAGATTCCTCATAAGAGTAAAATCATATGGTACTTGACTCTCTCTGATTGGCTTATTTCATTTAGCATAATCTTCTCCAGGTCTATCCATACCAATGCAAAAGGTAAGATTTCCTTCTTTTTTTACGACTGTGTAGTATCTTTATACCTTTCTCTGCTGTTCACAAAGATTGATGCAAGGACTGAGCGTATGATCCAAGCAGGATCACTCAGAGCCCCTTGATAAAATCTAGTACATAAACCCCATAAAGTCTCTCTCTGATTTTGGCTTGTAAGAACCAGATAAACCTGGAGGTACCAATAGTCATCTTTGCTGCCTGAGAAAGGAGTCATCACTCAGAGGAATGATGAATTGAGTGGCAGAGGGTGAGAGAGCCAAGAATTCAGTTGAGTCCCTGGATTCAGTGTGCTAGATCCACACTTGGACTTTCTAGTTAAAAGAGCCAACAACTTTTCTTTTTGCTTGAGCTAATTTAAGTTGCATTTCTGTCCCTGGAAACCAAGTATCCTGACTAGTAGACCAAGGCAAAGCCTTTTCAAAACACAATGTATAGTTAAGACATATCTAAGTACACTCAAACAATAGTTATTTCTAAATGGTACATCTGCCGTTTAGAATGTACCATTGATAATCTATAAAGTTATATGACTGTAATGTAAGGCTACCTTAATTATAAAGTTACATGACTGTAATGTAATGTCAGCTTAATGTCTTATAACTTTACAAACAGTTCCATATTCTCAGTTCCCAGTGAAAGCCACCCTGTTAAGGTTATTGAGGAAAGCGGAACATTTCTTACTCCCTATTTCCTTCGGGGTTTGATTATATATTTAGCCAATTTTTCACTCGACCATACCTTCAGGTGTATTGCAAAACATCTGGAGGCTCCAAGGATAGGTTTTTCTGTTTCTGGTTGAAGATCTTGTTGAGTTTTGGGGGAGATTTATCAGTATCGCTTCCTACCGCGCCATTACGCTGATGTCATCCTGCAAACAGTTCCAATACTCACTTATAAGCAGCCCTAGATTGTCTACTGTTCGGAAGAGGAAAGTGTACATGTGTGTGGAGATAAACAAAGAAGAACTGGAGGGGGGACTCAAATCAAATAAGCAAAGACACCCCTGCTCAGAAAAGCTTTCAAAACACAGTTGCTCAGTGTCTATACTTTACAAAAGACTATTAGGTTATTTAGGTTCAAGTCTGAGGTACAGTAGCTCTAAAAGGAAATTCAGAAAAAGTACTAGAAATAATGTGACTCAAATCTAAAAGACAAATCTTGGAAATGGAGGCACAAAATTGATTTATATCAGATTCATGCTCTTGCATATATTAAAAATATATTTCTTAACAAAATGTCCTATACTGCAGGTTTGCTCTTTAGGAAAAACCTAAAATAAAAGAAATATCTATTATAATTTTCAATACACTAAAGAGAACTAAAAACCTAATATCTGCGAAGTTCTTTACATGGTCCATAAGTGTTTCTCTTTTACTTCTCTTAGGGAAATAAATATATGTTTTTACCACAATGTGAGGAAATCTCATTGTCCACAGGCTGGTTGCAGCTATGCAGGCTGGAACTCTTCTGTCACATGTTTGACATGTGAACTCGCTCCTACAGGGCATGTTTTGTAAACTAATCTTCAGGGTCACTTTTTTTCCTGCTACATTCTTCCTAGTTAACTCCTCAGTCAGAAAAAAAAAATGTAACTATAGACCAACAGAATCATATACATAGCATAAAATGTATATAATATAGTTTCACATCAGTCTCTATCAAATCATCTGGCATCTTGGTCTTACTTTAGCTTAATATACTCCATACTGCTTGGCACAAAATAAGTACTCAATAAATGCTGACTGAATGATCAACAATCAACATTTCTAAGGAAAAGACCTTGGCAATTAACTACCACTGTATACTGGGAGAAAATTGAGGGTCTCAGAAGTTAAGTGATGTTTCAAGAACACGAGCCATTAGTGATAGTCCCAGGACTAAGTCTCTTGATTCCTAATCTAATATTCATCCACTAAACCAGAGTTTTCAGCCACTTTTTAAAATAATGCCCATATGGAAGACATGTTTTCTGGGTATAACCTGAAGTAAGATCAATTCTAAAATGTCACTATAGCCCTTATCCTTAGCATATCAAGTGCTTTTCTTAAAAAATAATCATTAGCAAACATCTGTATTTGAATTCTTTATTGATTATACAGTTTTTAGATACACCTTAAGACAGGTGGGAGCAAACTACCACCTGTTTTAAGAGATCAAAGAAGCTGAAACCACTATACTAGATTAAGCTAATACATACAGGTCTTTTCTCTGAGAACACCAAAGCCATCCTCTTCAGTTTACCTTAGAGCCATTCTCTTTGAAGTCATCCGACCTTGAACTGGTGTGTCCTCTGTTCTATATTCATTGGTTATGGACGTATATCTCCTAATACTGCACTTGAAGTTAGAAAGAACATAATTTATCTTTATGTCAGCAGTGCCTACCTCAAAGCCAAGAACTCAATAGATGTCCGTTTATAAAACAGGTGAAGACAACTGGATATCCATATGCAAAATGATAAGCTTAGACCCTCATTTCACACAATATAAAAAATTAACTCAAATGTATCACAGGCTGAAATGAAAGAACTAAAGAGAAAAAATATAGGAAAAACATTTTGAGACGTTAAGTAAGGCAACAATTTTTTTTAGATACAACACCAAAAACACATTCCATAAAAGAAAAAAATAATAAATTGGACCTCATCAAACTTTAAAACTCTTGTACTATGAAAGGTGCCAATAAAAAGAAAGGCAACAGATTGTAAGGAAATATTTACAAAACACACATCTGATGAAGGATTTATATCCAGAATATACAAAAAACTCTTACAACTCAATAATAAAAATGCAAATGACTCAATTAAAGGATGGACAAAATATAAGACCTAATATTTCACTAATGAAGATACACAAATGACTAACGACTAATTGCTAATAAATACATGAAAAGATGTTCAACAATTTTAGTCATTAAGGAAATGCAAATTTAAACACAAATGAGATACTATTTCATACCCACTAAAATGATTATAATAAATAGAATAGACAATAATAAATATTAGTGAGGATGTGGAGAAACAGGAACCCTACATATGTTGCTAGTGGGAATATAAAATGATATGGCCACTTTGAAAAATGGTTTGGTAGTTTGTCAAAAAGCTAAACGTGTAACTACCAAATGGCTGAGCAAGTCCATTCCTAGACACAAGAAACAAAACAAAGAACATTTCTACACCAAGAATGGTATAGAACTGTTCATTCCTAATAGTCTCAAATTGAAACAACAAAGATGAATGTTAATCATCTGTTGAATGGATATGCTAAATGCAGTATATCCAGCACTGGCCCCATAGCTCAGTCGGTTAGAGTATCCTCCAGACATGCCAAAGTGGTGGGTTTACTATCAAGTTGTAAGAGTTCTTTGTATATTCTGGATATAAATTCTTCATCAGGGCACATGCAAGAATCAACCAACGAATGCATAAATAAGTGGAACAACAAATTGATCGATCTCTCTCACTCTATCTCTCATCTCAAAATTACTTTAAAATTTAAAAAATAAAATTATATAAATGTGGTATATCCATATAATGAAATACTATTTGACAATAAAAAGGAAGGAACTACCACCATGTGCTACATCACAGATGAACCTCAAAAACATTATGCAGGTCCTGGATGGTTGGCTCAGTGGTAGAGCACTGGCCCAGCAGATGGAAGTCCCGGGTTCAATTCCCGGCCAGGGCACACAGGAGAAGTGCCCATCTGCTTCTCCACCTTTCCCCTTCTCCTTTCTCTCTATCTCTCTCTTCCTCTCCTGCAACCAAGGCTCCATTGGAGCAAAAGTTGGCCCAACGCTGAGGATGGCTCCATGGCCTCTGCCTCAGGTGCTAAAATGGCTCTGGCCACAATGGAGCAAGGCCTCAGATGGGCAGAACATCACCCCCTGGTGGGCATGCTGGGTGGATCCTGGTCGGGTGCATGCGGGAGTCTGCCTGACTGCCTCCCCGCTTCAGAAAAATAAAAAAAATTATAAAAAACATTATGCAAAGAGAAAGAAGGCAGACACAAAAGATTAAGTATTGTATGATTCCATTCTTATGATGTATCCAGAAAAGGTAAATTTATAGTCAGAAAGTAGATCAGTAGTTGCCCAGGCATGGGAGTGGGAATGGGGATAACTCTAAATGGGTATAAGGGATATTGTTGAAAGGATGAAAATGTTCTAAAACTGATTTATGGTTATGGTTGCACCACTCAGTAATGTTACCAATAATCATTAAATTGTACACTTGAAATGAATAAATTTTATGATATATAAAATATACCTCACTAAGATGTTTTTTAAATAAAAAGATAAGTGAATGAATCACTGGCCCACTTATACACCTTAAAATGATTCTTCTCTTCATTGTGATTTAATGTTCCATTATATGGATATACTGCCAATTTCCAGATACTCTCTATTCTCTGTATCTTTAAGATTCTTACCCTTTCTCCCACCTCCACTCCCACAAAAACTCTCTCAAAAAGAGAATACAGGCCCTGGCCGGTTGGCTCAGTGGTAGAGCATCGGCCTGGCGTGCGGAAGTCCCGGGTTCGATTCCCGGCCAGGGCACACAGGAGAAGCGCCCATCTGCTTCTCCACCCCTCCCCCTCTCCTTCCTCTCTGTCTCTCTCTTCCCCTCCCACAGCCGAGGCTCCATTGGAGCAAAAGATGGCCCGGGTGCTGGGGATGGCTCCTTGGCCTCCGTCCCAGGCGCTAGAGTGGCTCTGGTCGTGACAGAGCAACGCCCCGGATGGGCAGAGCATAGCCCCCTGGTGGGCGTGCTGGGTGGATCCCAGTCGGGCGTGTGCGGGAGTCTGTCTGACTGCCTCCCCGTTTCCAGCTTCAGGAAAAAAAAAATAAAAGAGAATATATTTCAGCATATTTGTCTCAGTCCTTTCATTCACAGCAGGGAAGCATGAGCTCTTTGACAATGGCTCCTTCACATTTTATGGCATCATTATCCAGTCCAGGTGCCTTGCTCTCAGAATGCTCAAAGTACTATATGACAAAAAAAGATAGAGGGTTCCAATAAATAACTATGAAATAGAGGTTCTCAGGATGACAATGTTCTGCTGGATAGGAGGAAAACCGAGAAAGTCATCTTTCTGCAAGAGGGGTTTTCTGAACAAGACGGTCTTGCATGACGGTCAGAATTCCCACAGGTGGAAATGAGCTATACAAGACCTCTTTGACCAAGGCCAGCTGGTGTGCCCATCTATTCTGAGAACCTGGAGCTACAATCCTTGTTCCTGGTCTTTCTCCTCTCTTGCCAAGCCATGTTCAACTGCCGTTAGTTCAGTTATCATGACTAACTTTTCAAACAAACTAAGGCACATAAAAAGAGCAGATGTTGGAGAAATAATTGAGCTTTCATCTAAGTCCTGTGATTAAGTTATCTCCACATCATCAAAACATACTTGTATCTTAATAGGTGCCATTTCAAATTGAAGCTCCTGATACCCAGAGATAATGTCACAGAGGGGAGGGCTAGAAGAGCAGTAGGAGGGAAACTCCTTCCAGAATATGAGCACTACAGCTCTGGGAAAAGACATCCGACTTAGTGATAAACATGTCAGACATATGGGTACAATTTCCCCGAATAAACATATGAATGAAAAATCACTATGTAGTATCCTATGTTCTACCATGCATGGAAAATGAATCCTGCCTTTAGTGGGAAACCCATTGAACCAGAAGTGTGACCCTTAGAGAATCTATAGAATTGCTACATGGAAAAAAATTACTCAAGTTGCTTCTTTGGTTCCAAAGCATTCTTAGATTTTGAGAGACATGTATATTAAAAGTATGACTATTTTCAATATTTCTGGTCTTTACTATTTATCGTTCAATGAACAATTTCAGTTATTAAGTAAATATTTATAGAATGCCTACTATGTGCCAGACACTGGGCTAACACTAATAAATGAGAATAAAAAAGAATGAAAGATGTGTAAGGAGTTCAAGTATAATCCTGTTATTCATAGACCTGTATGGTCTATGAATCACCTGCATCTGAATCACCTGAAGTGTTATTAAAACACAGATTCCTGGGCCCAACCTCAGCCCAATGGAATTAGAATCTCCATGGGTAGAGCCCAGGAATATACATTTTTTTTAAGTGAGAGGTGAGGAGGCAGGGAGGCAGAAACACAGACTCCCGTATCTGCCCTGACTAGGGTCTGCCCATCTGGGGCCGCTGCTCCATCGCTCAACAACCGAGCTTTTATAGCACCTGAGGCGAGGCCATGGCCATGGAGCATCCTCAGCTCCCGGGGCCAAACTGCTCGAACCATTCCAGCCATGGCTGCGGGAGGGGTGGGGAGAGAGAGGGAGAGGGGGAGGGGTGGAGAGGTAGAAGGTCACTTCTCCTGTGTGCCCTTACCAGAAATTAAACTCAGGATTTCCAGACGCTAGCTGGGCCAATGCTCTACAACTGAGCCAACAGGCCAGGGTCACGAATATACATCGTATCAAGCTCTACAGCTGAAGTTTAAGAGTCGTTGCTATTCTGAGTCCTACAAAGACTCACATCACGAATAAATGTTTCCAAGTAGAATAATAGAAGTCTCCATTTGGCTCAGTGGTTAATTTGTGCCAAAGTGCCCTTGTATAATATTCTCAGTGCTGATAATTTTTACATACAAGCTGCTAGAATAGAGTCCTTCAAAAAACTATAAAACTATCAATATCATGAAAATAATTATTATTTAAGGATGAGATTGACTCACCAAGTCAGGAAAATTATTGTAGAGGAAATATAATACTTGAGTCTTACAGCTAGAGCTTTAAGATGGGCATCCAGTTTTGACGCTTTGTGTTAGTCAGGATTCTCTCAGTATCACACTCAAGAACTGGATGAATCAAGTTGTTGTCACCTCCGATCCTAAAAAAAAAAGTTGGTGTCTTCCATCTACTCTGGAGACAACAGAATAATGCCTGTGACCTGCCTGCTTCCTCCTATACCTTGCTTCTGAGTGAAAGTTTTCCTTGGTGCATCAAAAAGGTATCACTTAGGAAGAATATCTGGACACTAGCTTCAGGCAGACTAGGAAACATAGTTTTTTGTTTTTATGCTACCATAGAAAGGTAAAATTCACAATGCAGAAAACTAGCGAAATATGGAGCATATGATCAAGAGCTTTTGAGCTGCTATGATGTTATATGTCCCAGGCTTTTAATCACTCTGCTTAGCCTGCTTCTTCCTGTGGCCAGGGATAAGTAGTACGCTCATGGCCCAGATCTGGGTCATACATAGAATGTAGGAGGTTCTCTTAATCTGTTTGGGCTGCTATAACAAAAATATCACAAACTGGGTGGCTTATATAACAACAAAAATTTTATTTCTCACAGTTCTGAAAGCTGAGAATTTCAAGATCAAGGCACCAGCAGATTCAGTGTCTAGTGAGAGCCCACTTCTTGGTTCATAGACTGTCTTTTTGCTGAGTCTTTACAATGAATATGGGCTCTCTCTGTGGTCTCTTTTTTAAGAGCACTTATCCCACTCAGAGGGCTCTTCCCTCATGACCTAATCCCCTCTGAAATGCCCATCTCCTCAGACTAATTTGGGAGAGACATAAACATTCAGTCCATTGCAGAGCTGTTTGGTGTAGGAAGGGATTTAAAACAACTGTTTCCAAAGCTCCCTCACCTTTAATCATATCTAAACAGTCTGAACTATATAGATCCTGGCACAATAGATGAGAATGCAAAAATTCTCCTTATTCTTAATGATATGAGGCCATAAGAGGTAACTTAACCTGTTGATCAATTGCTTCAGAAATTAACAATCCAATATCAAGTATACCAAGACCCAAACCCCTTTGGAAAGCAAATACACAGGGGCCTTAAAATTATTCTTATCTTTAACCTAGTAATTCCACTACTGAGACTCTATCCAATGAAAATAATGCTAAATAGAATCACAGGGAAGAGTGACCCTTATGCACAAATATTTTTACTGAAGCACTATTTATAATATATAAAACATTTATACTGGCCCTGGCCAGTTGGCTCAGTGATAGAGCGTCAGCCCAGCGTGTGGATGTCCTATGTTCAATTCCTAGTCAGGGCACACAGGAGGAGTGACCATCTGCTTCTCCACCCCTACCCCTACCCCTTCTCTATCTCTCTCTCTTCCCATCCCACAGCCATGGCTCAATTGGTTCGAGCACATCAGCCCTGGGTGCTGAGATAGGCTCAGGTGCTAAAAATAGCTCAGTTGTGGCCCTGGCTGGTTGGCTCAGTGGTAGAGCGTCGGCCTGGCATGCAGGAGTCCCGGGTTCAATTCCCAGCCAGGCCACACAGGAGAAGCGCCCATCTGCTTCTCCACCCCTCCCCCTCTCCTTCCTCTCTGTCTCTCTCTTCCCCTCCCGCAGCCGAGGCTCCATTGGAGCAAAAGTTGGCCCGGGTGCTGAAGATGGCTCTATGGCCTCTGCCTTAGGCGCTAGAATGGCTCTGGTCAGGACAGAGCAACGCCCCAGATGGGCAGAGCGTCGCCCCCTGGTGGGCGTGCCAGGTGGATCCCGGTCGGGCGCATGTGGGAGTCTGACTGCCTCCCCGTTTCCAACTTCAGAAAAATACAAAAAAAAAAAAAAAATAGCTCAGTTGCAAGCATGGCCCCAGATGGGCAGAACGTCAGCCCCAAATGGGGGTTGCCAGGTGGATCCTGGTCAAGGTGCATGTGGGAGTCTGTCTATCTCCCCTCCTCTCACTTGGAAAAGAAGTAAAAAAAAATTGATGCTACTTAAATATCTAATAGAAAAAGAAATGTTTATATTCACAAAGCCAATTTTAAAATTCTGTTTATGAAAAGCCTTTAATGTTCAAGATTAAGCATATACGCTCAACTTTAATTTTCTTAAATATAAAAGAAAAAACTAGAAGTTAATATCCCAAAATATTAGTGGTGACCTGTGGGACTGTAGGTTTTCTCTTTTTCTTCTTCTTCCTGGTTGCTATTTTTCAGTAGTGAACCAAGAAAATAAGATTTTTTAAATATTATGTTACTTTATCATTAAATTTCTGAGCAGGATAGAACTTTAGAAAGCTAGTTTACCCCCTATAAACTAGTTTACCCCTATTCTTATCAATAGGAGGCACAGAGAGTTTAAAATATTTGTGTAAGTACACAAAGTGAGTTGGTAGTATTCTAAAACTGATATCTTTGGACATAAAATAACCACATTTTGGTTATTTTTACTGTGTTCTAGCCTCTATTTCTAGGGTTAAGGGAATGGGCATGGTTCACATGAGCAATATTTCATGACAACAATTTTAAATGTATTAGATAATACACCTCAAACAAACTTAATTTTAATATGAATGCTCTAGAACCTAGAATATGGAAAAAAAATGTTTGTTGTTTCCAATGGTTATTTCATATGCTGAATAAAAGTGCAGTTTTATTCTAGAAAGCTTTCCAATTCTGAGATTTAAGATGCTTAATAAAGAATCTATATTACATTTTATTTATTAAAAGGTCATTGTCCACTTGTCGGAGTTACTACTATTTGTTTGAAGTTGCCAAAACAGAAATGACAGTGTACAATGTGATCTTATAAATCAAGACTTTCTGACCCCAATCAATTTTTATTAAAAAGACTTTCTGTTATGAAATTTACTGCTCAGCTTTCATGAGCTAATGATACAGAACCAGCATTGCTGATAATTAACTACTAATTCATACACTGGACATAATAACCATTAACTTGTTTTCAAATATCCCAAACAATTTTTCCAGAAGTCTTTCTAAACTTTAAAAAAAACTTTTTTTAGTTTAACATTTCATACCACTGGAAAATAATCCAAAGGAAATGTTTAAGGTTAGTGGTGTTTATCTTATCAAAAGTGGTTTGGTCTCTTTGGGTTACTATTTGGATTCCAGCTAATCAAACCTATTTACCAGTTTAAAAACTTTCAGCAATTAACAGTGTTCAAACAGCACCAATCTGCTATGTTATTTCAGCTGGGAAAGCAGCTATATGAACCAATACAGGCTCCTACTAAAAATAAATGAGAGCAGTTTCCACTCTCTGGGGAGCTAGTTTTTAAGTATGTCACACTGTCACACTGAATAACAAAATAAAAGAGTGTGAAACATCTAAATAATAAAAACCTGAAGGATATGCCATGCTTTCAGATTTTAAAAAAATAATAAAGTGACTTTGCCAATAAAAACATAATTTCAGAAAGACAAAACAAACCTAAAGTGAATTTAAGAGATAGCTTGTGGTTTCTTTTCCACCAAGAACCTTCCTTGTTTTTAAGACTGGTTATACTGCAATTTTTAACACATGGTAGCTCAAATCAACAATACATTTGCTCTTCAGACTTTGACACTTCCCCAGCTGCTAGGCCTGTGCTTAACTAAACAAGTATAGTAGTGCAAGTGGAACATTTATGTAACACAAACCATAAATCTTTTTTGAGAAACAAAGGGACCTACTCATTCTAAAAGATATGACAAAGCAACAGAGCATCCCATTTTAAAACAGATTTAAAACACCTGTGGGGAATTTGTTTCCTAACCCAATGTCCTTTCTTTTCTCTAAATATTTTTTTAAAATTCATTGAACGTCTATCTGGTATTAGACACTACATGGTCTTTACATGTATTCCTTCATTTAATCCTTGCAACAATCCTATGAGGTATAGATTCTAACCTTTATCTTCATTTTGTGAATGAAGAAACTGAGACTTAAAAAGATTTATAACCTGCCCAAGGTCACTCAGCTGGTAAATACTGAAGCATGGTTTGAATTCAGAAAGCCTGACTTCAAAACTTGTGCTCTTACCTACTCTTCGTCAATCAAAATGACACTAAAGATATTTTAGAATAGAAGAGATATCAAAATACCTGAAATAAACATTACTAATAATAAAATCATAAAACACATCTTATCTATGGCCTCTCTTTTCCCTCTGACAGATCATTAGTGACTTCCTTTACCAATGCTAGCTCTTTCTTCTCCTCTTTGCCCCTTCCTCTTCTACTTTCCAGCAAACACACACACACACACACACACACACACACACACACACCAGCAGCTTCACTGATAGTGCATATGGTACTAAAAAACAGAGCAGGAAAAGTTAATGTTTTACTTCAAAAAGTGGACTAAATGGTATGTGTGGCCTCGGAACTTGTGGGGTGAGGAGGGGAGGAGAGATCATTATTTGAACAATCGATTGGATGTTCCCACTTGTTTGTTTACTACTAAAGTCATTTACAGGTATACAGGAACAAGAAAAAAGAGTCTCCAAAAAGAGCTGGTCACTGGATTTCCTTCACTTCTCTGCTCAAGCCAAAAGGCCTGCTGTTTACCTGACAGTAACAAATGTGGTTAGTTTTCCAGAACAGAATTAAATATGAACTTTCCCTAACCAAACTTAGCTCTTAGTGAAGCAGATGCTATAGACTAGTATTTTCCAGCCTTTGGAACTTTCTGTGATGAAAGAAATGTTTACTGTCTATGTTATCCAATGTGGTAGCCACTAGCCACATGTAGCTACTGAGCGCCTGCAATGTGGCTAGCGGGACTTGGAAACAAACTTTTTATCTCATTTTAATTTAAACAGGTACATATGGCTAATGGCTATCATTTGGCCAGAACAACCATAGATTCATCTCAATAACTACAATTCAATGAGTATTATGTGCTACACAATAAATTTGAGAAAGGTACAATTTTGTCCCCATTTTACAGGTAAGCAACTGAGGCTCAGAGGCATTAAATGACTTGCTCATAGATCGACAACTACTAAGTGGTAAACTCTGGATTTTACACCCACATCTGTCTCTAGTGAGGTCTGATGTTTTCACAAATGGTTCTCAACACTGGCTGCATATTAGGTGGTGTGTTTTTCAAAAACACTTGTCCCCATGTCCCACTCCCAAGAAATTTTTATTTAATTGGTCTGTGGCAGGACGGAGGCACATGCATATCTCCGAAACCTCCACTGTGTAACACCACTGGTGTGACCCAGGCCCGCTAGTAGTGAACAACCATTCCCCAAAGGGTGCTGCCTCTGCCTCTTTCGTTAGGCATGGTTAACAGTTTAATGCTAAAAAGAGTCCCACTCCTCTTTGCAAATCAGAGTAAATGACCAAAGAGCAGCTACTCTCAGCTAGTGTGAGGCCACACTGCCACTGTCTTGATAGAGCTAAGACCAGGGTCATATGTAAATATTTCAATTCCTGGAGTTGTGAGAAGAGCAAAGCTCGGGGATTTAAAGCCCTATGTAGCAACTCAACTGAGGGTACATACAGGCTTGGATTATGTAGTATTTGACTATTTCTAGAGGTCGGAATGTTCAGCTCTCCCAGGCTTGTCAGCTTCAAGCCCTCCATCCCTTCATTCTGCTCTTCCAACTGTCCTTAGGGGTGGTCCAAGGATTTCTGTGCAGCATTTTTCACACTGCGAAGGTTACTTCTTTTTTCTTTTTTAACTGACATATAATTGATGTATAACATTACATTAGTTTCAGGTATACAACATAATGATTCAATATCTGTATATATTGCAAAATGATCACAACAATAAGTGTAGTTAACATCCATCACCATACAGAGTTAATTTTTTTTTTCTTTGATGAGCTGTCAAGGTTACTTCTAATGGATGGAACCCACCCTGCCATAGAACAGGCGCTTAATATTGTGACTGTGAAATGAATGGAAACAGACTTTGGAATTCAAGAGACTGAGATTGCTCAGCTTCTAGGTAGGTTCAGATATCTGAATGTGTATTTGGCAAATAATTTTTGAAAAATAAAATTGAAATTCCCTTTAAACCCTTCGAACTTGCTGCACAAAAAGTGCAGAAAATGATATCTGTCTCCAGGACAGAATTATTTTTTGTTTCAGGGATTGAAAGGGCTTAAAAGAAGAGAAAATTAGAATATTGACAAGTTAAACAGAAGAAATAACACCATACCCACATGTACTCCAACCTGTTATTGTCTTAGGTCAGAGGACCACTGAATGGAGTTCTGGGGTTCAGAGAGAAAGTCAACAACGCACGGGCTTTAAAGAAACTGCCACGAAAATCGAAAACACTGCTGTAAACTTCACCCCTCACACTAGCCAAGTATGTCTTTCTCTCTGTAAAGCCAGCAGCCACGGCCACCACCACAGCAGCCCAGCCCATGCAGGTTTGCATTGGATTCGGACAGTCGGTAAAGAAACAACGGAGCCAATAACTGATGGGCCATTATATTTAATTCTAGCTTGCACCCAGCAGGCAAGTAAAAAATACACACTGGGCTCCAAAACCCACTCACATTCAGTGCTCACAAAGCTACTGACTTATCCGAGTTTCCTAGAATCAAAGGTTTCTAGCTCACCAGACTTATTCACCTCTGTTCCCCATCTCCTTCCTTCTCCTGCACAAACTGCACAAACTGGCCTCTCACTCAACACTCCGCCATCTTGGCTGCTTCTCCTGGCCACATGGCCTCTTTCTGCTCTCTGCTCTGCTCTCTCTGCTCTCTCATGCTAATCTCAGGAACCAAAAAAGCAAGCTCCCGTTCTGCCCCCATTTTATAGTGTAGAATCAAAACCTTTAATCCAATATACAAAATAGGGAAGTCTCTAATACAAAGTCACTTCTCTGAGGCATGATTGGATTGTACCACCCACATCAAAAAGGGTAGGAAAGGCTTAATCCCAAAACCAAGCCCCAGGCTACAAGGATTCTGCCTGCCTTTAGCCCACCCCAAAACACATTAAATTCACCTGGAGGACGGCCTCCTCATGGGCAGCGCCATCTTTAACAAAGTGAGCATAATAATTTTATCTGCCCAACACTCTCCTACAATAAAGGAGTGAGAATAATAATAATTCATCTTAGATTATCCTCAGGAATGGTGGCTGGCTATAAAATGTACTGTGGAAATCAGCTCTCCATTCAGGAACTCAGCACAGCTGCTCGATAAGAAGGCGGTGTACAATCTGAAGCTAAATGAACTTGTGTTCTAAGAATCTGCCTTCAGAAGTAACAGCTCTGAAAGTCATGAGCAAAAAATCTCAACGATGATTGTAGCAAATGGCTTTAAATAGGAACATCTAGTCTCTTAGCGAGTGCCCTTTAGAAGACAAGACTTGAATTCCCTTGAAACAAAATCACCAATCATTCTTACAGCCTGCTGCTTACCAAAAGTAGAAAAAACACACAGGTTTTTCGAGCTATAGCTGCAGATTCAAAAATTAGTTTGTCCCAGCAGATTTTGCTTTAGTAATGTAAAAAGTGAAGCACCCCACAGAAAGCAGAAAGAATGAACTAAGGGTGTTTAGAGATGTGAAAGAGATAATGGTAGAAAAAACCACTTCAAATATCTTCAGACTTGAATTTCAAGCCATGATTTCTTTTGAACCTTATCTGAATGCTTTTTATCCCCACCCTACCCCAGACCTGTTTTCTTCTTTCTTAATAGTAATCCTTGCCTTAGGTTTAAAAATAACACAGAGGTATGTAAAATAGAATGCTAAGAGTCTTCTAACCCCTATCTACACTCAATCCTATTCCAAATCCCTAGAACTGTTTTTATCATTGTCTAGCACTTAAAAGGTTAAAGAAACAGGGTGTTTGATGTGTAAATGTACTAAGGAAGTCTGTTTCTCTGGCTTCAAATTTTCCATTTGGGGCTAGTTGTGTAAGCCAGAAAATAGGAGACAGAGAATCAAAAGATGGAAGTTGCCTCCCACCCCCGGCCCCACCCAACTTCTTACCAACCATGTTTGTGCCTTTGAGCAAAGCACTTCCCTCCCTGGAATTCTTTTTCCCTGTCATAAAGTAAGACATGGAGAATGCTGATTCTTGGTTCATTTCTAATTCTAATCAGACCTTCTACACCAGCACTGTCTAACAGAATCGTAAGTGTGCTATAAATGTGAGCTACACTGTTCATTTGAAAATTTTTGAACAACCACATAAAACAGGTGAAATCAATTTTAATAATACTTTTTCATTCTAATATATTTCAAAATACTATTGAGGAGCCCTGAGGAGCCACTGCGCCACCTCACCCGCAGGTGTTGTAAAGTACCAAAAGCTACAGACTCGATATTAATATTTTAAGAGGCTTAAAGAACATTTTATTAATTTGGGTTAAGGGGTGCAGAGAAATTTTGTGAATAATCTCTGTACTGTGTGATTGGCATAAAACCAGGATGGCCCTTGGCATTGTATTGTAAATGCAAAGGGAAGGAAAACATGGATTCCCTGACATTCCACCACACCTGTGGGGAAAGGGGTGAATGGCTAGCCAGGTGCAGGAAGAGAAAAGCCAAAATAAACCTTTTCTTATAGTAATGAGCCATTTGCGGGCATTTGTCCCCACAGAAACTACCTCTCCCATATAAATGCGTATAGTTAATGTGTGTGACTCTGGACAAAGAGATGGCGGATAAACATTAGAAAATATAGGAATGTCTCTTAATATGTAAAGAGACATCTTTCTATCATTGTGTTGACTTGTAAATTTTGTTTTCTCCAAAATGTTGTATGGCTTGCAAATTAAACATGGTCCTATCATGTTAAAGGGCATATGACTATAACCAATAGTGGTAAAGGGCACCTAATTGCAATTTTTGCTTCTATACTTCCCTCTTGCAAAACTATAAAAACTAGGTAGAACAAAGGGCCGGCGCGCTCTCCCTCAGATTTCTGTCAGAGTTGCCCCGGCTTGACCAAGCTAGACAATAAAGCTTTGGTGTGTAATCGACGGATTTTGTTCATGTCTTCAATGTTTCGAGTCCCTCCGGATTAGGCTTAACACTATCACTTTAACATGTAGTCAATGTTAAATGTTATTAATATTTAATATTGTGAACAGTATACATTCCATTTTTCAAACTAAGTCTTCAAAATCTAGTGTGTATTTGACACAAGACATCTCAATCCAGACCAGACACATTTTAGTGCTCAGCAGCGTCAAGTGTACAATTGCTACTGTCTTCTGCAACACAGTTTTATACCAGTGCTGGGCACTATTTCTAAAAACTCTTATTTCTGTGAGAAGTTCCCTTCTTCATCTCTATACTGGATTGCCTCTTTTGCCAACAAAACATTATTATTATCATTTGTTGGCAATATCTAACTACCAACAACAAAATGTTGGATCTACTTGGATTACTCACAGAGTTTAAGTATCAGAACTTTAATTCATACCACTACCGTTTCCCTACAATATATTTAGTCTTCAGATGAATTTTTCTTGTCTGTTCAGTCATTCCTATTGAATTTTAGATAATTTAACCTTCACAGAATAATTGGGATCTAGTATCCTTGTTAATTAACCATTTGAAAAGTATCATATGCTTTTAAAAAGCCAACTAAATCACACACTTTCATCCTATCAATCATGTTCTGTACCTCTCAACCCTTTAACACAGGAGTCCCCAAACTTTTTACATAGGGGGCCAGTTCACTGTCCCTCAGACCGTTGGAGGGCTGGACTATAAAAAAAACTATGAACAAATCCCTATGCACACTGCACATATCTTATTTTAAAGTAAAAAAACAAAACGGGAACAAATACAATATTTAAAATAAAGAACAAGTAAATTTAAATTAACAAACTGACCAGTATTTCAATGGAAACTATGCTCCTTTCACTGACCACCAATGAAAGAGGTGCCCCTTCCAGAAGTGCGGCGGGGCCGGATAAATGGCCTCAGGGGGCCGCATGCAGCCCGCAGGCCATAGTTTGGGGACCCCTGCTCTAACAAAACACCTAACATATTAACAAAACATAAAGCATGGACAAGCAGTGAAAGTTTAGTGAGTAAAATATCATTTAAACACTGTACTCTTTTCCAATAAATTCAACAAATAACTCAGGACTACCTTCCACAGGCCAGGACCTGTGCTTGGTTTTAAGGATTCCTGCCTCGGTGGTTTAATTTCAGATTCCATCGGAGAAGCCCATTATCAGAGGCTCAGGCATTCGTGTGTTGGGGCAAGGGTGTGGGTTTGTATTCTAGGGCATGTTTTCCTATAGATGAGTCTTCCCCCAACCCAGACTCATTTTTAAGTAGACCCATTTCTCTCCCTCCAAGTTTGTTCTGCCTATAAAACAAATTATTCTGAAAAACACTATATTTCACTTTTGGTATGTGCTACAAATTTAAAAGTAGTGCATGCTCACTGTAAAAGAAAATATTCAAACAAACCATAACTATAAAAAGTAAAAAGTGAAAGTTCTTCCCTCCCCTAATGCATTATCCCCCCCACCAGTGCACCCCTCTAAGGTGATTACTGTTAAAAGTGTGAAAATTAATAAAGAGAAATCTTGTTTAAAAAGAAATCTGGAGGCTAAAAGAGAGAACTCTCATGTACATGCCACACAATGCACACTACTGACCCAACATAAAGAGAGCTGCCATCAACTCTGATAGAAAGTGATGCTTTTTACTATCTCAGCAGGATTAGGGAAAGATTCCTCCTTGCCCAGCAATGGCTCAGCCAATGGGAGACTGCTGTAATTCAGCCAATGAATAATCATTTTACTTCGGACTTTCAGTTTCCTCCAATGAACTCAACATTTATAACAGCCCCTCCCCAGTTCATAAAAAAGCTCTTTCCACCTTTATTTCTCTGGGTTTGCAAGTGGTTTGCCATTATATTGCATGTCCTGAATTGCAATTATATGTTGTTCCCAAGTAACCCATTTTGCTAGAGAAATATCTGGCTGTGTTTTTGTCTAAGGGCAACAAAAGTTTTATGAATATCATCCCAGAATTCTTCAAGCAAATATAAATATGTATACATGATAATCATATGTATATACATGTATTCATGTGCAAATTTTGAGAAAGCATTTTTAAGGTGATGCATGATTATAAAGAAAAGTCAAATAGTACAGAAACAGGTAAAAAATGGAATGATCTATATTCACATACAATCTTTGAGGGGGCATTTGAAAATAAAGTAACACATGATTACAGAGAAAATATAAAATTTTGTAAAATGCAAATTATAAAGTGTGAAGTGACATCTTCCCTACCCAACATTCCCACCACCTAAAGGTGATCACAAATGGCCATAGATCTTTCTTTTTGTGTGTGTGTATCCTTTATAAAATTGTCTATGAGCCTGACCTGTGGTGGCGCAGTGGATAAAGCATCGACCTGGAAATGCTAAGGTCGCCGGTTCGAAACCCTGGGCTTGCCTGGTCAAGGCACATAATGGAGTTGATGCTTCCAGCACCTCCCCACTTCTCTCTCTCTGTCTCTCTCTCCTCTCTCTCTCTCTCTCTCTATCTCTCATCCTCTCTCTCTCCTCTCTAAAAATGAATAAATTAAAAAAAACTGTCTATGAATTCACAAGGATATGTATTATAAATATATATATATATACACACAGACACTATTTATATATGCTTAATGTAGTTATAAAATAGTTTTTATTTTGAAAACTAATATACACATAGATAAGTGTCCAAAACAACAAAATGAACCCCTTGCAATCACCAGCTTGAAAAGTAAAACACTGCCAGTCTCTTAGAAAGCCTTCGCCTGGTTCCTGCTAATCACTAAATCCACCCACACTCCCTTTCACAGGTTGCCACTACACTGACTTCTAATCAAGAGGTATTTTGTTTGTCTTCTTAATTTCACTGCCTAAGCCTACATCATTAAGCACTATAACTTTTCTTGTTTTTATGTTTTCAATAAATGGAGTCATACCATATGTATTCTTTTCTGTCTGGCTTCTTTTATTTGCAATATATTTTGTTTATTTGTAGCTTAATACATCTTGGACATATTAGTCAATGAATATGGAATTACCTCATCCTTTTGATTCCATGGTATAAAATTGAACAAAAGCCCTGATAAATAACTTATTTTCACACTTTTTGGGCATTATAAACAATGTAAAGAACATCTTAGGCATTCATCTTTGTAAGTCAATTTTTTTTAACTTAAAAATTAACCCTACTGCTAAGGTAAAATAAAGTGGCATATTAATTATGTCAGAAATCTTGAACAAATTTCAGTTTCAATATAATAAAATTTTAACAAGGAATGTGCCTATCTTCCCAAATCTAAATTCCTTTTCAAAACTTTTATTTCAGCCCTGGCTAGATAGATCAGTTGGTTAGAGTGTCGTCCCAAAATGCTAAGATTATATGTTCTGTCTGTAGTCAGGGCACATACAGGAACAGATCAATGTTTGTTTCTGTCCTTTCTCCCTTCCTCTCTCTAAAATCAATTATTTTTTTTTAATTTTAAAAATTGGTTTATTTTGCTTAGAGACAAGGAGACAACTTTAGAGCACATTAGTTATGTCACCATTGGGGGCTGAAGGTACATAGGAGTCTATGTGCTATTTTTTGCAACTTCTTCTGAGTCTATAATTATGTCCAAATAAAATGTTGTGTTGGGGGGGAGGGGGATGACATGAAAGGGTGGTTCCCAGACCCCTTTGGCATCAGCTGGGAACTTGATAGAAATGTAGAATCTCAGGCCCCATCCCAGATCTAAATTAGAATCTGCATTTTAATAAGAACCTTAGATTATTAATATGCACATTAAAGTTTAGAAGCATTAATATACAAGAAGCCAAAGTGATATTCATGTATTTCTTATTCTTTCAAAAAACAGTTTCTTCATTTTTGTTTCAAAAGGTTATTCCAGAGGCTTAGGGCCCAATTCATTAGTATGCAACCAGTTCAGTCACACTGGGTACTGGCCCAAAGGACTTTCTCCCCCCATGAGGTTTACAGTTTGTCTTGAAATTCTTAATTTTATCTTTGCCTTTTTGTCTTGTAAGTGAAGTCCTATGAGCCCACAGAGCATGCACTAGAAGCTTGGAGCCTCAGCTCACCTAGTAGCCCCCGTCCCTGCCTCACTGGGATGGGCTCCCAGCTGCCCTGGCACTTTGGGACCTCTTGGCCTCCACTCTCCTGGTCCTCATCTGGCGATTGCTACTGACCTCCAGTTCCAGTGGAGGTCTGTGCGTAGACACAAGGTTGTTGCTGCTCTCTGAGACATCTCAAGGCAAGGTGTGACAGCAGACATCCTCATTTCAGACTGGCAGGGCTATAGGGTTTTCACAGGTGACTGGTGGTCAGAGAGCTTCTTACCCACCAAAGTCCAGGTACCTAGCACATTCTGGCATGGAGGATTCAGTACCCTCATAGGGTTGCCTATCCACTGTGAGTTCCCATGGGCAGTGGGACCAAGCAAGGAGAGTTGCCTGGCGTGACCTCTCCATCTCCTGCCAGGATATGGGTCTGTCTAGAGGCTGGGGGAAGGAGAACCTACCAGTCAGTTGGTGGCATGTGTGCTTAGTCACAGGATGGGGACCTGTGATAATCTGCACTTGCCAGGCTAGGGTCCCCATGCTTGAGGACACAAAACATTAAATAGCCAATAAAAACACCATTTCAGATTGAGAGAAAGACTGTAGAAGAAAGGACACACTTTCTACTTTACTTTTTTTGTTCTCTGAATAAGGAGCACCACATCTTCATTTTGTGCTTGGTCTGGTGTAAGGCCAGTGGCTATCACCTTCGTGGCCAGGCAGGTTCATATTGGATTCAGGAAGACAGACAGTAAAGGAACTGTGGAGCCAGAAAATGGTGGGCCGTTCCGTTTATTAGAGTCTCGTAATGGTAGAAGAGCAAACAGGCAGGGAAACTGCTTCCCTTTCTCTCAGGGTTCCCAAACCCCAATTTGGTCTCCAGTTCTACAACCTAGGCTCATTCTCCAGACTCCTAGGCTCCCACTCTTCTGCAAAACAGGCTAGGAGATAAAACCCCTTCTCTAGCAAACAATAGCAAACAGTGGCCCCTCCCAAGCAGAAAGCAATCTGCAATTTGCAATCTGCTGCCCTGAGGGCAAGCACCACAGCCTTCCATAGACTATACTCACATGGCATGGCCCCAATACAAGTGAGCAAACCTAAAAAAAAAAATTTGTCTACCCAAAAGTCTGGCAAATTATATAATCAGTGTTACAGAGGCCATTGGGAATCAAAAGATGAACTTCTAACACCTGCATGGCAAGTACATGGGCATTCATTACAAGATGGCTCCAGGAAGCCTTCAGCAACATAAGGTTCACTTATTCCTCTCTTTAAAGGAAACTTTCCACCATAGAAAATATACAGCTTGCAAAAATTAGGAGATATTTCAAAATGAATATGAAGCAATAAAATATCCCCTAATATTTGTGAGCAGTTTATGTAGGTATTTTCCCCACCGAGGAAGAAAGAAGGGCGTAGCCACCAAATGTGGAATAGCAAAAACTTTATTTAGTAGAGCACATCCAGACAAGGCTCTCTGGTCTGCAAAACGGGCCAGAGAAGTCGTGCTGCCTCCCCTGTTTGGGGGTAATTTATAGCGTCCATAGGGTGGTCGGGTTGATATAATGTGGCGAAATTTCATTGGCTGACAGACAGTCATTCTTTTTCAAAGGGCTCCAGCCCATTTCTTTTTGGTGGGCATGGGTGTGGGAGGTTCCACTCAAATTTCCTGGGCCTGGTTCCTCACGTGACCTTCCCCCATTGCCAACCGACCTCACAATGTATAAGCCTGCACCAAGCACTGTAAGCACAAATCTCCCAATTCATTTTGTTTATACCTAAGACTCAATTGCACTTCAATATTTTCTAAATTTTAAAAAAGATATATTAGCAATAACTCTTTTCCCACTTTTAAAAATTAAAATTCCTGAATGGCAGAATATGGAAAAAAAAAGTGGGACTTTGGAATAAGTCTGGGAAGAAAGAATGAGAAAGGATTTAAAATTTTAGAAACTATATTTATATTCCTATATATTTAGTTATTCCTTAATCCATTCATAAAATAATTACTCAGAACCACTCCCTAAAGGTCACTACTGAACTTAATCCAATTTTCTCTGAAGTATTTTTGAGATCTTATACCTTTTCCATAAAAAATTTGAGAGCCCTGCCTTTTTCAACTCTTTCTCATAAGTAATTTATTATCAAATAAAAAAGTGATATTCAGAAATAACATACATGATTTATTCTTCATTGCCTTGTTTCTCTACCCTGGGTAGTAGCAATCTTCCTTTTACTTACATATTTTACCTTGAACTTATTAATATTTAGCATAGCTCATGTATAACTGAGGAGAAAGCAAAAGTTTAAAAGTTATTTTGTCTTGCAATGTGCTCTCACAGAGTTGGTTTAATAGGATAAATGCAAAGTTTTATCTCTAATAATGACCATATTTTAATATCATTAATACATATAATTGTGGCTAGGAGGAGTTTATAAATAAAGTTCTTAATAATAGTTGTTTCAGGGTATGAAATTAAAGGTGATTTTAGTTTTTTCTTTCTACTTCTCTGTACCCTCCCAGTCTTGTCGGCAGTGAATTTTAAGGGAACATTAGCAATATTACATGATAGGGCCCGAATGCCTCTGATACTCATTATTCTTTAACATAAACTACTTGGATTTTTTTCAGAAATGTAATTTGATCTTTTGGATACTGCCACAAGTTCACTGACAAGACTGATGAAGCTAAGTGTGAACTTCCACATTTAAGGGATGGTAATTCATTCAATAGCCCAATTAAGTCACCACCTGATAATTCAATTCATTACAACATATCAGACTCCAAATACTCAATTAATTTACTCTTCTGCTCTACGTGAGCATACATATCCTGTCCTTGTTAAGTGAATCATGAAGTTTGCTTTTTTAAAAAACAACAACTACTTTCCACATTATGTTGTAGGACAGTGATTTGAGGCAGCCTAAAATCTACTTATATTTTCAATAGAAAATTTCTTGACTTAGAATCATAGAAAACCTACCATAATAAAGTTATTCAGTATGTATGTACTAAATAATTGTAGCCGTTAGTTTTTCATCCTTTCAACAGCTTTCACATACCTTCTATCTTCCCAGATTATTTTCTAGACAGATTTTTTTTTGGGGGGGGGGGGGCATGGGCTGCTTTATTTAAGGGCTCATGACAAACAGTTGTCCCAGACCCAGGTCCTCCCTCTTCTATAAAAGCAACTAAACGTGAACCAGGGCCACCCCGCCCGGGCCCAGGTGAGGGGTCTATGGTTTTAAATCCCAGGCCACAGTCCTTGGAAGGCAGAGGGGGGCTGGCAGCGCAGTTCAAATGGGCAAGTTGCTGGGGAGGTGGCTGAGGAGGCTGGAGAGTTCCGAGGAAATCTCTGGTGCCTGCCCTCACTCAGGGTGCCAGGACACTGGCCCCTGGAGAAGCCAGGACTCTAGAGCCAGGGGGGTCAGGGGCGGAAGGAGGGAGCAAGTCAAAGGCTTTTGGGGCCAAACTTCAGGCCCTAGGGCCCAGGACCGCTCAACCTCACCCCCTGCCCGTGAGCACACTGCCATGGCCACACTTGCAGCTACAAATTCACACCCACACCCTCTACCCACACCCACACGGCTGCAAGGGCCCTGGACCCACACCCTGGACCTCAGGAATGTCTCTGGATTGGTACCCAGTGGGCCAGTCCACCGCAGCACGCTGCCAAGGGGGTGGGTCTTCTGCACTGCTACTGATTAGCTGCCTCACAGGCGTCTATCCAATCGCTATACACGTCCACTGGTTCTGACAGATATGTGATGGGCGTCTGGAATTCCTCTAGGCACACAGTACAAGAGATGACTCCGGTGTAGGGCACGGTCCCTTTTCACCTCACAAGATTTCTCATGGTTGCAGAAGGGGCATGTGAACTGGGTCTCTAGGGTGCCTGCCATCTTCTTCTTTGGAGGTGGCTTCCGTTTTTACTTTCTGCACCCCATGCTGGCAGGAGGGCAGACCTGCAGTCGCCCTGCCTCGTTGTAACAGCCTCGTTCACCCAGGAGACAGTGACTTCTAGACAGAATTTAAACTATAAAATGAAAGGGCATGAGGCATAAGTATGTGAGCTTGTACCACTGCTTATTAGGCTAGATGTTGAGAATTGTCCAGCAATTTTCAACTTTCTTCATCTCATGGCACACATAAACTAGTTACTAAAATTCTGTGGCACACCAAAATAACATATGTATTTAGCTGATCTGACAAAAAATATAGATATAATTTTTATTCATAAACACCAGATGGCTATTCTTGCATTGGCTATTGACATTTTTTAATTTGACAATCTAAAGGAAAAGAGGTCAGTGCCCCTAAGGAGTCGGGTATTGCATGTTTTAAAAGTTCTTGAGGCACACTGGTTGAAAATCACTGATCCGGTCTAGTGATTCTCAATCCTTACTGCACGTGAGAGTCATCTAGAGAGGGTTTTTTTCTTTTTTTTTCTATTTCTTTTTCAAATTATAAGAGAAAGTTTATTTAGAAAGTCACAGAGGTAGCAGAAGTGAGCCAGTTGGCTGCACTAGCTTAGGAAACAAGTTACAGAGGCAGAAAAGGGCCACTGGAGTTTAGGAGGGAGAAGGGCAAAGGTCAGCTCCTGGAGGGGTAGGGGAAAGTGAGGGCGTGCCCCTGAGAGGGAGAGCACACTGAGACCCACCCAGGATCAGTGAAATCAGAATCTTAGGGTGGGGCTTGGGCATGGTATCTATTTTATGTACTAGTCACCCACTCAAAAGAATGCTTTTACATATTTTAAATCATTTAATACTATACTTCATGACAGCTTCGTTTTTACCTGTAAGAAATTCAGGCTTATTGAGGTAAATTGAAGTATGTGGTAGGTCTAGGATCACACCAAGCTGAGTCGCAGCCTGTGTTATGCCATGCCATCTCACAACCCTTCAAACCATCATTCCGGAGCCTTGAGCAGTGCCACACAATTCCTGGTATGGCAGAATTCTACTGGACAAGATATAGCCAGAAATGGACAAATGCAGAAATTACAGACCAATGTAAATAGGAGAGATGACAGAAATCTTGTAAAAGACACCGTGAAGTGATTAAAATTAAGATAGCATGGCCAGGCTGGTGATGATCAGGATCCTGCAGTCATTTATTGAGTGTCATTTTATAGAAAACTAAGGCACAGAGAGGTTAAGTAACTTACGCAGGGCCACACAACGAGTGAGTCACAGGGAAAATATCAGAAATGAGAAAATGTGACAGCCAATTCCATGCAACAGGAATATAGGGAATGAGCAAAGATATCTGCCAACTTGATGATCAAATTCACCAATCTCTATTAAGGCCATGTGGACGTAAGATTTGTCCAAACCTGTAGAGAATTGTTAAGAGTTTATTTGAGCCAAACCAATGATACATGCTAGGGAGCAAGATCTCAAATGCTCTGGAGAGTAAGAATTTTATAGTTTCTTTTACACATTTGAAATTAGGAGGAAATGTAAGGAAGATTACATGAGGATAGGCAATATAGAGGTGGAGAATAGATTTCATAATAGTTAAGGTTATGTGCTCATTGAGGGTGGTCATGCTTTAGGAGGAGGAATTAGTAAAAAGTGGTCACATATTAGAAGGAGGGGTCTGAAAGGAGGCATTTCAAAAGTTTGTTAACCTAGATCAGGCATGGCCAACATACGGCCCGTGGGCCGGATCCGGCCTCTGTAAAGAGTTTATGTGGCCCGTGATTAAATTTTTAATATTCTTCGCTACTTTAAAATCTCAGCTACTAAGAAGCGGAAGTGTCTTTGATTATTGGAAATTGAGATATTTAAGAAGATAGTGATACGCAGAAAAGAATTCCACGTGTGACTAATCTAGGGTTAACTTCCAATAATTGGTCAAATGTATTTGCGATACTTCTTTATTTTTTAAAAAATTCCGTTACAAGGATTTACAACTTTTGTACTCATCTGTAGTCAATATGAACTGTTTGACATTTAGCAGCAATGTAAAACCCACATTCTAGTAGGCGGAGTTTGCCAATACGCACCCAAGGTCAAACAATTTGTTATTTTTGTGGTCAAGTGTGCTGAATCAAGTGGCATTGTAGCATAGACAATAGCTGCAGTTGATAACTGAAAACGTGTCCAGGCTGTTTGTAAAACGAAATAATTGTTTTATTTACAATACAACCCCTTCAAGCTCATTCTATTAATTAAATATTGTTTCAACTGATTGCAATACAGTTTGGATATTTATATGGTATGTAATTATAATTTTATTAAAATAATATTGTATATTAAAATTTTTTTCACTTACATTTATTCATAAATAAATTACATAATAAAATTTTGTTTACTAAACAAATCATTTTTGTATTTAACATTTTTTAATTTTAATATTTCATCTGGCCCATGAAAAAAGTTTTCTTTCTAATCTGGCCCAGGGGCAAAAACTGTTGGCCACGCCTGACCTAGATGCACAGAAATAATAGACAGGGCTTGCTTAAGGCAAAGATAACCCTTTTATAAAGAAGTTATATGCAGCTCAGACTGTTAGAGCATCATCCCAATACGCCAAGGTTGCTGGTTCAATCCCCGTCAAGGCACATACAAGAAGCAACCAATGAATACACTAAGTGGAACAAAAAAAATCAGTGTTTCTCTCTATCTCTCTCTTCCTCTCCTTCTCTCTTTTTTCTCTCAAATCAATAAGTAAAACATGTTTTTAAAAAAGAAGTTATATGTTTGGGGCATGACTACCCACCATGACTTGCACAGTTAGGAATTCATAATTAATAACCCTGTGCATTTACCTTCTATAAAACCCTATTTGTTATCCACAGTCAATTGTGCAAAATGAAGACCTCTTCCTAAAGAAGCTGAACTTGATTATTAGTATAGTCTCATGGTAATTAATATGCATGGTAAGTCTCATGCATATTAATAAAATAGAAATAGCTGACAATTAGAGAATTAAAGTAGAAGCAAGATGAGATTTTAAAATTAGAAAATGATGGGATTGAATGTTTTTAAAAGTATATTCCAATTCTGGAAGAGTCTATAAATGTCTTTGCTTGCCAAAGTTTTGCTTTGAAAAGTTAGAAAAGTTTCATAAAATACACATATGAACCATAAGGACAAGGCTTCCAAGAAGGGGAAAGTAATCTCTGGTTTGGGTGTTCTAATTCTGCAATCTGCAGAACTTTGTCTGAATTTGAATATCAGGTCAGTTAATTTTATTTCCTTTGTTACATACAAGAAAAAACAATTTATATACTACCATATTCATTTGTACAGCTGCTCTGAGTTCATAAACTAGAAATCTCCATCCTACCTAAGTATCAACAGAAGGCAGAGAAAAACCCTGTTCAAAATATATTGGTGTTGGCAGATGGAAAGGTACAGTGCTAGGTCGACAGAATACCTAGTGGAGAATCTGGGTTTGATTACTTGTATTTGATGAGATTTTCAAATTACTTTTAAAAGTTCATCATAAGTGCCTGCCTGAATTAGAGGAGGCATCTCAAGGGACTCCTGTTGTGTTTTAAGAAATCTCCTTTGGAGCACAGGTGTCTTGTCCTCAGAAAGGAAAGTGTCCTTTGAAGATTACAGGTAACAATTTCTATCTTGTCTCCAATAGGACCAGAATGGGGTGGAACCACAGGATTAGACAGCCCCTGGCTATTGCCAAGGGGCCAATTACTATATTTACAGCTAACTTAATGGGATCCTGAGTAACATCATTAAGGGCACAGCAAACTCTAAATGATTATAAAGAACCTTGTGAAATTCCCCTGGTATCTATGGCTGGTCTACCTCCCTTATCTAATACTATCTGTGTATAGATGAACTGGAAATGAAAATTGTGTAACTAGTAACTTCTAATTGAAAGAAATCTAATTTAAGTCTCTATACTACTGCTCTTTACAAGTATGTCTTAATTCACTCCTTCAGAATCTAAACTATTTATTGCTAACTGCTTTGGAACTCTGAAGCTCAATCATCATTAGGTTTTGTAACACCTACTTGTGCTAAGTGAAATAGTATTTTAAAAATTCAATTTAGAGACAACAGTTTTTGTTTGGAGAATTCTGCAACTTCTTAAGAGATGATTCAGTGTGCCAAACAAAATGAGGTTTTTATTAAAATGCAAATTCTTGGACACTCACTAGACTTACTACATCTAAACTTTTGAGGGCTAAAGCCCAGGGACCTAAATTTTATTTTATATTATGTTATGTTATTTTATTTTAAAATTATAAGAAAAGTTTATTTTAAAAGTCACAGAGGTAGCCTAGACTGGGCAGTTCAGTTGGTTAATGCATTGTCCTGATGTGACAAGTGTAAGGCCAGTGGCCGAGGCCAGCAGGCTCACTCTGGATTCCGGCAGACAGTAGAGAAACTGCGGAGCTGGAAAGTGTCGGCCATACCCCTTTATGGGAGGCTCACAAAGACAGGTAAGCAAATAAACAACAAAAGGGAAAGAGCTAATAAACAAAGGAAACGCTGCTATTCGCAGTGAGGACAAGGGAGCAGGGAAAACTGCACCTCACGGTGTTGGGAGAGCGATCTGGGAGAATCGCAGCCCAGGATAAGCACCCATAGCCTTATATAGGCTATGCATACGTGCCTCTGCCAAGTGCTCACATACCAATCAGACAAAGTGCTTGCAGCTGGTAACCCCACAAGCAAGCCTAACACAGCTACCCCACAAGAGGGTTGTGGGTTCGATCCCTGGTCAGGGCACATACAAGAATCAACCAACGAATGCATAAACAAGTGAAACCACAAATCTATGTTTCTCTCTCGCTCTGTTTCTCTGTCTCCCTTCTCCCTTCCTCTCTCTCTCTCTAAAAATAAGAAATTAGAAAGTCACAGAAGTAGAAGAAGTGAGTAGTAGTAAAAGAAATGAGCTCAGGAAACAAGTTAAAGAGCCAAAAGAAAAGGCCTTGGAGCTTAGGAAAGAGAAAGGGAAGGGTAACAAGCCTGAGGCAAGGAGGGGACGATGGGAGTGGCGCCGTTATGCTTCAGGGACCGAGAGCACCCAGAGACCTAAATTTTAACAAGCTCCCAGAGGATTCTTATGTACTTTAACGTTTGAGAATTTCTGCCCTACAATATCACAAACCCAAAGCTAAAAATTACTTGTTACTACCAAATGTAAAATGTTGAACTTCTAACACAAGTTTAATTGACTATATGAAACCAGCACTTCTTAGCATAAGAAAAATTCCAGCCACAATTTGTCTTTCTCATATTCAGGGATGTGATTCAGCATCATTATAAAAAATCTGGCCCAGCCTGTACAGGCTGCTGGTAACAGGTTCCCTTTCCTCCCACCATGCACACAACTAGTAACATAATTGGTACATTCAGAATTAGTCACTATCTTTCTCCTTCGTCATGGTACTCTCTTCTCTTCTCTAAAGTAAGGACAATATTAATTTGGGGGTAACTCATAAAAACCAGTATACTTTTCCTTTACCAATATTTTAAAATTTATTTTTCTTTTCAGTGTATTTATTGGCTGATAGGCACAAAAACTTGTCCTGATGATTGTAAACTTCTTTGACTTCCTAACAAATACTATGCTTTAAAATAAGACTCATGGTCTGACCTATGGTGGTACAGTGGATAAAGTGTTGACCTGGAACACTGTTACCTGTTCGAAACCCTGTGCTTGCCTAGTCAAGATACATAGGAGTTGATGCCTTCTGCTCATTCCCCCTTCTCTCTCTCTCTCTCTCTCTCCTCTCTAAAATGAATAAATAAAATCTTAAAAAAATAAAATTTAAAAATTAAAAATGAAAGAAATAATATACATAAGTCTATCTAAACTAATAAAATTACAAAAAGGGGGGGAGGGAAATTGGCTTTAGCAGGCCAAGAAAAAGATTGTATCTTTAAGGTATGTAAGGTGAGGCTACCATCTCAGGCACTCGAGAATGCTTCACCAAATCCAAAACATAACGAGTCATATCTTGGGCAGAGAATATTTCAGACTTTTGATAGTCTCCAAAAGGGACCTGAAAGCTTGTAAAACCATTTAAGAATTGATAATATAAGAATTTGTTTGTTTTCTTTTAAAGTTTCCATGCTCATTTGCTTTTCAGAAAGAAATAAGAGCCAGTACAAATGCTTGATGAAAACAACATTTATCTATCTCACTTAGCTCATGCAGAATCTGGAAATTGGAACATACCTGTTAAAAATAAAAAGTCCAATTGCTGAAGCACTAGAAATCTTTCCTAATGGAAATTCTCCCAATCAGATACCATTCAGCCTGGCTCTATTAGCATCACTTCTCAAAACGCAGAAATCTGAAGTGGGATGATTCATAACAGCTGGTTCCCACCAACTGCTGTGCCACGTTCAGGAAGCTGGTTGTCAATGCATAGTAGGGTGTCACAACTGTCCAGGCAGCTCTGGTTGAGAGGTGGTAGGCTTGTAAGAGAAGGGGAGCGTCTACAGACAGTAGCTTAGTAAATGGTTCTTTTTGCAAATGCCTGTATTTTGACTGTGATGCAGAGAAGGCTCTAGTTAAATGCCATAGTGCAGAGGGATCCTTTCCTATCCAGGGAAGGGATATAAGAAATAGGGCTGACCTGGCCGGTTGGTTCAGTGGTAGAGTGTCGGTTGGTCGATTCCCGGCCAGGGCACACAGGAGAGGCGCCCATCTGCTTCTCCACCCCTCCCCCTCTCCTTCCTCTCTGTCTCTCTCTTCTCTTCCCCTCCTGCAGCCAAGGCTCCATTGGAGCAAAGTTGGCCCGGGCGCTGAGGATGGCTCTGTGGCCTCTGCCTCAGGCGCTAAAATGGCTCTGATTGCGGCAGAGCGACGCCCCAAGATGGGCGGAGCATCGCCCCCTGGTGGGCGTGTGGGGTGGATCCCAGTTGGGCGCATGCGGGAGTCTGACTGCCTCACCGTTTCCAACTTTGGAAAAATATAATACAAAAAAAAAAAAAGAAAAAGAAATAGGGCTATGGCCCATTCTGAGTTTATAGTCAACATATAAACTGAATAAAGATAGAAGACATTGAAGTTGTTGAGAAATAATAGATTTGCTGGGATAAGATGATGAAAAAGGAAATTGACTAGACTTATAGAGAACTTGTTTCTTTCTACCAGAGATGTTTAAAGTTAATTCTACTATACAGCTACAATAATCATGACAATGTGTAGTATTGATGAAAGCAGTGACATATAGATCAAATATGGAACACGCAAATATGGAACAGAGAGCTCAGAAATAGACCCACATAAATGCTTAGAGTCAACAGATTTTTGACCTAGGTGCAAAGGCAATTCAATAAAAAAAAAAAGGTCATCTTTTTAATAAATGGTGAAAATCTATATGCAAAACAATGACCCTAGACACATATTTACATGTTATCTAAAAATTAACTGAAAATGAGCCACAGACATAAATGTAAATCACAAAATCTTTAGAAAAAAACATAAGGGAAAATTTTTGTGACTAGGCAAAGAGGTCTTAGATATAAAACCAAAAGCACTATCCATTAAGAAAACTGATAAATTAGACTTCATCAAAATTAAAAACTTTTTTTTTTGCTCTATGAAAAGGCATGTTTTGCTCTGCAAAAGACACTTTAAGAAAAATTTTAAAACAAGCCACACACTAGGAGAAAATATTTTCAAATCATATGTGACAAAGAACTTGTATTCAGATTATATAAAGAATTTTCAAACTTAACAATATGAAAACAACCCACTTTAAAAATAATGAACAAAAGATCTGAAAAGATACTTCAACATAAAAGATATAGGATGGCAAATAAACACATAAAAAGATACTCTACATCATTGGTTGTTATGGAAATTCAAATTAAAACCACAATGAGATACTAATATATACCTCTAGAATGACTAAAATTAAAAAAAAACAATTGACAGTTTGAAGTGCTGGTAAATATACAAATAAACCCAAACTCTCAAATGTAAAATGGTGTAGGTGTTTGGAAAATAGTTTGGCAATTTATTATAATACTAACTATACACTTACTATATGCAGTTATTCCCACTCGTAGGTAATTGCACAAGAGAGATAAAACTTATGTTTCCATAAAAACAATTTGTGAATGGCCACAGAAGATTTATTTAGAACCATAATGGCGAACCTTTTTATAAAGACCGCCCACTTTTGCAGTGCTGGTCAACCTGGTCCCTCCCGCCCACTAGTGGGGGTTCCAGCTTTCATGATGGGTGGTAGCAGAGCAACCAATGGCACTGTGATTGGCCCACCATGAAAGCTGAAATGCCCACTAGTGGGTGGGAGGGATCAGGTTGACCAGCACTGCAAAAGTGGGCGGTCTTTATAAAAAGGTTCGCCATCACAGATTTAGAATCATTAAAAATCAGATAAATAGTCTGACCAGGCGGTGGCGCAGTGGATGGAGCGTTGGACTGGGATGCGGAGGACCCAGGTTCAAGACCCTGAGGTCACCAGCTTGAGCGAGGGCTCATCTGGTTTGAGCAAAAGCTCATCAGCTTAAGCCCAAGCTCGCTAACTCGAGCAAAGGGTTACTCGGTCTGTTGAAGGCCCGCCGTCAAGGCACATATGAGAAGGCAATCAATGAACAATTAAGGTGTTGCAAGGTGCAACGAAAAACTAATGATTGATGCTTCTCATCTCTCCGTTCCTGTCTGTCTGTCCCTCTCTCTGACTCTCTCTCTGTCTCAGTAAAAACAAACAAAAAAAAAAGAAAAGAAAAAAAAATCAGATAAATAGAAATGTCCTCCAACTGGTGTCTAAACAAACTGTATAACATTCATACAATGAAATACTATTCAGCAATAAAAAAGGGACAAACTACAGCAATATGCAACAACATGAATGAATCTCAGATGCATTATGCCAAGGGGAAAAAACCAGACTGCAAAGGCTAAATACCGTATGATTCCATTTACATGATATCTGGAAAAGGAAATTGCAAGGACAGACAGCAGATTCACTGTTTACCAGCAGTGAAGAGTGAAGGGAAGAAGGTCAAAGGAACAGCATGAAGGATTTGGGGGGAGGGGTACTAGAACTGTTCTGTTTGTCAAATGTATAAAACTAAAAGTAAATTTTACTATATATAATTTAAAATTTAAAGAGTTTATTCTGAGCTAACACTTAGCTATCTTACAATATACCTTCTGGAAGAATTGTCATTGCAAATCAAAAAAATGCTTTCAAATTTTCTGTTTTTAATATTTTTTTAGATTTTTTTTTAGTTATTCATTTTTAGAGAGAGAGGAGAAAGAGAGAGAGAGAAGGGGGGAGGAGCAGGAAGCATCAACTCCCACATGTGCCTTGAGCAGGCAAGCCCAGGACCTAGAACTGGGGACCTCAGCTTTCCAGGTTGATGCTTCATCCACTGTGCCACCACAGGTCAGGCCAAATTTTCTGTTTTTAGAGTAAATTTTCAATGCCATGTTTCTATTTTGGAAAATATTCAAAAATAACATATAATTGATATATTCAAACCTATATGCTTATAGTGAGTATAAAAAAAATAAGTTAATTTTAAAACTACAAGATAAAAAAAATGTTTTTTTAAATTTTAGGAAACTAAAAATGAAGCAAAGATACTAATCAACTCAAGACCTACATAGGATGGACCTCTTGCTCCAAGCATTTGTCAGCATTTGATAGAGCTAAATCATGCCGCTTGGCTTTCTAGACTATTGATGTTAGTACAATGTGCTGACTCCAGTACAATTTTTTTCACAAGGGGTCAGAGTCATAATAGATTATTAACATTTTGGACTGCTGTTTTTTGTTTGTTTCTTTGTTTGTTTTTAATGTGAATATCCCTGTTAGAGGCTAATGCTACACTTTAAAAATTTTAAGATATAATTGACATATTCTCTAAGTTTAAGGTGTATAACATACTGATTTGATACATTTATACTGAATATGGGGCTAATACCCTTTGAAGGTAAATCAAATCATACATTATATTTTTTATAATTTTTATGTTTTCTCTGTTGAAGAATATTGAAGAAAAATAACACAATTCAAATAACTTACGTGATTTAAGTCACCTAAAGTCACTTTACACATATTCAAAGTAAGGAATAGAGGGATGGAATCAGAAACAGAGCAGTTCCACTTAGTCTCAGTCAGTGGCCCTGCTTTCAAGATCAGATTACAGATCATCAAACACATTCTGTTCATTAGTCATTGTTAAAATTCATTTCCCATAACAATTTGAGTGGGGGGGGGGCATTATCACTTTAAGTACTATTCAATATCAGCCCTTGGAGACAAATGAGTTCCTTTCCTTTTCTAGTTATATAATATTCCCTGGGATTGAACTGAAATTTTAATCTATTTAGGATGAACAATATTCAATGTACACCCAGTAAACTTTATTCAGTATGTCACTACTATCATAGTGATCGTAGTGAGTAGCAATGATCTCTTACTCTTAAATGCATTTTGCAAGTAAGCCCTTAAACATCACACTGTTCATGATCTCCACTATTAGTACCCTATTTCAAACTCCCAAGTGATGTAGAGCCTTCTTCAAACTTAGGTCTCCCTGCTTACTCTCCCTAAATTATCTGTTGTTACCTGAACATTTCAGGCTCACCATTTACTACCTAAAATACCTACTTCATGTCATAACATACTCAATAAATGAGGTGTGCAAGTCAACACATCTCCGCTGGTGTACACTGAGAGTAAATTCAATGCCTAAGGAGCAGCTGTTTACAGTATTTACCTTTTTCCTCCCACTCCAAAACACAAGTTTGAATGCAAGTGACTGGGTGTGATGTT
Organism: Saccopteryx leptura; assembly: GCF_036850995.1. Taxonomy (NCBI): domain Eukaryota; kingdom Metazoa; phylum Chordata; class Mammalia; order Chiroptera; family Emballonuridae; genus Saccopteryx; species Saccopteryx leptura. Next base: position 152,989,961 of record NC_089506.1, on the reverse strand, counting down.
CCTATTGAGATATGTACAGGGACACATACACCTCAGATATAAGATACCTGCAGTAACATGGCCTACCATAGCCATGATTCTAACTGGGAAGAGCGGGTGCAGCCCTTACAGTGGGCATGATTTACAAATATTCCCCAGTTTTTTTTTCCTTCTCCTCCCATTTCCTCATAACTTTCCTCAGAAAACTTGTCCAATTCCATGCCTCCCACTATTATCTCAAAGAGATGGACTCTGAAGGCCTAAGCGCCACATTTCCAAATGCCTGCTGAATATTTCCATTCATATATCCTACCACTGTTTCTAACCAAAACCAGCTCCTTCTCCTGATTTCCTTATTTCTTTTCATATCAGTACTATCTGCTCGTAAACCAAACTTAAAGCTAGTAATTTTAGGTTCCTCATGCTCACTCACTTCTCATATCCAAATAAAGCTGCCATATCAGTCAGCTCTACTTTCACAGAGCTCTTCATATCCTGTCACAGACCTTATTACCTTTTGCCTTCTAATTCACCTTTCTCTTTTCCAGTATCCCCTATTCCAATCAATTACTCATATTGTTATCACTTGGATAGCCCTAACTTATGGATAACAATATGTCACTTCCTGGTCAGAAGCCTCCAAAGACTCCCCAATATTGAAAACTTTGCCTGAGCTGTGGTGGTGCAGTGGATAAAAGTGTCAACCTGGAATGCTAAGGTCACCTGTTCAAAACCCTGGGCTTGCCTGGTCAAGGCACATATGGGAGTTGATGCTTCCTGCTCCTTCCCCTTTCCCACTCTCCTTCTCTCTCTCTCTCTCTTATCTAAAAAATGAGTAAATTTAAAAAAAAATGTTTTTGTGGAGTAAAGACAGTCTCTTTAACAAATGGTGTTGGGAAAACTGAACAGGTACTTGCAAAAAAATAAAACTGGATCACCAACTTACACCATTCACAAAAATAAACTCAAAATGGATAAAAGACTTAAATGTAAGTCGTGAAACCATAAACATCTTGGAAGAAAACAAAGGCAGTAAACTCTCCGATATCTCTCATAGCAATATTTTTGCTGATTTATCTCCACGGGCAAGTGAAATAAAGGACAGGATGAACAAATGGGACTATATCAAACTAGAAAGCTTTTGCGCAGCAAAAGACACCATTAACAAAATAAAAAGACAACCTACACAAAGGGAGAATATATTGGCCAATATGTCTGATAAAGGGTTAATAACCAAAATTTACGAAGAACTTGTAAAACTCAACACTAGGAAGACAAACAATTGAATCAAAAAACGGGCAAAAAAAAAAATGAAAAGACACTTCTCAAAGAGGACATACATATGGCCAATAGGCAGATGAAAAAATGTTCAACATCATTAATCATTAGAGAAATGCAAATTAAAACCACAATGAGATACCACCTCACACCAGTCAGAATGGCGCTCATTAACAAAACACATAATAAGTGTTGGAGAGGGTGTGGAGAAAGGGGAATCCTCCTGCACTGCTGGTGGGAATGCAGAGTGGTGCAGCCACTGTGGAAAACAGTATGGAGATTCCTCAAAAAATTAAAAATGGAACTGCCCTTTGACCTAGCAATCCTACTTTTAGGAATATATCCTATGAATACCAAATCACTGATTCAAAAGAAGAAATGCACCCTCATATTTATGGCAGCATTGTTTACAATAGCCAAGATCTGGAAACAGCCCAAGTGTCCTTCAGTGGACCAGTGGATTAAAAAGCAGTGGTACATATACACAATGGAATAGTACGTGGACGTGAGGAAGAAGGGAATCTTACCTTTTGCGACAACATGGATGGACCTGGAAACTATCATGCTAAGTGAAATAAGCCAGGCAGAGAAAGACAAATGTCATATGACCTTGCTCATTTGAGGCATCTAATGAACAGTGTGAACTGAGGAACAGAACAGAGGCAGAAGAGAGATCAAAGGGACCAGAGAGAAAATGAACAGAGGGAAAGTGGAAGAGAAGATGGGATCAGAGAAGGGAAAGAGATTGGTGAAATTATATATACATAACACAGTGTGATAGAAAACAGGACAGCACATCATGGAGAGAAGGGGGGAAGGCATTGTGGGGAGGGGACAAAGGGAGGGCTGAAGGGAACACGGGGGTGGGGAGGAGAGATATAGTCAGTAGGACACTTGAATCTATGTAAACACAATAAATTAAAATCATAAATAAAAAAATAGTTTTGTTAAAAAAAAGAAAACACTCTTCACAATCTGTCCCCAATCCATTTTTCTGGCTCCATTATTCAGAACCACCTTCATGTGCCCCAATGCCATTTAAACCAGATTACTATCTATTCCCCAAAACATATTATGATAGCTAACAAACCACTGCTTATAAGATCCCTAAACTTAGAATGTGTTTCAATACTCTCATTATCACAGCTTCAAACCTTTTATGTCCCAATGCTTACTCTTCCATGACACTGTTCCCAATGCCCTGAGCTGAGTGTATTCTAGCAATCCAGAACTCCTACATCTCTGATTAGTGTTTGCATGCTACTTCTCATCTAATATCTCTTACTCTCATATCTTATATTCCTTACTACATAGTACTTTCATGTTTCTAATTAAGTTAATTAAGAAGTTATGTTACTTCTTAAATTTCCAAAATCCAAAGCAGCAACAAAATCTCCTACACAGTAAGCTATAACAGATCAATAGATCAAAGACATAATACTTGAATAAATAAATTATGGAAAACAAAATGGAATCAGGATGACTACAATTCTAATTCTCTAAGTAGAAACAGAAAAGTGTCTGTGTTCATATGTGTGATATATTTATTCTCTGCATTTCCTCATATTGTGTTCTAGAAACTATGTTATCAAGTAAGTGGTATTTTCCCATGGGAACTAGTGATATTATGGGGAACTGTGCTTTTGATCAAAGACTCATTATCAAATAAGTCATAGATATAAACAACATACAATAAAAGCAAGGATATGACAATTGTAAACCTTGAATTTAAAATTATATGGCTGTTTATAATGGGCACCTATGACTGTGTATATTTGTTATATCAAGCGTTCTAATATATTACAAATTATCTATGCCACACATAAAAATAGAATTAGCTTTCATAAATATCACTAAAGTCAAGAAATGATGACATCGGATCATTTACAACAACATGGATGGACCTTGATAACATTATACTGAGCGAAATAAGTAAATCAGAAAAAACTAAGAATTATAGATTCCATACATAGGTGGGACATAAAAATGAGACTCAGAGACATGGACAAGAGTGTGGTGGGGGGGGGGGTAGGAGAGGGAGGGGGTTGGGGGAGGGGAGAGGCACAAAGAAAACCAGTTAGAAGGTGATAGAAGACAGTTGGACTTTGGGTGATGAGAATGCAGCATAATCAAATGTCAAAGTAACCTAGAGATGTTTTCTCTGAACATATGTACCCTGATTTATCAATGTCACCTCATTAAAATTAATTTAAAAATATCACTAAAGTTAATATGTTAGCCATAAAAAAAACAATGTTGAATGGATTATTATTTTTTTTTTGCCTTCTTATTATTTAATTGTATATCTGGTGTTTGTGTAAAGGGAGTCATTCAAATGATTTGAGTTTTGCTTTCAACATCAACAACAAAACCAACTCCCAAGCTGCCACAAAAGTGGAACCAACCATTTCCTCATTATTTCCTTTATTGTGACAACCGGACATGGTCAGTAGAATTCCTCAGAACTTAGAGTCATGTTCAAACATATATAAGTGCTCTATGGGGAAAAGGAAATCTTAGGATCTGACTAGAGTCTGTCACTCACCCATTGGGTAATTCACAGCCCCTCTGAGCTTCATTTACCTCACAGATAAAATGAGTATAAAATAAGGCTGCCTCACAAAGTAGAGAAAAAATTCAAAGATGTAATATAACTTAATCACTTTTAAACGGTAAAGCCACATCAAGATAAGCTATTCTTTATCAATATTGTTCTTCATGTTGATGGCGTTTGGCCCACTGGTAGCCTGTTTAAAAGTGAAAAGCTAATAGGACGTTTTGTCCTCTCCGGTCTTCCTACCTCCTCAGTTTATTCAGAAACACACATGTTCCTTTTTAATACAAAACAGCAAGGAAACAAAGTTATGAGGTTACCCTTCTCATTATCAGTTTATTTAACAGTTTTCAGGGTACTCTGCACTATGCTGAAAAGCCATAAAAACAATTATGATATGGGAGAAAGGGACACTTCGGTCACTATACAACAATTCTGTGGACAGGACATTTTTTTAATAGGTACAGAAGGAGGGAGTTCTCTTGGTGTGTAGGAGCATTGAGCCTAAGTCTTTTGCTTTCAAAGGACATAAACTTCCTAGACACTGCTCTTCAAGAAGAGGAAGGCAAGAAATAGAAAGGGAACCAATCCCAGAAAGCTGTTCATAAAGTCTGAGTATCCCTGTCCTGGGAAGCCAGAGTTGTGTTTTCTTTTTTTTTTTTTTTTTTTTTTTTTTTTTTTTTTTTTTTTTTTTTTTTTTTTTTTTTTTTGCATTTTTCTGAAGCTGGAAACAGGGAGAGACAGTCAGACAGACTCCCGCATGCGCCCGACCGGGATCCACCCGGCACGCCCACCATGGGGCGGCGCTCTGCCCACCAGGGGGCGATGCTCTGCCCATCCTGGGCGTCGCCATGTTGCGACCAGAGCCACTCTAGCGCCTGGGGCAGAGGCCACAGAGCCATCCCCAGCACCCGGGCCATCTTTGCTCCAATGGAGCCTTGGCTGCGGGAGGGGAAGAGAGAGACAGAGAGGAAGGCGCGGCGGAGGGGTGGAGAAGCAAATGGGCGCTTCTCCTATGTGCCCTGGCCGGGAATCAAACCCGGGTCCTCCGCACGCTAGGCCGACGCTCTACCGCTGAGCCAACCGGCCAGGGCCAGAGTTGTGTTTTCTATACATCTGAAAGAGAGAGAGCTCTGCCCACCTAGTCTTCTACTCAGCCCAACAACGAGTAAAGAAGCGATTTTATCTGAGTTTGTTTCCATTTTGTTTGTTCACTTTTTTTTTTTAAAAGATACTACATATAAGTGAAATCATATGGTATTTTTCTTTCTCTGTCTGACTTACTTCAATTAGCAGAATACCCTCTAGGTCCATCCATGTTGTTGCAAATGATAGAATTACATTCCTTTTTATGGCTAATATTCCATTGTATATATGTATCACATCTTCTTTATCCATATTTCTGTTGATGAATCCTTGGGTGTTTCCACATCTTGGATATCATAAATAATGCTGCAATGAGCATATAAGTACATATTACTTTTCAAATTATTGTGTTAAACTTATAGATACAGAGAATAAATTGAGGGTCTCTAGATGGGAGGAAGGTTGGGAGAATAGGTGAAAAGGATTAAGAAATCCAAATTCCTGATTATAAAAATAGTTACAAGGATGTAAAGTACAGCATAGAAAATATAGTCAATATTTTAATAACCATGTATGGTGTCAGATGTGTACTAGACTTATTGGAGTGATGACTTCATAAAGTATATAGATGTCTAGCCATTATGTTGTACACCTGAAACTAATATAATGTTCTATGTCAACTGTAATTTAAAAATAAAATAAAACTTAAAAAAAAAAAGAAGGGATTTGACCTGGAGGTGTAGGGGATGCCAGGAGGATGGAGGGTACTTTATTTACTCCCAGATCACAATTTTTGAAATGAACCACCAGACTGTTCTAGGAGGAGAAAAGAACTTTGCAGACTATACAGAGGTAGGAGTCTAGGGTGGTATAGCTTCTCCAAGATTGAGAAGGGCCAGAGGCCCAAGTCCACTGTCCTTTTAGCTCCCCAGGGAAGTGGGATGATGGTGGTTGGTCCTGGTACCTTCCTCCAATGCTGCCAGTCTTGGCAAAGTTCTCAGATGAGCTATACCTTTCAGGAAATCATGTAGACATGATGACATATGTTTGGTGCCAATAGTGGCTAGGGAGAGTTTCAGCCTCCCTTCTGATAATTGCTAGCAGTGCCACCCTCAATCCCACTACCAAATAAATATTTTTTTTTATTCATTTTAGAGAGGAGAAGGAGAGACAGAGAGAGAGAAGGGGGGAGAAGCTGGAAGCATCAACTCCCATATGTGCCTTGACCAGGCAAGCCCAGGGTTTTGAACCAGCGACCTCAGCATTTCCAGGTCAATGCTTTATCCACTGCGCCACCACAGGTCAGGCCCCAAATAAATATTTAATCTAAATAAAACTGGCATGTTTGCTATATAAACCCAGTTTTAATTCAGGTTGTCTGGTTCCTCCCATCTAGATTCTACCCAATCCCAATTCCAAACCCTTCCTAAAGAGAACTTCCTGAGCTTCCAGTGGATTGTATCAGCAGTGATGGCCATAGACCAGTGAGGCCTCCCCATATATTCTAGGGCAGCGGTTCTCAACCTGTGGGTCGTGACCCCGGCGGGCGACCTAGGCGACCCCTGTGTTTTGGTCGTTCGACCCCGCCGGGGTCGCGACCCACAGGTTGAGAACCGCTGTTCTAGGGCCTTTGTAAGACCTGCGGATTTATTGTTCTACTACACTTTAAATTGGGGTTGGGGTGGGCTCAAAGCCAGATTTATCAATGATGATGGTGATGGTGATAATAAATAATGCAATGTGACATTTTTCACACTTAAGTGGAGTGGAGTAAAAAATAATCATGCATGATACAATATTTGTCCAGCTTAAACTGTGTTTTAGGCAGCAAATGTTTATATCCCTCCTACAGGTATTTCACTGTTATTCTATAAACATTTAGTGAAGTTCTTTTAAAACCATCAAGCTCTTACTTCATCCATATCCAAGGAAAGGAGGAGATTTTTGCACAGGACCAAGCATTCTTATAGGAGAGCAGTATAATGGTGCAGAGTCCAACACAATGAGGTAGGAGGCATCAAGGTGAACTTCAAGGAGAAAGTTTTCAGCTGGGAATTCTTCTTTTACAGAGCTTCTCTGCTATAACTCTATACGGATCAAAGTTCTCTTATCAAGACAGAAGCCATTGCCTTGTGTTGAGACACTAGTATAACCTTTTTTATAAGTGGCTTTAAGAAATAACTAACAAAACTATTAAGACAGGTATAAGACTAGATGGCCTTCTGTACTGGACATCACTAGAGCAGAGGTCGAAAATTAGAAAGCTGTGGGCTAACTAAAGCCCAAAGACTTTTAATGTTCACAAAATGTATATTGAAACTTTTAGTTAGTCAATAAATAAAAATTTTAAAAACCTGAAATTCCAAGCCTTTCTTAAAAAATGAGAAGATTGGACAACACTTGGACCCCTGTATCTTCACCTTGCAACAATCAGCTGCACCTGAAAACCACTGAGCCCTTCAAACACTGCCCAGTGCAGCACCTTCCGTTCTTGTGACATTGTGTCTGGCCTGCTCCACTCATTTTGGGTATGTCGTGGTCTGTGAAGTCATCTGAATTGGTGACCTCAGCTTGAAAGGATAAGTGAGAAATGGTCAATAATTATGCAACCAGGAATGAGGGGTGGCCTGGCATTTGTAGGCCAGCAAAGGCCTTGACATTCACAGGTCCTCTTCTCTGCTGTATGCTAGACATCAAAAATGAAATAGGCTGTCTCTTCCTTTTTGCCTTTTCCTTGCATTGACTTACCATGCAAAACTTTTTTCAGTTATTAAATCCAAATAATAGCTATTCGGTGTATATAGTGAACTAGAAGGACCCTTAAACTGCTGATTCAGACCCTGTCTCTCCTGGTTGTAATAAGTTAGGAAGTGTAAAAATGAATGAAGGAAATTGGAGTCAGGAAGCTATGGAGGGAAAGTTCACTCCTGGGAGCTTACATAGCCAGTAAGAAGGAAGATTTCTTCCCTGCTTGCCTTAGGATCAGCAACTGCTCTATACTTTCTGCCAATAAGAAACTGGCACAATTTCAAACTCTCCTTTTCTACTAACAGGCTCCTCTTCAAAACAACTCTCCCTAATTTCCTCCTGAACCCCGTTAAAAGCTGACCTCCTTTGTCTCTCCGTACTTGCCTATGGTTTGCCATAGTTTGCATGTCCCAAATTGCAATTCCTCTGCTATTCACAAATAAACTCATTTGCTGTTTGAATAATCTTTGCTGCTTAAATTTTAAGGTTAACAGCTAGTTGTTTGTAAATTAACAGTGTCTCAGTTTCCTCATTCATAAAATAAAAGTTTCACTTAAAATGATCAAGATCATTTTGAGTTGGCCTCTCCCCACTTATCTAGAATCTCCTTAGCCGTTTAGACTGTTTAAGTTTCACCACCACTCCAGACTTCTCCTTTCTTTGAATTTGTCAGCTTATCTCCATTACCACCCATATTAGCATTTATTAATTCTTAATTGCTTTGCTTTGTGTATGTTAGATCATTTGCCATATTAAATAGAAGATTCCTTTAAATAAAATATTATACCATTTAATTTTTAACCCCCCAGAGCAGTTTACACTTAATTGCCATTCAATGATATTTAAACTGAATAATAATACAGAAAATATCTATAAAATGGTGAACTTTCCAAAGAGCAACTTTCAACAGCCCTCTCAAAAGGAATTACTCTTATCAGTATCACAACTTGCCCATCTGATTCAGGCAGGTATAATGCGTACTATGCAACATTACTAGATTACCCTGGTAGATTACCATATTACTTTGTATATGGATATTGCTTCCTTCCATAGTCAAGAAGCTCTAAAGTGGAAAACTATAAACAGTAACTCACTACAATTTTCTATTGCCCATTAAAACATTGTTACCCACTAGAATAGGGCATTTGAAATTTTTTTCTACAATTAAGAAAAGAAAATGAATTACTAGAAAGTGGCTGCTGGTCAAATATTTGAAAACTACAGTGAAAACCACCCTGGCTCCTCCCCCACCCCGGATGTCATCAGAAGTTCTGAGTAAGAGAAGGCCACATTAAGATGCCAAGTGGGAGGGGATTTACCCACCTTCACAGGAAAAGAAGTGGGATACAGGTTTTACTTGTTCTGGTCAAACTCCTCCCCCTGACAAATAATTAAGGCTTTCGATATGTCGAAGGAAATACATCCCTATCAAAGTAAAGCATACACAGGTAAAAATAATCCAGATATAAAATTATTTTTTGACTGCCTTATTTTCTCTATTCAATAAATTTAAAACCAACACTTTAGTAAACTAAATTAACAATTGTTAATCATGTCTTAACAGCTAGCTAATTGTAGTGGTTTGAAGTTGAATCAATTTTTAAAATGTTCTCCTGTGATGTAACCAACAGTTAATACAAGTGTTTCCGTTTAGCCCATACTCTACGCAAGAACTAGTTTTGTAATTCATACTATGCACATACAATGTTTGAAAGTCTGAATCAAGTGGTAGTCCACTTGTGGGCTGAGGAAGGAATTTATTTAGGTGGGGGGCGGGGTGGAGTCATAAAAAAATCCCACTTGGACCTTTTTGGAAAATCTAGCCCTCTCCAATTTTAGTACGGGAAATACTGCCGATAAATTTTTCTGGGGAATCCCTGTAAAACGCAACAAGGCTTTACAATCTGAGGGAAACGACAAGCGTCTCAATATTTTTGAAAAAAATAATTTTAAATAACTGCCTTTCAACAATTTCAAGGCTTTCAATGGTTTATTTTTATCTGCTGTTTCTGATCACCCTGCTAATTCATCCTCTCTGACCAGGAGCCTGTCAGTCTAGCCACACACAGCCTCAAGAGGGCTCCTGATTCGGTTCCTCCTTTAGCCACGCCTACACACGGCGCACCGTGAGGAATGGAAAATATGCCCGGCCTCCGCACACCCTCGCACCCCCATCTCCCCACTTAACATCAATAGATAAAACCTCAGCTAGGTTTTCCCACATCCCTGTCAAATAAAATGGACAAAACTCAAACAGCACCAGAGAATGAGAGGCGTCGTTTCTTTTCATTTAGATGGAGGCTAGTTCTACTCTTCCACGGTCCTTTAAAAGAAGACACCACCCCCACCAAGAACGCCCCTCCAAAAAAGGGCACAAACAAGCCTGCCCCATGGCAATGTCAGAGGAACGCAATATGTTCCTATGGGATCACAACGGGGCGGGACGTGGGAAAGACCTTGAAGTCCATTTTCAATATACAATACTATAGCCCCCCACACCAAAAGCATTTAAGCCTTAGGGATGATGTTGTACTTAAGGTGTTCCTCACAACCTGACACAAACCTAAAGTCTAGTGTGGACTCGCGAATTTCAAGTTTAGAGTGAAAAGACTAAGAAGGACATCTCCCCCAATTCCATCTGTTCACCAGTACTAAACTGAGTTTTGAGCAGAAGCTCTCCAGTGACTCCACCTATTGCGTCTTCCCACACACGCATACTCCAATCTCCATAAAGCTTTCCGTGGCTGTCAGGAGACTAAGTCCTTACTCGGACACACATTTACGGTAGGAGTCCTCCTCTCTCAGGACCACCAGCTGCTCAGTAAGACTCTTCCCTATCCGCCACTATCTATCCCCCATGGGGCAAGGCTCCGACTCCAGATAATCAGACCAGGCAACTGGACAGCCAATTAGCTGGGTATCCCCCAAGCCTGTCTAGCCACTCGCGGCGGGTGATACAAGACGACCAGACGTGACGTAAGATGTGATTAAGTAGCGCGTCACCTCGACGTCAGCCTCTCACCTCTCGGACGTCCCGTCCGGAGACCAAAACTCCAGCGACTTTGGGCTCCGCCCCCGAGAGGGTGGCAGCCAGTGAGGGCAGGTCTGAGGGGAACAGGGCCAATGAGACGAGCGCGGGGCGGGGCGCGGGGCAGGAGGGTGGGGCGGGTGGCGGCGGTGGCAGCCCGAGGTCTGGCTGCGCGCAGTATATGACAGTACGTCAGCAGCGGGATGGCTGTAGCTGTGGCGGCGGCTGCAGAAGCCCGAGCAGCCGCGGCCGCAGTAGAGACTAGAGCTGGAGCGGCGTCGGCGGCGGCACCCCGGGGAGTTTAAGATGGCGGCAGGGGGGGCGGCGGGCCTGAGGGAAGCGCAGCGCTATGGGCTGTCGTGTGGACGGCTGGGGCAGGACAACATCACCGTACTGCATGTGAAGCTCACCGAGACGGCGATCCGGGCGCTCGAGACCTACCAGAGCCACAAGGTGAGCTGGCCAGGCTCGCGGAGGGAGCGGGTGCCCCTCGGCGCCCGGCCGCGCCTCCCGCTGCCCCGGCACCCGGCTGGCGGCTGAGGGGGCCGTGACTGGCCGCCGCTGCGGTCAGCGCTCGGGCGGCAGGGCCGGGCAGGGCCGGGCAGGGTCGCGGACGCCGCCGTCCTGGGCCAGCCCGGCGCTGGGGCGCTGAGAGGCGGGCGGGCGGACGGGCGGGCGGCCCCTGGCGGCGGGGCCGAGGCAGCCGCTGCTCTACCTTGGTTGCGCCGCTGCTGCGGGACTTTCCGACGGCGCCCGCGGGTTTTCTGGGTTTTTCAGTCCCAAAGAGGGAGAGAGGTACCAGAGAGACAAGTGAGATAACCACGCTTCTCACGGCCGGGGGCTTGGGGGGTGCGCTGTACCAGTAATGAGCCACGGAGAACCCGCGGGCACAAGCCATCCTCGTTTGGGGGACAATACGCTTAGGCAATGTGGCTTCGCAAAGACAGGGACACAGGCGGTCGGCGTATGGGACATGCCTTGTACTAACAGGGACTTAGGGGCATTGGGCACACCGTGGGTACTCTTAGAGATGGGGACACAGGCACTCTGCATATGGGGGGGCACAGGCGCTCCACGTAGGAGTGGGGAGGGGGACACACTCGTCCTCTGCACTCCCAGGGACTTGGGACACAGGCGTTTGCGTTCCCCGCGACGCACCAGCACCGCGATTCAAGGAGCTGCACACACCCAGCGCACTCCTAGAATTAGGACATCGGTTACTGGGGACACAGATTCGTGGAGGCTCCTCGTACCCGGCCTCGGAATTCAGGGACGTAGACATGGAAGGAAGGTGAGGGTGGAGGGAGGATATACCGTATCCCGTGTCTTACCCCGCCTTGCATTCCGGAGAGAGACCGTGGACACACAACTCGAGTTCAGCGAAGGCTGATGTAGGCACACATACGCTGCAATTGGAGTACAAACCCGGGAACACATTCTCACGGTGGGGGAGAGACTGCAACCAGGGTGCATGGGGAAGCCGTTAATGAACGAGGGAGACCGGAATGGACACAGTGCATGAAGGGAGGTATATACCATATGAGGACAGGTAACATTTACTCGGAGAAGAGCGACAGTTGGAGGGAGATATAACCCACAGAGCTTTCTGACAAATAGCACCATCCATACCAAGGAAACAGGCTCTAATGAACTGATCTCATAAAAACAGGCAAAGAGGGACACCAGTGCAGACTCAGTTATTCCGGTAAAAGTGGAGCTTTAACATCTGTTGAGCTCCCACTAGTGCCAGGCACTTTAAATGCATAGAAGGAAGACAGAGTTGCAGTGAGAGCCACAGGAGAGGTGTAACCCCAGTTCACGGGAAGCATGCGAACCCAGGCCAAAGGAGACTCATGTTCAGAGAGGCCTTCTACATAAACATGCACGTGGGGAGGGGGCATTCAGTTGTGCACAGCTTGGGAAGTACATGAACTCAAGTGATAGGGTATGTGTAAACATCAGGAAAGAGAGTTGAGCATGCTCTCAGGAGAGCACTCACAGAATTGAGGAAACACACGGTTGTACACTTCAGGGCACATACTGAAAAACATTCAGACTTGGGAGAGGAGGCAGGAGTGCATGCCGAGGGAGAAGATACTTTCCTACACACCATGAAATCCTAGGGAAATGTGTCGTGTATGGCTGGGAGGTCAGTGTACACCCAGCAAAAGAAATGCAATAAGATACAAGAAATACAATACTGCATGTGTTAGTAGCTACTCCCAGACAGGTGCACCTGCGAGGAAAAGACTAGTACTAGCATGGAGTGGGGAGGCCCATCTGGGGGAAGCCAGATAGGCAGGCTGAGGGACAGAGGCAGACACTAGTGAGAAACTCAGCCCTGCAAGATGGAGATAAGCTTGCCTGTTCCAAGGGGAGGACATGGGAAGGAATGACAGTGGGGAGAAGGTAAGTCAGGGGATATAAGGAGAAAAACACACAGAGGCTAGAGAAGAAGAAGCCAGTAGAAAGAGGCCAGCCTCCAGTTAGAAACAGACCCAGGGAGCAAAAGAAGACACACAGAGCAGCGAGGCATCTTTGGGGACAATAGGTCAACCTTGGGAAAACAGCAGGCAAACTGAACAGTTGATTACGGCAAGATTGACAGGCACACTTGGCAGGAATGAGGTGCACGAAGAGGCCCTCGGGGAAGGGATGGTACCCAGGAGAGGTGACAGAGAGGCCCTCATTGCTCACTAATCTGTATGACCACTGAGTCCCAGGAAAGGGATGAGAATGTTAACGCCAGATGGTTGAAGAGTAGGAAGAGACTGGAGAAAAATAAGGGACCCGTCAGATGACTGTATACACCATGGTAGTCAGCCTAGCCCCTACCACCCACTAGTGGGTGTTCCAGCTTTCATGGTGGGTGGTAGCGGAGCAAACAAAGTATAAATAAAAAGATAGATTTAACTATAGTAAGTTGTTTTATAAAGATTTATTCTGTCAAACTTAGCGAAAATCCAACATAAAGTACTTGGTAAGTAATTATTATTGTATGCTTTAACTTGCTGTAACTCTGCTTTATAAATTTGATAAAGTAAAGTTACTTCCCTACTTTATAAATCATCATTACTGTGGAACCGGTGGGCGGTTAGAAAATTTTACTTCTAACAGAGATACAAAAGTGGGTGGTAGGTTTAAAAAGGTTAACTACCCCTGGTATACACTATTGGCACTAAGGTAAGATCCTCTTGCATGTTCAGATAAGCCTCTCACAAATGTATCCTCAGTTACACTCCTGGTTCTAGCCAGACAAGGGTTCCCCCATTGGCAAGACTAACAGTTGTCACCAGTAGGCCTCAGGCTGAGCTTTTATCTTCTAGTAGAAGCACACTTATTTGGTATTTTACACTTTCCATTTTTATCAGAAGTAGGGCTCGTGACTTTAAATTGTAGCTGCTGTTTGGAAATATGTATATTGCAGGTGTTAGGTAATTGGGAAGAAATTTCTGGTGGTAGAGCCTATTCTCTCTGGGAAAAAAAGTGACTTTAATTTCTGACATACAACTGTCCCCACTGTTCCTCTGCTCAGATAGGAAAGTGCATAATGCTTGACAAGTGGCCTTGAGTGGCTTTGGTCTGTGTGCAAAGTTATGACTATTACCCCTTCTCTTCTAGCGACGCTAAGAGCCAGAAATTTCAACAGGTTAGTTTCCTAAATCAAGTATCAGTTATTTTTATCCAGGTTATTTTGTCCATTAGATTTTGTCTTCTAAATTAAGCCACTTGACCTAAGGCTTCAGGTAGGTAAATTCAGGAATTTTAGGAAACTATGATTTAGACAAAATACAGAAGTTTTTTAGCTAATAATTAAGCAAGTATATGAAATTATTAGGATTCATGAAAATAGAATTTTTAATTGGAAACAAACAAGACAAACCTAACTGACCTACATTTTTCAAGTTTTCTATTTTTAGAGAAGAAATGAAGAATGCTAACTTAGGAACCTTTATAAATAGGGACTGAGGTGGAGGGAGGGACATTATGAGTTCAGGAATGGTAGTTGGAGTAAATATCTCCTAAAAGTTGTTTGGCCACTGAGTTTGAATACAGAAATTGTTTCAAATTGATTTTTTTTATAAATAAATTTTTATTAATTTTAATGGGGTAACATCAATAAATCAGGGTACATATATTCAAAGAAAACATGTCCAGGTTATCTTGTCATTCAATTATGTTGCATACCCATCACCCAAAGTCAGTCCTCAGTCACCTTCTATCTAGTTTTCTTTGTGCCCCTCCCCCTCCCCCTTCTCCTCTCCCTCCCCTCCCCCCCATAACCACCACACTCTTATCAATGTCTCTTAGTATCGCTTTTATGTCCCACCAATGTATGGAATCATGCAGTTCTTGGTTTTTTCTGATTTACTTATTTCACTCCGTATAATGTTATCAAGATCCCACCATTTTGTTGTAAATGGTCCGATGTCATCATTTCTTATGGCTGAGTAGTATACCTTAGTGCAGGGGTCCCCAAACTTTTTACATAGGGGGCCAGTTCTCTGTCCCTCAGACAGTTGGAGGGCCGGAGTATAAAAAAAAACTATGAACAAATCCCTATGCACACTTCACATATCTTATTTTTAAGTAAAAAAACGAAACGGGAACAAATACAATATTTAAAATAAAGAACATGTAAATTTAAATCAACAGACTGACCAGTATTTCAATGGGAACTATGCTCCTCTCACTGACCACCAATGAAACAGGTGCCCCTTCCAGAAGTGCGGTGGGGGCCGGATAAATGGCCTCAGGGGGCCACATGTGGCCCGCGGGCCGTAGTTTGGGGACCCCTGCCTTAGTGTATATGTGCCAAATCTTCTTTATCCAGTCTTTCTCTCTCTCTCTCTCTCTCTCTCTCTCTCTCTCTCTCTCTCTCTATATATATATATATATATATATATATATATAATTTTTCTTTTTAACAGTGATTAAAGCCTTTAAGCAAACTCTTGGCCAATACAACAAGAAGCCATAAAAGAGTAGTGTCCTTAACATGTTCACCAAGTCCAAGTTGGCACCAACACCATGCCAAATCCCTGTGAATGCAACCCAACCCCAGTTCAGTCTGTTAGGAGCTATCACAAGGAGCAGGAGTCCAGAAAAAGTCCACATCCAGGAAAAGTCCGCATGGCACTGGAATTGTTGTCACAATTCTATACTTTGCAGCTCACGTCCAAGTCCCAATGACCGCTGCTTCTAGCTGGTAATGATTCAGGTAGACTGGAAAAGCCATCTGCAGCATGTGTGGAGATGGAGCTTCTGTTCTCCTCTGCCTGGAGAGATGAGACCAGGTTGTTTTTCCCTGGAGCTCTGCGACTGTGGCGTGGTAAAGAGAACCTTGGGATACACTAAGCTGGGTGGCAAAGGTAAATTCACAATAGAAGTTGGCAAAAGGGGGAAAGAGAGCTCTAAATTAGGAGTAGGTCCCAGCCTGAAATATCAGTGAGGCATTGAGGTGGGAGGAATAAAGGAAACACTATATATTAAACAAAGCAGCAGAAAATAGGACTATCAGCACCCACAACAGAGATCTTTGAGGGAAGAATAAAAAACCTGACTATTCAGGCAAGACATAGTTAAGTGGCCCTTGTGCAAATGAGATCAGTTTACCTGCTTCTTGGAATAAATACCGTAGGCTCGTCCACAGTGTCCTGGATGGGGCCAGTGGTCCTGGGCACCTTCAGCCTTCAGTGGCAAACCCCAGCATTCTGGGCAAGGTTAGGTCATAGGTGGCTGGAGCTGGGCTGGAAGAGACTGAACCCTCCCTTAGAGGAGCGAGAGGGAAGCCTACCTTCCAGTGTCCCTTTTTCCTCACAGCAATCAAATTGATTTTATATAAAAAATGTAAACTGGAACACTATTTTCATAGTTTGCAGAATAAATTTAGACATACTACTATTGATGTTTAGGATATATTGTAAAGCTTTTTTTTGCTATAGATATGAGGGAACAAATTGCTAAATAAGTAAGTAAAATTACAATTTTATAGTCATCCTAAATTGATGTCTGTGATTGCATGGTCTATATATAACTACATAACTACATATTTTAAATGAGCATATATTACTATAATTACATATTTCTCCCAAATGTGTCCTAAAACTGTATTTAAAATTAAAACTCAAAATTCAAAATATATTTCAGCTAAATTTTTTAGTAGTGTAGCTGGCTTTATTTTGAAATATTTGAGTTTTGTTACTTAGTGATAGTAACAAAAATCTTATCAAAATATTCTGAGAAGATTCTGTCATTGCATTTTACACTTTCTGCATGTGTAAAGACCCTGTCGATTTACTTTCAAAAAATGTTTACCCAAAACGTTAAACGTGGCGACTCAAATAATATCATGTTTATCCAGCTATTACATAAAACGTCTTGCATAGATACATTTGGGGGCAGGGACTGGACCATTCATTCTTTATGTCAGAATATCAGAAAGCAGATGCCTTTAAGAAGGATTCTATTAACACATTCTCTTGTCAACTCTAATTATTGTTATTTCTAATCAAAAATAAAGTCTTATTTCAACCTCCAATGTCTTTCAGAGTAGCTCCCTTTACTGTGTTACTTGCTCTTTTAAAATCACTGCTCTGGCAGCTCATGGGGTCGGGGATTTCCCTCCTTAGCCTTTCAATCTACCAGAGCTTTTCTGTGTGTGATTAATTGTGGTTGAAGGCAGAAAAAAGACTCATACCTTATTTTTTCCTATCTCTTCCTTTTTTTCCTGTTATTAATTGTGTGTGTGTTTAATAATCTACCTTATAAATACTACAGAAGACTGTTCTTCTGAAAGCAGCACTCTAGCATTCAGACCTGCCAGCACAGAGCTGCTACGGTCATCTGACATGTTATTAAATAAAACAATGAGGTTTGCATTAGCACATTCCTTTTTTTGCACTTTTAAAATGTAACCAGGTTTAATTTAAATAAATTAATCTGACTTTTAGTTTAGTCCTATCTTCAGGCTGAACTTGATCTTAAAATGCTTGTTATCAAGTCAAGTCAAGCTTGTGCCCCATGTAGCAGTGTGATTGAAAAGTTTATTCAAATGATCAGGTGCTCAGTGCAAAGGAGGATGCTCGTCCCTGTGCAAAGCAGTAACCAGATTGCCTAAAAAGATAGACGGGGAATCTTGGCACCAGACTTGGGAGGAGAAAGAAAGAACATATGTGAGGGATTGGAACATGTCCAAGAAAAGAATTTAAAAGGAAAGGGGTGTAGAATTCTTGGAATGATTTACAGGAAAGCTTACTGGAGAACAATCACCAGATCCAATCCTTTCCATTTGCTCTATGGAAGCTGTGCTTATAGCACTTGTTAGGTAATTTGTGATAAAGTAGGCAGAGAGAGTGAGGAAATTTCTTTTTCCTTTTTTTTTTTTTTTTTTTGTGACAGAGACAGAGAGAAAGAGAGACAGACAAGCAGAAAGGGAGAGAGATGAGAAGCATCAATTCTTTGTTGTGGCTCCTTAGTCTCCTTACTTGTTCATTTATTGCTTTCTCTCATACGTGCCTTGATGGGGGGTGGGGGTGGTGGAGGGTTGGGGGGGGGTGGACCACGCACTACAGCTTGCTCAAGCCGGTGACCATGGGGTCATGTCTATGATCCCGTGCCCCAGCTGGTGAGCCCTGGCTCAAGCCAGCGACCTTGGGGTTTCAAACCTGTGTCCGCCATGTCCCAGTCCGACCCTCTATTTACTGCGCCATCGCCTGGTCAGGCAGGAAAATACGAATTTCAGCTAAACTAATGCTGGATCATTCTAACAATTCACAGTGACCACAGAGAGGCTTAGGTTGGCACCAGAGTTCAGCACACTATTTGCCAGTTTGGACGAAATATATTTAGAGTATTTGAGAAGATGTCTCTAAAAAGTGATATTTTGGGCATTTCTGCATTTAAGATGAGCTAAGTTTTAGAATAAAGAAAATAACATGTATGTAACTCCACATTTGACTCTCCTGAAGACCTCTAGCTCTATGTGACATCTCCTATGATTTAAGCAAAAATCTATGAAAGCAGGTCTGAAACATTACAATAGTTTAATGGCTATATCTCCATAGCCAAATTGAAATATGGCCTAACTCAGGTCAAATTTATCAGTAAGAATTTATCTGTTTTTCTTTTCTTCCTCTTTCTCCCTCCCTTCCAGTTTATTTATCTATCATTTCTGTTATGGGATTATGGCTCTTGAGGGCCAATGTTAAATCTTTAGGAAGAACTGGTTTAAGGTCCACCCTTACTACTTTGCCAGGAAAGGCCAAACCTAGCATTTTTTTTTATGACTAGCAATATAATATAGGATTATAAGAAGAGAGAATCTCACTAATTAGGCTATATGCTTTTTAAAGATTCATGAATCAAATTAGCACCTTGTATTGGACTCTACAATCAGAGCTTTTGGCTACTAGTTTCATAGAGTTAGACTGTTAGATAAATGCCATAAGTTTCTCTCATTATGGGGATTCAATATGTTATTGGTCTAAAAAAACATGCTGGGGTCTTAAAGGATTTTAGCAAGATGTTAGTAGGCAGAGACTAGGAGGAGGACCACAATTCCAACAGAGGGATGGCACAGGTAAGGAGAGGACAGCAGTAGAAAAGCTGGAGCAGGCTCAGAATTGTAAGGAGGACCCTGTTCCACTTAATGTGGGGTGCAGGTGAAAAATGTAGTTGGATTTAGAGAGGAAAGGCAGATTGGAGCAGTTTGAATTTTATTTTGTCAACACTAGGGAGACACTGAGTAGAAATTTAAGATGATTTGAACTGTGCTTTTGGATTATTCTGGCCTTAGTGTGCATGATGAATATAAGGTAAATCTGGAAGGAAACAAATAAGTTACAAATAAGTATGTGGTTCAGACCAGAGATGATTTTGGTCTAAAGTAGATGCTTGTGGGAAGCATTAGAAATGAATAGAATCTATAAAATTTAACAACAAATTTAAAGTAATAGGGTTGAATTGAGATCTTCAGCTATCAGCAATAGGAGGGGAATGTATCCTTAGTAGAAAAATGGAAATCAGAGGCAGTTGGGAGAGTAGGGTGTGGGTGGGGGAGATAAGGATGATGTGTATCATTTTAATGAACTTTTACTCTCTTTTGGTGACTAAGAGACTCAGGTTTGATTAGCTGTTTTATATTTGAGAAGTATATTTGGGAGTTTGAGGTTAGACTAGAACAGTACTTCTATACTGTGTACATGTCTCATAAACTTACATTTGGATGGAAATTTGAGGATTGATGATATTTTGGGGGAAGTTAGAATTATAGATAGAAGAAATTTTGGTTTTGAGCGGGGGTTTTTAAAATTTCGTTTGTATGTTTATGGGCTTCCTTTATTTAATAACCTTCTCTATAAATTGCACTAAAGACCATCATAGAACACAGATAATATGAAAAGCAAATTTGATTTTAACAAGAATGAAATTGGTGGTTTCTGTCCCTGATGATTATTGTAACATTAAGTAACTCTATAATGTACCTGGATTTACATTTCAAGTATCATTTTGAAATGATTTCTAAAGGCTTTGAAAGGATTGATGTTTTCGCTTTTTCTACGTTACTTCTATTTCTGTTTTAGTATATTGATTCTCTTTTTGTTTGTTTGACAGTTTTATTGTGAAAAACAAAAGATCATCATGAGTACATAATGCTTTTGTTATACCTATATATATCATGGACTAGTTATGGGTGCTTGGTTCATGGTCCGTGAGATAACCTTAGCTAGAAGACTTTTTCACTGAACAGTGAGCTTGTTCAAAGGTGGAGCCAGGCTTGAACTTTCTAATAAAATTTGCTGAGGTATTTTAGGATCTAAATGTGCGTACTTAGAATCATAAGTGTTAGCATATTTTAAAATAACATTTACTTAGTATCATTGCTTTTGGTTTTAATTATTGAAAACCAGAAAACAATCATTGTAATTAAAATTCAAATGAGTATCTTAAGATGTTTTTACTTTAATAACAGAATAGAGGTAGGAGTCAGAATTATAACTACCAAATATGCATTTATTCAGTTAGCAAACATTTATTAATCTTCTGACATGTGCCAGACATAGAACTAGGCACTGGAAAGATAAAGATTAATAAGTTATTGGACGCCTGACCAGGCGATGGCGCAGTGGATAGAGCATTGGACTGGGATGCAGAGGACACAGGTTCGAGACCCCAAGGTTGCCAGCTTGAGTGCTGGCTCATCTGTTTTGAGCAAAGCTCACCAGCTTGGGCCCAAGGTCGCTGGCTCCAGCAAGGGGTTACTCGGTCTGCTGAAGGCCCGCGGTTAAGGCACATATGAGAAAGCAATCAATGAACAACTAAGATGTCATAATGAAAAACTGATGATTGATGCTTCTCATCTCTCTCCCTTCCTGTCTGTCCCTGTCTATCCCTCTCTCTGATTCTCTCTGTGTCTCTGTAAAAAAAAAAAAAAAAAAAGAGGTTATTGGACAGTTGCTGCCATCAAGAAAGTGCAGACATGAAAAAAAATGCAATAAAGTATTTCCCCCCATTGATTGGGGGTGGGGAGGACAGAGAGAAAGAAGCATCAACTTGTTCCACTTAATTGTTCCATTTAGTTGTACACTCATTGGTTGCTTCTTATATGTGCCCTGACTGGGGATTGAACCTGTGACCTCAGCATGCCAGGATGACGCTCCATCCACTGAGCAACCTGGGCAGGGCTGCAATAAATTTTTTATTAAAGGAGGACACCTAAAAAGAGAATGATTATGTTTGAGGATGTGCCTGAGAATCAGAATCTGCTTCTTCACTTTCCATCCTCTGCTCAGCCCACTCCAGTTGGGTTGTCTCCTCCACACTCCTGAGATTGCTACTGCCTAGGTCCGTTGTTACCGAGTCCAGAGATCATCTTTCTGTACCTAACGTCCCTGACATCAGCAGCATTCCATCCTGTTGACCACTCCCTCCTATAGAAACACTATCCTTATTTTCCTCCTGCCTCCCTTCCATTTTTTCTCAGTCTCTTCTGCTGTGACTAGCCTCTGCTTGACTAGCCTTTGAACGCTGGAGGCCCAGCTCCCTTATTTTTCTCTTCATTTTCCTTTGGTGAACTCATTAGTCATATGGATTTAAATGCCATCTACATATATGTTAAAGATTTCCAAATATTATATCCAACTCTGACCTTCCAACTACAAGTATTTACTTCCAAATACCTCATCTCATCAAAATGTAAGTTATCTCAGACTTAACAGATCAAAACACAATTCTTGATTTCCACTTCTCAAACTTACCTTTTCCTGAGTGTTTCCCATTTTAGTAAGTGGGGTTAACTAGTAATCCTTGAATTGTTTCCTCTTTTTTTACTTCTTTGATCCAGCCCCAAGTCCTGTCAGTCTTCGATCATCAAAATCTTATTCCATCAGTCATTACCATTCCAGTCCCAGCCGTCGTCATCTCTCTTGAGGACCACTGCCATGGGCTTGCAGCTAGCCTCCCAGCTTCTCCTCTGCCTCCCAAATTTATTCTCCACATGGCAAACCAGAGTCATTTTTTTAAAACATTAAGGATGAGGTCCTGGATGGGTAACTTAGTGGATAGAATGTCCTCTTGGTGTGTTGAGGTTGTAGGTTTGATCCCTGGTCAGGGCAAGTATGAGAACCAATCAGTAAGTGTGGAACTAAATGGAACAACTAAGTTCCTCTCTCTTCCACCCCATGGAAAAAAATTATTTTAAGTTTGATCATGTAGTTTCCTAATGTCAACTTTTCTAATAGCTCCCTTGTAAAAATGTTTTTGTTGCTTTCCTTTGGTGGTGGAATGGATAAAGCATCAACCTGGAATGCTGAGGTCACAGGTTCAAAACCCTAGGCTTGCCCAGTCAAGGCACATGTGGGAGTTGATGCTTCCTGCTCCTCTCCCCTTTCTCTCTTTCTCTCTCTCTCCCCCTCTCCCCTTTCTAAAATGAATAAACTCTTTAAAAAAATTTTTAAAAATCTTCATCTTTCAATCCAAGTTTATATTACCACTTCTCCTTACGCTTCTGCTCTAGAGATTATGATCCAAGGAAATACATCTTTATTTACATTTATAGTTAGATTTGACATTTTTATACAGTCATAAAGCACATGTTAAGCTCTTGAAAAAATCACAGGATATTATATATATTTTAAGTATTGTTAGTTTAAAGGCTAGTTCACAGTAACTAAATTTTTAAGCAGGTATCCAATTTAGATTTTTTTTTTTTTTGCCTTCTGTGTTCCTTTAAGAGCTATTTGAAATAGAAAGATTTAAGACAACAATAATATTTTTTAAAATTTGGCCTGCATCAACTACAGTTTGCCAGAGATATTTTTCAAAACAAGGATTGTGTTAAATAGATTAGGTTTTAACCTCTTCTCACTGGATTGTGTTAAAATAGATTAAATTTTCACCTTTCTCACTACTGTTTTGGTAATCCCTTTTATATTTCACTTTTTTCTGTGTAATAGGGGCCAGAAAGAAATTACTCTTTATTCTTTATGCTAATTAATCTGGTTCTTCTAAATCTTAAGACAAGGTGTTTCTTCTACCAGTATAGGTGAATTGACTCACAAAACAAAATACTGGATTTTGTGAAGCTTAATGACTTTTGGGGGGGCATCTAATAAAAGATTAGAGGCAAAGGAGGAGATAATCTTTATTAAGGCAACTTTGGTTGATCTCTAAATATCACATTCATGCTGTTATTTCTAGACATATTATTATAAGTTTACAACAAAAGCTTAGTATATTTGATTTCTTCAGGATCAAGTCTGATTTCTGTGCTGTTTCCTTCTTTAGTTCCAATTTTCTTTATTCCTCTTTTCTCTTTCTGCCCAGATTTTATTTTTTTATTATAGTGGTTAAAATATAATAATTAAATTATCTTTAGTTTCTCTTCTCAGGGGATGTTTTAAAGAACAGAATAAAATGACTTTTTAAGTTAAAAAATCATAACCGAAATTTATTAAATGGTATACTACTTCTTTTAGGAAAAAGATATGGTCTATCTTATACAAATTGTATCCCAGGGAAATAAATACTTTTTACTTGCACTAGTGAAAACAAATTCAACTGTCTGATATTTTCCCCAAGCTATAGTGCAAAATCCAAACAAGTGATCCCCCCAAAAGTTCTCAATTCTTATCTCTAAGACTGAAATCTTTAACTTTCACATGTTTCCCATTTATATAAGTTTTAGGGAGGGGCAGGCGAGGCTAGCTATATAAACTGTGGGTAAGAACATAGTTCTTAAAGTGAGGCAGGCCAGGTTTCAAGTCCCAGGTAACTTATTAGCTGTGTAACCTTATGTAATTCATAGGATTTACCTGAAAAGTGGAAATTATAGTATTTACCCCACAGGGATATTTTGAGAATTCACAGAAGGTGATAGTAAAAATAATTACAGTGCCTAACACATTTTAAGTACTCAATAAATAGTGACAAAGTAGCTATAATTATTTCTTGAAACAATTCCACCTAAAGAAATCACCATTTATAGATTTTTTTGATTCTGACAAAGTTCCAAAATTAATTTGACTTTGAAATTTTTAGCAGTCTGTATCATAATTTATAACACAATCTAGGCATTCAGATAAATATCAAGTATTTAATAAATGCTTGGTTGATTTCAAATAATTCAAGAATTTTTAAATTAAGTAATTCAAGAATAATTCAAGAGTTAACTTTGAGTTGTCAGAGTTCTATGATGGGTTCAGAAGGGAAGCAGGTGTTTCAAGTACATCTGTAACCTTAGGAAATAAAGCTGGAAAAATCTCTGTAATGTGTTTCTTAGAGAAATCACTCTTCTTACGTTTGATTTTCTTATGCTATTTCTTATGTTTGTATATTCATAAAAACAGTGACAGTTGATAAAGTAAAAGTAACCATAGATTTAATTTGTGTACATGTGTAAACAATCAAGAGATGATTATAACAACTTTTATAGGATAACTTAACTTGAAAGAAACCTAAGCTTTGCTCCTTCTCTCTCAATCTACAAGAATTATGTCAGACATTAATATAATAACTCAATAAAATAAAGATTAATAAATAATCATATTTTTTGCTCCATAAGACACACTTTTCCCCCCAAAAGTGGAGAGGAAAATGCCCGTGCATCTTATGGAGCGAAAAATATGGTATTTTATTAAATATTTTAACACACCATTTGGTTCAGAATAATTTTTTTCTTATTTTCCTCCTTAAAACCCTAGGTGTGTCTTATGATCAGGTGCATTTTATGGAGCGAAAAATACAGTACATATTACTTTTATAGCTCTGATGTATTTGAGGAATAGTCCCTGAAAATAAGTGGACATAGAACACTGTTACAGCAGAATTGGCTTGTAATGGCAGGGCTCAAGAATATAATCAAACTTTTGAGCATTTTAATATTGCCTACACTTTTATTCTATGCTTAAGAATGCCCTATATTTTCTAAGAGAATACAGGGTTAATTCAAGGAGCTCTAAAATCAGTGAATGGACTGAAAATTTAACGGAGCCTCTTGACTGCAAAACATCACTTTTATCAGGTTTTTGAAGCATTTGTCAAAAAGGAGTTTCCTAGGCAGTTCCAGACTGCATTGTTTCTTGTCTGGATGAAGATACCAAATCACAATCTTACTTAGATCTTAGCCAACTACTCTTCAGTTAAACCCTAGAGTTTCTTGATTTTTAAAAGAGCTACTTGGTATAAATATTTAATTAAGGCTGAAAATCAAAAGTTGAAGCCTTATTGAAACTCATTTGCAAGGGGAATGTACTTAATGAGTTAAATATTATTTTAAAACATGTCACATTATATTTGGCCACCTATAATTACACAACCCTTTAAAACTGCATTTAAAAAATATACAGTGAGTTTAGGTTCAGTTGAACTTAGGCTTAAAAACATTTAGTTAAAAAAACTAACATTGATCATTTGCTTATATTGATACTGACTTTAAGCTTTTTTCTGGTAGCTCTCCCATTAACACAGTGGTCAGATGCATAACAAGTAGAATAGAGTTCTAGAGCTACCTTTTGCATTTTTTAAAAGCATTCAAGACTATGCTTAGTAACTTTTTTTTTAGTAGCATCTTATCTAAAATTGGGGTTAAAATTAATAAAGCATTTAAGGGTCTCTTATTTATCTTTCTCTTCTAGGTTGTCAGATATCTTAAAAGTTTTTTTTTAGTAACAGTGATCTTAGTTTGTCCAGTTTGAATAAGCACTCACAACTATTCCATAGATGAGATTTTTATTATTTTTTTTTAAAAAAATTCTAGCACAAATATTTATAGATATTCCTTTTTATACATGGTCATTACAGAAAAAACAAAAACGTATTATTATTTTTTAATCAGAAACTGAACTTTGTAAATTGTAATAATTTTATGAAATTCATTTTATTTGGAAACAAAATGCCAGAAGAACTGAATGAATATTTAAGGGTTTTTAAGCATCAACACTACGAGCTAACCTGCTATAGAGGCAAGAAAAAGAACGGGTTCTGTATTTGGCATTCAGATGGCTGGAATTGAGGTCCAGTTCTGTTCATCATTAGCATGAGGGTCCTGAGCAACACACTTTAGCTGCTGGAGGCTCATTTACTTCCCCCTCTGAAATGGGGAAAAATGACGTTTTCTTACCACCCAGGGCTGGTTTGGGGTAGCTCACTTAGACAATTGGTATAAAAACGTTCTGTGCATTACAAAATTATGTAAACAAAAATTACCATTTTTGTTGAGGAATCAAGCAATACAAATAGAATTAAGCAAGCACATCAGGAGATTAGGTTCTAAATTCAGGTGATGAGGCAAAAACTGGATAAAGTCAGAATTACACTTGAAAGCTTCTAAACTGATATAAAGCATAGTTGTGCTGTTTTGTCTATACAACCCTGAATAATAATCTGTAAAGTATATAATGTGTGTATGTACTGTGTACTGCATATATAAAGAGAACATGACCAAGTAATATTTTTAGCTGAGCATAATATAGATAAATACTTGTATAAAGTTAAATGTGTATTAGACTCCTCTTTATCATAACAACTAGGAGTAAGACAACCTATGAAAAAATATACCCCCAATGTACTAGAATCATGACACAGGTATCTGCAAAAACAACAGTTAACGGGAGTTAACTCAGTGGTGGCAGCAGTGTTTTGTTGGGCCTGAAAGAGATTTAACTTTTAAAAATTTGAATCCTTTCTGGGTTGGGCATTTATTCTCCAGGTATTCACTACTCCTTGTTGCTTTACACCCTGTCTCTCACATTTACCTGCCTTGGAGTCATTAAAAACATTGAGCCTTGCATTCCTGATAGATCCAAAGGAAGGCCTAGCTGAAGAAATTAAACTTGAATGTTAAGTGAGTGATTAGCACAGATTGGCAAAATGTGTTTGGGAAGGTATGCCAGGTTGAAGAAACAGGAAGGGAGATAGAAATAGAGAAGAAAATGTTTACGAAACACACACAAAAAAGTTTAACATGGCTGAGCCAGTTTGGAGAAAATGGAAGATGAAATTGGTTGGTCCTGTAGATGGCCTATCTGTTTTCTATGTGGAGGAGTTTGCTTTGCTTTGATGGAACGCACTCACTGCAAGTTGTGTAACATGCTGAGAGGGGCGCCTGAGAGAGCTTCTGCTAGCTATTTGAATGATGAACAGCACTTGCAAGGACTTCAAGTAAGGGAGAAAAAGCCTTTATCAAGGTGCTTGGTGATAGAGGCCTGAAATAGGCAGAGGTTTTCAAAGTAGAGACTAAGAGCATAATATGAGAAATTTGGGCACTGACTGGCCAGAAATGATGATTGGGAGCCCTGAAGCCACATCTGCCTCATTTTTCTTTGGTGCCTGGTATTCAAGGTTTCGGCACATTTTATAGTTCTTCCTTGGGAATGTCTGCTTTGTCCACCAACTCCTGTTTGCTCCAGATGAAGTCACATACTAATTTAGGGCCTTACCACCACAATATTTCCTGGAGCTGATCACTGATTCTTTCCGTCCATCTCCTTCATTCTTTCACAGGACTGAAAGAGCTACTTTCCCTGAAACACTTTTTTCAGCAACTCACTTTCTTATTCCAAAAATTAGAAGAGCCTCCAATTGTTTATCATGTCAAAGGCCCAGCTAGGAGAGCTGGTGTCTCTAAGTGTAAGGAAGCAGTGATATCCAGTGGACAATTGAGCAATTTGAAAATTGAGAGAAGTTAGCATTTGTTTGACCAGGAAGAATAGATAAACTTAATAGAGAATTTCAAATTCCAGTGGGAAGAATAGATAAACTTAATAGAGAATTTCAAATTCCAGTGGTGAGCTGAAGAGATAGCTTCTGAGTTTCAAGGAGTAAGTAAGGGAGGAAAATGTAACCAGCCTCAGAGATGTTCAATGTTTGTGATTTGAAGGGACAGCCAGGAGTCAAGGCTGATGGCAATATTATGAAAACTGGAGCCTGGACCTGTGTTACCCAACTTGTACGTCTACCTTAGTCCTACAGGAAGGGGGGCTCCCTGGGCTTCTGCAGGCAGGCTGCCATTGCTTCCGGAAGAAGTTTAACTATGGAAGGTGGGTTTAGGTAGGGTTTTCTCTCTCTAAGGAAATTCCAGTATTACTCTATATTTTATATTTTCATAAAAGATCATGAATTAGAATGAATGACTACTAAAAATTATTATAAAATTTCAATCATTACCCTTTTATCTTCTCTTTTTTAAAAATCCACTCTCACACACCAAGAAATGAATTTGTTACAAGTAATACTTTAAGCCTGCTGATAAGTCTAAAGTTAAATGATCATTTTAGGGTAGTAAAGCAATGATAACAGTATTTATAATTTTTTTCAAGATGTTTATCTATTTATATAAATAATAATAGAATGGTTAATGCTGCCATGTGATTTTATATTCAAATGACCTATCTTTTCGGAAATACTCATCCTTTTCATCCATTCTCTGTAATTTATTGCAGGGGTCCCCAAACTTTTTACACAGGGGCCAGTTCACTGTCCCTCAGACCGTTGGAGGGCCGGACTATAAAAAAACTATGAACAAATCCCTATGTACACTGCACATATCTTATTTTAAAGTAAAAAAACAAAACGGGAACAAATACAATATTTAAAATAAAGAACAAGTAAATTTTTTTTTTTTTTAATTTTATTTATTCATTTTTAGAAAGGAGAGAGAGAGAGAGAAGAGAGAGAGAGACAGAGAGAGAGAAGGGGGGGAGGAGCAGGAAGCATCAACTCCCATATGTGCCTTGACCAGGCAAGCCCAGGGTTTCGAACCGGCGACCTCAGCATTTCCAGGTCAACGCTTTATCCACTGTGCCACCACAGGTCAGGCAAGAACAAGTAAATTTAAATCAACAACTGACCAGTATTTCAATGGGAACTATGCTCCTCTCACTGACCACCAATGAAAGAGGTGCTCCTCCGAAAGTGCAGCGGAGGCCGGATAAATGGCCTCAGGGGGCCGCATGCAGCCTGCGGGCAGTAGTTTGGGGACCCCTGGTTTATTGTAATCCCAATTAGTAAACTTTGAAATCTGCAGAGAAGGTTTGGAAAGTAACTTAAGGTAGTAGGTAATGTGCAGTGGCTGAAGGGAAGAGCATGGTGCCTGCCTCTGTTTTTAGTGGAGATAGAGATGACCAGCAACCACTGTTTCTGTTTCTGTGCATGGAATTTGAATGTAAGGGTGTCACGAGTAGTTTACAAGTTGATGTGTTATTCTCTCTCTCTTTTTTTTTTATATAGGCAGAGTCAGAGAAAGGAACAGACACAGACAGGAAGGGAGAGAGATGAGAAGCATCAGTTCTTCGTTGCGGCATCTTAGTTGTTCATTGATTGCTTCTCATATGTGTTTTGACCGGGAGGCTACAGCAGAGCAAGTGACCCCTTGCTTAAGCCAGCAATCTTGGCTTCAAGCCAGCAACCATGGGGTCATGTCTATGAACCCATGCTCAAGACAGTGATCCCAAGTTTAAGCCAACAATCCCATGCTCAAGCTGGCAACCTCGGGGTTTTGAACCTGGGTCCCCCACGTCCCAGTCTGACATCCCAGTCTGACACTGCGCCACCACCTGGTCAGGCTAATGTGTTATTCTTTTTTTTTTTTTTTTTTTGCATTTTTCTGAAGCTGGAAACAGGGAGAGACAGTCAGACAGACTCCCGCATGCGCCCCACCGGGATCCACCCGGCACGCCCACCAGGGGTCGATGCTCTGCCCATCCTGGACGTCGCCATGTTGCAACCAGAGCCACTCTAGCGCCTGAGGCAGAGGCCACAGAGCCATCCCCAGCGCTCGGGCCATTTTTGCTCCAATGGAGCCTTGGCTACGGAAGGGGAAGAGAGAGACAGAGAGGAAGGCGCGGCGGAGGGGTGGAGAAGCAAATGGGCGCTTCTCCTATGTGCCCTGGCCGGAAATTGAACCCCAGGTCCTCCACATGCTAGGCCGACGCTCTACCGCTGAGCCAACCGGCCAGGGCTAATGTGTTATTCTTAAATGTTACCCAAATTTGATTTTTCTGTGAGTTTCTGTTAGCAATTTGGAAAAGCATTCCCAAAAAAAAACCTACTTGTGACTTTAGATACAGGAAATCATGTTGGACACTATGGTAGATATTTGCAATTATAGGTTTTCTAAAAATATTAAAACTATGAGAGCTCATAATAAAACAAAATTTTATTCTAGAAATTGTACTACTCTAGTGAGAATCTTGTGAGAAAATTGGTAACCTGTTTGCCCTTAACTAAAAACTAATCTCTGGTCAAATGTGAGTAAGTGGAAACCATAGTTCAATCTCAAATATATACTTTAATTTTGTATTTCTTTAATTTTCAAATATTTCTTTAATTTTATTTTTAGTATCCTATGAGAGTTTTGCGAAGTTCCCCCAATTATCTCTTCCCTCTCCTTACCCCTTTTAAAATCATCTGAAGAAACTAAGCAACAGTATGTTTTTTCATTGTAAAGCTGAATCTCATTTATGCCAAATCGTCGGTCATTTTCAAAAACCCGATTAACTACACTGCCAAAAGATACCTTTCGTTGTGTGATTCAGAGACATGTCAGTAGAGCAATTCTGTTCATGAAGGCATCTTAATATAATGACATGTAAATCTAAGTATATAATGAAAAGATGTATTTGTAGGCTGTAGTGCTGACCAAATGCACAGATTTAAAGTTTAAACATTTAATTCTGTGTCACAGTAATCAAGTTTGACCTGTTTGTTTTTCATGTGTTTTTTTTAAACAGAATTTAATTCCTTTTCGACCTTCAATTCAGTTTCAAGGTCCCCAAGGGGTGAGTACTCATTGATTTAACAAGAACATCACATACTATTATATTTAACTCTTAAAATTTGTTTTCACCTGTGCCTCTTAATGTAATGTTTCCCATATTTTGTGAACTTTGTGACTAAATATGAAATTTCTGACATCTTTAAGACACTTGAATTATCTTTTCTTGATTTATTTAAAAAATAATAAACTTTATAAAAATTTATTAAAAAATAATATACTTAGTGACAGTAATTTTTTCCAAATCATGGGTAATTGTTTTTTGGGGTTTTTTTTGTTTGTTTGTTTTATTTTGTTTTTTGTGAGAGAGGCAGAGAGAGAGAGATAGGGACAAACAGCAAGGGAGAGAGATGAGAAGCATCAATTCTTCTTTGCAGCACCTTAGTTGTTCATTGATTGCTTCTCCTATGTGCCTTGACCCTGGGGGCTCCAGCCAAGCCATTGACCCTTTCTCAAGCCAGCAACCTTGGGCTTCAAACCAGTGACCATGTGATTATGTCTATGATCCCACACTCAAGCCAGTGACCCCACATTCAAGCTGGTGAGCTCACGCTCAAGCTGGATGAGCCGCGTTCAAGCGAGGGAACTTGGGGTTTCTAACCTGGGTCCTCTGCATCCCAGGTCAATGCTCTATCCGCTGCGCCACTAGCTGGTCAGGCGGTAATAGCTTTTTTTAGCCATTTTATTGAATTGTAACATACATCAAAGTATTATGAGAATGTTTTGTTTACCATAATTTCAGGAAAGTTCTGATTATATTTTTGTTGTTTTTATTAACAACTATACTATTTAATTTCTTTGATTGTACATACTAGGAAATGAAATGTATAAAATGGAGTTTTCCATTACACAATAAACAAAGGGTTTTGTCTATTTTATTGCTGCATTTAAAAATATAATAAATGATAACTCCTAGAAAAATGCACTTGTGAATTGTGTTTATAGTATATGATAAACTTTACAGTAGTGTCAATATTATTTAATTATTACTGGTAGTATTATTAATAAATAGACTCAGTCATTCCTTCACCTAAATTAATATGCATTTTCGAATTTGTTTCTGCATACTGGCTGTAGTATGGAGAGTTGGAGTAACTGGAAATAGATTTTAGAGTGATAGAGAAAAGGGAGTTGGGTATTTCTGGTTATTATCAATTTACATACTGGTGATTTTTTATGTCACAAAATGCAAAAATTCAATGTAAATAAATAATCTTTCTAAACTTTATAACTTGAAAACATTTAAGGAGTCAAGAGACTAATTATATCATTCAACACCAACTAGAATTCCTTTAAATCTTGTGTAATGAAGGAGGTGTTTGTGTCTGGTGAGGAGCTTTTTTACATGATTGCTTTACAAGGAAGTTTTTTTTTTTTTTTTCTTTCCCAGTTACTGGGTGTTCATGAATGGTATCCTAATTGAAACAAGGGTCTCCTGAATTTTGTTTTATAGCTTTTGAAGTAGTCTTTAGCTCATGCTGATACTATTTTTTGAGATGTTAGTTTTGGTTGTTTACTTAAGGCTTCTTGTATTTTTGGTAAAATTTTGATGGCATTAACCCTTTTGTATTTTTCTGAAGCTGGAAACGGGGAGAGACAGTCAGACAGACTCCCGCATGCGCCTGACCGGGATCCACCCGGCACGCCCACCAGGGGCGACGCTCTGCCCACCAGGGGACGATGCTCTGCCCCTCTGGGGCATCACTTCGCCGCAACCAGAGCCACTCCAGCGCCTGGGGCAGAGGCCAAGGAGCCATCCCCAGCGCCCGGACCATTCCTGCTCCAATGGAGCCCCGGCTGCAGGAGGGGAAGAGAGAAACAGAGAGGAAGGAGGGAGGGGGTGGAGAAGCAAACGGGCGCCTCTCCTATGTGCCCCGGCCGGGAATCGAACCCGGGTCCCCCGCACACCAGGCCGACACTCTACCGCTGAGCCAACCGGCCAGGGCCAAGCATTAACCCTTTGAGTAGTACAAACGTTCATGTACGTCCTCGTACCTCCTGACCATCCAGAGTACAATTGTACAGAAATTTTTATTTTAAAAATGTGTAAGGCAACATTTAAAAAAAGCAAATGTCGGCCCTGGCCGGTTGGCTCAGTGGTAGAGCGTCGGCCTGGTGTGCAGGAGTCCCGGGTTTGATTCCCAGCCAGGGTTCACAAGAGAAGCGCCCATCTGCTTCTTCACCCCTCCCCCTCTCCTTCCTCGCTGTCTCTCTCTTCCCCTCCTGTAGCCAAGGCTCCATTGGAGCAAAGTTGGCCCGGGCACTGAGGATGGCTCTGTGGCCTCTGCCTCAGGCGCTAGAATGGCTCTGGTTGCAACAGAGCAACGCCCCAGATGGGCAGAGCATCGCCCCCTGGTGGGCATGCTGGGTGGATCCCGGTCAGGCACATGCGGGAGTCTGTCTGACTGCCTCCCCATTTCCAACTCCAGAAAAATACAAAAAAAACAAAAACAAATGTGTGTTCTTCTTCTGTCCATAAATTGCTTATCAAACAAACATAATTTTAAGTTAATAAAATTGTAACTGGAATTAATTTCATTTTTTGAAAAAAAAATACTCCCGGGGGTCAGTGAGCATGAAAAAAACTCACTACTCAAAGGGTTAATAATACCTGTAGGGATGTTCTAGAGCTGGGATCGGGAACCTGTGGCTCACGAGCCAGATGTGGCTCTTTTGATGGCTGCATCTGGCTCGCAGACAAATCTTTAATAAAAAAAATAATAACGTTAAAAATATAAAACATTCTCATGTATTACAATCCATTCATTTCCTACCGCTCATGTTCATGGTTGCGGGTGGCTGGAGCCAATCACAGCTATCCTCCGGGACAACACCAAATTTTTATTGGATAATGTGTAATGTACACAGGTCGTTGTATGGCTCTCATGGAATTACATTTTAAAATATGTGGCGTTCATGGCTCTCTTAGCCAAAAAGGTTCCCGACCCCTGTTCTAGAGGCATCCCGAGTCCATGCACCCTGGAGAGCTCCATGGATTCAGTAAAGGGACATGTTGACATAAGAAACTTCCAAACCTGTAAACATTGTTATGAATTTATTTGAGCCAAACTGATGACAATTACCTGGAAGGAAAATTTCAACAGATTGAGAAAATGGTCTGGAAAATGGCAGTTTTACACATGAATCAAAGGGGAAGACAAAAAGGTGGTTACATGAAATTCATTAGTGATAGACTAGGGAGGTGGGAGAAAGCAAAGCAGGGAAATCTCTGGGATTGGATAAAAAGTTAAAGGAATAGACACTTCCTTTACATAGGTAACTATAGGATAGTTAACAACCCAATAACAATAACAGTGATCTCCTTCTATGGTGGGATTGTGTCCTGAGGGGTCTGGAAAAGGAAATTACCCTGACATTCCAAAGGTGTGCTTTTGTTGATGCAAAAAGACAATAGACAGGCTCAGTTAAGGGAAAGATTGACCTTTATCAAGAAAGGTACAGGCCTAGGACATGACTGCCTGCCATGAGTTGCTTTTAGCTAGAAAATTTTTATTTCAGATCATCCTATGTGGTTACTTAGGTCTCAGCGTTTAAAAGGCCCACTATGCTGGCCTCCCCTGAGCTTGTCAGGTTTACTATGTGGCCCTTTTTCGGTCCACAGTTACCAGGGAGAGAGGGCCTACAAGAGGAGCCTACGCTTTGAACTGATTTTCCCTTACTAGCAGATGTCACTTTGTTTGGGGTCTGCTTCTTCCCTTAATTCCATCTCTCTCTCTCTCTCTCTCTCTCTCTCTCTGTGTGTTGAGACGTAGAGGCCAGGGCAATGCAAGTGAAGAACATTTTCTTAGGGCCACCAGGTTAGACTGAGTGATGAGGAATCAGCATGCACAGATTTTCAAACTCTTGATTCATGCAGGCATATGCAGCTTTTATCAGTCTTAAGGAATACGGTTTCTCTGGCATACCAGTTGCCCCAGGTCGCAGGTACTGTTGCAAAGCAGGCAGCGTATATTTGAAACCTTGAACATACTTTTCTGAATCTCCTTACCTCTCCCAAGCTTTTCTGTCTCGTGTATTCCAGCTCTTTTCCTACTTCATCCTAGCCTGAGTAAAATTCACTGATAAAAGTAATTTGGATATAATGACTGGTTTAAGTCTTAATGGGTGTTTGAATTTTAACAGATAAGCTGTTGACTGAAATGAATGGTTATTGGGTTTGGTAGAGGAGAAGGTGGAGGAAGAGTGGGTGGGAAGGAAGCTGCGGACTGACAGCTGGGATTTGTGGCCCTACCTTGCTTACTCTGGGTTCTGTCTCCTTGACCCCTCCACCCCCACTGCTGTCCCCTTTTCATTATTCTAACTGGGAACAAAATGTATGGACTCAGCATTGTTTCAGAGCCTGCAGCTGCATTCCACCTCCCCCACCCTCCTCTTTGCCCAGCTCTCACCAGCCCTTGGGGACTTGTAAAAACAAAGAGTCATTACAAGGGAGAGAGTGGGTTGGCACAGCCCACGGGAAATACACAGGGCCACAAATGTGAGGGTCTTCTGCGCAGTGCTCCTCTGTTTTTCTAAAGCAGCATGATAATTTAACATTGCCTGTGCTCATTGCTTTAGAAACTCTTAAGAAGTATGCTTACAGTTTTCCTATGTGGAAAATGTTTAGGAATTTAAAATGGAAGATTTAAAATTTAGATTTCCCACAAAAGATACTTATTACTAACAAGAAGTTTTAGTTGTCTTTTAATACAGTGTTTCAGAAACTTTGAAAGCTTTCCTAGAAAGGATTTGGAAAATTGAACAAATTTACAGTTTCTATATCAAATGTGACTGAAAATATACAACTATCATGATAATGTCATATGTAGGCATATTTGAAGCATAACTGAAGGATTGTTAAAATATTATTTTAAGAGTGAACATTGGTGTTAAAATTATATCCTGTTTCCCTGATGCCGAGGTCTGCATGGTTATGCTGTTTTGGTCGCTTATTACTATTGTAATTATAGGCTATTTCCCCCTCAGTAATGTCTTTAGAAGGTCAGAATTTGGGTCTTGGCAGGTTAGCTTTTAAGCATATTTACTTTTATGCCTCAACATGCTCTCTTAGGTTGAAATTTTCTTCTAAATAAATGCTTACTGGAACATTAAAGTATGGCAGTATGCTGTTAAAGAGTAAAAATTCTGAGAAGCATTGATTGCCTCGATTTTTATCATTACAATTGAGCAGCAGCTTTTATATCATAAAAAATGTAAATTGCATCTTTTGTAACTCATCTCACCCCCTTTTTTTAGAGGAAGAAGGTGCTCAGAAAATTGAATGGTCATTGAAGCCATTTTATGAATTTAGGAAGAGGAGGAAATACCTGTAAGAGCAGTTGACTGTGATTTCTAAACTCATGAATATCAGGAGCTACATAAATCAGCCAAAAATGCCTTGTTGATTTCTCTGAAGAGTATGGGTCAACTAATTATCCTCATAGCTCAAATGCATACCTATGATGCTCTTTAACTCAAGGTTTACTAGGATTATACATTTCTATAGACTATTTTAATTGAACAAGAGCATCTGGTGAGATTTGCATGGGCTACAGTACTAAAGGTGTTCAAGTTAACAACATTCAGAGGGGTGCATTGGTGTAATGCTCCCGGTTTCCAAAAGCGCTATCTTTATTGTCAGGTAAGCTTTAAACAAATCAGAGTAGTTCTTTCGCTTATATTTCAACTGAAATATACCGAAAATGTGGCAGGTGAAATTTTTTCCAAAGAGTGTATCCCAGTGCAGTTTTAAAAACTAAACCCTATATTCTTATGTTTGTTGAAAGTTTCTTTTTGGAGGCGAAGCTGTTACCATACTCTAGGTCTCCACATGGCCAGGGGAAAATTCACCCCACTCTACTGCACAGCTTTAAAAGGAGAGGTACTGGAAGCAAGTTAGCTCAGTATTTTAAGGTAATGGCAGTTGTAACTAATGAAGTTATCTACTAACAGTATTATAGTTTATAATAAACTATTATCAATGGATGTGCTGATAATGTTATGCTTCTGCTTGTTTCTTACTTATTGTGAATTCTTTTAGCCCTTACCAGTGCCATGTGCTTAGTATGCAAATACAGGGATGGTTGAGACATGGGCACTCAGTCTGACAAACAAACATAAAAACTAATGCTCAGAAAAGAGTTAATAAAGTAGAGCTTATCCAGAACCCTCCACTAAGAACTTTAGAAACAGGGAACTGTTAGGAACAGGGCTTATGTGCATATTTCTGATTGCTATGAGTCGGCGTTTTAAACAGAGGTTTGAGTAAATCCAAAATATTATATCCTGGCAGTAGGTATGTAAAATTCCAGAAAGCTTATTAAAATCCATGTACACAGACATACACAAAAAGGTAGATCTGTGGTATGTTTATAATTCAGATAAAATCTAAATTGGCAAGGTTTTTTTGTAGAAAATAGGGGCCACATCTGCTGGTGTGTGGCAGCCTTGCAAAGTGGACTTCCCTGCAGCTCCGGACTCGGTCAGGGATCGATTGCCCCAGGGCAATGAGAAATAGTGTTAACGTTGTCACAGTAAAGGAGATTCCAGACCCGGTATTATTAACTTAGTATTTGTTATGAGGACTTTGTTCCAAAATTCTTTCTAATTTAATTGCTTACTTCAGACTTAGCTTACTTCCTGAGGCTTTAGAAAATAGAAATTAGTTTTGCATATATAATTTAGAAATTTTTTTAAGAAAAGGACTGAAAAATAGAAAATATTTCCTCTAAGTACTATGTAGTGTCTCCTAAAAAATACTTAGTCACACACACTTTTCCTAGAATAAACAAGGAATAGCCAGTAAAACAAGTTTTAAATGCATGTCTTCCTAAAAGGCACAGTGACTTAAGATTTAATTGCATTTAACTGCTAACTTTAAAGACTTGATTGAATAGTGCTTTAAAACTCTTGCAGTGGAGTCATTAACTCTAAAGAACAGAGGTTGGATTTTTCTTCTCTTTCTTTTTTTTTTCTTTTAACTTCCAAACTTAGCAACACATTTTGAATTTTTCTTAAATTGTTTATTTTCTTTTTGTAGGCTAGGGAGAAGATTAGGTCTGAAAAACTAAATTATACAGTATATGAAATTAGTAGGCAATTTCAGCCCACCTGCAAATGCTTTCTGCAGACTGCCCTTCTCTAACCTACTTGATACCTGGGAAGCAAAGATAACTTTCTGTTTGAAACAGCAGTAGGGATAAAAATAAATCCCCAGCGCTGCCATTGGTTCTTAGATGATATGCCTGCACTCGGACTGCTCTCCCTGCTGTTTTGGTTTGGCAAGCCCACTGGTTTTGCTAACAGTTGTGTTTAGTCAGTCTGCTCAAAGGTTGCTGACTTACAACTACCTTTATACACCCTGCTCTGAGTGTAATTAATACTAGAAGGATGTAAAATTATATCCTTTTGTAATGGTAGTTTGGTTTTAATTTTTTTAATATTATGGTGGCTGACGTGTAAATAACATTTTAATATTTGTGTTGAATCATAATGCTTTAACCACATGTTAATTTATAAAGTATTAATACAATAGTAAATTACCTAATTTGAAAGAGTTTACTTTGATATATATCAATGATTATTTTATATATTATAATTTAATGTAAAATATATAACATGTATATTATACACATATATGTAAAAGCTTATGTGGCAGGAGAATGGGCTGACATGCTGGAAACCTACATTATCTCAAACAATAATTAAATTATAATTTGAAGCTATTGTAAATTGACCAACTTCTCTATTTCATTTTGCCACACTACTCTGCCCTTCTTTTCTTTCTGAGTAAGAACTAGCTACAAGGTTTCTCAATAAGGAGAACAGACTAAATTCACCATCCATGTCTTCACACCTCAGCCAGGCACCAATGACATAAAGGGGACCCAGTCCACCCCTGCCCTGGAAGAGTACAGAATGGTGGAGGTTGGGAGGCTGACTCTGTGTGTTTGTGGTACCTGGGGAAACTATTTCAAAGTACTCGTTGACCACAGCCTCACACAGGCTCCAGTGTAGGCTACCAGGAGATCAAGCCTCCCAAAACATGATCAGGAACAGGCATTGAAGGTGAAACCATCCTGCTCTGCCTGCCCTTCACCAAACTGTGGTCACTTTGGAAAGCAGCACCTGCAACTATTATTGAAATCTGCAGCTGCCACTAGTACCATAAATTGCATTTTTAGCAGTGAGCTAAGCTTACTATCTTCATTCAGTAAGCATTTATGAATACTCTGTGTGTACCAGGCACCACGGTAAGCAATGTATAGACAGAGGTAAATAGGACCTTGAAATACCAGTTCTTGTTTCTAACTGGCATCTGTTTGCCAATAAAATCTGCCACTGATGGCTTTGCTTTTTTTGTTTCCCATTTAAAACTGAAACTTGTCAAGTTGAGTCATTTATGTTACAGACATTGTCATTTTAATAGCACTAATTTAAACTTAGATAATCTTTTTTATCATTCTTAACACCTGTGATTCTTACAGCTAAATTTGAACCATGAGCATTATTTAAATATCTTCTGTCTTATTACTATGTATAAGGCATACAAGATGAGCTTATAAGAAATTTCTTAAAAAGAAATAAAAATTTAAAGCAGGAAAAACAATTTAGCAGAATATGTTCCTGCCCAAGATCTTATTTTAGATAATATTTACCACCACACAAATGCTATATGCTGTTGATTTCAAGGTGTGTTTTATTTTTAACATTGAATGTCTTTAGAATTGGAATACATCTCTATCAATGGCATCTTAGTATTGTGTCATAGTTTGTCAGCATTTTATATTGTGTAGTGGTACATAAAATCATGAATAGTTTTACAGTTGCTGGCATCTGAGAGTCAACAAACTATAGCAGTGCATTAGAAGTAGAGAGCTCCGCCTGACCTGTGGTGGCCCAGTGGATAAAGCGTCGACTTGGAAATGCTGAGGTCGCCGGTTCGAAACCCTGGGCTTGCCTGGTCAAGGCACATATGGGAGTTGGTGCTTCCAGCTCCTCCCCCTTCTCTCTCTCTCTCCTCTCTCTCTCTCTCCCTCTCCTCTCTAAAAAATGGAATAAATAAAAAATAAATAAAAATTAAAAAAAAAAAGTAGAGAGCTCCTATGTTTTGCAAAAAGATTTTATCTTTTTTTTTTTTAATTTATTTTTTATTTATTTATTTTTTGTATTTTTCTGAAGCTGGAAACGGGGAGAGACAGTCAGACAGACTCCCGCATGCGCCTGACTGGGATCCACCCGGCACGCCCACCAGGGGGTGACGCTCTGCCCCTCTGGGGCGTTGCTCTGCTGCGACCAGAGCCACTCTAGCGCCTGGGGCAGAGGCCGAGGAGCCATCCCCAGCGCCCGGGCCATCTTTGCTCCAATGGAGCCTTGGCTGCGGGAGGGGAAGAGAAAGACAGAAAGGAAGGAGGGGGGGGTGGAGAAGCAAATGGGCGCTTCTCCTATGTGCCCTGGCCGGGAATCGAACCTGGGTCCCCCACACACCAGGCCGACGCTCTACCTCTGAGCCAACCAGCCAGGGCTTAGATTTTATCTAAATAGAATCTCTTCAAAAGTTTTATTTCCTGAATCCCCTCTTAATTAGCCTACTTCTTCTTAGCTCAGTATGTTAATATGGAGAATTTAAAGGGATACACATACACACACACACACTTATTTTAGGGAAGGTACATGTTTATAACCATTCTTGAATTGTGATTTAAAGTGGAAGGAACAAGAATGTAGAACTAAAATGTTCTCAAATTTGTTTTTAGGATAAAAACCTTAACTTACAAAGGTAACTTGTTTTGAAAGTAAGTTTAGAATAAAAAGGTTCCTGACTTAAAGATTTGAAAAGTCCACAGTCTTGCTTTGAGGCTAATGAATTGGTCCTTATTAGGCTAAGAATTTTCAATCTTTTAAATTAGTCTTATGATTAGTACTATATTTAGCATAAATGCACAATTATCTATTCTGTTATTTTGTATGTAAATTCCAATTACTTGTCAATAATCACAGCTAAAATTTATAAAGTATTACATGCTAAAAATCATTTACTAAGCACTTTACATATATTATTCTGATTTAATCCTCATGAGAATGCTGTATAAAACAGATACTCCTGTTTTGCTGATGTATAAACTATGGCTCTCAAGTTGAATTACTTGTTACAGCTCACATAAATTAGAGTAAGGGAACCTGCACTCAAATCTAGGCACCTGATTATAGAGCCTGTTCTTATCACGGTACTGATCCACCTGCCTGTAGTAAATGTTTCCTGAGCACTTGATTCACTATTACATTCACATGAACATTTGTTGAGGACCTCAGTAACAAGGGGCAGAGGGAGGTCAGGAAGGTCTAGAGAAGAAGTAATGATCGAGCTAAGGTTAGAAGTGCTACCAGGAATGGGCAGATCAAAGGAGGAAAATGCTTTGTAGCATGAGCAAAGCAGTAAGCAGGTACAGCAAATATTCCCACCTTCTTAAGGAATTTGAATTTCACCTCAGAGATGAGTGCTTCTCATCTATCAAATCTCCCTGGTGGTCTATGATGAAATCTGGAAATCTAGACTTCAAAATTTTTCCACTAGGTTTTCTTATGATAGCTAGGTGCACTATGATAAGAATATCATGGGTATAGGTACAGTATATGTACATTCTTTTCTCAGGAGAAGGTTCATAACTTTCATCATTTTCTGAAAGGGGACCTCTGACCTCTCCAATAGGAAAAACTACTTTCAGTAGATAGATGCCTTCAAACACATTAAGAATTCATGATAAGAAAAAACATTTTACATTGTGAAATTTTACACATACAGGTGTACACTTTCGCATAACTAAAACAAGAGGTTAACACACAAAATGTATCCCTCATCAATGTATTCATATTTTCTATTTTATTTCATTTTAAAAGAAGCCTGGTCACAGCCCACTAAACTAATGTCATGACCTTCCAATGGATCAGAAGGTATGGTTTAAAAAACACTGCAGGATATTATCATTTATTTAAAAATTTTAGAAAAAGAAAATGAAATTAAAATTAAAATGTTAGTCAGGGAGTCATGTAGTCTGCTTTGCAATTTAACATGTTTATCCAGAGGAAGGAAAGGGAGGAGTCGAGTATGGCTCTATATATATGACAAGCGTTTGGTTGGATGGTGAGGCCATTATTCAAGATCTGAAATAGATGAAAGAACAGATTGAGGCAGGAGACATGGGGTGTGTTTGGTTTCGGACATGCTGTACAGGTGTTCAGATAATACACCACACCTCATTCTATCAAGATGGAGCTGTCCAGAAGGCATGGGGATTTGGAACAAAAGGGTTTTCAAAAGGCAAATCCAAAGGACATTTAATATGATTTAATTATACTTGGAAGTCTAGCAGTGAGAAGAGAGTACAGAAAGAATTCTGGTAAAAAGCTATATTTAAGATTTTGGGTTTTTTCCAACTATCAAGAATACTGGTTTATTTGTGAACACTTTTGAGTGTTGGTACTTTTAATTACTGATTTTAGGGAATTTATAGCTCCTTTTGCCATAGGTTTTCACACTAATTAAGAACAATGGCAGGCTAGCTCGGCCGGGTGGCTCAGTGGATAAATCATCATGCAGAGGTTGTCTGTTTGATTCCCTGTCAGGGCATGTATGAGAAGCAGTCAGTAAATACACAACTAGATGGAACAGCTAAGTGGAACAACAAGTTGATGCTTCTCTCTCTCTCTCTCTCTCTCTCTCTCTCTCTCTTCCTCCCTCTCTCTCGCTCTCTCAAATCAATTGAAAATTTTTTTAAAAAGCAATGGCAGTATAATAGAGATAAACTGTGGCTAGTGGAAAGCACACAATAGTGAAGGACAGTGGGTTCGAGCTTCGTACAACATGGCAGTAAAACTCTAAGTGGGCATATACTATATATAGTGTGTATTTTTATAAAGTTTAATAACAGGCAAGATCAAAGGATATGTTATATAGGTATATACACATGATAAAATTAATTTTAAAAAATGAATGAGAATCAAAAAAGAAAAATTGTTACCTTTGATAGAGAATGGCAGGCAGGATAGAAGAGGAGCAGATGTGTAGAAATATTTTGCTGTTTTGTTTCTTAAGCTGGGCAGTGAGTTCACAGATGCTCATTATGTCATCAAGCTTTATAACTATCAAGCTATATTTGTTTTGTAGAAACAAATATTACATAAATTAAAGTTTGTTTTTATTGTGATAAACTTTAAGTATAATTTGTCATC
Source organism: Saccopteryx leptura (assembly GCF_036850995.1). NCBI lineage: Eukaryota > Metazoa > Chordata > Mammalia > Chiroptera > Emballonuridae > Saccopteryx > Saccopteryx leptura. The sequence goes on along the minus strand of NC_089506.1, from coordinate 152,946,788 downwards.
TTCATGGGTTAAATGAGAAAAACCAGGTAGATGCCAAAAAGGCATTGAATAAAAATTCAGTATTAAATCTGGATTAAAACTTCAGATAAGTAGATAATAGAAAGAACAGTTCTTCCTTAACATGATGAAAAATATCCCTGGCCGGTTTGCTCAGCGGTAGAGCGTCAACCTGGCGTGCGGGGGACCCGGGTTCGATTCCCGGCCAGGGCACACAGGAGAAGCGCCCATTTGCTTCTCCACCCTCCCTCCCCCCTTCCTCTCTGTCTCTCTCTTCCCCTCCCGCACCAAGGCTCCATTGGAGCAAAGATGGCCCGGGCGCTGGGGATGGCTCCTTGGCCTCTGCCCCAGGTGCTAGAGTGGCTCTTGTCGCGGCAGAGCGACGCCCCAGAGGGGCAGAGCATCACCCCCTGGTGGGCAGAGCATCGCCCCTGGTGGGCGTGCTGGGTGGATCCTGGTCGGGTGCATGCGGGAGTCTGTCTGACTGTTTCTCCCAGTTTCCAGCTTCAGAAAAATACAAAAAAAAAAAAATATCTTTGTCAAACTAATAGCCACTTACTATACCTTGTGATAAAACAATAGAAATATCCTTATTAATGTTAGCAATAAAATACACATGCTGGCCCTGGCCGGTTGGCTCAGTGGTAGAACGTCGGCCTGGCGTGCAGGAGTCCCGGGTTCGATTCCCAGCCAGGGCACACAGGAGAGGTGCCCATCTGCTTCTCCACCCCCCCCCCCTTCCTCTCTGTCTCTCTCTTCCCCTCCCGCAGCCAAGGCTCCACTGGAGCAAAGTGCTGGGGTGCTGAGGTTGGCTCTGTGGCCTCTGCCTCAGGCGCTAGAATGGCTCTGATTGCGGCAGAGTGAAGCCCCAGATGGGCAGAGCATTGCCCCCTGGTGGGCATGCCAGGTGGATCCCGGTCTGGCGCATGTGGGAGTCTGTCTGACTGCCTCCCCGTTTCCAGGTTCGGAAAAATACAAAAAAAAAAAAAAAAATACACATGCCCACTATCACATCTATAGTTTAACATTGTTCTGAGAATTCTCAGTAATGTCACCGAAAGGAAATGAAATAAAAGCAATGGATAATAGATAAGGGGAAGCAAATTTGTCATTATCTGTATAAAATCCAAGTAGACAAGGTTAAAAACTATAAAAAGCATGTAAGATTTTTTTTTATTAAGATGATCAGTTCAGAGATAACTGTTTAAAAATCACTGGCAGCCTAATAGTGGGAGAGTAGAATGAAGAGAAGTCTCTTTTAAAATGTGAGAAATATCAGAATATTATAAATAGACAGGAACGATTATTACTAAAAATATATATTAATTCCACATTAAAGAGAGATATGGTATTTATCTTTCTCTGTCTGGCTTATTTCACTCAGCATAATGCCTTTGAAGTCCATTAATGATGTGTTTGTATACACACGCGTGCGCGCACTCACACAAACACACACACACATACCACAATTCCTTTATTCATTCACTGAGGGACACTTAGGTTGTTTCCATATCTTGGCTATTGTAGAAAACTGCTGCAGTGAACATAGGGGTGTTTTCTTTTGGATAAATGCCCAGAAGTGGAAATGCTGGATCATATGATAGCTCTTTTAAATTTTTAGAAACCTCTATTCTGTTTTCCATAGTTGCTGTACCAATTTATTTTCTCACCAACAGTGCATAAGGGTTTCCTTTTCTTCACATCCTTGTCAAAGTTTGTTATTTTTCATCTTTTTGATGACAACCATTTCACAGTTGTGAACTGATATCTCATTGTGGTTTTGATTTTAAATTCCCTGATGATCGAGTATCTTTTAATGCACCTGTTGGCTTTCTGTATGTCTTTGGGAAAATGTCGGTTTGGATTCTGTGGCCATTTTTTAATTGATTGTTTGGGGGGTTTTGTTTGTTTGTTTGCTGTTGAGTTGCTATTGTATGAATTCTTTGACCTCTTTATATATTTTGGATATTAGCCACTTATCAAGTGCATGATTTGCAAGTATTCTCCCACATCCAGTAGGTTGCCTTTCAATTTTGATGACGGTTTTCTTTCTGTGCAGAAGCTTTTTAGTTTAATGTAGTCCCACTTGCTTTTGTTGCTTTTGCTTTTGGTATCAGATTAAACAAATTACCAAGACCTATGTCAAGGAGTCTACCACCTGTGTTTTCTTCTAGGAGTTACATTGTTTTAGTTCTTTTTTTTTTTTTTGGGGGGGGGGGGTGACAGACAGAGAGACAGACAGACAGGAAGGGAGAGAGATGAGAAGCATCAATTCTTCGTTGTGGCACCTTAGTTGTTCATTGATTGCTTTCTCATATGTTCCTTGACCAAGGGGCTGCAGCAGAGCGAGTGACCCCTTGCTCAAGCCAGTGACCATGGAGTCACATCTATGATCCCATGCTCAAGTCAGCAACCCTGCACTCAAGCTGGTGAGCCCGCACTCAAGCCAGATGAGCCAGCACTCAAGCCAGAAACCTCCCGGTTTTGAACCAGGATCCTCTGTGTCCCAATCCAATGCTATATCCACTGTGCCACCACCTGGTTAGACTGTTTTAGTTCTTTTATTCAAGCCTTTAATCCATTGAGTTCATTTTTGTATGTGGTGTAAGACAGTGGTCCAGTTTCATTGTTTTACATGTGACCCTCCAATTTTCCCATCATTTATTAAAGAGACTATACTTTTACTTATTATAGATTCTTAGCTCCTTTGTCTTAAATGAATTGGCCATATATGCATGGATTTGTTTCTGTTCTCTCTAGTCTATTCCATTGATCTATATGTCTGTTTTTATGCCAGTACCATGCTATTTTAGTTCCTATAGCTTTGTAATATAGTTTGAAATCAGGGAGCATGATGCTACCAGCATTTTTTATTATTCAGATTGCTTTAGTTATTCAGTTTTGTTTTGTTTTTTTATATGTTTCATACAAATTTTAGTATTGTTTAATTTCTGTGAAAAATACCATTGGATTTTGATAAGGATTATATTTAATTGGTATTGCTATTGCTTTAAGTAGTTTAGGTTAGGCATTTTGACAATATTCTTCCAATCCATGAATATAGATTATCAGGTTTAATTTGTATTCTTTAATTTCTTTATTTAATTTATTTTTCATTAATGTCTTTTTCATTCAAAAGACATAAAGTGGATGACTGAATTAAAAACAACACCTATCTATATTCTGTTTATAAGAGACTCACGTCAGATGTTATAACACAGAGATACTGAAAGTGAATGGATGGAAAAAGATATTCCATGTAAATGGGAACCAAAAGAAAGCTGTAGTAGCTGTACTTAGAAAAAAATAGACCTTAAAACAAAGACTGTGTTGAGAGACAAAGAAGGGCATTATGTATATGTAAAAACAAAGGACTAAATCCAACATGAAGATATATTTGTAAATATTTACCCAATATTGGAGCACATAAATATATAAAGGAAATATTAATATACATAAATGAGAAATAGACAATACAATAGTTGTAAGGGAACTTTATAATACCTTACTTATATCAATGGATAGATTATTCACACAGAAATCCAATTAAGAAAATCAGTCTTTTTAGATTTTTTATTTATTCATTATAGAGAGGGGAGAGAGAGAGAGAGAGAGAGAGAGAGAGAAGGGGGAGGAATAGGAAGCATCAACTCCCGTATGTGCCTTGACCAGGCAAGCCCAGGGTTTTGAACTGGCAACCTCAGCGTTTCCAGGTTGACGCTTTATCCACTGCGCCACCACAGGTCAGGCAAGAAAATCAGTCTTAAAGGACACATTAGACCAGGTGTACTTAACAGATATTTGCAGAACATTCCATCTCAGAGCAACAGAATACACATTCTTTTCAAGTGTATTTGGAACATTTTCCTCATGCTAGGCCACAAATACGCCTTAAGAAAATTGAAATTATGCTCAGCATTTTTTCCAACTACAATGGTATGAAACTAGAAATTAATTACATGACGAAAAATGGAAAATTCACTAATACACAGAGGTTAATAACATCCTACTGAACAACCAGTTGGTCAAAGAAGTCAAAAGAGAAATGAAAATACCTTAAGACTAATGTAAATATAATAAAATTTATGGAATGCTGCAGTTCTAAGGGGAAAGTTCATAGCAATAAATACCTACCTCAAGAAACAACAAAAAACAATGTGCCTAATAAACCTAACTTTATATCTGAAGGAACTAAAACACAAGCCAACAAAGCTCAAAATTAGTGGAAGGAAATAACAAAGGTTAGAGGAGAAATAAATGAAATAGGCCCTGGTCAGGTACGTCACCAAGGCCTACACCAAGGTTGCAGGTTCAATTCCTGGTCAGGACACATAGAAAAATCAACCAACGAATGCATAAATAAGTGGAACAATAAATCATGTTTCTCTCCCCCTTCTCTCTATGTAAAATCAGTTTAAAAAAATAGAGTAAAATAACAATAAAAAAGATCAAGGAATAAGAAAAAAAAATTAAAAAAAAAAGATCAAGAAAACTAAGAGCTGATTATCTGAAATGATAAATAAAACTGACAAACCATTAGCTAGACTCACCAAGAAAAAAAGAGAAGACTCAAAATAAATCAGAAAGACTTGTTACAGCCAACATCACAGAAATACAAAGGATCATAAGAGGCTACTATGAACAACTGTGTGATAAGAAATTGGACAAGTTAGAAGAAATGGATAAATTCCTAGAAACGTACTATCAAGATTGAATCAGTAATCAAGAACCTTTCAACAAAAGTCTACAGCCAGATGGCTTCACTGGTGAATTCTACCAAACATCCAGAGAAGAATTGATACCAGTTCTTCTCATACTCTTCCAAAAAATACAAGAGATAAGAACTCCAAATTCATTTTATGAAGGCAACATTACCTTGATACTAAAACTAGACAATCGTTCCATGATAAAAGAAAATTATAGGCCCTGGCCAGTTGTCTCAGTACTAGAGCATTGGCCTGGCATGTGGAAGTCCTGGGTTTGATTCCCAGTCAGGGAACACAGAAATGACCATCTGCTTCTCCACCTCTTCTCCTTCTCCCCCTCCCTCTCTCTTCCCCTCTCAGCCATGGATCAAATGGTCCAAGCAAGTTGGCCCTGGGCACTGAGGATGGCTCCTTGGCTTAGCCTCAGGTACTGAAATAGCTTGACTGCCAAGCAACAGAGTAGCAGCCCCAGATAGCCAGAGCATTGCCCTGTAGCAGGGGTCCCCAAACTTTTTACACAGGGGGCCAGTTCACTGTCCCTCAGACCATTGAAGGGCCACCACATACAGTGCTTCTCTCACTGACCACCAATGAAAGAGGTGCCCCTTCCAGAAGTGCGGCGGGGGGCCAGATAAATGGCCTCAGGGGGCTGCATGCAGCCTCAGGCCGTAGTTTGGGGATGCCTGCTAGGGGGTTTACCAGGTGGATGGATCCCAGTCAGGGCACATGCAGGAGTCTGTCTCTCTGCCTCCCTCCCCGCCTCCCCATCTCTCACTTAATAAAAAACTAAAAGAAAAGAAAAAGAAAATAAAATTATAGGCCAATTTCCCTGATGAACATAGATGCAAAAGTCTTCAACCAAAATATTAGCAAACTGAATTCAACGATACAGTAAAAGGAGCATACATCATGATCAAGTGGGATTTATTCCATGGATGTAAAATGGTTTTTAACATGTACAAATTAGTCAGTGTGATACACCACATTAACAAAATGAAGCAAAAAAGTCATATAATCATCTCAATAGATGCACTAAAGGCATTTGACAAAATTCAACATCTTTTTATGATAAAAATTCAAAAAGGCATAGGGGGAACATTTCTCAACTTAAGGCCATATATGTATATGACAATTCATTCACAGCTAACACACTCAACAGTGAAAAGCTGAAACCCTTTTCTCTAAGATCTGGAACAAGACAAGGATGCCCATGCTCGCTGCTTTTATTCCGCATAGTTTTTGTTTGTTTGTTTTATAGCAGAAATTTTTTTTTTTTTTTCCTCTGAAGCTGGAAACCGGGAGAGACAGTCAGACAGACTCCCGCATGCGCCCGACCGGGATCCACCCGGCATGCCCACCAGGGGCGACGCTCTGCCCACCAGGGGGCGATGCTCTGCCCCTCCGGGGGCGTCGCTCTGCCGCAACCAGAGCCACTCTAGCGCCTGGGGCAGAGGCCAAGGAGCCATCCCCAGCGCCCGGGCCATCTTTGCTCCAATGGAGCCTTGGCTGTGGGAGGGGAAGAGAGAGACAGAGAGGAAGGTGGGGGGGGGGGGGGTGGAGAAGCAAATGGGCGCTTCTCCTATGTGCCCTGGCCGGGAATCGAACCCGGGTCTCCCGCACGCCAGGCTGACGCTCTACCGCTGAGCCAACCGGCCAGGGCCTATTCTGCATAGTTTTGGAAGCCCTAACCAGAGCAATTAAGCAAGGAAAGGAAATAAAAGACATCTAAATTGGAAAGGAAGAATTAACGCTGCCACTTTTTGAAGATGACATGATATTATATGCAGAAAACCTTAATGATTTCAGAAAGAAAAAAAAAACTTGTTAGAACTAATAAATGAATTCAAATAAAGTTGCAGGATACACAATCAATCTACAAAAATCTGTTGTGTTTCTGTACAGTAATAATAAACTATCAGAAAGAGAAATTAAACAACAATCCCATTTACAGTTGTGTCAAAAGAATAAAATACCTAAGAAATAAATTTAACCAAGAAGGTGAAAGACCTGTATACAAATTTAAAATAAGTAAATAAATGCACAAACACTAATATCAACCTACAAAAAAATATGAAATGCTGTATACAAAATGTCAGAGATGGTGATTTACTAATGATATATATTTATTTACTGTGGATATATCTATATTTAATGTATATATATTTCCTAATTGTTCTAATTACATAAAAGATATTTTTGAGTTGCCAAATTTAAATATATCAAGAATCCAAAAGAAAAGCTGATTATTCAAGTTTTAGAAAGCAGGTTGACAAGGAAAATGGAGAAGGCAGCTTGAGAAATTACTTATAACTGGACACCAGCTAAACATATTGCTGGTCACCTACTTGATAGAATTGCTTTGTCATCTATCAGTGAAGAAAGAAAATTCTCTCCCCATCTGTGGTCTTTCTCCCAAACAGAAGGAAGGTACACACAGAAGGCTGGTGTTATCAGTGGCTTGGGAGAAGCCACTTTTCTTTTTTTAACAGCTGACATTTTTGAGCAGGAATATTGTGAATTCCCCTGGGGATGGGTCAGGTCTAGATAGGTCAGACAATGGGAATGAAAAGTAGTAGTTAGTTGAATTTTAAAAGATAAGATTCTTAGGGAGCTTAAGGTAATAAAACTCGGAATGCAGTAGAGAACTAACTGATTAAGGAGAACTAAATTGGGCCCGCAGTATTAGTGGATTGATACTTAAGCAGCCATAGTTAAAAATATTTGAGATACTTAAAAAGCGTAGTGTTTAATCACTCAGTTATGTTAAGGATATCTTATTTTAGGTTGAGAATATAAGGCATAACGATATTGCTAAATATATTAATATTCTACTAAGAAATTCTTTTTAATGACTAATCTGAATGCCTTTTAGTTTTCTCAATCTACAATAGTTGTGTTGGTAATTCATTAAAGTCAGTCTTCACAGACTAGGAAGGAGGGAAGGTTCTTTGAGGGTGTTTCATTACCAATAAACAGTAAAGATGATGCTGACATATTTCCACAGCTCTTTGGAGAGTTTTCTATTTGACTATAAAGAAAAACCTTGTACTAGGAATGTTTGGTGTTTTGTTTTTTAAAGAAGATAGTGTTCTATTCCTTCCTCAGAGAACTCAAGAGAATTATGAGTCAGGATTAATTTTGGATAGTCTTATACAGTGTTTCACAATTTTTGAGTTTGTAAAAAATATATAGTTTTTTTCAAAGACATATTAGGTGATTAAGTCACGGTCCTCATAGAAAGAATAAATAACTCACATTATTTTCGTTTTATTTATATTTAAGTCTGAACGATATTTTATTTTATTTTATTTATTTATTTATTTATTTATTTATTTATTTATTTATTTATTTATTTTGTATTTTTCTGAAGCTGGAAACGGGGAGAGACAGTCAGACTCCCGCATGCGCCCGACCGGGATCCACCTGGCACGCCCACCAGGGGGAGATGCTCTGCCCCTCCGGGGCGTTGCTCTGTTGCGACCAGAGCCACTCTAGCGCCTGGGGCAGAGGCCGAGGAGCCATCCCCAGCGCCCGGGCCATCTTTGCTCCAATGAAGCCTCGGCTGCGGGAGGGGAAGAGAGAGACAGAGAGGAAGGAGAGGGGGAGGGGTGGAGAAGCAGATGGGCACTTCTCCTGTGTGCCCTGACCAGAAATCGAACCCGGGACTTCTGCACACCAGGCTGACGCTCTACCACTGAGCCAACCAGCCAGGGCCGATATTTTATTTTTAAAAAATGACCAGATTCCCTCTGTTACATCCGTCTAAGACTCACTCTTGACGCTTGTCTCGGTCACATGATACATTTATTCATCTCACCCTAAAGGCCGGTCTGTGAAAATATTTATTGACATTAAACCGGTCCGTGGCCCAAAAAAGGTTGGGGACCAATGTCATAGTGGGTACAGTACTTAAATTTGAATTTTCATTTTTTATTTTTCAAGTACTTTATTAAAGCTGGAGACAGTGAAACAAGGAAGGGTTTAGGATAAAAGAAGTAACAGAAAGCCTTGCTGGGGCTGCTTTGGCTCTCTAGAAATGTTATGGGAAAGAAATGAGCTTTGGCTAACTGGGAAGTCAGAAAAACCTGAGAGGGAGGCTCAGGAAGCTAGCCCAGAAGGAGTTGCCTCTGTCCATTGCTCCCCTGGTTGCAAGTCACATGGGGACCCTCAGAGTTTAGGAGGTGCAGCCTGTGGGGGAAGGAGAAAGGGGAGGCAAAGGTGTGGTGTGCTGACAGGAGAGAGTGCTAGTCTCAAATTCTAATTATTTTTTAAACAATTTATTGTTTTTCTGATAGAAAAGCAAATGAATGCACAGTTGAGAATTGTAAAAAGTACATACAGTACAAAAACAAAGGTAAACAATAAATGCCCCTAACAGTGAAAACCAGTTCGTGTTGGATTTTTCTACTCTTTTTTTCATATTCACACATACATTTTAAAAAATGACTGTCACAGTGTATTTACTGCTTTTGTATATCCTGATTTTTCCATTTAACATATAACATGAGAATTTTCCTATGTCATTAAATAGTAAAAGTTACTTTTAAATAACAACCTAACATTTTCTTTTATAGATACACTAGCATTTCTTTAGCCATTACCTATTACTTATATAGTTTCTATATCAGTAATGGTATGATGAACATTCTTGTGTATAAATAAATCTTTATTTCCATTTCTAATTATTTCTTCAGGCTAGATTCCTAGCTATGGCATTACTAGGTCAGAATGTATGAATGCTTTTAACCCTTTGAGGAGTGAGTTTTTTTTTCTTGCTCACTGATCCTCGGGAGGGAGTTGTTTTGTTTTGTTTTCAAAAAATGAAATTAGTTCCAGTTACAGTTTTATTAACTTAAATCATGTTTGATAACCAATTTATAGAAACAAGAAGAACATACATTTGCCTTTTTTAAATGTTGCCTTACACATTTTTTAAATAAATCGATCATACTCTGGATGGTCAGGAGGCACGAGGACGTACATTTACATGAACGTTTGTACTATTCAAAGGGTTAAAGTTATTGATGACTGTCGCCCAGTTGCTCACCCCACTGCCACCCCCAGAATACTGCTGCTTCTGTTTCCACAGCGGTTTAAGTGCCTGTTAGGTGTTTTCCCTGGCTAATATTGAATACATGTTTTTTAAATTTCAGAATTATTTGATAATATTTAAAAACTGACAGTGTGATTTGCTTGATAATATCTGTCGTAGGTAATATACTACACTATGAACTATCATCATATGTTTTGTTGTCTCCATCTGATATTGCTAGGAGTTTTTAATTTTCTTGTTGTTTCTACCAAAATAGTGGCAAGTTCTTATTTTAGTAATTCATGGACTGGTTTTGAAATAATTACTCTATTTCTCTAACTTTTTACATATTTTGCTATTTTGTCATTCTGTTTCTCTTTATCACTGTTTATGGTCCTGATAATTTGGTGCTTTTGAGTTTCCACCCTCATCTTTAGATGCCTGTTTACAAACATCTTATGAAGCCTAGTGGTGAGGCTATCTTTTTTATGGGACAGTAAAGTGAGTTATTGGCAAAGGGGTAAAATGATTTGCTACCTCATGTAGTTTCATTGTTGTAAGGAACCTTGGTGTGTGTAAATCTGTCTTCTAACAGAATTAAAGAACTATTAAATGATAATCATACAAATATTTTGCGATATGAATTATCCAAATACAATAATTACCTTAGCTATCTAAATATAAACCACTGCCCTTTCTTTGTCAACATATTTCTTTCTCTATTTGAAGACATAGATTTGGCTTTACCAAAAGCTCAAGCATACTATTCTTAAAAATGAATCTTTTTAGTTCTGTATTTATTACAGTCATAAAGCTATTGATCTAAGAGACTTGACAGGCGCTCTTATTTACATCAGAATGGCCATTTAATTTTATATTTTATTTTATACTTGTTTTAGGTGTACATCATATTGGTTAGATAATTCTATGATTTATAAAGGGATCCCCCAGATAAATATAGTACTTACCTGGTACCATAAATAGTTATTACAATATTATTGACTATATTCCCTGTGATATACTTTACATCTCATGACTATTTTATAACTACCAATTTATATTTCCTAATCCCTTCACCTTTTCAACCAGCCCTTCTACCCTACTCCCATTTGGCAACTCTCAGTTGGTTCTCTATATCTTGGAATCGATTTGTTTTGTTTGTTTTTTAGATTCCACAAGTGAAATCATATGGTATTTATCTTTCTTTGTACTTATGTCACTTAGCATAATACCCTCTAGGTTTATCCATGTTGTTTCAAATGGTAAGATTTCATTCTTTTTCTTATGGCCAAGTAATATTTCATTGTATATATGAACCACAACTTTATTATCCATTGTCCATTTGTCTATTGATGGGCACTTGCGTTGCTTCTATATCTTTGCTGTTTTAAATAACACCGCAATGAACATAGGGTTGCATGTAACTTTTTGAATTCATGATTTGTATTTCTTTGGATATATTCCCAGATCCTCCTTTACTCCACATCCTCTCACTAACACTTGTTGTTTGTTGGTTTATTAATGATAGCCATTCTGAAAAGTATGAAGTGATATCTGATTGTGGTTTTAATTTGCATTTCTTTGATGATTAGTGATATTGAGCATCTACTCATATATCTGTTGGCAATCTGTATGTCATCTTTGGAAAAGTGTCTATTTAGGTCCTCTGCCCATTTTTAAATTGGATTGTTTATGTTTTTGGTGTTAAGTTGTATAAATGTTTTATAAATTTTTTATATTAACCTCTTATGGGATATATGATTAATATGTTTTCCATTCAATAGGTTGTCTTTTCCTTTTTGTTTATGGTTCCCTTTGCTGTACAAAAGCTTTTTAGTTTGATGTAGTCTCATTTGTTTATTTTTATTTATTTTCCTTGCCTGAAGAAATGTATCAGAAAAAACTAATTAAGAGCAAAGTCTGAAATTTTACTGCCTATGTTTTCCCTTAGGAATTTTATGGTCTTACATTTAAGTTTTTAATCCATTTTGACTTTATTTTTCTGAATAGTTTGAGAAAGTGGTACAGTTTTTTTTTTTTGCATGTATCTGTCCTGCTTTTCTAATGCCATTATTGAATAGACACTTTACCTCATTGTATATTGTTGTCTGCTTTGACATACATAAATGGACCATATAGACATGGGTTCACTTCTGTGCTATCTGTTCTGTTGATCTCTGCGTCTGTTTTTATGCCAGTACCTTGCTGTCTTGGTTATTGTGGCTTTCTAGTATAGTTTGATTTCAGGCAGAATGATACCTCCGACTTTGTTCTTCTTTTTCAAGATAGCTGCGGCTGTAGGGGCCTTTTGTGGTTTCATATAAATTTTAGAATTACAGGGAGTCCTTGGGTTATAACATAGTTCTGTTCCTATGACAGTGACATAACCTGAATTTTGGTGTAAGTCAAAAGACACCCTAGCCCAGTGGTTCTCAAAGTGTGTGCCAAGGCGCACTGGTGCACCCTAGAAGATTTCCAGGTGCGCCCTATGATATTCCAGAGAAATATGTACCTGTTTGAGACCAAAAAACCAACAGAGATTTTGGAGTTTAGATTTTGGGGGGACAGAGGTGTGAGGAATTGGCTGTAAACTGACAGTCTGCCCAACCCCCCACCTCAACTTGCCTGATTAGGTTGCAAAAGGCTGTTAAGCTGTGGTGCTGGATTATTTACACTACCCCCCATGTTCCCTGGAAAGACTGGAGGCAAGTTTCTTCTATTTTTTTGTTTGGTGTAAAGTTAAGATGATATGTATGATGGGGGTTTTCTGCACTTGATAAAATTCTTGAGTTGCCTTGGAAATGTGGTCAGAGACCATTGATTTGCTAATGGCCTCACTTTGCCCTATAGATAAAGCAAGATGCGGTTTTGGGTTTTGGGCACGCTTTGTTCTTGCCAGCAGCAATTACAGGGCCCTCCCGACTCCATATTTTCTTAATTCCGCACCATTCCTACTCGGGACCTGGAATTACTAGCTAGTTGCGCTGGTTTGTGGCATGTGCGCAGATATAAAAAGAAATATAGTTACTCTCGTATACCATTTCATTACAGAAATACCGCTCTTTTTGTTAACACATCATTATTATATAATATTTATTATTAACACATCATTATATGTTTCTCATAAACACAAGAATGAAAAAACTTAACACATTCACACCGGGATCTGCCAAATTTATAAATCTTACTAAGAATATATCTATATATATAAAAAGATAACTTTTTTGTCGTTTTTTTATTTTTTAACCCTTTTTTATGAATTCTAAAAAGCATAACTCAAAAAATGTAACAAAAATTTTTTAATGTCAGAATAAATTTAATTTTGTTGTATTTATTTCATTTAATTACCATAAAAGCACTTTATATTTTAAGTTTGGACTTTATATTTTTTCTTTAATATTTGACTGAATTATTATAACATTTCTCAGAAATTTGTATATAGTGAGCCTACAATTATTTGTAGGATTTTAAATGTGCCCCAACTTCAAAAAGTTTGAGAACCACTGCCCTAGCCTAACACAAACAGAACACTTGTGCTTTCAACAATCCAGAATGGCGTAGGTAAGCATTCTAGGGAAGGCCAACTCTCTCAGTCATAAGCTGCGTGCAACCGAACTAGTTTGCCCATGTGGTCTGTCAGTATGACGCTAACGGCACAAGCTGAAACAGTCACCTCTCAAGTTTTTAAAGTTTTTATGGTAGTGAATGTCGTAAACTCAAAACATCATATGTCAAAACTGTTGTAACCCAAGGACCCCCTGTATTTGCTCTAGTGATGAAAAATGCTTTGGGTGTATGGACATGTTAACCATGTTAATTCTTCTTATCCATGAGCCTGGTACATGTTTTCATTTATTTGTATTTTCTTAAGTGTCTTTCTTCAATATCTTAAAATTTATTTCTAGATATTTAAAACTTTTATTGACTGATTTTAGAGAGAGTAAGAAAGGGAAAGAAATATCAAATTGGTGTTGCACTTATTTATTAGGCATTCATCAGTTGATTCTTGTATTTGCGCTGACCAGAGATCGAACCCACAACCTTGGCATATCAGGGTGAGGCTCTATCCTGAGCTCTCCGGCCTTTTTTTTAATTTTAGAGGGGGGGTGCAAGAGAAGAGAGAGAATCTTTTTACATTTAAAGTGTTTATTGTTATATCTATACTTGCCATTTTATTATTCATATTCAAGCTCCTTCATTTCCCTAAAGAAGCCCTTTAATATTTCTTGTAATGCTAGTTTGGTGGTGATGAGCTCCCTTAGCCTTTCCTTGTCTGGGATCAGAACTGCAGTTTCTGATTCAGCTCTCTGGTGCATTTTGCATATCAGTAGCTTTATACATGTAAAATCAGAAATAGTTTTACTTCTTTTATAGTCTGGAAGGAAATTAGCAAGTGAAAACTGAATAGAAGTAAATTTTATGAAATGGACCTTACTTACCTCAGGAACATATTTTCAGGAAAAATGTTTGAAAAGAGATTTATAAAAATTAAAATACTGTAAGCTTTGACACAAGAAAAGAAACACAAACTTTAAAAAACATTGTTTGCATTTATGACTTTTGAATGCTTTAGTCACAAAGTTGTGCTTCCCATGAGAACCACAGATAACATAGATAATTCCTTTTCTTAATTCCTTAATTCTATTTTCTTTTTTTCTTTGTTGTGCTGTAGCTAGTATCTGGGGCTCTCTGGGGCTCTGAAGGCGGCACCTTCTTTTTATGGCTGGGGCTCGTGGGAGGCAGTGTTTGCTCCCTTCTAGAGGAGCAGCGGGCATCTGTAACTTTCCAGCCTTCCGTAAACACCTGTTGTAACTTACTAATTTTTGTACCTTTTCTCTCTGAGTTTGGAACAATTAGAAATATTGTTGGTCTTTTGGTTAGTTGTTTTTCTCAGATAGCTTCTTCTGGCTTTGATTAAGCTGACCTTGAATGTTTCTAGACTCGTAAATACCAAGGATTCATAATAAGTATTGTCAATTTTTGAATATGTACAGGGCACTTATTACCAGTCCTTTACCATATGATAAAAATCAAATACATCTTTATGTTAAGGAAGGTATGTGTGCTTAAATCAAACAGGCCAAAATCAGAGTGTGAGCTCCCCAATTTTGTTTTACATCATTGAAGCAAACATTTTTGTACATGTACTGTATGCCAGATATTTTGCAAGTACCTTAGATGGGTTATCTTTTTAAAAATCTAATCTCTTATTATTGAGCTATAATTGATATATAACATTATCTTAATTTCAGGTGTACAGCATAATGATTTGATATATGTATATATTGCAATGATCACCACAATAATTCCAGTTAACATCAAATACCATACAGGGTTAGTTCTGACTGAATCGGAGAATGATAAGCTATATAAATTTAAACTTTGCAACAACCGTATGAAGTAATACCATTAACCACATTGTACTGATGAGGAAACAGGATTAAGGAGGCTAAGTTACTTGCCCAAGGTGACACAGATAACAGATTCTAGAGGCAGACTTGGAAACTGGGCAGCCCGCTCCAGAGCTCATGATCTAGCACCAAATATAGCCTATTTGCACTGCTCCTTCTTCATCTCTGTGTAAAAGAGTTCTTACTTTCTTTTCTGAAAACCTTGAAAGAGACCTAGTTTTGAACTGGAAATATGAAGGGATCCAATAATAAAACATTTTAAAAAGCAAAGAGAACAGGGCAGCAGGACACCACTTCCCGCCTTTGGTACCCTTTAAGTATATATTTGGCACTGATTAGCATCTATAAGGCACAGAAGAGTTCATATTTTGCAAACAGTCTTTTGTGTTTGTCACTTAGATGCGACTAAAATTTAATTAATATAATTATATCCCCTGGCTATTATACACCTTGTTGCTATTTCTTTTTCCTTAGTGCAGAGTGTGGTTTTGTGTCTGTGGTCCCCTGAGCTGGGGATTTTGTGATGTTATCATAGTGGCTGCCTTAGCTGATATAGTCTCTCGCCATCCCTTTCCTCAACCAGGGCAGCTCTGACTCTATTCGTAATATGTGGTGGGTTTCTTCATAAGATTTTCTTTCAAAACTGTTATTCTGTAATTTACAAAAAATGGTTTAATATTGGTGTTGAAAAAACAGAATTAAGAGTTAAATATACCCCCCAAATCTATATGGAAATAGTCTTCAGACCTAAATATTATTTATGTTATTGAATTTATAAGTTTTCATGGTAACATTGATTAGGTTGGGATGAAACGATGTGTTTTGCAAAATCTAGGGCCTAGGTCACTTTTAGCAACTCAATCTTGAGGATTCACATCTGTCAAGCATAGTACGAGGCTCTCCCTAGATTTACACAACTGTTGCTGACTGCCTGCGTCGATTTTACTCCTACCCATGTTTCTCCCGCGGCTCCTCCTGGCATAACAGAAAGAGCTTCCCACGAGACTCCAAGAGAGCAAGAGAAAGAAGATTGGCGATGAATTTGGAAATTGCCATGCATGTTTAAGATTTTTTTTTTCCTTGTAGAATTTAGATTTGGGCTTTGTTTCTGAGGGAGAAAAAAAATCATTTTTAAAACAAAGGACTGCTTTCTACTTGACCAGGATACTAAATTGAGAATTACTTAGTGTGGTCTCCCTGAACCCTTTAAAATACAAAGTAGTTTCAAGTACACTGGGTCATATTTTTAAGTGAAATTTGGTGAGGCCAGAGTATTTTGTGAGTATTTAATAAAGAGACTTAAAAAAAATAAAGCTTATAAATTTAAGTTCCACAAACCCAGGAAGCCACTTGGCCTAGGGTTTGGGGCTAAATTAGCACAAGAAAAGTCAGAAACTTTCTCATCCTGATATTCTTATCACACAGCAGGCAACTATGGGATTCCCTCCCCTCCAGCCCCCACCCCCACCCCACCCAACCTTTCATTTTCTTATTTATTTTTGCCTGTTCTGGGGAGGTCTGGTTTCCCAGACTCTTAAGTGCTCTATTTCAGCTGCATTTCTGTTTTTGGTTTTTTTGGGGTTTTTTAGTATCTTAATATAAGGCTTCTTCTGAGTGAACTTGATCAAGTCACAAGTTTCTTCAGATGAATCCAGTAAATATTTACTAGGTATTTACTGTGTTCCAGATACATACAAAAGTAAGACCATGGTCCTTGCCCTCAAAGAACTTGCAGTCTGGTGGGGAGGATGACACATAAACAGGTACTTAGTTAGCATGCAGTATAGTGAAGCAGCAGTAGAGATGGACCAGAGGGGGTGTGGGGACACTGACAGGGGCTTCTAAATCTATCTCCCTGAGGGAAGGGCTTATGAAGATGAATCTTAAATAAAGGATAAGTTAGCACAAGCCAAAACAAGGAAGTGGGAACATCACATATAAATGGAGGTTGATGCCCCAGATCCTTCTGAGAAGGAACCTTTATGTCCTATTAATAAGCTTAGACTGTACAGTGGGTATATGTAGTATGGACCATGAAGAAATAAATTATTCTTGGGACTGACATGGTCAGACCAGCATTTTATGAGACTAGTTTTGGCAGCTGAATGATTAGAGAATGGGACCAAGAACAGGCAAAAGAAAAGATTGAAAGAAAAGTTGTCAAAGCAAAAGGTGTAATTGAGCCAAAGCAGGGGAAAGAAATGAGAACATGCATTAGAGAATTTAGGAGTAAAGGCAGTAGAGCTTGTGGTTATCTGAATGTTGAGGGGTGTTCAGTGGTGTGAGAGAAGAGTCCAGGTTGACTCCCCAGGATGCCAAACACCTCACAAAGTAGGTGAATGGTAGACAGATGATGTGGGCGGATGGGCACATTTATGGGTAAGACAAGCATTCTTTTCTATTTAAGCATTAATTCTAATTTCTATTTAAGTATAAGGAATATACTTAAATTTTAGAAGGGACTGGTTAATAAAAATGAAAATTAAAAGCAGTTTTATGTTAAGAGTTACAGAACTCAGTGGGAAGTGTTTGTTTCTGCTGTCAAAGAAAGACTTGAAATAGCTCAGCCGAAGTTCGAACTCAGTGAAGTTCGAACAAACTTCTTAGTTTCTCTCAGTGGCTCTCTCACTTTTCTTCTATAAGCTATAGGTCAGTTTTACAGTCATTTTCAAAGCAGATTTTCTGTTCTCTCATACCTGATAGTCTGTATACCTTTTCCCTGGTACAGTACCTCAAGTATTTGCTATTTGCATCTTTCCCCTGCCAATAACTGTCATCCCCCCTTTTTTTCCTGGAAGTACCCAGCTACCAACCAAAGACCCAGCCACCTGGTCTTTTCTAAATAATTTTTAGCCATTGCTACAAAATGAGTCATAACAAAACTCACTTTGAAGCCAGTGAAACCAGCATTTGTATTTTAGTGTACTTAGCTAGTATGGATTCAGTAACAATAAGGTACTCATTATTATATTCAAGATACTAGATACATACATAGACACATATATGTATATATGTTCACACACACAGAAATATACAACTCCAGTCTTTTTTAAGGGAAAACACCTTAATGTCATCCTTGATTTCTTCCTTTCATTCCTCACATTCACTATGTCTAGGAATATTGCCGCCTCTGCCTGAAAAATGTATCCCAAATCTCTCCTGGCCCAAGTCACCATCATCCTGCTCCTGGGTTTCTATCCATATGTGCCACCACAACAGGACTCTTTGTCAGTTTCATTTATTAATGTATCAGAAACTGGAACAATGCCTGGCACAGGAGGCACTCAGTTAATAAAATTGATTAAATTAACATCCATTAATCAATGTCATCTTATTACATGCATTTAGAAGGCTGATTTTGTATTAAAAAGAACTGAAAATTACTCAGGTAGTTTTTTGTTTGTTTGTTTGTTTAGTTTCAGTTATATAGTAACTTGGGTGTAATTGACTTTTAAAAATTAGCACTTTAGGCCCTGGCCAATTGGCTCAGTGGTATAGCGTCGGCCTGGTGTGCAGAAGTCCCGGGTTCGATTCCCGGCCAGGGCACACAGGAGAAGCCCCCATCTGCTTCTTCACCCCCCCCCCTCCTTCCTCTCTGTCTCTTTCTTCCCCTCCCGCAGCCGAGGCTCCATTGGAGCAAAGATGGCCCGGGCGCTGGGAATGGCTCCTTGGCCTCTTCCCCAGGTGCTGGAGTGGCTCTGGTCGCAACAGAGCGACGCCCAGGAGGGGCAGAGCATTGCCCCCTGGTGGGCAGAGCATCGTCCCTGGTGGGCGTGCCGGGTGGATCCCGGTCGGGCGCATGCGGGAGTCTGTCTGACCATCTCTCCCATTTCCAGCTTCAGAAAAATACAAAAAAAAAAAAAAAAGCACTTTATTTCCATAGCTGTTACAACTATATAGTTTGAAATGTTGCCATCCATGTTTTCCCCTAAATTGCCATAACTTTGAAAGTTCATTAGGGATAACGATGCAATTCTCAAGAAAATATTTTTCTAATGAGACCATATTCCACAGAAGTAACAGAACCAAGAAAGCTCAGTATTGGCCTACTCTACCCTTGCATCAAAAACTTTTTAAGAAATTCCAATAACTGGATAAAAAGGAGTTGTATGAAGAATAATAGAGAAAGTTATTTGACTTTATTCTTTTCCTTAATATACATCTTGCTAAAGAGGAAGAATGCAAGGAAATAAGTGGACTTACTTTTTCTTGAATTATATATATTAATTGCTCACAGCCTGAATTTTTTGATAACTGCCAATATTTCTCTTTGTGCTAGAAAATTTAGCATTTTTCACTACTTACCTCAGTCAAGTATCATATGGAAATTTCAGACATTTCTAGTATGTGTGGGAACCTCCCAACCCTTGCCATTCCATCAGTGGAAATATTTAGTTCTTAAGGATTTCTCTAATATACTTAACTTCTGTTGCCAGTGAAAGGTATCCTACCTTTCCTATTCTCCCACACCCACCCCAGCATTGGTTTTCACATCTGGGCTGATCTGAGAGCCTTTTTCTCCCCTTCCCTAAATCCATGTTAGGCCTGAAGTCATAACTGTAGCTCTAGTTGCAAAATAGGAAGGACTGTGGCTTTCAGGTTGAGGTTTCTGTTTTCTGTTCTGATTATAGATTTTTTTATGCTGCCCCTAAACTCTGAAACCTGAATAGTACATGCAGATGCATTTCTTTTGCTTGTTCTAGATTGTTAGGAAATGACAGAATCATTAAGAGCCTAGAACAACAGGGAATTCTAATGTTTAAATGTTTGTAGCAATATCTTTATTATATGCGGCTTAAGTGTCTGTTTGTCGCCGATAGTTTATTGGTTGCTTGCGTAACTGTACTAGCCAATGGGGTGAAGTTGCCACGGCTGAACGCAAATTGAGTGGGTCAGGGGGAAGGTGAACATTTGTTTGCATTGGCAATCATCTGTTTTACATAAAAACTACGTCTTAACGTAATTTCTTTTAAGAATGCCTCCTAGAAAATACAGCACTGAAGAGGAGAGAAAAGGAGCTAAAGCTGCACAAAAACGGCTTTCTCGACAAAAAGAAACCACTGAGCAGAGAAAGACAAGGCTTGCTTCAGTCGCAGAGCAAATGCGTCTTTCTCGGCAAAATGAGACTGATGAGCATAGAGAAACAAGGCTTGCCTCAGATGCAAGACAAAAAAGCCTGTCTTAAGTGTGTTGGCATTTTTTTACCTGAGCCTGCATTTGGACACGGTCAACTTTATGTTGCCTGTTCAAGAGTTCGTGAAAGAACGGACGTAAAATTAGTAAAATTAAAAATAATTGATGGCCCTCTGCAAGGCAAGCTTAAAAATGATGGAAAGATCTACACAAGAAATGTTGTGTACAAAGAGATCTTTGACATGTGAGTTTACATTTTATTATTTAAATCACCTTTATTTATTGAGCTAGCGGTGGCTCTTAAGAAATGTACCGCCAGTGGTTTCCTTCATTGCACTCTACTTTAAGCAGTTAAGCAAGTAGAAGGGGGAAACCCCGTGGGGCACTAAGCAAAGGGGCGTCTTCGCCGCCTGCCCTGGGTAATTCAGTTTGAATTAGCAGACACCTTTGCACAAATCATTTTAATTACAATTTATAATATCTAGAACAGCGGTGATTTCGTATGACTGCCGGGCTTTTTAGTTTATTCATATCCAAACTAAGATATATAGTTTATATATAGTAAAATAATAGATACATTAGTCAAATCATAATAAGAGCCAGGCTGGCCTCCTGAGAAACCAGTGGGTTATGAGGCCATACAAATTGGGACACTACCATTTAATATGAAAGGGCCTACAGCAAAGAAAGTACTTTTTTTAACCAGGCATTTCCCAAATTTATTTGAAGATAGAACCTTTTTTTCATATAAGAAAACTTTTCAGCATGCTTTGGAAATATTGACAAAAAGAAGGCAGACACTTCAGTTGTTCAAGTCCTGGCTCAGGTATTAATGAACATTTTCATTCATTCAGCAAACATGTATGGAGTGACTGATATGTGGCACACTATCCAAGATGGTGGTGATATATACAGGGAACAAAGCAAGCAAAAGCCTCTATCTTTCCCAGGATTATATTATAGGTGGGAGAAAGACAATAAACATAATCTGTAAATAGTACAGGTACTAAGTGTTTTAGGTAAACATGGAGCAGGGTTATAGGGTCAGGAGTACAGGAAGTTGCAATTTTAAATAGAGTCATAACCTTGAGCAAGTCACTGAGCCTCTCTCTATTCCTTTTCTGTAAAATGAAGAAATTTAACTAGATGATCTCAAAGGCCCTGTCAGCACTATGGTTCTGCCTTTTCTGTGTGTGTGTGTGTGTGTTAGAGACAGACAGACAGGAAGGGAGAGAAATGAGAAGCATCAATTATTTGTTGTGGCACCTTAGTTGTTCATTGATTGCTCTCTCATATGTGCCTTGACGGGGGGTGGGGGGGTGCTACAGCACTCCAAGTGACCCCTTGCTCAAGCCAGTGAGCTTGGGCTCAAGCTGGTGAACCTTGCTCAAACCAGATGAGCCCACGCTCAAGCCAGTGATCTCGGGTTTCAAACCTGGGTCCTCTGCGTCCCAGTGCAACACTCTATCCACTGCACCACCGCCTAAAGACTAAGCATTATATCAAGCGGTGGTATGGCTGGGTCATGAGCATCTCATTGAGTGTTTAGAGTCACTTAGCAAAAGGGTGGGAGATTAGAACTCCTAGAATTACTATCCAAGAAAAGCTTCTGTAGGCTTAAATCATTTATAACACCCACAAAAGAATAAAGCATTTATTTTAAATAAATGTTAAACAAAAACCTTGATGGTCTTCACAATCCAATATTTAGAAAGTATTTGACTTAAGGTTATGAAACCTCTGCAGTAAAGGTACCAATGGCTTCTAAGCAGATGTTAGCACGCCCATGAGAGAAATTTGCAGCTGTGTGCACATTGCATTTCTGCCCTACATCCTTATGTAAAAGGAGATCTGTGACTTGATGTTGAAATGACCTTTCAGACAGTATTCCATTGCCACATGCCTAAGCTTGTATCTCAGAATAATTAGAAGCTTTGACTTACAGATCTTGTATATACTGTTTATGTTAATTATAAATGTCTGAAAATTCCCTGAAACTCTTTCTTCATAACTTTTTATCAAAGACAAACTAGAGTTTGGAGGAGAGTTGTGGATAGTGGTCCTAAATCTTTGATTTCCAATCTTTTATTTTTAGAATGAAATTTAAAATCTACTTTTCTAGTTGCCTAGAACATGGTGATATATTTTTATATTCTTTGTGTTGAATAAGAAGCTGTTTGAAATCATAGTCTTTGATACTTTTTAAATATTTCATTCTATGGCATTTAGCTAAAAATTTAAAGTAGACCAAGGTTCTCTAAATATAAAGCTATTCCTACTGACCTATAGAAAAAGCTTAAAATACTATAATTAAAATTGAGAAGTTTATATCACACAAAGAGTTCCTCTTCTAAGATTGCTTTTAACTCAGACCTCAGAATTTCTCTTCCCATGATGGCTAACCACCCTACGCCTGCCAATAACAGTCATTTTATTTTCATCTTCTTTTAATATTCCTTAAATTTAAAGGCCAGTTTATACAAAAAGCTTTATAACCGTTCTGGAAGAAAGAAATGAATGACTCCTACTTCACTATCTAGACAAGCTGTAGAATAGGCTCTGGGGTGTCAGAAAGATGAGTGATGAACATTTGCAAGTTTCTCTCACATTTAGTCTGAAATGGCTGATTTATCATCCTTGATTAGACAAGGTCTCAGATCCCACCTGAGCTGTGGTCTTCAACAGTCCACAGGCTCTGGTCCATTCAGAGGTCACCTTGGTTTAGTTCTGAAGCCTCCAGCCCCCACCCCCACTACCCCAGCTACCCTAATTGTCATGCCCAATCTGCTATATCCACAAAGTCAGTCTCCTGCTTTGATTGCCATGGGGCCAAACTCTTATGCAGATTTACCAGCTATAAACATTAAATACTCCATTGTACATCCATTTTATTCTTAAGAGTATATTTAGGCCCTGGCCAGTTGGCTCAGTGGTAGAGTGTCGGCCTGGCGTGCAGGAGTCCCAGGGCACACAGGAGAAGTGCCCACCTGCTTCTCCACCCCTCCCCCTCTCCTTCCTCTCTGTCTCTCTCTTCCCGTCCCGCATCCAAGGCTCCATTGGATTAAAATTGGCCCGGGCACTGAGGATGGCTCTGCGGCCTCTGCCTCAGGCGCTAGAGTGGCTCTGGTTGTAACAGAGCAATGCCCCAGATGGGCAGAGCATCGCCCCCTGGTGGGCATGTGGGTGGATCCTGGTCGGGCACATGCGGGAGTCTGTCTGACTGCCTCCCCGTTTCCAACTTCAGAAAAATAAAAAATAAATTTTTAAAAAGTATATTTAGATATTGATAAAAATAAAATTTTTGTCTAATTTGAACCATCTTCACAAAATAGATATAATTCATTTCTAGATCATGTAATTTAAGCATTTGAAATTTTAAAGATATAAAGATCACTTGGTGACATCTTGGTCTTCGATCTCTTTCAGGAAAAGCTTGGGATTAGGTCAATCTGTAGCTTCTGCATTGCTGCTGCTCTGAAAACCACTGAGGAAAAATGATGTAGAAACTCAGAACACTGTGTTCCCTCATTTTATTTATTTATTTTGTGACAGAGACACAGAGAGAGACAGATAGGAACAGACATACAAGAAGGGAGAGAGATGAGAAGCTTCAATTTTTCATTGTGGCTCCTTAGTATCCTTAGTTGTTCATTGATTGCTTTCTCATACGTGCCTTGGGAGAGGGGGAGGTTATAGCAGAGCAAGTGACCCCTTGCTCAAGCCAGCGTCCTGCTGAGGTCACTGGTTCAAAACCCTGGGCTTGCCTGGTCAAGGCACATATGGGAGTTGATGCTTCCTGCTCCTCCCTCCCCCTTCTCTCTCTCTCTCTCTCTCTCTCTCTCCTCTCTAAAAATTAGTAAAAAGAAAAATTAAAAAAAAAAATGCTCAAGCCAGCGTCCTTGGGCTTTACCAGCGAGCCCAGGGTTTTGAACCTGGGTCCTTCGCGTCCCAGTCTGACGCTCTATCCACTGCACCACCACCTGGTCAGGCCCTCATTTTTTCTTAACCTCCAACACCCACCCTGCCTCTATAGCTGGAAAAATTACTGTGATGTGCAATGGGAGTCACCATTGGGTCCCAAGTTAATCTGATTCACCTTGATGCCTTCCCCTGGCTCCATCCTCCCACTGCTGTCACACACATGCCCACAAAGTGGGGCAGTGAGTAGGAGAGATTATTGAGAAGTCCTGCTGTCATTCTCGATCGTACTACCTTTCTTCCAGAGAACTGAGGACAAATATTGCTTGACACTGATAGCTGGCAGCCTGGGAACTTCATTAGAATGTGTAGTATATGTAAGGATAAGGACAAATGCTGGGGATTACAAACGTACTCCAGATAAGTGTTACTCTTTTATTTTCTTTTTAAGTTGAAAACTATACTGGTTCTTTTTAAATTATTATTGCCAGTGAAGTTTTTGGAACTTAGTAGGGAAACAAAATTCTCAGAAATTGTCACTACAAAGATTCACTTTATCCTGAAGTGATCCTTTCTTATTTTGAGAGTTTGTTCATAATCAGTATCTCTTGAAGACCTCCTTTGATATCTAGAGTAGACATTCCAAATAAAGTATTTTTTTATAACTCCTGTTAAGCCATTTGTTTATGTGTTGGCTTTGTAAGGTTTAGAAGAGTTTGTAGAAATTAATTTGCAGTACGTATTTAATCTTCACATTCTCTCAATGGCTAAATAAACTGTACATAAGGCTCAGGTGCACTTACTTCTCAGTGTCTTGTGATTGGAAATTATGAAACTGGAGTGTTTTAAATTAAAGTGGCTCCTTTTTGTTTGAAATAAAATGAGTACTTTTTTCCCTCTACTTGTTTATAAACTTTCAGAAGTCAATGGAGTCAGAATTCTCTGACTTCTTGTCTGAAGGACTGACTGCTTATATTTCTGATCCATAGTTTCTCAGCCTTGGCCCCGCTGACATTGTAGACTGGGTGATTCTTGGTCACAAGGGCTGGCCTGGTGTATATAGAGAGACAATACATTAAGCCCTGTTCACAAAGTTCCAGCATTTTTGAACTAGGGGAAGTTTGGGGAAACAGGAGTAACTTTAGGGCCCTAAAAAAGATATAATTTATATGGTAGATATAAATGTAGAGGTTTGTTACTCTAGGAATGGGAACTAATTTGCAATAGAGTTGAAGATAGTTTAAATTTATGAATAATGGAGGCTCTGTGGAGTATTATCTAATATTTAACATCTTTGGCGAAATTTGATGTTTCAAGCTCTGTATGATATTTTGAATCTCCTTTGAAAAAAGTTTTTCTTTTTAAAATTTTTTTTGTTGAATTTATTGGGGTGACATTGATTAATAAAATTATAACAGTTTCAAGTGCACAGTTCTACAGCATATCACCTGTGTATCGCACTGTGTTCCCCACCCCAAGTCAAGTCTCCCTCCATCACCGTCTGTCCCCCTCCAACCATCTCCACCTTCCCTGCCCCATGAAAAGATGGTTTTCTTTGACTTCTTATTTTTTCTCCTTGTTCATTCTTTTTATTTTACTTCTTTATTCTTTTAACAAATATTTATCGCATGTTTACTACGTGTCATACACTGCAATATGTCTTCCTTCTTACTTTGCTTTACTTTTTTAGGGATGGGGTGTGGATTGGAATTGGTTGCTCTAAATGCTTTTCTGTAAGTCAGAGATTAGGAGTCTTTTAGAGTGAGCAAGTCAGAGCTGCAAGGTGTCCTGAAGGGCCAAACATAGGTCACACACGCACGCATGCTCACACGGAAGCCAGTTAACTCTGAGTCTTAATCTTCCAATCATGGAAAGGACAGAAATGGGAAAGAAGAATGAAAATTACAAAACACCTTTCCTTACCTGCTTGTCCACTAAATTACTAAGACTGTGTGAATTTGGGGGTGGAGGGGATGTGGCTGGAGAAAAAGATGTCATGTGTTACATCCGTGCCACTGAATTCTTTTTGCAATTGTCACCATGGTTGCCCCTGCAGACCCAAGGGAAGAAAAGTCTCAAGAACTGAAAAGGGTGGAGCAATTGAAAGACATTGAGAAAGTTCCAGTGTATTTGTTCAGATGTTAATTGAGCTTCTACCATTTGCCAGGAATGTGTGCCTGGTGTAAGGGCTCAGTCATCTAGAGCAACTATCTCTTCACTCATGGGGTCTCCCATCTATTAGAGAAACCAGATTTTGAGCAAGACCATGGGAAACATACAACTGTTTAACAGTGTTGCCTGGAGCTCACCCTTAGAGTGTCCTGCAGAATCATCTAAGATTTAGAGAGCATTTAAATATCTAGAAGCTATTAAGCAAGGGGTCATATCTGTCAGACAGAAGAACCTGGGTAGCTCAAGAGGACGAACATTTTGGCCATTTCACTAATAACTCTCTCATGTGAACTGTAATGAAGAAGGCTCCTCATATAAACTAATCACTGAGTAGAAGTAATTACTGGCACTTAAGGTTAAAAGATGGACATAACAGCCCTGGCCGGGTGGATCAGTAAAAAGTGTCATCTGGGCTCACAAAGGATGCTGGTTCAGTCCCTGGTCAGGGCACGCACAGGAAGCAATCAGTGAGTACACAACTAACCAGAACAACTAAGTAGAACGAGTTCATGCTTCTCTTTCTTCCTAAAATTAATAAACTTCTTTTAAGTGGATATAAGAATGTTGTGAGTTACAGGCCTGCTTGCCAGATTCCTTGAATGATTTGGTAATTTATATTTCTTTATTAATTAATTAATTTATTTTTAGAAGAAGGGGAAGAGAGAGGGCAGGGAGAGAGAGAAAGAGGAAGAGGAAGCATAACTCATTGTTTCACTTAGTTTGCACCCATTGATTGCTTCTCATACGTGCCCTGACTGGGGCTCGAACCAACAACCTCAAGGTTAAACTGACACCCTTGGGACTGTGCCAGCAACCTTGGCACTCCAGGACATCGCTCTGCCCACTGTGCCACTGGCCAGGGCTGATTTGGTAATTTAAATGCACAACAAGCCTTGAGTATAAAATGAACGTTGAGAAAAACAGTAAGTCAGCCGTCAGATTATTCTATGGAGAACTTATTTGAGGTGTTTTTCTCTCTCCCTCCTTTTAGCTTGTCAAAATTCCCAAAAATGACCCCATCAATGAAGTACATACCTTTAACTTCTATTTGTCAAACGTGGGCAAAGACAACCCTCAGGGCAGCTTTGACTGCATCCAGCAGAGGCTCTCCAGGTAAGCTCATTTCAGCCATACTGAAGGGAAAATAAGTTTTTAAGAGTTTTTAAAATTAAACAATAAAATACATAGTAGTCATTTATAAATGTTTATTCAATTGAATTGCAAAGCTCATTTATCTGTTTGAGAAATATTGAGCACCTACTCTGTGCTAGAAATTTCACTTGTCACTGTGGGATAGTCACAAAAATTTTAACATTCTTACTCTCGAGTAATTTTTTTCCACTCTTTTTTTTAAATTAATTTTAATGGGGTGACAACAAATCAGGGTACATATGTTCAAAGAAGACATCTCCAGGTTATCTTGTCATTCAATTATGTTGCATACCAATCACCCAAAGTCGGATTGTCCTTCATCACCTTCTATCTGGTTTTCTTTGTGCCCCTCACCTCCCCCCTCTCCCTCCCTCTTCTCCCTCCCCCTTCTGTAACCCCTACACTCTTGTCCATGTCTCTGAGTCTCGTTTTTATGTCCCACCTATGTATGGAATCATGCAGTTCTTAGTTTTTTCTGATTTACTTCAAGGCATTTTTGAAGTACAGTTTTTTTACCTATAAAACATGGGTTGTGGATCCCGGTCGGGCGCATGTGGGAGTCTGTCTGACTGTCTCTCCCCGTTTCCAGCTTCAGGGAAAAAACAAAACAAAACAAAAAAAAAAACATGGGTTGTGACTTTTAAAAAGTTTTTATTTGCCACATTTAAATAACTGTCTTTTATAGTACACTCAAGGCTCGTATTAAAGGGTAAAGGAGGGAAACCCTTTATATATTATTTATTCCCTTCTTCCCAGCGCAAGCCTTGTTTTAAGGTAGATTTTTAAAAATCTTTATTCTGCAGCAGATTGGAAACAAGAAATTAACCCCAGTACAGTGGTCATTTCTGATTTTTTTTTTAATGGAGGAAGATAAGAACACATACCCACATCCCAGGGTGCCATGGAAACTGTTATCTACTTAGATCCTCTATATACAATAAACTACTTGTTTCAGTCTTCTGTGCTGTGGTTGTTTCTGATTAAAGAATGGGTCCCTTGAGTAGGGGAGTGTGTTCTGCCTGTGGATCAAGACAAGGCCTTAGAGCCCCCAACCTCCGGGGAGACACTGATATTGGCCCAAAGTGCCCTGGGCCATCCACTTCTATTTCTTTTCTTGGCTGTACTTGAAACTGTATAAGTACTTGCTGAGCATGGAAGAAGGACAAAAGGAAAGTTGTGGTTCAAGTGAGCACAGTAGGCAGAGATATAAAATAAGACACATCACAAAAGCGTTCTGAATTTCTCTTGTTTAAGGTGACTATTTTTTGTATGTTAATTTTGCTTTCTAAAAATTGCGCATCTTCCAGGCTTATGTTATCTATAACAAATTGCATATGTTACAGATTATATAGACTTTTCCGCACTATTTACTATATGATAGCTACTGGCCACATGTGGCTATTTACATATCAATTGATAAAAATGAAATAAAATTAAAAATTCAGTTCTTAACTCAGATTAACCACACATTGCAGGCTCAAAAGCCACATATCTAGTTGCTGTCATCGTGGACAGCACATGCATTATTTTCACCATAGCAAAAAGAACTATGGGATAGTATTGCAATCAATTACAGAATCACCAAGTATAAGGGTCCTTGGTAATTGTGTAGTTCAACCCCATCTTTTCACAAGTGACTTATCCACACAGTTACTTAGCTGGCTGAATGAGAACTAAGTTTTAACTTCCAGTCCAGTGTTCATTACAAACCCCACAGGACACACCAATTTCTAATTGTTGTGCTTTCACCTGGAATGCTTGTCTTTAGAGAATTATTATTTAATTCTCTATAAATAATATATAATTTAGAGAGTGATACAATTTTGACATCAAGCTGATGTCCCATTAGGAATTTTATTAAGGAACTTAATCCCCTTTTCAAAAGCAGTTATATCATCATAGGTAATATGGTTTTTCCCTTCTATTACAAATACCCTGTGTGTTTATTTCTACCTTACTTATTTGGAGAATTTAAAGACACTTAAAAAAGCTATACCTGATGCAGCAAGAGAAAAGAAATTATTATTGTGAGAAAATTGGGATAAATGCAGTAGTATAATTCAAGTATAATTTATAAATATATAGTATGACCCAAGTATAAAAGTATGATTTGAGCCTGACCAGGTGGTGGCGCAGTGGATAGAGCATTGGACTGGGATGCAGAGGACCCAGGTTTGAGACCCCGAGGTCGCCAGCTTGAGCGCGGGCTCATCTGGTTTGAGCAAAAAGCCCACCAGCTTGAACCCAAGGTCGCTGGCTCCAGCAAGGGGCTACTTGGTCTGCTGAAGGCCCACAGTCAAGGCACATATGAGAAAGCAATCAATGAACAACTAAGGTGTTGTAACGCGCAATGAAAAACTAATGATTGATGCTTCTCATCTCTCTTCGTTCCTGTCTGTCTGTCCCTGTCTGTCCCTCTTTCTGACTCACTCTCTGTCTCTGTAAAAAATAAAAATAAATAAATAAATTAAAAAAAAGTATAATTTAAGATGCTTATAAAAAGTATGGGTATAAATGGAAATTTGCCTCTAAAAAGATAAAAGCACTCAAACTTTCAGTTCTCAACCTAGCACACAAACCTTTTCATAATCTGTGACCACCTTTCCTATTTCATTGAAAATTTATTTTTCCAATGGATCCTGTCTTTCATTCAATTGTGCAAACTTTCTAGGCAGGAGCTTTCTTATACCATTTTTCTAGTCTTATCGTGCTGGTGGAGCTCAAACTAAATGTTTGACAAGTAAATGTTTAAAAATTACAAATTAACTAGTCTTATCTTTCTTGTTAAATCTCTTTAAACTGTGTATTTCTCTTTTGTAAAATGGAAGAAATTCCAAAGTCAAAATTACCTTTCAAAAATTCCTTAAATCTACCCCTTCACAGACCTAGTGAAAATATATACATCGTTTGAGGCATACAGCCCTGTATAGTAATGCACACTCAAGTGTGGGAACAGGGAGCTAGGATAGAGAAAGACTATAAGAATGTTCGCCTGACCAGGCGGTGGTGCAGTGGATAGAGCGTTGGACTGGGATGTGGATGGCCCAGGTTCGAGACCCCGAGGTCGCCAGCTTGAGCACGGACTCACCTGGTTTGAGCAAGGCTCACCAGCTTGAGCCCAATGTCGCTGGCTCGAGCAAGGGGTCACTCAGTCTGCTGTAACCCCCTAGTCAAGGCACATGTGAAAAATCAATCAAGGAACAACTAAGGAACCACAACGAAGAATTGATGTTTCTCATCTCTCTTCCTTCCTGTCTATCTGTCCCTCTCTGACTCTCTCTGTCTCTGCCACACACACACAAAACAGAATGTTTATACACATGTCAAAATATTTAAACTTTTAAGGTAAGTCAGTTGAAAAGGGATGAGGAGAGGATTCTAAAGTACTTTCTTTCCTGCAGGGTGTAGCTATTTAGTTTTCATGTAAAGATCTGTTTCTTGATCTTGAATTGTGTCCAGGTGTCCCCAAACTACGGCCACATGCGGCCCCCTGAGGCCATTTATCCGGCCCCCACTGCACTTCTGGGAGGAGTCAGTGCTCTATGTGGCGGCCGTCCAACGGTCCGAGGGACAGTGAACTGGCCCCCTGTGTAAAGAGTTTGGGGACCCCTGGTGTGAACTATAACTCCATCATTATTCGCAACCGGTGCAGCTTATTCTCACTATGTAAATTACTTAGTAAATAAGGGGAGATCTTGAAATTAAAACTTCCTGCCACCAGACCTTTCATACTACTGTCTTTTCTGTACTCTACTACAATCTCCTATTCCTGCTCTTTCTTTACCATCCTGATTCCCCTGAGGGTTAAACCTTTATCTCCCTTCCTCCTTCCTCTCTTTTAACTGGGTTTTCAGCATTCATCCCTGTTCATTAAAAAATAAAATAAAGACAACATCCTTTGCAGTCACTTCTGGGGCCAAAACCTGGCTTTAGTCTCTACCATTCCACTGAAACTGCTCCCCTATGGGGGCCTTGACCTTCTTGCCCTGCATCCAGTGAATGCTTATTGGTTTCTTATTATTCTAGACTTGTTGCCAGCATTTTTGAAGCATTCTATCCCAATGGCTTCCATTACACACTGCTTTTCTGATTTCCTTCTACCCCCTTGGCTGTGACTTTTCTGTCTTCTCCGGTCTTTTAATCTTCTTTTAGCTTATTTTAAATATTAGTATTCTTCACAGTTGGTTCTCTCCTCAAATGAGATGTCTCCTCATTTCTTCAAAATCACCATGTGCAACACCGAACTCATTTCTCTCTTCCAACCCTACCCCAGTGTCAATAAAGGACAGTTCCATGCACCTGGTAACCTGCGCATGATCTATTCTATTCCCCACCTTCTACCGGTTAATAACTGACCAAATCCTATCAATTCTGCCTCTTTGCTATCTCTGGAATCTGTTTACTATTCTGCATTTATCCCACTTTACACCAGTTCAAGCCGTCACTTCTTGCCTGTAATCCTTTATTAGCCCCTTAACTGCTTTCCTGCTTTCACTCTGTGCCCCTTCCTCCCAATCTGTTTTTCATCCCGATTGATCTTTCTACAATGCAAATAAGATATTTTCTCTCTCCTATTTTCAACCTCTATTATTCTTGGGACCAAGTAAAAAATCCATACTATGACCTCCAAAGCCCTGTGTATTGTACTTCTCATGCACTTTCAGCCTCTTCTCTAATTGTTCTTTAGAGCTGTCTTTGGCTTAACTGAAAAACTCTTCCTTGCTCCCCTTGGGCCTGCAGAGGTTGTTTATCCCCCTAAAGCACTTCTGCCCTTCTTCCTCCTATGTAGTCATCCCTCTTGATCACTTGAGCATCACCTCTCGGAAGCCTTTGCCTCTCCCACAAGTCCAGGTGAAGGACTTTCCTTCAGGTTCCTACTCCTGGTATTTGTCTCCTTGTTGTAATTTCCAGTTTGCTCGTCCTTTCACCCATTAGATGGCTCCTTGAACATCTGTCTCAGTCCTTATCACAGCCTGTGTACCTCAGACATTGCCTGTAATGGAGTCTCTGCCCAATAAATACATATTTATGAGATGAATGAACTTTTTTTTTTTTTTACAGAGAGAGAGTCAGAGAGAAGGACAAATAGGGACAGACAGATAGGAAGAAAGATGAGAAGCATCAAGCCCTCATTGCAGCTCCTTAGTTATTCATTGATTGTTTTCTCATATGTGCTTTGACTGGGTGGCTACAGCAGAGCAAGTGATCCCTTGCTCAAGCCAGTGAGTAACCTTGGGCTAAGCCAGCAACCTTGGGCTTCAAGCCAGCGACCTTTGGGCTCAAACCAGTGACCATGGGGTCATGTCTATGATCCCACGCTCAAGCCAGTGAACCCACGCTCAAGTTGGTGAGCCTATGCTCAAGCCGATGACCTCAGGGTTGTGAATCTGCGTCCTCTGCGTCCCAATCTGATGCTCTATCCACTGTGCCACTGCCTGGTCAGGCTGAACTGATTTTTTTAAAAATAGTATTTGTGAGGTTATTAGTAATTTACATAAATTTTTATCGATCCTTATTTCTTAGCATCATAACAAAGCTATTGCAATTAAATTTAGAAAGAGTATCAGAGCTGCAATGATATTTTGATTACCTTTTTACTCCAATCTGTTTTAAGGCCATAGTAATTTATTTTTAAAATATCAGTAGAATTGTTATTATGATCCCCTAATATTAGCATAAGACTTTGAAACAGAGCCATCTTCTGAGCCAGTGTTAATATATATGCATGATTGTTTAAATAAAAGTTTAAAAATATATATATTATTGCCAAAATCTCTTGTCCAGTATTTTCTTCAGTATTTGCTATATGAATGTCATATTATGTAGATTTAACAAAGTGGTAAGTAAAAATTCTGTAAATGTTTAGGATCTTTGGGATAATAAAGTAAGCTTTAATGTTTGGCAGTATTTTAGCTTTAAAATTAATATCTTATTAGAGATAAAAAGAATTGTGGTATGTCTGTTTAACCTAGTCAGTTCTAAACCATGCATATTATGGTCCCACTAAAAGTAAACTTTTAACATTTCTTATATCTATGTTGCTAATTCTTAAAAATAGTGACTGTTAAATGAAAGAACTTTAGTGCCCATCAGGATTCTGGTATTCATTCCAAATGCTGATTGTTTTTCAAAATTTCATGATTTAGTCTCTGAGTGCTCACTTCACCCATTCTTTTAACAATATGGGTGGGTGACATGAAATGAAGAAGAGAAACTCAAATATTTTAAATAGTCTATATTTAAAATTACTAATATTAGTTTTTTTAGGGTTTCAAAGTTATTATTTGGGCTGCTGACCTTGGGGCTTTACAAGTCTTGCTTGTACTTTGCAAAACGAGGGGCATCTCTAATAAAGCCATCATCTTATTTGACAGCTCTGGAGCCTCCCAGCTCGATTGCCTGGGATTTATACAAGATAAAATTACAGTGTGTGCAACAAATGACTCATATCAGGTGACACGAGAAAGAATGACCCAGGCAGAGGAGGAATCCCGCAATCGAAGCACAAAAGTTATCAAACCCGGTGGACCATATGTAGGTTTGTATAGATATCTTTCTTCTTCTCGCTGATTGACTGGAATAATTCAAGATCACTGTAGGTAAATACTGGTAATATTAATTTCATGAAAACACAAAAATTAGTTTTCCTCCTGTTTTGGATAACATGGTGGTCAAAAGTCATTCTCTTCAGAGTGCTGGTTAATTGAAGAACAGATTTAAAGCTTTTATTTCTTTCATAAATCTGAATCCTGTTGTATTGTTATTTTACCATATTGCGATCTGGTCAAGTTATTTTACTTTGTGAGGTTGTAAGAATGATACCATTGTCAATTCTTTGTCATTGGGTGATGTCATTTCAACGGTGGATGGTATGGTGTTTGTTTTGCACTTCTGTAGGGTTATTTTTACAAAGAACTCTCTTAGTAGGATTTATGAATTGATAACCTTATAGTTGCAGGTTTGCTTACATTGTCAGAGGATCTTTGCACAACTGCAAATTTTTATTACAAAATATGAGATGTGCTTATAGCAAGCATTATGGTGATGCCCTTGGTACCTCAACTGTGATATCATTTATGGACCCTCAATTTCATCCATTAATTAAGGACCTGCCTCACTTCCATTATATTTATTATCAGCTCACTCAAGTATTCATCAGGTTGAAGGGAAGAAAGACCAATCAGACCAGAAAGATGAGTCTTCTTTATGAGCAGTAGCCCTGACAATTTTAAGGAGTCCATTCACAGTGACTTAACAGTAATAAAGGCAATTATCAAGAGTAAGAATGAGCTCTTTGAGGCCTTGGTCAGTTTAGTAACACGTCACTGGATAGTAAATGGTGAAAGCATATTAATATGGAAACATAAATGCTTACAAAAAGAGTCTCTGGAAGAACCAGATCCCTTAGTCAATGTCTTTCCATAGTTTGGTAGATTTCTGCTTCTGTATTTTTTCATTGTTGATCCAGCTACAATATATTCAGCTTTGAGAAGCTCCACTAGAGTCTTGAATAAGCATTTCTTTGGAACAAAGCCATTGCTCCTGGGACCTGGTGCTTAGCTTAGATACATTTAGTTTGGTTTAACAACAGTTCATGACTTCCCCAGGTATCTGTGCCTACAGGGCCACGTTCCCTGCCCAGTAAGTTACTAGCAAGGAGATTTTCATCTTCCCTTTCCACTTGAGTGAGGTAGCAACTTCCAACCTGCTTCTTTTTCTCCTTTGTCCTCACAAGCAAGTTAATTAATTTTCTGTGCTAGTAGGCTAAATCTCATTATTTTTAAATGCTAAAAATCTGCGCTTAAATTTAAGTACAAACTATGAATTTGCTATTCCTGTTGCTTTGAAAGTATTTTTTACTCTGTCCAGTACCAGCATTTTAGAAATACTGAGACAAATTGGCATGTTTGTTAGAAGACACAAGCCATCAAAATGTTTTTTTCCTCTCCCACTATAACTAACTGAAAACTCTTATCTTAGTTTATTCCAAAACTTGAAAATTGGCAATGACTACTGTACTCTTCTGTTGAATGAACCTTGAGTGTCCCCTCTGTTTGTGTGTTTTTGTTTGTTTTGATAGGGTCAGGTATAGTTCATTTGCAGCTTACACAACAGGTTTTTTAACACCTAGAATGCCATGGACCATACACTCCCTAATGGCATGGGAATTTTAGAATTTGCAGGGTTTCTTATAGGTTTCAAATAATTTATATACATTTTTGGGAGTGACTCAAGCAAAATTTGAGGTCATCTAAGTTATAATCTGAACCACACTACGTCTCCACCATTGTTAGAAGGGTTGGCCACCCTCTTCGTGCACACATGTGCCCACATTGGAGCCCTGCCATGGTCACTGGGCACTCATTTCGTCTGTACTGTGTCCTCAGCCCCCAGCCGCTCACCATCACAGCATTGTGTTCTCGGCTGCTCTTAAATTTTGTCGTTAACCTCCTCACTCTTTTATTCTCTAGGTCAAATAACCCCAACTCCTTTTAACTTTTCTTAATATGGCCTGTATCCCAACCCTTTAATTATGTTTATTGCTCTCCTCTGTACTGCCTCCAATTCTTCACTTCAAAGTTCAAAACTGGACTGACTACCCTTAAGAAAACTCTCATCAATTCTGAATAGAGGGGAGCAAAATGCTAGTATCCAGATTGGCTTTTCGGTTTTGTTTTTGATTTTGTACCATTCTTTGTTATGGTATGTTTTTATATTTTTCCTTTAACTTTATCATTTATCAGTCCTTTACCATATTTCTTTCCTTCTAGGTAGCTCATTAAATATCTTCCTGCTTTTTTTCAATATTTCAAAACTGTCTGACTCATTCAATTCTTTAAAATGCAACCTGGCCCAGTCCAGATCGTGTGGTTGGTTAGAGCATCGTCCCAATGTGCGGAGGTTGCCAATTCCATTCCTGGTTAGGGCACATACAGGAGCAGATTTGTGTTTCTTTCTCTCCCCCTCCCTCTTTCTCCTCCTCTTCCTCTCTCTCTAAAATCAATCAGCTATCCTTTTATACTAATTTTACCCAGCACTTACTGGGTGCCTGTGATGCACAGGGCAATGGTTGGCATTCTGCGTGTCGGCCACCCTGTGAGGTAGGGTATGACTGCCTCTCCTTTTACATACCAAGTTGTTGGTATCAACAAATAGCGAATGATACGGATTTGGCTTCACCAACAAGTTGTGCTATTTTCTTAAGACATAGGGGATACCTCTGTAATTCATAATTGAATATATCATATAAAATGATACCAAAAGCTCACCTATGCCATCTTAGAAGTACCTGCTGAATAAGGTTTCTTTCAATGGTGTCAGGCTAGATAGAGGACAAATGGGTCCCACTGTGGGGTTATGAGGGCATAATGCCAGGCCAGGCCTTTGACTGTTGATTTAGGGCAGGGGTCCCCAAACTTTTTACACAGGGCCAGTTCACTGTCCCTCAGACCGTTGCAGAGCCGGACTATAAAAAAAAACAACTATGAACAAATCCCTGTGCACACTGCACATATCTTATTTTAAAGTAAAAAAACAAAACAGGAACAAATACAATATTTAAAATAAAGAATAAGTAAATTTAAATCAACAAACTGACCAGTATTTCAATGGGAACTATGCTCCTCTCACTGACCACCAATGAAAGAGGTGCCCCTTCTGGAAGTGCGGCGGGGGCCGGATAAATGGCCTCAGGGGGCTGCATGTGGCCCGCGGGCCGTAGTTTGGGGACTCCTGATTTAGAGAATCAGCCAAGTTTAAGGGAATGAAGACTGCTTTGAGGGGTCACCTGGCCAAGTCATCCAAGAATACGACCTTCTGAAAGCTTCTTGT
This sequence comes from Saccopteryx leptura, assembly GCF_036850995.1. NCBI lineage: Eukaryota > Metazoa > Chordata > Mammalia > Chiroptera > Emballonuridae > Saccopteryx > Saccopteryx leptura. The sequence continues at coordinate 152,909,436 of NC_089506.1, read as the reverse complement.
GGGCTATAAAGAACAAAACCTATTTTGCCTGGAGAAGAGCAGGAGAGCCTTTAACCTAGAAAACATTATTTCTTCAGTAATATTTCCACTTCTAGTCATGGCATTTATATCAGTGATAAGCACTGTTGTGTTATAATTCTTCTGTCTGTGGAAAACAAATCACTAATACCATTGCTTCAGGTTTACTAGTATTTTAAGTCTGCTCACTGACTCATACCTAAATTCTGGAATTTTATTGAATTACAAATTTTTACACATACTAATATTTATTTAGGTATAGAAAATAACCCAACCAATCTAATTTCTCAGATTCTGTTTCTGATTTTCTCGACTTCTGCCACAATCATCCTCATTTCTGATGAGTTAGTGCATATTTGAGTGACCTTTGACAAATCATTTAATATCAGTAAACCTTAATTTTCTCAAATATTAAATAAAAGATATTTGAATTAGATAATACCTACAGCTCTTTGTAGTTCTAATATTTTGTGTCTGTTGTGTATATACATTTTGATTGTAAACTTTTGAAAAGTGATCATAAATGCCAAATGCTGGAGATGGATTCCACTGCAGTGGATTTTGTATTTAACCGTGATAGTCACACCATCATCCAAGTCCTGCCAGTGTTTTTAAAGCCTTGGGTCAGTGTTGCCAGGGCTTCTGGTCAGGTTCCATGGATCAGAAGAGCAACTGCAGAATGTGGCTACAACCCCTGCTCTCTTTCTGATGATTGTTTTAAGACTTACTTTCCAGCCATTAGATGAAAGGATAGATACTTCTACCATCTCATTAAATGAAGAGGCTAGAAGTAGACTCCTTGTTATGAAACAAGTTTACTATAGCCCCAGATTGCCAGCCCTGTTGGACCTACTGCTGCTGTTTATAAAAGGAGCCCAGGGAATTGATTAGCAGTTGGGTCTGGAAAGAGAATTAGGTTCTCCCATAGGCTTTATTAAAAAGGCTTTTCTGAGGCAAATGTAAGAAATAAAAATAAAGCCTTTCTTCTGTCCACTTTGAACCTGATATTTTCCTGCTTTACTTTTTTCTTTTTTTTTCTTTAGCATCTAAACTCTTTACTCCTAGCCCTGATGATTTCTTCGTCTGTGCGCTTTCTAACCTTAACCAAAGGACTCCTTCCTGGTTGAATAGGCACAAACTAATGGGAGTATTTGAGCAAGTAATCTTTGCATAAAACTCAGTGTCCCAGTGTGGCTGGATTGTTCTTTCAGCATTTGAAAGAAATGGATTACCCCACGACTGGCTATTTTTTTATTATTATTATTATTATTATTATTATTATTATTTGTATTTGTATTTGTATTTTTCTGAAGCTAGAAACCGGGAGAGACAGTCAGACAGACGACCGCATGCGCCCGACTGGGATCCACCCGGCACGCCCACCAGGGGGCGATGCTCTGTCCCTCCAGGGCGTCGCTCTGCCGCGACCAGAGCCACTCTAGCACCTAGGGCAGAGGCTAAGGAGCTATCCCCAGCGCCCGGGCCGTCTTTGCTCCAATGGAGCCTCGGCTGCAGGAGGGGAAGAGAGAGACAGAGAGGAAGGAGAGGGGGAGGGGTGGAGAAGCAAATGGGCACTTCTCCTGTGTGCCCTGGCCGGGAATCGAACCTGGGACTTCTACACGCCAGGCCGGCGCTCTACCACTGAGCCAACCGGCCAGGGCCCCCACGACTGGCTATTTAAAAGAAAAGTGAGGTAAATGTGAAGTGAGTCTATTGGGGGTAGGAGATCCATGGACTGACTTATGACAGTCTAGCGTTGCGCCCCAGGTGGCTAACCCTGTTGCATCCCAGACTAGATTCTAATTTCTTATCAAACTCTATACTTACACTCCTTTTAAGGGCAAAGTGAGCCTCCCTTGTTTGTCTGCCCATGTCTACTTCTGGGAGGGTGGGAGTAAATCAGGAGACCTTGGGGCTCTCCTGAGACTGAGGTCAGAGGTGAGTCAGACATCCAGGAGAGGTAGGGCAGCCCATAACACAGTGGTAGTACTGTCACTTTGTGTTTTTATTTGCTTCCTTGCTGGCTTGAATTCATTCTAAATGACTAGTCATGGTGTGTTGAACTTAGCTCCCTCCATAGAGAGTTGGAATGGAGGTACCACAGTAACTTGTTTGGAGAAGAGTAAGTTTAAATAAGTTACACAGGAAAGAGAATATGGAATTTATAGCATTTCCTAAACTTTTGTGACCCTGATCCTTCTCCACACACACAAATTTCTATTAAGAATTCAAGGAATAGTACTGTTTGTTAACACTGTTACAACTGAGAAATAGTGGATTGGAAGGTTTGCATTTGCCATTTTAGAACTTTCAATGTCTTCCAATTCTGGCAGTCTGGCAATGTAGAAATACACTCCATTTTGATCCCAGCTCCTCAGCTGTTTAATTACTCTCTTGCTGTCATTCACTTTGACACTTTGCTAGTCATCAAATTCTGAGTCAAAATCAGCTGAGCGACAAAGCAGACACAGCCCTGCCTGCGTGGAGCTTGCAGCCTAACATGATGCAACAGTAGACATTAGGCATTTGTTCATAAAACCTTTTCCACAAGGAGGTACAAGTAGGTAAACTTGGGTATTGATCATAGAACCCTCCAAATGCTGAGAGAGCACTTAACCATTTGAGCATATCCCACTGCAAGCAGTCTCAGCCTTCTCATCTGTGAAATGAGACCAAAATCTATATCCTCAGGATACTGGAGAGCGAACGTTTGTACAGTTCTCAGCATAGTGCCCTCCTCAACACATAATTGATGCATCATATGAATCAGTTCCCTACTCATCTGACATTGATCTGTCTCTACATTAAGGATAGCTCAGAGAACAGATCTAAATTTATCTCCAAAACTCTAACTGTACCTTAATTTATTTATTTATTTTTTTGACAAAGACACAGAGACAGAGAGAGGGACAGATAGGGACAGACAGACAGGAAGGGAGATGAGAAGCATCAATTCTTCATTGTGGCGCCTTAGTTGTTCATTGATTGCTTTCTCATATGTGCCTTGATGGGGTGGGGGGCTACAGCAGAGCGAGTGATTCCTTGCTCAAGCGATCATCCTTGGGCTCAAGCCAGCAACTTTTGGGCTCAAGCCAACAACCCCGCACTCAAGCCGGATAAGCCTGTGCTCAAACCAGTGACGTCGGGGCTTTGAACCTGGGTCCTCCGCGTCCCAGTTGGACACTCTACCCACTGCACCACCGCTTGGTCAGGCTAATTGTACCTTAATTTAATAGCTTTTCTTATCATTGGGCAATGTCACTTTAATGTTGTGTTTCTTTGTTGTGTAGTATTTGATCTGGTATTTATAATTAGTTATGTCCAGCTAGTAAAGAACTATAAGAGGCAGTGAGACTATTTTACCTGAGGTAGGATGGTGTCGAGCAAACAGCTCCTCTGGCCAGACCTAGGGAGCCTCACATGGACAGAATTATTATTCAGTAAATCTCCTGCCCCTTACACCTGCTATTTTAACTCATGACCATAGCACTTAAGTGACTGCTTTTACTTATCCATTGTTTTAGTTATTAAGTTTGTACCTAATGCTGCTGCTACACATTGCATGTCATTACCAGTGCTTTCCTCTTTAATCAGAGTGCATAGAGTTAGGGGCTTAGTATATACTGAGTTATAAAATTATACCTCTGAAACTATAAAGTGAGAGTCTTATACAGTTTCATTCTAATTTCTTTTAGTTCAACAAGAAGTGGTTACTAGGTGTTGTAAGTAATCACTGCCTGATTGCTTCATACATTCACATAGTATACAGGTCACTTCAGTCCAAAATATTTTCTGGAAGTAGCCACTTGCCAAACACTTGTTTGTGTTAAGTCTAAACAGAAAGTAAATTAATTCTGTGAATGGTATTAGTCTGTGCAGAAATGATGTGAAGTTGGCCTCTTTACCATTTCCATTCCTCTGCCTCACTGTGGAGTCTTGGCTCCGCAGGAGAAATCCTGCTTGTCTGGCCCTCTCATACAGGTTGCTTGGTCAGTTGGTATTATTTGTTTTTGCTTTTTGACTCCTTGAATTTGTTACAGCCTGTAGAAAAGGAATAGTACTCGTGGATGCCCTTGTGGATGTTGACCCCAAATTATGCCTGACTCCCCTCTTTGTAGCATCTTAGTCTGTGAAATAATTGAGGTAATGCCTCAGTTCAGGCAAGAGTGTTTTCTTAGCGAGGCACAGTGGGTTTTTCTCACTATTCCATGTTTCCTATATTTATAATATATCTGCCGAAAAAGTAATATATAAAGTGTTTATTTAAGTTCTGTAAATTTCTATTTAACATCAAATACCTACATCCTTAAAATTTCCAGTTTGTTGCTACAATGTGTGTTGCTAGTTATTATGCATGTGTAGCTAAATGGCCAAAATACTTCTATATCAGTGGTCCCCAAGCCCCAGGCCACGGACCAGTACCAGTCCATGGGCCATTTGGTACCAGTTCACAGAGAAAGAATAAATAACTTACATTATTTTCGTTTTATTTATATTTAAGTCTGAATGATGTTTTATTTTTTTTAAATGACCAGATTCCCTCTGTTACATCCGTCTAAGACTCACTCTTGACGCTTGTCTTGGTCACGTGATACATTGATCTGCCCCACCCTAAAGGCTGGTCCGTGAAAATATTTTCTGACATTAAACTGGTCCGTGGCCCAAAAAGGTTGGGGACCACTGTTCTATATTATGTATTTATTTCAATAAATGGTTCCATCAAAAAATTCCTGATTTGTATTTTAGGCCATTTATTCAGAATGCTTTCTGTTTGCATATCTCTTAAAAGTAAAATCTGAAGGAAAGCAGTGGTCTTTATTCCCTCCAGAAATGAACAGGTACCTAACTCAGGGTTGTGGAAACTTAGATGCTTACCCACAAATGTGTAACAAATGTCATTTCCACTGGACTTTAGGGAAAAGAGTGCAAATTCGAAAAGCACCTCAGGCTGTTTCCGATGCAGTGCCTGAGAGGAAAAGGTCAACCCCCATGAACCCTGCAAACACCATTCGAAAGACACATGGCAGCAGCAGTGTTTCTCAGCGGCCATACAGGGACAGGGTGATTCACTTACTGGCACTGAAGGCCTACAAGAAACCTGAGCTACTGGCTCGACTGCAGAAAGATGGTGTCAATCAAAAAGATAAGAACTCCCTCGGAGCAATTCTGCAACAGGTAAGCACAGGAGGAGAGAGTTCCTTTTACCTACCTTCTTGTTGAGAAGTTCATTTTAGAAGGCTTGTTCTTGTTGTATCTATTAGTATAGATAGAGAAATTTCAGAATCATTTTGATCAATGCCATATGAACTATAACTGCTGAATATTAAGTTAAAGCACCTTGGTTTAAACATTAACCCTTTGAGTAGTACGATTGTTCATGTACGGCCTGGTGCCTCCTGACCATCAGAGTACGATCATACAAAAATTTTTATTTTAAAAATGTGTAAGGCAACATTTAAAAAAGGCAAATGTATGTTCTTCTTGTTTCCATAAGTTGGTTATCAAACATGATTTTAAGTTAATAAAACTGTAACTGGAACTAATTTCATTTTTTGAAAAAAAATTCACTCCCGGAGGTCAGCGAGCATGAAAAAAACTCACTACTCAAAGGGTTAATTAACGCCTGACCAGGCAGTGGCGCAGTGGATAGAGCATCAGACTGGGATGCGGAGGACCCAGGTTCAAGACCCCGAAGTCGCCAGCTTGAGCGCGGGCTCATCTGGTTTGAGCAAAGCTCACCAGCTGGGACCCAAGGTCATTGGCTCAAGCAAGGGGTTACTCGGTCTGCTGAAGGCCCCTGGTCAAGGCACATATGAGAAAGCAATCAATGAACAACTAAGGTGTTGAAACAAAAAACTGATGATTGATGCTTCTCCATCTCTCTCCATTCCTGTCTGCTCATCCCTATCTATCCCTCTCTCTGATTCTCTATCCCTGTAAAAAAAAAACAAAAAAAACTAATGACAATGTGGGTATTTAAAGTTTGAGTCATTATCTTCATTTGAGTTAAATAAATTTTGCCTTGAAATTCCATTTTAAAAAGTGAGAAGCTTTTTATGTTTTGTGACAGAGACAGAGATAGGGAGAGATAGAGATAGACAGACAGGAAGGGAGAAAGATGAGAAGCATCAGTTTTTCATTGCAGCACCTTAGTTGTTCGTTGATTGCTTTCTCATGTGTCTTGACTTGGTGGTGGGGGGGTACAGCAGAGCAAGTGACCCCTTGCTCAAGCCAGCAACAATGGGGTCATGTCTATGAGCCTGCGCTCAAGCCAGTGACCTCGGGGTTTCAAACCTAGGTCATTACATCCCAGTCCGATGTTCTATCCACTGCGCCACCGCCTGGTCAGGTTAAAGTAGCAAGAAGCTTCCATTGTTGGTGTTTTGTTTTGAACCACCTGATCTATTGTCGTAATTCATATTGGTTTATATAGGCCTTATGCAATGTACTATCAGTGTTTGATTGTTATAAACTAGAATATTTTTTCCTATTACATAGTTTAGAATGTGTATTGCCCTGCATACTGTTTGCTGTCTATATTACTCTTCATTTTTCTACTCTTGGTTATATTGAGATCAGCCACTTTTCTTCATTAACAGATATGAACATATAAAGTATTAGCTCTGACCAGTTAACTTACAATAGTAAGCTTAAGTATAAGAGTGGATCATTAATTTAATTAGTCAGTGGTTTGTAACTTTCTATATTTTTCCTACTGACTTTGGGCCATAAATGTTGATTAGCATTCAAATCTACCATAAATGGTATTCCATCATTTTTTTTCCCAGTCAACAGTTCAAATGCTATAGAAATGTGTACCTGAAACCTGTGTACTTGATCAATGTCATCCCATTAAATTTAATTTCTAAATAAATTTGTTTTTAATTCCATCACAAAAAAATACTGGCCCTGGCCAGTTGGCTCAGCGGTAGAGCGTCGGCCTGGCGTGCAGGGGACCGGGGTTCGATTCCCGGCCAGGGCACATAGGAGAGGCGCCCATTTGCTTCTCCACCCCACCCCCCTTCCTCTCTGTCTCTCTCTTCCCCTCCCGCAGCCAAGGCTCCATTGGAGCAAAGATGGCCCGGGCGCTGGGGATGGCTGCTTGGCCTCTGCCCCAGGCGCTAGAGTGGCTCTGGTCGAGACAGAGCGACGCCCCGGAGGGGCAGAGCATCGCCCCCTGGTGGGCAGAGCGTCGCCCCTGGTGGGCGTGCCGGGTGGATCCCGGTAGGGCACATGCGGGAGTCTGTCTGACTGTCTCTCCCCGTTTCCAGCTTCAGAAAAATACAAAAAAAAAAAAAAAAAATACTACAGGTTTTCATCTATTATTCAAAGGATAATACTTCTAAGTTTATTTTTATCTATTCTCTCTTATATTTAAGACATGATACAGTGTTGCAAAAGAATAAAACCATCATCTTCAGTTTTGAGGTATTGTTAGTATGTATAGTGCCCTGGATAATGGGAAATCTGAGGATTGTTACATTTATTTCACTTTGAGACATCTAGTTGCATGTCATGTTAATTTATTTGCTAATTTGAATTTTAAAATAAGGCTACAATTTTCTACTTTATACCAACATTAGCATATTAGTATTCAGCTTCAGCTATGAGAAAAGCATGTCCTATCCTCATATATATATTTGGTACTACTTACAGAGAAAGAAGTCCAGTTATTGACAAGACCTTTCCAGTGGGAACTGACAGGAGGAATAGTTTTGTGCCAGCCTTAAATATGACTCTTGGTTTGACTCCTAAATCTGTACATTTGTTACATTTGTCTTGTTAACAGAATCTAGGCCTAGACACTTGGAACTGTCGTTAGGGGATGAGAAAAGACTCCACTTGGGAATAAATGGGTTTAACAGTAATTTGAGGATTATTTTGGTTTGTTTCCATTTACTGGTTTTTGGAATTTCAAGGACTTTGAATAAGAGGTTCTTCAAGAGCACGGCAGCTACAATGAGCAAGCTTAGCTATCTAAGAAAATGACAGTATCAGCATTGATACTATTTATGGAGATAATTTCCATGATTACTGAAGGAAAGTCTGTAACCTAACATTTGGGCACTATTTGGTTTCTATGTAATACAAGTGACCAAGGATTTTTACTGTGAATCTAAAGTAGATAATGATAATAATGATATTGATAACATAACTGGTTTTGAGTTTCTTTGACTAGAAAAAATTGATTTAAAAAAGTCTTCCTCTATTTCTTGCCTACTGTGGGCTTAGTATTTGATTGGAAAAATGATAAATGCAGTGGCCATTCAGGGGAAAAAAATATTTAGCTATGTATATAAAGTTTTAATTCCCCAAATGAAGTTGAACATTTACTGAGATCTGGTATATACAAAACTAGCAGTCCCTTTGTGGCTAGTTGACAGTAACTTTCAATATAAATCCAAAAGGTTGTCTCTTTTAGGTTAGGAAATAGCAAAAAGATATAATGTTCTGTTTTCACACCATGTATCAGGTAGCCAATCTGAATCCTAAGGACCTCTCCTATACCTTAAAGGATTATGTTTTTAAAGAGCTTCAAAGAGATTGGCCTGGATATAATGAATTTGACAGACGGTCATTAGAATCAATTCTCTCAAGGTAAGTTCTTGTTTTAATTTTTTTCTTTAAAAATGATGTAAATATAGTTATTTTAGTCATTTTTATTTTGACATTGAGTTGGGAAAAGAGAAGTAAGGACAAGTTTTCTGTCATGAAAAGTTAAAAACCTTTCCATAACTAGAACATGTGTATCCTTTACAGAAAACTAAACCCATCTCAAAATACTGCCAGCACCAGCCGTTCAGAATCTCCTGTGTGTTCTAGTAGGGACACTGCATCTTCTCCTCAGGTATTTCATATTTCATAAAACTGTATAATCCTAGTCGTGAGATGGACCTAGGGGCCATCTAGGTCAGTTCCTCTGACTTATGGTGAGACAAGTGAGAGCCACAGAACGTGCACGGCTGTCCCCCGGGGGTGCACGGCTGTCCCCCGGGGGTGCACGGCTGTCTCCCCGGGGGTGCACGGCTGTCTCCCCGGGGGGTGCACGACTGTCTCCCCGGGGGGTGCACGGCTGTCTCCCCGAGGGTGCACGGCTGTCTCCCCGAAGGTGCACGGCTGTCCCCCCGGGGGTGCACGGCTGTCTCCCCGGGGGTGCACGGCTGTCCCCCCGGGGGTGCACGGCTGTCTCCCCGAGGGTGCACGGCTGTCCCCCCGGGGGTGCACGGCTGTCTCCCCGAAGGTGCACGGCTGTCCCCCCGGGGGTGCACGGCTGTCCCCCCGAAGGTGCACGGCTGTCTCCCCGGGGGTGCACGGCTGTCTCCCCGGGGGGTGCACGGCTGTCCCCCTGGGGGTGCACGGCTGTCTCCCCGGGGGGTGCACGGCTGTCCCCCCGGGGTGCACGGCTGTCTCCCCGGGGGTGCACGGGGAGTCTCCCCGGGGGTGCACGGCTGTCCACCCGGGGTGCACGGCTGTCTCCCGGGGGTGCATGGCTGTCCCCCCGGGGGTGCTCGGCTCGTTTCCAGCAGGACTCAGCCTTGTGTCCTGGAGAAGTTCTCAGCCCAGAACTCTTCTCCACTGGGCTGTAGTGCTTGTCAAAGTTCTTAATATCTACTTTCCCATTTTTAAAGGATACTTTTTATTGTAAGATTATCTACTTTTCCATTTTATTATTAACTAGAAGACCTATTCCAGTGGTTTTCAACCTTTTTACACTTGGAGACCAGTAAAAATAGGAGAATTATTTCAGGGACTTATTAAGGCAGGAGTCACCCTGAGCATAAGTGAATTTGATTAACATCGTTAGGTCTGTAATCGTCACACAAACATCAGGGTGGTTCACTCTTTTGCAGATGGGCATGAAATTTCTGGGAGACCAGTCCGCTGACTGGCAGTTGAAAAACATTGACCTTTCCACTCCCATATACAGTCTCAGATAACAGAGAAAACTGAAGATATTTCATTTTATCTGAAACATGTTTCAGAAAAGTATTTGTTGGGGAAAATGTTTCTTTAAATAAGTAAACAAAAAATTTTGACATTTTCAGACATGTTTTCTTAAAGCTCTTTTCAGTTAGATTCCAATCAGAATACTGCGATTGGACTTCAATTCAACTTAGTCTCCCCCAAACTATTCAATTTATCTTGGAAAAAGGTGGGGGAGATCCTGGGTAGCATTGGAATTAAATTTGCTTGGTCTCAGAGGACCCAGCCAGCCTTGAGCTCTCTATTTCCCACGTCTTTGGGACTGACAGTGGGACAGACCTCTTTACCCCAGTACTAGTGACAGAGTGCTTTTCTCTCTGGACCCTCCTTCCAAGGATTAGGGAGATAGGACAGATGTGTGGCAAACAGTAAGCATGCCCTGGGCAAAGGCTATTCACAAGTCAGGAAATGTTAGCACCCTATTGTGAGGAACAGAGGAGAAACAAAATCAAAGCAGTTCTGTTCTTGCCTGTACCCTATCCATAGAAGCCCCAATTTCAATGCCACTTACCATGAAGCTGCTTATAGTTCTGATCTAATTATACCCTGGGGGCCGAATCAATGGCACTAAATTTAAAATAGATTAAATTAACAGGATGATTAGGTTGTTTTCTCTCAAGCTGAAATTTAAGCCACAGTAGTGTACTGGATATATTTTTCAACTGAATTTTTTTTAATGTAAATACTATTATTGTTGCTGAATTGGGCTAATATTAACATGACTTTGAAAATTTTTGAAACAGTAATTCCATATCACTTTTCTAGACCAGTTATTAAGATTTATTTTTCAATCCAATGAAGTGAGGGAAATGAATAGTATTTCAACAATGATAGATACTTAGAGAAATTTCTCTGAAGGGGATGGCTGTTGCCAGGTGCAATAATAAATGGCAGCCAAAATATTCATAACTGGAGCATGTTAGCAGATTAGAGGAGGTTAAATATGTAAGTAGGCTTGTTGCCCTTTACCTACTCTTGTTCTGACAGAGTGCGATGATACAACCTGCTTCCTGCTCTCGCTTATTAGAACTCGGTCAGCAGAGGAACGAAGCCACTCTATCTAATACTCTCCTGAGGGGTATAATTCACAAAAATTGGCATTGTCTCAAGGAACTTAGGGTGGGGCCTGTCCAGAGCGCTGCAAAAGTAGATTTACAGTTGAGAGTATGTGAAATAGAGTTTATTCTTGTATTATTATTTATGATTGTATTATTTTCCATACAAACAACTATAAATCTACTTTTGCCCCACACTGTATAATCAGAAAGATAAATGCTCCAAGAAACATACAGTGTAGGCAAAGTAGGTTTACAGTTGTTCGTATAGAAAAAGGCATGAACATTATGAATATTACAACAGCCGTATTAACTCAAAAGAATGTCAGAGTGGCACATTCTTTGGTCCACTCCTGCATTTGCCAGATTCTTTTTTATATTAGACATGAGAATTTATTTCACTTTTGTTTTTATGGCTTGTTTGTTTTTGCCTAAGCTTGGAGAAAGGTTTAACACAACACAAGTCATAAACTTAAGTACAAATAAAAATACTCAGTGTTCTTATGGTAATCAGTGATGCATATATTAAATTATATTTTTTCCTGTTCTCCTCTCCCCCTTTGCCCCACAGAAACGACTTTTAGATTCAGATTTCATTGATCCTTTAATGAATAAAAAAGCTCGAATATCTCACCTGACAAACAGAGTGCCACCAACATTAAACGGTCATTTGAATCCCACCAGTGACAAATTGGCTGCAGGCCTGCCACCGCCGCCCGCAGCTGCTGCCATCCCCACCGCCCCGCCCCTGCTCTCCACCCACCTGCCCGTCCCCAACCCTCCGCAGACTGTACACTCTAACTCCAACTCCCCCAGCACTCCAGAAGGCGGGGGGACTCAAGACCTACCTGTTGACAGTTTTAGTCAGAACAGTAGTGTCTACGAGGACCAGCAAGACAAATATACCTCTAGGACTGCTCTGGGAACCGTACCCTCTGACTCAGTTCTGCTAACGTGTCCAAAGCCTATGGAAGAAAACCATTCACTGTCTCACAAAAAGTCCAAAAAGAAGTCTAAAAAACACAAGGAGAAGGACCAAATAAATAAACACGACATTGAGATGATGGAGGAAAAGGAAGAGGACCTTAAAAGAGATGAGGAAATTGCCAAGCTGAACAACTCCAGTCCAGATTCCAACGAAGGTATTTGATACTTCTAAAAACCGCTGCCCAAGTACATGAATGGAAGAGGGACTGTCATGAGTGTAAGGTGGTGCTGTTCATAATTATAATCCTCTTTTATCAAATGAGTTTCCTTTTAGTTATTAATATTAGTATTGTATTTTTGAGCAGGTTTTTCTTGCATTTTACCACAGTCATTTTCGGTCTCTTTGTAGCCAGCTATTAAATATGGTTTTTATATTTGTTAATAAGATGGTGAGTGACATTTGAAAATGACCCTGTCATCCTCCTTTTAAAGAAAGTGGGCTTTGTTACCCTTTTCCATAACTGTGATATAATGGTATTGTGTAACCTCAACATGACCTGTTATATGCCATTCTTGAACTGACTCAACCAGACACACAATTAGCAGTAAAAATATTCATTTCCTTCTTTGTCACAGACACAAGGTCACCCTTGCTTTAATTAATATTAGCACAGGGGAAATGTCAAATTCTTTATAAAACAGACAAGGTACAATTACATTTACATATCCATAATATTATCTTCATTTAGAGTAAAAGCAGTTTGTCTTGTGCAAGTCTGTTGGCGATTAAACTAACCAGTAGGACTGCTTACCTAGGATATAGTGATTTTTAAAACCTAATGACAAAATTAGTTTTTTTTTAAAAAGAGTTGTCCTCTAAAACTGTGTCTTTTATGCCAGCACAGAGAAGATCAAGCCGGTCATTTAGCAGTGCCGCCCATTTCAAATCCTAAGCATAACTAAGGCAAAACTCCCCAAGGAAATGCAACTTTGGAAAAGTTACTTTGATGAACAAAGTTTAAGGGTATTGTCTTTTGTAGTTTGCACACAATACTGAAAGTCTGTAGTCCTTAGATTTAACTATTTTTATCATACAAAAGAAGCTTTGACTCTAGAAGAGTATGCTAACAGTGCTTTTATTGACATGGGGGAGCATATTGCATGTCAGAGTGTATTTGTGAAATATTGGGATCAGTATGATGCTATATAGTGGCCCAAGAGGTAGATGTAAGCTTTTTCTCTCTAACACTGTCATACTTGAATTTGCCAGGTCAGAAAAGGGCAAGAGGCAATACCACCTCATTTTCAGAGTTAGTAAACCAGGTTCCTGGGTATGCCCCACTCTCCACACTTCCCACCTCAGATGCTCATCCTTTAAAATATTAAACGAAGAAATCATCAAATTGTGTGTTTTGCCAGCAGGCAGGGTTAGGGTCTGAGTTGTTATTTTAACTCTACTTTGAGTGAATTACCCTAGTAAAAAGTCTGAACATACCCTCTGGAAATGGTGCAAACAAATGAAATACTCAGGGATTTTATACACTTTCATAGCATAGTCCTGAATGACTAGCACTTTATCTGTTTGTTCTTTTTAAAACAAGTCTCTCTTCTTAGGAGGGTTAGAAATTAGAGGAATGTAAGTCAGTGTTTAGTAATAACTTATTTTAAATTAAACCAATAGGAAAACTTCCTACCCACTTCTGCTGTCTGCATACAAAAAGGGTAGCCATGAAAATACAGGGACCAGAACAGTCTGCTACCTGACTTCATTGTCTCATCTGCCTTGTTTAAATCCTATGAAAAGTAGATGTCGATATAAAATTTGTATCTCCCATTGTCTGGCTGCATCTGCCACCACAGTCTTTGAATTGCTGGGCAGATGCCACAACTGTTGTTGAAAGAATAGAAGATTGACCTTGGGTTAAGATGGAATTCCTTTATTGTGCAGACACTGCAGTAGCCAGGGTGCTTTCAATGCCTGGCGTCGGTTTTGCTGGCGCTGGTCATAGGGCCTCCATTGTTCGTGTTCAATTGTATTCCTTGCTCACTGTTGCTTATTGAGATAGATGAATAGGATTTGAGGAAAAGTCTTCCAGATGTTTCTGATCTATTTTAGAATTATAGGCATTTTATAACCATACCGTTGGTGAACACTTGGATTTTTTTTCTTCGTAGGAGTTCAAGAGGGTTGCACTGCCTCCACGGAGCCTTCTTCAACAATTGAACTCCCAGATTATTTGATGTAAGTTCAGATGTCTGCCATTGGGAGAAAACTGTTTAATTTTAGAAACTTGCAAATTCTTTTCCCATAATTTGCAAATCGAAAAAGTAAGAAGTTCCAGAAATAGTGTCCTGGAGCCACCCCTGCAATTGAAAGGCTGCCATTCAGCCTGCTCGCCCCAAATCCACCCTGTCAGCTTCAGCAGCTTGTGCCACCCCCTGCTCTGAGCTCTGCGTGGTGGCCTTTAAGTATAGAGAAGCCTGTCCTTTGTTCCGGGGCCAGGCCAAGCATTTGATTATGGAAGATTTCAGGGATCAGCCTCTTCAAAGCTGACAGTCTGTCTGCTCAGTCGTTCCTGCACATGTTACTGATGAAGGAAGCGCTTCCCTCTGCAGTTCATACAAAGTGGAGATGGACTGAGGTTTAGTTAAGTAAAACTATCAAATTAATTTTAAGAGAATAGTAAAATTTGATCATCTCATTTTAGTACAGGTTATAATGTTTTTCTTGTTATGACAAGTTGCTAAATGCTGGGCTGGGGACATTTTTGTAACTGGCTATCACAGAAATTATAACTTGGACACATAATGCTAGCTTTTTTACAGACTCAATGGCTTCTATAAGAAGAAAATAATTAAGTTTTAAAATCTAGAGAAATGGAGAGTGAAAGAGCAAATGGGTCTATCGATAGCTTAAAAAATGAACAAATGTGCAAACAGCTTGAATATAGAATGGACAATGGCATCTGGGCTGCATAAACATCTTTTCTCTGGTAGGCAGAGTTAAACTGTGCTCGTTAGCCTTCCAGGTCCTATGAAACGCTCATTTCTAGATAGAATAGAGAACGTCTTATACTTAAAATATATTACTTCCGCTTACCAATAGTGTGAAAGCTGTACTTACTGCGGAAGGCTACAGCAGGATACCATAACGCTGGTTATCATCTCTTAACTGAGAAGCCCCAGGAAGCCATGCCAAGTACTGCTCATCTGAGGCCGTGCAGGCTTCAGAGTTCTGTGGGGGAGCCCTGGGGTGCAGCCACCACTGAGTTGGTCCAGGAGCGGTCAGTTGGGGCGCAGCACCTGGCCCCACTTACCATGGGGTTCACCACTCCACCTGTAAACCCACTTCTTTTTAAAAGTGCTGTGAAAGTTGCTGCCCCCCTTAGCCTGACCAGGCGGTGGCACAGTGGAGGGAGCATCGGACTGGGATGCGGAAGGACCCAGGTTCGAGACCCTGAGGTCGCTGGCTTGAGCGCGGGCTCGTCTGGCTTGAGCAAAGGGCTTACCAGCTTGGACCCAGGGTCACTGGCTCCAGCAAGGAGTTACTCAGTCTGCTGAAGGCCCCCAGTCCAGGCACATATGAGAGCAATCAATGAACAACTAAGGTGTCACAACGAAAAAAAAAAGTTGCTGCCCCCTCAAATAACAACTGCAATATTGTGCTCTCATTCTTTTGATTTTGAATTCCTGTTTTTTGTCATAGTGATGTATACTTGGTACATGTGACAGATCAGGTAGAGAGACAGAAAAATAATTCTGACCTTTCCCCATGGATTCAGGCTATGTTTTACTAAATTAATCAGTTAATTCTTTTTTTTTTTTTTTGTATTTTTCTGAAGCTGGAAACGGGGAGAGACAGTCAGACAGACTCCCGCATGCGCCCGACCGGGATCCACACGGCACGCCCACCAGGGGGCGATGCTCTGCCCCTCCAGGGCGTCGCTCTGTCCTGACCAGAGCCACTCCAGCGCCTGGGGCAGAGGCCAAGGAGCCATCCCCAGCGCCCGGGCCATCTTTGCTCCAATGGAGCCTCGGCTGTGGGAGGGGAAGAGAGAGACAGAGAGGAAGGAGAGGGGGAGGGGTGGAGAAGCAGATGGGTGCTTCTCCTGTGTGTCCTGGCCGGGAATCGAACCTGGGACCTCTGCACGCCAGGCCGACGCTCTACCACTGAGCCAACCGGCCAGGGCCATTTCTATTTTTTTTTTTTAAATAATTAGTTGGCCCTGGCCAGTTGGCTTAGTGGTAGAGTGTCGGCCTGGCGTGTAGAAGTCCTGGGTTTGACTTCTGGCCAGGGCACCCAGGAGAAGCGCCCATCTGCTTCTCCACCCCACCCCCTCCTTCCTCTCTGTCTCTCTTTTCCCCGCCCCACAGCCAAGGTTCCATTGGAGCAAAGTTGGCCCGGGCACTGAAGATTAGATGGCTCTATGGCCTCTGCCTCAAGGCGATAGAATGACTCAGAGGGGCAGAGCATCACCCCCTGGTGGGTATGCCAGGTGGATCCCAGTCAAACACATGTGGCAGTCTGTCTCTCTGCCTCCCTATTTCTCACTTCAGAAAAATACCAAAAAAAATAATAATTACAAAACAATAAAAAATAACTAGTTTAAGGCCAGTTGCTGCACCTGCATTAGTGTATTTCTGTACATTTGTCACCATCCTAGCTGTTTAAAAAGTACAAAACTACATGACCTATGTGATTGTTTGCTTGCTTTATTTAAGTAAAAGCAATTTGTTTTTAAAAATTAAATCTTGTGTAAATACAGAAAGTTTTCTAAAAATGGTGAGAAAGCATGACTTTTCAGAAGTCATCAAAAATATAAAATTTAAGTTGCTTCATAAGAATCCAAAAGATCATACTACAAAACCTTAATGATCAGCTTTAAATAATTCATACTTAACTACAATATTCCTAATTTTTATATATTAGACTACTTCTACTTCTGGTTGTGAATTATATAAACTATTTAAATTTTATTCCATCACTGCATTAAGAGCCAACTGTAGAACTCCTGAACTTTGGTGGAAATAGTGAAATGCTTTTCATTAAAATGCCAGTATAATCAAATAATCTATAATAGCCACACAACTGTTGATCAGTTTATTTTTCCTAGGGAATTTATTAAATGAAATATTGAGGGTGTGGTTTTGAGAAAGCAGGATAAATACTTGGTATAACAAATGGAATCTGAGTGTCACAAGCAGTTTAGCCGTTTTCCTCACGTGCTTATCCCCGGAACCCGTTCCTCCCTGGGGCTCCCTCTGCTGCGGTGCCTGTCTGGAGGGGACTGCTGCCCGCTTGGCTGGCGGTGTTCCTTCTAGAGCAGAGGCACCAGCAGGGCAGCTGTGAGTCCGCACACTGCACACACTGCCTCACTCACTCGTAGGAACAGAAGTATTCCTGAGGACGTTAGGTCACTTGTGCTGTTATCACTTTCTCACATTTGCAGCTAGGTATCTGTGCTATTACATCTTAAATAAAACTGGTGAGAGTATCTGAAGCCATTTTGGAGAGGACTGAACTCCAAGGTTTTCCCACAGTGAAAAACATTATGTACCCCCGGGGCCATTCTGAATCTCCTGCTACCTCCTTGAAATTGCTTTGAAATCTCACTTTTTGTCTCAAAAGAGTCAAGGGAATTTTGCATTCCATGACAAAAGCAGAGTGCAAAGACCCAAACCAGAACCTGATGTCATCCCAGTCCCCAGATCCACAAACAAATAATATGAACTCTGTTTTAATATAAAATACTCATTTAATTTACTTACCACTGAATAAACTGACACTTTGGCAAAATGGCCTTTATTTAGGTCCCTAGAAATAGTCATAATGTGAAGTATAGGTTCATGGCATTTTTATTAAGAAAGTAAACTACACTTAATAGCACAACACTGCCTTTCTATTGCACATAGTATGGCATGTTACACTATATCATCTTTAAAAATGATAAACAATTCCCCTTTTGTATTTTATATGTATTTGCCTAATCAGAAATGGGAGGACAGGGTCTGAGGAGAGGGGCCTGGAGCACCTTGGTGGAAGCAGGTTTGAAAGGCTTGAAGATGGGTCTCCTTGTACACAGCAGGTCGGGGACAGCTCTGACTTTAGCACTTACTATGTGACATTTTCCTGATTTCACATTACCCATCTAGTCCTCTGTCTCCATGTGACTTATAGTAGACGTTGGTCTCTGCCGCTGGTATGTAGTGAATTATTTTGGGTGGAGAAAGATTTAGGAAGCTACATCTGTGTGAGTGTTGTTTTCTTTTCACATAGTTGCACTTTAATTCCATTGCCACCATGTCTTTCTTATATTTCCATACTCGCCTCTGAAGTTCTTAAGTGGGGTAGTTTCATCTGGAAGGTCTCTGAAGGAGTGACACAGCTATTGCTCTATTTTCGGTTTTTCTTACTAGAAAATACATTGCTATCGTCTCCTATGAGCAACGCCAGAATTACAAAGATGACTTCAATGCAGAGTATGAAGAGTACAGGGCCTTGCACGCCAGGATGGAGACTGTAGCTAGAAGATTTATCAAGCTGGATGCGCAGCGGAAGCGCCTTTCTCCAGGCTCCAAAGAGTATCAGGTGAATAAATGCATCTGCTCTGAGATGAGCTGACTTTCCTGTTTTACTTTCTTCCTCTGCCCAGCCCAACCCCATTAGCTGTCAGAGCAAGTCTGCTTGCTGGCCTGCTTCTCTGCAGCTTTGCTTTCATTGAAAATTAGCTAGGTAACTAAATATTTGAAATAGTTCTTGAAAATACGTAAATATTGAACATGTATTTCCATCCATGGAAAAAAATAAGTTTTTTAGTTAACATAATATGTATAAAATGTAATATATGCTTATATGTTTACTATAATATAACATATAGTGTACTGGGAAAAATAGCACACACAACTAAATAGTGGAAGAAAGCTGCATTCAGGATTTACCGAAATATTTTATTGCATTGCCAACTTAACTCAGACTATATAGCTCCTAGATCTGGTGCTATTACCCAAAGCTGCTATTTCAAATAAATATTTTAATTAATTTTTTAAATAACCTCAATCTGACATAGATTAGGAAAGAATAGACTTAGAATGTAAAGAAGTCTGGGGTCTGAGTGAAGAAAAGCATGGTGCTTCCAGCTATTCCAGAGACAGAGACTTGTTAGCAGGTAGTAACCAGTTCCTACCACCCTACGTTAAGTGGTAACATTACTAGTTAACAAAAAACAGTAGAAGCCTGACCTGATCATTTTCATAGTTCTTGGCAAAAGGATTAATATAAATGAATGTTTCTTTCCTTGTATAAGCCAGATAACTTTGTCACACTTCACAGGCACAGATGGTGCCTTCATCCCAGTCCACTACCTTTGTTCTGATGGGAGCCTAAGTGAGAGGTTGGGTGGGTTTTCCCACAGTGGGGAAATCAACCTGAGAGCACCTTGCCCTAGATTCCTCATGTCTTTCCTTAGTGGGCCTTATTTCTTAAGCCACTAGAATGATAGATTTTGCTAGAGGACTTGGTGTTTGAGGGTGCAAGAGGTTGGTGATATGATAGTTTGGGTTTGTTTGTTTTTCTGTATTTACCTGTGCACTGTGATTATATTTAAACTGCAGTGTAATTCCAAAGATTGCTCAGTGGGTAGGAGCAGGCTGCAGAGCCAGAGCCAGAATGCCCGAGTTTGATTTCTAGCTCCTACTATTTAATACGTGTGACTTTGGGCACAAAGTTATTTAACTTGCTTCAAAATCACCATCCATAAGATGAGGTGATTATAGAGTTGTGCAGAATAAATGTAAGTATTTGGAAACTGCTTAGTTTCATCATACATGCGGTCATATGGTGCATAAGGGTTAGCCATTTTCCCCAGCCCCCTGATTCCCCTCCCACAAGCCATCAGTAGTACTGGTTTCCAGTGTATCTTTCAGAGGGGTGTGTGTGTGTGTGTGTGTAAGATGTATATCCACAAGCAAATCCATATAATATACCATATGTAATTAAATCTAAGATGTCATCAGTTTAAGAGTCATCATTGTTAAGGTAAAAGTATGATTCATTATTATCTGATTTCATTAAAATAAATGGGCATCTTAGAAGTAATAAAATTATTAGAATATATACTCACAAAAATTAGGGGTTATTTCAAAATGAATATGAAGCAATAAAAAAAACATTTTTTTTTATATTAAACAAGAACATCAGAAAAACAAACAAGTCAAAGAAAGTTGTTCAATTATGCAAATGAGATACAAACTCAATTATCATGATTGAGTAGCAAGTAACATACTGGTGGGGGTGAACAGAAGCATGTCAGACTGGACCAGAGTGCCACACATTGACTGCTCAGTAGGGTGTATGGTCTCCCAAGACTGTCAAAACACACTGAGAGTGATGGGGCAGGACAGGATCAGACTGCCCAGCAGTTCTTGTGGGATCCTCCACTACTCTTGCTCCAGGGCAACTTCCAGCTCAAGAAGTGCTGTGAGAGGAATTGGATGGTTTGCCAGACGTCTTCCCAGTGCTTCCCAAGCATGTTCAATGGGATTCAGGTCTGGAGAACGTGAAGGCCAGTCCTTGTGTTCAACTTCAGCCTCCTGAAGCATGTGGTTGACGAGATGTGCATGGTGGGGCCTGGCATTATCATCCATGGAAAGAAAATTGTTTCTAACTGCTCCAGCACAGGGTACCACTATGGGGTTCAGGTCCTCATCTCGATATCTGACAGCAGTCAGCGATCCGTTTCTGATGACGTAGAGGTTGGTACGACCACCAATGCTGATGCCAGGCCACACCATAATTCCACCACCACTGAGTCCCTTTCTCACATGAAACGTGGATTCTCCTGTAGTTCTCATTCACGCCAGATCAGGACACAATGATTGTGAGGCTGCAGACTGAACCGTGACTCATCAGAGAAGAGGACAGTTCACTCATTGCGGGTCCAATGACGATGCTCATCAGCCCACCTTCTGTGGGTTCTACGGTGTTCAGCAGATAACAGAATGCATACCACTAGTTCTCGGGCGTGCAGTCCAACACAATGGAGCGGGTTTCGTATGGTCTGGGTGCTTATCCATCGTGTGGCAGCAAGAAACTACCCCGCAGCTCTGTTGCAGTACAGTGCCTGTTCCTTCTTGCCAATAAGGTCAAGTAGCGGTCATCTCTTGCTATTGTGGCAGATGGGCAACCCTGCTCCCATCTTCTTCATACTGTGCCAGTCTCTTGAAAGTGATTCCACAGTCTGTTAATCGCATTTTGGGATGTTCCAAGTGCTGTTGCCACTGTTGTCTGTGTTTGACCAACTTCAAGATGTCCAAGGCTCTCCAGACTGCACATTCGGGCAAATCGTGTTGCAGGGGCATTGCAAGAGTGGGAAATTGCAGGATGTGCTCTTTCAAGATCAGGGAACATGCTTTCAGCCTTTTGTAGAGTGCATTTTCACCAATGAAATAAAAGTTGGTTTTGCATCTCATTTGCATAATTGAACAACTTTCTTTGACTTGTCATTTGCTTTTCTGATGTTCTTGTTTAATAAAAAAAATCAAATGCTTCTTTTTTTTATTGCTTCATATTCATTTTTGAAATATCCCCTAATTTTTGTAAGCAGTGTATTATCATCCTATTTCTCCCTTTTAAAACATTATAGCAAACTGTATAAATTGTTCTGCACTTTACTTTTTTCACTGAACACCGTAACGCATATTAGAGAATTCTTTTTATATATGTACATGAACACTCCCCCCTTTTTCAATAGTCTCCTTAGTATTTCTTTGGGTGGATTAATGGACTCTTAGATTTTGTTTTATGTCTTTTGTTTTACAATGTTGTAGGGAGTAACCTTCTACACAGATATTTTCACTCGGGCACAAGTAAATCTGAAAGATAAGTGTAAATTTCAAGTCAGATTTGCATTTGCTGTAGTGATAGCAGTTGCCAAATTGCCTTCCTTAAAGATTGTACCAATTTACCTCCCATCATCAATATTTACCACTCCCTTGCCATATGTGTGTTAACTGTTTAATTTGCAAACAAAAAAGGTTCTCTTCTGATTTTTAATTTTTAATGTTATAGAATGTTCATGAAGAAGTCTTACACGAATATCAGAAGATCAGGCAGGTAAGTATCATCACTGTGGGTTTTCTGGCATGAAGTCGGGAAGTAATTACAATTCTACAACCTGATTCCTTGTTGTCTTTTCCCCCACAGTCTAGTCCCAATTACCATGAAGAAAAATACAGATGCGAGTATCTTCATAACAAGCTGGCTCACATCAAAAGACTCATAGGAGAATTCGACCAACAGCAAGCGGAGTCCTGGCACTAGAGCTCTGTTTGGACCGGAAGATGTGAATAAACTGAAGCTTATTTATTTAAAATTCCAAATGAGTTGCTCTAAGATTCTAAAACAATGAAACTTTACCTGTTGAAAGTTTCAGTATTTGTAAACTTGACCTACTTTTTTTCCCCCCATTTTTCTTTGCTTCTCTTTATTTTTGAAGCTGCTTTTTCTGGTCCTTTTCTTTCCCCCTCAAGACTTGTGTTTGTCAATAGAAGTAATTTGTTTTTAGATACTGGGGATCCAGTATCTATACTTCAAATCAGTTTATTTCTTAAAAACTTGTTTGTAATTAGAAATAATTTTTTTAGATATTGGGGATCCAGTGTCCACACTTCAAAGTTATGTGTGTTTAAAAAAAAAAAAAGTAAGGTGCAAGGTGAAATGCTTTTGGATAAACATAAGCCTATTTTCTGATCTTTCTTAATGAGAACTCTTTGCCTTAAATGGTGGAATATTTGGAAATTTGCACAAAATACAAAAAAAATTAAAACATTGTTTTGGAGGGTTAAGAAATGGAAAGGTCTATGAGTGTGTGTGTGTGGTAGCTGCACACATGTATACAGACTGACTTGATATAGAACAGTAAGTCCACCCTGCGAGTTAACCCCCCTTGCAATGGTTGCCTTAAGGTGTTTGCTAGTTGTGTAAATAGTGTGTTAATCGTTAGCTACGCTGCCTCCCACATGATGGGAGCAGTGGGAAGTACGCTGTGTGTCTGAGAGCGTGTGCGCAGCCCGTGTGTGTGTGCAGAGGTGGTGTGGATGTGAACGAGCCCGAAGGAGAGAAGCTGCTACTGTCCGCAGGCCGAGCGCGCAGGTGAGACAACTGGCGAGTGTGACTGCAGGTGGGTTTTTCTTCCTATCAAATTGCTCCTTCTGTTGTGGAAGACAAAAGCATTTCCATTTCAACCATTTGTCAGCTTTGTTCTTGGGCAAAATTGATATGTTATGAAAATGAAACAAATCTATAGTTTTGGGGCAAAATTATAAAATATGTAGTTAAAAAGTAAAATTAAATATGTAGGTAACCTATTTATATACTGCTATAAAGTATTTTTTGAAAAGAGATATGCAAAGAAGTTATTACCTACATGAAATGTATATTTAAAGATTTTTGTTTTTCATCCTGGGTGCCAGGAATATAAACAAGAGTGGATATATTTAACCATAGCATACTGTGATTCATCAAACAGCACAAGCTTTCATTTCATGGAGTTTACCTGTTGACGTTGATTTAACTATCACTTGTTTTATCATGTGGGAACGTAAGTTATGTCAGAAATACAAGGATATTGAACTAATGTTGATTCAAGTTGTGTTGTCTTACCGTATTGTCTTTTCAAAGTGCTGCCAGTTAAAAAGGGAAGCATTATGTTTACAAATCTGTTTTGAAATGTTTGCCAAAATTTTGGTGGTATCTTTAATAAAGATGTTTGTGTCCAGCATCCAAAAAAAACCAAGTAAATAACTTTGTTGTGTATTGCTATAAACCAGAGAACATTAATGTCTAGAAAACCTGAGAGAGCATGTAGAGGAACTTTCCTCTTTGGAGTTCTTCTAAAACATTAACTGGAAAGAGTAGGTAATATAGTAAAAGTATACAAAAGTATACAAACTACACAAAGAATAAAATAAGACCCTGTGCACTATACTATAACTGTAATACCACTGCAGAAATTTAATTTCTATGTAGCATGGGCCTCCTAGGGAATTCGATTGATTTTAGCATTGAAACCCCTGGTGCTCTTCCTTTTACCTCAGAGTTGGTACAATCATTATTAAATGTTCATTTCAAACTTTCAGTTAAAAACAAGGAGAGGAAACTTAATTGGGTCAATTTGGTCCTCGTATTATTATGGTGGAGTCTGCTGAGAGATTTGCCTATACATAATGACCCCATTGGTGTCATTTCTTGAATATCTTGGCCTTTTAATCAGAGTGTGTGCTGCTATTTGCTATGAGAGGTGTTTCTCAAAAACAAGGTTCTTGGACCACTTATTTCACCCAGGTTAGAATCTTTGGGTCTAGTGCCCAGGCACCCTTCCACATTTTCATAGCTATCGTCCAGCTGACTTTGCAAACTGAAGTATGAGAACCATTGGCTTGGATGTAGGGCTCAAACGTAGGTCTCTAAATTTCAAAGTCTTGAACTGAAGTTCAGTTATTGCCCCCCCTTTTTTAAGTCCATCCCTATCAGCAGGTGCCCATCACTTTTCCCCTCTACAAAATGTGAGGCACCCTCCCAGTCGTTTCACTGCCAACTCTTATTTCAGAACTTGCTTATAAACAAGGCTTCTAGCAGGTCGATTGTTAGCCCCGGAAGACCCTCCCCACCTACATCTGGTTTACAGATTGGATAGTAATAGGAGCTGGAGATGCTGTGAAGAAATCCAGCGTTGCATTGCACACCCACAGACTTACCACCAGTCTATCAAAGCCTTAATTTAGATGTTTGTGTGTACCTTGGGCAGATCCTGACAAAATGTGTCTCTATTTATCAGTTGTAAGTCTGAGAGCTGTATATGTCTGAATCTGCTGTTACCTTAGGCTGCATCTCTTTTGAAGATGGGCATAAGCCTATTACAATATTTATAATTATTATTCATCTCCTGCTAGATTTTTAGATACTCTCAAATAATTGTATTAGGAATGGGTGGTCATTTAGTATCAGTTACTCTGACTAAAGAATTTATTTTTTTTTTAAAGCATTAAATGTAAAACAGCATTGTCAAAATGAGAGAATTTTATATTTTCATCACATTTCATCTAAAATAATTTGAAGCACTCTTGAAGGTTTTTACCAACACTCAAATTCTAAATCAAATGAGCACCTGATTTAATACAAACCAAAAAGAACACTAATGATGTGGTTTTGTTTATGTGGGGATTTCCTTTCCTAACTTGTTGGGTTTATTTCTCATGGAATAAAGGGTGAAGCATGATAAGTACTGGCTTTCTCAAAAGTGACTAGTTGGTCAGCTTATAGCATTGCTCCATGCATTGATTATAAACAATTAAGTATTAATTTTCTTCCATCTCTGATCGATCTTTTTACTGTTAGAGGAGTTTTCTTTTCCCTTCCAAGTATTTCACCTTATTATGTCAACCAAATGCATACTTGCATATTGGAAGCAAGATGTTGAAATGAGGTCTAGACATAAATGGTCCATTAGTTCCAACACTGCTTGGTTGCCTTGCCCCTTGCATTACTTTATTCTTTGCTTCTGGAACTTTCCTGAGACCCTTTAGCCAATCTTTCTGGCAGTGTTGAGTCACATGTGCTTTGTGTATGCCATTACTATATACTTTTGAAATTCTTACGATTTATTACTTGCTTAAGTGTTACTAAATCCTTTTCTTACATGTACCAGATAGGGGAGAACTTGTAGCCAGCACTTTGAGAGAAACATTTTGGGAAACGATATTTAACTGACACTACTAACTGAAGGCAACAGAGCATGTTATTGTTCTTTGTAACCTGAAAACTGGACAAGTTCTGTGAGGCTCATTTCAAAATATATATTTTGAAGTGTTAAAAACAATACATTATCTACGCTGTTTCTCAGTTCCAACCAAGCCATGTCAGGACTCTCAAAGGTAAAGTGTCACAGGGACTTTCCATTTGTTACTGAGCTCAGCAGCTGCGGTGGCCCCTGTTCTACACCAATTTCAGTTCAATAAAAATGTTAACATGGCAACTCTGGCACTTGTTTTTCCTTTGTCTCATTTCAAGCCTAACTCTGTCTTTAAAAAGTAAAACCCACCCCACAACAAAGTGCGCTCTGATGCCTTAATGTAAGTGTTCTTCCTGGGACAGATATTATTTGTTGGTGACTAGAAAGTGGGCGCAGGGTATCTGGCCCAGGAGCCTGCCTGTTTCATTTGTTTAGGACATGCCCTCCACAGGCAGCATCTTAGAGGACCAGTAACTAGTCAGCATTTATTGAGAGTTCCTCTGGCTTATGGACTCTATTGTATGCATTGTCCCATTTCTCCTCACAACCCTGTTACACCCACTTTATGCGTGAGTAAACCAAGGCTTAGAGAAGTTAAGAAACTTGCCCATCACCCACCCAGTAAACAGTGGAGCCTGAGAAGCCTGGTCCCTGAGTCTGTGTTCTACCCACTTACCCATACTGCCCTCCTATGCTGGTACCTATTTAGGGTTAGAAGAATCTTCACAGATAACTAATAAACATCAAACAGGCTAGACAAACTGTTTTGATTCAAAGGAGACTAGAAGGTGGATGACTAGTGGATTGTTCTCAGCAGGTTTATCAGAATTGATAAATTTGAAGGAAGGCCCAAATACTTTTTTTTTTTTTTTTTTTTTGCATTTTTCTGAAGCTGGAAACGGGGCGAGACAGACAGACCCGCATGCACCCGACAGGGATCCACCCAGCACGCCCACCAGGGGCGACGCTCTGCCCACCAGGGGGCAATGCTCTGCCCCTCCGGGGCATCGCTCTGCCGCGACCAGAGCCACTCTAGCGCCTGGGGCAGAGGCCAAGGAGCCATCCCCAGCGCCCGGGCCATCTTTGCTCCAATGGAGCCTTGGCTGCGGGAGGGGAAGAGAGAGACAGAGAGGAAGGGAGGGGGGGGTGGAGAAGCAAATGGGCGCTTGGCCGGGAATCAAACCCGGGTCCTCCACACGCCAGGCCGACGCTCTACCGCTGAGCCAACCGGCCAGGGCTCCAAATACTTTTTGAGAAAAGGTATGTTTCTTTATGAATGTGTGCAGTCTCGACAACGGCTCTCTGAAGGAGATTGGGCAGTGCAGGTAGAGACAGGCAGGGGTACAGGCCTGGAAAAACTTCATATTAAAAGGTTATCTCCATACAACAGACTTGACTAGGAAGTATCCCAACTGAATCAACCATAAGGACCTCCTCCTGGCTGGATCCTTAATGTCCAGTTTCTGTAAGTTTTCTGAAGGAATAAAGGGGGGGGGGGGCTCAATTAAGCACTGGTGTTAGAAACCATGAATGCTTACTGCCAGCAGAGATGCGGTTAGGTTTACTGGGACCCTCAAGGATAAATGATATTCTGAGCAGTATCCCTCCCCCACCAGACATTTAACATGGTACTTGTCTTTTAACTCCTTTCTTCAGTGGTAAAGTGATGAAACTGCCTTCTTACTAGGTATAAAAGAAGCTTCATTATTGTTTATAAAGTACTTGGGAGTCCCATGAAAAACAGCTATCTAAATTATATATTATCTGCTGAAGGCAATAGGGGGAATTTGTTTGGAGCATTATTTTCCAGGTGACAATGGGTCCGTGTTGACTGATTGCGAAGGAGACGGTGCTAGAGAGAGGCTCGAGGTTTCCAGGTCGAGTGTTTGGGGTTTGTCTTACTGAGTGGTAGGCCTGCGTGTACCTGTTGCACTGGTTTACCTGGCTGAGGTGGGGGTAGGAGCGAGCACTGCCACTGCAGGTGCCTCTGATGTTTCATGATTGCTTAATTCCCTGGTTGGGGTCAGATGATTCTGTTGTCTGACAGTGGAGATGTGTCATTTATAAGTGCCTGCTAAATTCAACTGGCCAGCTAGGCTTGTTTGTCTTACTTGTAATTAAGTACAATGTGGGCATTTGTAGATGGATGATGAAAATTCCATAGCTGGGTCTATGAAATGTACAGAGTGCTTCCTAAAGATGAGCTCACATGATTAGCCACCAAGTTTGAGTTCTAAAGGGGAGGTTCCCAGGGTCATGGGCAACTGCCTTTCTACACTCCATGGATTCCAGGGGGCTTCCAGAATTCCAGATCGGCGGCCTGGTCTGCCCTGCCAGTCTCCTCTCCTGCCACACTCGCCCTGCCAGTCTCCTCTCCTGCCACACTCGCCCTGCACACCAGTCGCGTGCCGCCCGCAGGCGCCCAGGTCCGTCTGCTCACCCGAGGCCTTCAGCACTCGCTGTCCCTTCTACCCTCAGCCCTTCCCCACTTGGCTAAGCCTTCCTAATGCTTACCATCTCTGAATATCAACTTCTTTCCAAGAAGCCTTCCTTCTCTGACACCTCAGACTAACTCAGGTCACCCTGGTATATGCTGTCTTTCATCTTGTACTTCTCCTTTATGGCATTTATTACAATGGCATCTAAATGCTAATTATATTATTACTAATTAAATACGTTTCATGGAAGTAGAGACTATCTTGTTCGCTAGGGTGTCCCCAGCTCTCGAACTGGTGCCAACATATAGAAGGTACTTAATAATAATTTATTGAAAGAAGGAAGCAGGCCATGTCTAAAGATCATGTGGCCAGAGGATTTGGATTACTGCAACAGATTGCTGTGTCATTCGTTGGGCCTTGCCCCTTTCTTTCCACAGTCACGGTTTAGGAATGGCATACTGACTCTCCTTTGGGAATCCCTTTGCCATGGTTAATTAACTGGACACCTTCAAAGAGGACACTTCTTTACAGCATTGACATTCATCCCTCTAGTCACCTCTGGAAGATGAGAATCTACATTAGTCTGTAATGGTTTGGAATATAAAATGAAGTGGTTTTTAAAAGTTACTTTTAACTGACAGATTCTAATTTTATTTCCTAATTACTTTTTCAATCACTTTTCTCTCACTTCTTAACGTGGGAGAGGACAGCAGTCTAGAGAGAGAATTGTACATCATTTTTCCACCTGCATAAAAGCATCCCAAGCCTGACGTTTCTTTAAATTCAACATGTGCTTTTTGGACATTTATTGCATGCCTAGCACTCTGGGGTACACAGAGGAGAGTCGAGGACAGCGGGGTTCCTGCAACAGCTGCGCTGGCGGAGCCCACTGACGTCTCAGAACTGCCGCCTTCGTTTCACAGACGACGAGGCGGAGATGTTTGATGACAGCCCCTGGCCACGCTAATGAGACCCCAGGAGCTTCCCCACTCTTCCCAGAGAGGGGCTGAAAATAGGACAGGGAAGGATTGGTCACGTGCCAGACAAGACGTGCTATTCACCAGCAGTTCAAAGCAGTCAAGCCAGAGCCAGCTGCGGGCCAGGCTCTGCCAACCACACCCTGCAGGGCATGGGCGGGTTTGGAAAGCCCTCAGCCGTCTCCCACCTGTGAGTGGATGGCACCAGCTCCGGGGGTTGTGGTGATAGCGTGTATGTAGAGTGATAGTTGCCACCTAGTAAGTTTTCTGTAGGTATTTTTATGGTTTATTTTCTAACTATTCCTTCCATTCTTTTTAAAAATTCGATTTGGACAGTTTTTGACAAATGCCTGATAAACAAGCAGGCAGCCAGAGTTCTGAAAACCCTACTGGGTTAACTTAGATGTGTGCATAACAGTGACCGAGATGTGTTAGATAAACACCTCTGAACGTGGGGAGGACCCGGCTCCCAGCTGCTCGATGAAGTAAGTTTGCTCCGTGAACCTTCTCCAGTACCGCATGAGTGGCCCTAAACAGCACGGCCACCAGTGACTTAGTTACAGTGCTGATGCAAGTTCCAAGCTTGAGCATATTCTCGATTAATTCTTTTTTCCAGTTGTCTTCAGGGGGGAAGAGTTTCAAAGAGGGTCTTGTTTTCTGTAAGCTTAAGTGCTTCTCACCCTCTGGTTACTAGAGAGGGTTAACAACGTGCATTTCAGGTAAGATGCTTTGGGAAAAAGTCTGCCGTGACAATGACTCTGTCTTACACCTATAAGCTTAGTCTGCTTTGCCAAAGGAGTGCCAAGAGGGTCTCCAGGGGTCTCATGGCCACCTGAGCTACAGAACTGTAACCGAGAACAGCCGTCAAGGGACACGGGACTGCTGGCAGTGCTATCTACCCTCATCCTTCCTGCCTCGCTCTGCCCTAGCTGACAAGTCTATTGCTGTGGTGGCCAATATCAGCACCCCACCTGCTCCCCTCCACTCACTGGTCTCACCTGGATGCACTGTTGTGGCTCCTGCCTTCTGTTCATGTGCACATCTTAGCATTTTGCCTCTGTCTTTGGCTCGAGATGACGTGGCGTATAGAAAGTGAGGTTGGTTCAGAATCAGGGCTCTGCAAGCAAGACATGAAAAGTTTGGGAAATAAACCAAATGCTTTGTGATAGAGGGTGAAGAACAGAGCGTGTAGTCCCACACCCTGGGTCTGAGTCCTCATTCTGAGATTTACCAACCTGTGACCCAGAGCAACTTGTCTAAACCCCTGAATCTCACTTTCATCATCTCTTATATACTCCGATAATACCCGCAGATCGTGGGTAAGTGAAGATCAGAGACTGTTACATTCAACTAGAGGGACTGGGTGGGGCAATCATAAAGCAACACTGTTCTCACAGGTGTCCCTACAAACCCACTTTGGTAGCTGTTTCTCTACCCTCCAATAAAATCCAGGCCGGGTCTTATCATTCCTCCAGGACAAATTTAAGATGGCCAGTCCTGTGGTCAATTTCAGCATAGGTCTCATCTCAGTAAATAATAAGACTAATCCGAAACTCTAAAATGGAAGCTGTGCCCTTTGTTCAGTTTAGACCCGTTCAGGCTGGCAGCGGAGCCTTTCTTGCCGTCCTCCCAGCCTCAGTGTCTCGGGGTTGAAGGAGCAGAAGGCAGGTAGGAGAAAAGGGGCAGGAGAGGTCTTACTTGCCAGCACCTTGAAATCTAGCCTGGGCTTCCTCGGGCCACTGTCAGAGCCGATCCTGAGCATCTCGAACACTGCCTGCCGAGCTTCCCGGCCTCCCAGAGGGTGGCAGGGCCTCTTCTTTGGCCACCCCACCTCCCGCCTCTTTAGGGCTCCTTTCTAAAGAGCCATAGCCAACAGACCGACTAGAGAATCTCATTCACCCTCCCACTCTGCCATCCACTGACCCGAGCACTTTCGGCCTGCTGTCCCCGAGTGTGGTGGCTTCCTGAGTGCTCCCTTGTCCCTGCTATAGGGCCCTTGTTGTTTTCAAGTCGGAATCAGAAACCAGCTGCCTGTGTCCTCCAAGCCTGAGGAGTCACAAATCAGGTTTTCTTTTTCTTCTTTTTTAAACACTTCATTGAGGTATGATTGACATGTAAAAAGCTGTACAAATTTAATGTTTACAACTCAATGAGTTTGAGATAAAGTGTATACCTATAAACCATCACCACCATCAAGACCATAAATATATCCATCACCTCCCAAAGTTTCCTCTTAGCCCTTTTATTATTAGTATGTGTTTGTCTGTGTGTGTCAGATAAGAATACTTAACATAAGATCCACTGTCTTAACAAATTTAAGTGTACAATACAGTCTTGTTAGCTACAGGCACTGTGCTGTAGAGTAATCTCCAGAGCTCACTGCATAACTGACGCATGGCCGCTCTGACCATCGCCTCTCTGCCCCCACCCCACCCCTGCAGCCCGGCTTACCGCCATTCTACTCAGCTTCTAGGAACTTGACTATTGTCTATTCCACATAAAAGTGAGAAAATACAGTATTTGTCTTTATTTGTCTTTGCATGGCTCATTTCATTTAGCATAAATTCTCCAGGTTTATTCAGATTTTTGCAAATGGTACGGTTTCTTTTTTTTTGGTTGAATATTAGTCCATAATGTGTGTGTATCACATTTTCTTGATTCCATCAGTGAGCATGTAGGTTGTCTCCATAGTTGGACAATTGTGAATAGTATTGCAATAAACACAGGAGTGCAGGTATCTCTTTGAGTACTTAATTTCAGTTCCTTTGGATAAACATACAGAAGTGGAATTGTTGGATTATATGGTAGTCCTCTCTTTAATTTTTAAAGAAACTTCCACGTTGTTTTCCGCAGTGACTGCACCAATTACATTCCACCAACAGTGCAGCAGTCAGCACCCCTTCTCCACACCTTCGCCAGCATCTCAGTAGTCTCCAGAAAGCCGCTCTTGTTAGCCTGCGGGAGGAGAAGCACACTCTTAACTCTACAGAAACCCTCTGAGTTCCCACGTCAGTGACTTCTCCACTTCAATCTCTTCTGCCATTGAGGAACTAGAAGTTAAGGGGAGTTGGGGAGCCTTGACAATCTCCAGTGAAAGCCTTGAATATGTGGTCCCACATCTTGCTTTATATTGTGGGGGTAGGTGGCATCTATTGTCCTGTGACTTCAACCAGAGCCATCAGAGTCCTGTGTTAAACCTGTTACTTACATTTGTGAATTTTCAGTCATAGCATTTGTGCATTCATCCAACAAATACACATGTGTACCAGGCATTGTGCTGGGTGGTGGGAGTACATCTCTGAGTAAGACAGATGTGAATTACAGATATCATTTAATTCCAGTTGTGGTAAATGCTGCAAAATAAAAGGGCAGCTATGAGAATGAGTTATAACAGGGCACAGGACAGTGGGGGTGTGGGGCAAGGCCTCCCGCGGGAAATGACGTGTAAACTAATACTTGAGGGGTGACCTAGAGTCCGGCAAGGGGCAAGTGTACCAGAAAGAGAGAATGTGTTGGGAAGAACTTGAGAAAAAGGCCGTTAGCACTCACTGAATGCACATTGCTTTACCCACATTGCTTCTCAAAAGAAAAGCTATTTAGGGTCTTACTTTGTTGGTGTTGAAGTTGCTCCTTCCATGGCTGCTTTGCCATTACTAAGCATTTCTGGAGGCATGCAGTCCAACATGACTTCCTTCTGGTCCAGGCACTTCGGGTTACTGCTTATCAGAGACATCTGGGTACTGAGGGTTCTTATCTGGTGGCCTTCTCATGTTGCTAATAAGTTCTGAGGAAAGTTTCCAAAATAGAGGGATATCAGTTCAGTAGCCAGTTGATCTCAAACAAGTCCGTGGGCTTTCACGTGGGAAAGTCTGAACTCGGGGAAAGCGGCGCCGACCTTTCCCCGGAATGGGCAGGAGCCCACCCGGGAGCCCACCCTCAGCCCAGGGAGGCCAGGCGGACTCCGGGCGCCGGTGCCCACCCTCAGCCGCGCCGGTGCCCACCCTCAGCCCGCGGAGGCCAGGCGGACTCCGGGCATGGGAGCCCCCGCTGGTGGAGGTGTCTAGGGTGATAGGGAGAAATCTTGGCCACATTAGAACCCTACCAGCCAGAGATAGCTTCTCTGAGAAAAAAATAAATAACATCTGTACTATTAAAATTGCCAACCAGGTCTCTGTGTTGTCGACAGCCAAACAAGGTGAGTGAGCAGCCAACCCCAACAAGCGTGGTGAGAGAAGATGCCAGAGCTCAGAGAGGCTGGAAAAGAGAATGAGCAAAAATAGGGAGGGAGGTGGATATCTTATAGACCACTTTTCAACGTACAATGTTTTGGGCCTTTTCCAAACCTTTTCAGGGATGTCCTTAATTGATCCTCCCTTAAGTCCCTGTACAGCATGAGGTAGGACAGCCTGCCAACAAGAAACAGGCCCAGAGGGCTCTCATGGTATCCACACAGGAGCAAGAACACAAGTCTTGTCACTTTACTGCACCCAACTTCCTGCCGTTGTGCCCCTTGGACTTGGTGCTCACCTGGTGACTGAGGGGACCCAGCAAGGCCTCTCACAGCCCACTCACATTGTGCCTCCGTGAAATTTCCTTTTCCTCTAAGAGCGGTAAAGTAAACTCCTATTTATAGGAGGTAAAATTTCCATTCCCCTACCCATGCTCTGGGTAGGGATTCCTTATTCCCCTAGCTTCTGCGCCCAGGTAGACACCGCAGTCTGTTGTGAAAATGCCTCCTTACCTGCTAACACCACCTTGAGTCCAGGCCATTCCACAGATGACTGACAGCCTTCCCAGGCTCCCAGCCACAATTATAACCATCCCCTCCTCCTATATTCTGCCCGAAAGTGTGACACACTCCATTATGGCCAAACTAAGTTTCTACTAGGTTGTGGGAACAGAATCTTAAAGGACACTCCTAAGCAAATCAGTTTCACCAGATTATCTTTCGAACTCAGTGACCATGACTATTATGGTCATCTAATACAAAATTAAAGGTTGTTCTTTGTCTTTTTATTAATATTTTGTAAAAAAAAAAAAAAAAAAAGTCATTTCTGCTCTTTGCAAAAATTTCAAAGAGCAAATAAAATAAAAGGCAGAAGCCCGTCCTCACTCACATGCCCGGCTCCAAAGGCACGCACCGAGAGCACAGACCCACTATGGTTTTCTCTTGTTCCCGTAGGACATCAATGTGCACAGGATATAGATGTGCAGCTTAATTTTTTACTTAGCAACACTGACTGACCATCATTCCATGTTAGTCCCTGTTGACTTATTTCATTCCTTTTACCAGCTGCCTGGTATTTCATTGTTTATATCACAATTTCCTAATTTAATCCCTGCTGATTGGCAGAGTATTCCTAATACTAAAAACGTAAATCCTCACCAACAATGGCCAGATAAATTCTCTTAACCAAATGTTCTGACATTTTTATCACTGTCCCTGCTACAATCTCTGCTGTACCTTGCCATCCAAGTCCTCTTAAAGCACAAGGAAGTCATAAAATATAGACTGTTTAGAAGATGTTCAGAATTAATTCACAAATGTAAAAATTTTAAATATTATATATAAACTTCTAAAAATTATCAAGTACATTGTTTCTTTTTTATTTTTTTATTTTGTATAAGTGAGAGGAGGGAAGATAGAGATAGACTCCTGCATGCACGCCTCCTGGGTTCCACCCAGCAACCCTCATCTAGGACTGATGCTCTGATCAACCAAGCTATCCTCAGTGCCTAAGGCTGATGCTCAGACCAACTGAGCCACTGGCTGTGGAGAAGGAAGAGGGAGAGAAGGGGGAGAGGAAAGGGAGGGAAGCAGATGGGCACTTTTCACATGCGCCCTGACCAGGGATCAAACCTGGGATGTCTCCACACCAGGCCAACACTCTACCCACTGAGCCAACAAGCCAGGGCTAATTTTATTTGTTGAATTTGTAAAACTTTGATTGTAGCTATGGCTTCATGTCATGAATGAGAAGGGGAAAAAAGCTAATTTCCTTAAAAATTTGGACTAATATATATATTTATGCTTAGGATTTATAACAGTTACATTTTGTTCTTTAACCATAATTCTGCATGCATTTGGTTTACTTCTCTAATTAAATGGACTCAAGGCTCGGCACAGTCCTTGACACTAAGCCTATCCCTTTCTTGAGACTTCATTTTGATTCATCTTGTAGTTAACTAGCTATTATTGTCTATTTTCATCTCTAATTGAATATTTCTGTTGAGAAATATGAGGTCAGCCTGCTCTTTTCTCTCTTATAGGAAATATGGCTTTTCTGCCTACATGCCCATGAGATTCTTCTATTGTCCTTAAAGTTCAGTCACTTGACTTACTATATGTCTTCACGTTGATTATTCTATCATCAGGTTTCTTTCTCCTGAAAACTCTTTCACTGTGCAGATCTACTTTATTTCAGTGGAGTTTTCTTTAATCTTATTTTTGACATTTTTATTTCCTGTCCCATTTGTTCTATTTTCTTTTTTCTTTTTTTTTTGTATTTTTCTTAAGTTGGAAACAGGGAGGTAGTCAGACAGACTCCCGCATGGGCCCGACCAGGATCCACCCAGCATGCCCACCAGGGGGCAATGCTCTGCCCCTCTGGGGCGTCACTCTGTCGCGACCAGAGCCATTCTAGTGCCTGAGGCAGAGGCCAAGGAGCCATCCCCAGTGCCAGGGTCGACTTTGCTCCAATGGAGCCTTGGCTGCAGGAGGGGAAGAGAGAGACAGAGAGGAAGGAGAGGGGGAGGGGTGGAGAAGCAGATGGGCGCTTCTCCTGTGTGCCCTGGCTGGGAATCGAACTCAGGACTTCTGCATGCTAGGCCGATGCTCTACCACTGAGCCAACCGGCCAGGGCAGTTCTATTTTCTACTTCAGGGACACCATTATTACATATGCTGAGTGGATGTTGGCTATCTTTAATAGCTGTCATCTTGTCCCTACTTAATTTTTATTTATTTTCTTCCCCCTGTAAATACTATTTTATTCTCCTTAGTCTGACTTCTGCATCATAAATATGTTCTCAACAATATCTGTTCTAATGTAATTTTTATTTCTAGAATGGTTTTATCTTCAATTTTTTTTTAATTAAGTAAAAGGTGGGGAGGCAGAAAAAAACTCCCACATGCTTCCTGACCAATATTCACCTGGCAAGCCCCCTACCGGGTGATGTTCTGCCTATCTGGGCCACTGCTCCATTGCTTGGCAACCAAGCTATTTTAGCACCTGAGGTGAGGCCATGGAGCCGTCCTCAGTGCCCAGGAACAACTTTGATCAAACCATTTGAGCCATGGCTGTGGGAGGGGAAGAGAGAGAGAGAGAGAGAGAGAGAGAGAGAGATGGGAGGGGTGGAGAAGCAGATGGGCGCTTCTCCTGTGTGCCCTGACTGGGAATCGAACCTGGGACTTACACATGCTAGGCTGATGCTCTAACACTGAGCCAACTGGCCAAGGCTTCAATTTCTTTCAACACTCTTAGCTTACTTTATCTCCTTTTGCCTATTCTGGTTTGAGCTCTTATATTTCATTTATAAATTATTTCACTAAGACATGTATTTTTCCCCCCTAAGTGAGAATCAGGGAGGCAGAGAGACAGACTGCCACTTGTGTCCTGACCAGGATCCACCCGGCAAGCCCCCTACCAGGGCAATGCTCTGCCCATCTAGGGCTGTTGCTCTGTTGCCTGGCAACTGAACTATTTTAGCACCTGAGGTGAGGCCATGGAGCCATCCTCAGTGCCTGGGGCCAACTTGCTCTAACTGAGCCATGGCTGCTGGAGGAGAAGAGAGAGAGAGAGAAGGGGGAGGGGGAAGGGTGGAGAAGCAGATGGTCACTTCTCCTCTGTGCCCTGACCAGGAATCAAACCCAGGATGTCCACGTACCAGGTGGACGCTCTACCAGTGAGCCAATCAACCAGGGCCGACATGTATTTTTAAAATTTCTTTGGGAGTAGAGATGAATTTGCATCTGAAATTCTCTGCAGGAACTATTTTTAAGAATATTATTCTTCATCTGCCTTTTGATTGTTGAATTTCTTTCCTCCTTTGTTTTTGTTTTTGGTCTCATTCACTTTTGGTGTTGTTAATATGCCTAAGTGTGTGTGAGGATATAGACTCCGTTCTGAAGGGAATGCAGCTCTCTCCTGGCACAGAGAGGAGAGCACCTGACGAGTCGGGGGTACGCCTGAGCAGCTACCGGCTTCAGCTCGGACCTGATTGTTCACAACAGCTATTAGGCACGTTTGCCATCATCTCTGACCTCTTGAGTAAGTGGGTCATCCAAGCAAGATGTCAGTAAGGATCATGGAGGAGACACCGATGCTTG
Source organism: Saccopteryx leptura (assembly GCF_036850995.1). Taxonomy (NCBI): domain Eukaryota; kingdom Metazoa; phylum Chordata; class Mammalia; order Chiroptera; family Emballonuridae; genus Saccopteryx; species Saccopteryx leptura. Next base: position 152,871,922 of record NC_089506.1, on the reverse strand, counting down.
AATCTTTTGTTTGAATTTTTATGTGTATTTGTTGGAGCTCGTTTGAATCTCATCAACCTCTACAAAGCCGGTTACCATTACTACTGTTTCATCTTCCTTGCCTTGCCTCCTAAATAGGAATTCTATTTTGAGGGAACATAAACAGGTCTTGCCCAATAACTTCCTTCCATCTGTCTGACCATCCTCCCTTCTCTGCAGCATAGAACAACCCCCCAGAGGGATGTTCTGCATTTCTCTTGTGTCCCATCCCCACCTTCAGCCCTGGCTCTAAGTAAAAGATCAGCACCTAGGCTCCAGTTTATAGCTCTTGCTTTAGGAGAAATCTGAGTCCTAACTGGAACCCAGAAAGTGTGTTTCCACTCTCTGCAGCCTCCCTGGAGTCAGACCAGATTCACCATATCTGGCAGAGAATGTGATTTGAGATTTTAGCTATTTCCTAGTTTCTTTGCAGATGGTCTTTTTCTATAAAAATTTCATCCTTTTAAACTTTATCCATTTTGTAGGTTTCATGGAAGTGGGTAAAAACAAAAAAGACAATGTGAATCTTTAAGCTAGAACATTTCTTTTTTCAAACTATCTAGTATATAGGCTCCCTGGATTATAAACATTTTCCTTCATTTAGTTTTATGCAAAAAATTAGTAGTTATTAGATGCAGAACAGTATGTAAGATGTTGCTTAAAATATAAAAATGAGTAAGATTCAAGACCTACTTTCAAGGAACACATGGTATCACATGGGTAAGACAAAAACTTATCACCATTAACCTATAATAGTGATAATGAAGATGAAAGGAACTATGGAGAGTGTGATCACCTCCAATGGAAGAGATGATAAAAGTCCAAAGAAAAAAGAAGAAATGGGCAACAGTATTCTAAGTCACTTGAGGTAGGGCAGTTTGATGGTGAGACAGTGGGCCTTGGAGTTGCACAGACATGGGCTTTCCTCTGAGATCATACGATCACCAGGTGCCCTCCCTGAAAGTACTCCTCTCTGACCATTAGCTCTGTCTTGGCTAAATCCCCAGTACTATCAGCCTGTTGTAGGAATCAAGTGGAATAATGCATGTCAAGACCCCTGCATAGTGCCTGGCTCACAGTAGGTGTTTTATAAATGCTTATTTTCTTTGGAATTAACTCTACTTGTTTATCATACTTTATCCCTTATTTTCTATACCTGTTGTATTAACTATTTAACACATAGGAATTTTTTTTTTTAAAGATGAGTGTTCTTACCCCCTTGTTAATTATATGTTATATAATTGTATAATTCAACTGTATCACTGCCCTATTACTCTTATCTCTAAAACAATCAACTGAGACAATCCTGAAAGTGCTCCTCAGACTATCAAGAAATAACCAGTGTAAGAGAAGGGTATTATCAAAATATATGCCTCATCAGAGGTTCTCTCCTTTAAACAGACATCTCAGCACCTGCTTTCAATGGGAGATGCCTTTAACAGATTTTAACCGGGTTTTAGCCCAGTGTGTATTTGACAAGTTCTCTACTGACTGAAGACCATGTATCTGAGAAATCTGGGGTCTGCTTGAGGCCAGCTTGTGACCTTGCCAGTGCTCTGTAGAGAGGTGCCGCAGCAGACACGGAGAAAGAAAACAGGTCAGAATACCCGGGATTGTTGTGCTGCCTGGTCTCTCGGCTAAAGGTCATTCTTAATCCTCCTACAGGTCCCAGAACAGGTTTCAATGTTCCAGGAAGGAAATGGCTTCTATAAAGAAAAGCAGGGAACACATTTTTCTCGGGAGCAAGGGGCCCCAAATGTTTCACAATTCTATGTAAAACACGACAGATGAAGTCTAGGGAAAATTCATGGTGCTATTTCTTCCTAGAGTTAAATTTGAAACTACATTCCTGGATAGAACTATGGGCTGGCACCGTAAGCATTAACTTTCTGTGAAAGGGAGTGAAGCTATAGGACGACCCCACGGGCCAGTGTCAACACACACGTGTGTGGCGGGCGTAGTCCGCGTGGCTGGACAGTCCCCACCAAACCCAGTGACCGCCAAGCAGGGACCCAAGTGGGACTATACTGCATCTCAGAAACATCAAAATCAAGGATATCCAAAGAAACCGGGAATGCCACAGGGCACGCTCAGACCGCGAGGACAGCGAGGAGCAGAGCGTGCAGACAACCGCGAGACTCCTCTGGAGGCCGCCTCCTCGCCCGCAGACTCCCGCCTCCACGAGGGGCCACAGCTAGGCCAGATCTCTGCCTGCCGCCAACCGAGTCCGCCCCGGAGACGCTGGCGGTTCCCTCACCCCGAGTATTGTCCACCAGCCAGGCGACATGTTATTTATCATTTCGGAAAAGCACTTACTTTTCAAAAGTAAAATTGTTTTTCTCGGTATATGATCTCATTTCCTAAAACTACTAAACAGCTTGAATTCCCTTTTTTCTTTTCATAGCCATTTCCTCCTCCAATTTTGACTCAACGTTTATCACACCGTGTGTCACCCCCAAGACATTGGTCTGAGAATACTGTGTATGTGACTCAGGAACAAACTAGTAAGTAAACCTGAAGACTCCTGTACCACCCTTTGGTTTTCTGTCTTTTATGTATTATATAAGTGATGCTTTATCCTGGTATTCCTATTAGCTTATAAGACATATGAAAATAAAAATATACATATATAAACACACAGAAACACATGTATACATACATATATAATGCATATTTTATAAATATATATGTAGGTAAAATTTAGTTGATGCCAATATATGTGCTCTGAAGTTGTACGTATTAAAAGAGCAACATTATAGCAGCATCTCCTTTAAAAACGCCAAAATTAAAAACCATGTCCCTGAAAGGTAAAGAGCATAGTATATCTAAAGATCTGTTAAGTCCTTTTGCTTTTTTGAGGACACATTCCATACAGACATTGCTTAGTTGTGCACATGGGTGCAGTCTTTGCTTCCTTTTGGCCCCAGAGGAAAATCAGTCCCCCCCAAACCAAACAATGGTAGGTATTCTTTACATTTCTGTCCATGTGGTAGCTTAGCTTAGTTCATGAGGGGAAGGGACTGCAAATGTGTTCACTGTGAAATTGGTAAAAAAAAACAAACCCAAAAAACAAAAAATAAACAAACAAAAAACCCCTGTGTGGCCACATCCTGTGGCCGCCCTGGGCGTGGGACTGGGGACGGAGCTGAGACCCTGCCCAGCTGGGCTCATGCGGGTGCCTGAGCCAGAACATTTCTTGCCTCTTCCTGCTCCCACTCTTACGTTACATCTTAATGTGGTCCTTAACTTTATTTTGCTGTTTGCCCCCTTCTGTACTAGCTTTCTCAGTTTCCCTAAAAGGCCTAGAAACCCTCAATTAAAGTCAAGATGACTTTCAAAGTTTATTTAGGCAGGTACCCTAAACCTTGGACTACCTGTTGTAAGGCTATCTGGCCACACTGGCAAAAGCATAAGACAAATATACATCGGCTCTAGTTCCCAAATGAATTTTAGCTTCATTCCTTGCCATTAAGCAAAAGTATGCCATTTGGAGATGAGCTGTGAAAGTTGGGTTTTATAAGCAGATACACCAAAAAGATACAAGTAACGCTGTTCTTCTTAGTCCGTGGGGCTGTCTTTTGGGCCAGCGGCAAAGAAGCCACTCTGGCGAGGGCACTTGTCCTGGGTTCCACACACACCCGAGAAGCTCTTAGATAGAATCCAAATTTGGATGTGGAATAGACTCTCTTATCTATTTCTACTAATTTATAGTTAATAGTCAGCATTTCTTTCAATTATGAAAATAGATAATCACAATAGTTACTTGTAACTTTGTCACCAATAGCTGTTGCCAATATGCTGAAATATCATTAACATTCATCGCTACACTGATGGTTTTACCCTCACTAAATTCACTAGTAGATCTTATTTAATGTATCAATGAGGAAGCATCTATGTTACCATATTACATATTTTTAAAATGTGTTTGATAACTATTCTTCAATATAACTTATTTTTTTAGTATCCTATATATTTTGTTATATACTTTTAAGTACATCATTCTGAGAAACGGTCCATAGGCTCGACCCGACTTCCAAAGGGGGCGGTGACTTAACGTCAAAGGTTGAGACTGCACTAGTGTTTCACAGATAAGTTTGATTATGTGTAAATACATCAATCACAATAGAAACATGGCAGATGATAGTGACAAATGCTTAAGGAGTATGATTTAGAAATCTGTTTCTAACAGGTGTTCAACCCTGCTGGGTCAAGAAACTTCAATGAAAGGGTGGAGGGGAGAGAAACATTGTCAGCAAGCTCTGGAACTGCAAGGCAAGCCATTGCACAGGGCAGGCTTGATTCCCCGACTGGCCTCCTCCACTCAGCCGGCTGGGGTCATGATATTCTTGTTTTCAAGGATGATTACTGTTTACTGGGCCTGCAGGTTTAAAACTGCCCTCTGCAGCTATTTGTATATTCTTCTGACTCTCTGTTCATTGCCTATTGAATTCCCTGATCCTTTGCCCTTGAAGACCTATTTTTTTTTACTTTGACTGAGGGTTTCATTTCTACAATGAAAGAAGGTTCTTTGTCTTCAAGAGAAGTTGACTCCAGAATCAGGTCCTACTGGACTTGAGATGATTCTCCCTTTAATTTCAGCTGATTCATATTCTCAATGACTGACTCAGAGTCATGACTCAGTCATGACATTATTTTAAACTTATAAAATTTGAAGGAAACCATAGACAGAAATAGAAGGGGGAAATGTAAAATGAAAGATAGGAATAAAAGTAATACTAAATTAATGACTACCGATGTTCCTCTGTCTTGGAATAAAATAGAAACTTTACTAATAATAACACATAATTTAAATTTGAGTAATGCTTTCAGCATCATTATTTTGTTCAATGTCCATAGCAACTCTGTAAACAGTTACAGAAGCTTATCTCAGAGAACCTAAAAGACCAGCCATAGGCCCAGTTCTAGAAAGTGGGCCGCCAGCCAGACAGGGGCCTAGGCTTCCTGCTCTCGGGACAAGGGCTTCTCACTACAAAATATGAAGAGCCCAGAGCCCTTGAGGGTGCTGCTGAAGAAAAACTAATAACACAAAGACGCCAACAGGACCTATGTGCTCACTGAAAACTAAATGAGATGCAGGAGCAAAAAAGTACACACAGGCACAATGCCCACGTTTTCTCAGAGAGAGAACTGCTGACGTGTACAACACTCATGAAGATAAGAAAAGGTTAGGGGAGCATTACTGAACATTCAAAGTTAAACAAAGAAAAGAAATGATAATATACACAGGTGACAGAATCCAGCAAAGGAAACTGGAGGTCTAAAACAATTGAGAATCTACTTTAAATTATATTTCTAATTTTTAAACAAGGTTATTGCTGATCTACTCATAGATTGGGTTTATTTTGGGGTCCTATGGCATTGTGCACTATGCAGCATGATCTATGATACAAATAATAATGCCTTGAATGGCTTTTAAATATACTTCCTACAGCTTTCTGAATAATGCCCCCCCAAAGTACTATGTAACATTCTTTGATTTTATTTAAAAATAAGTAACCAGCTATTGGTTATTTTTGTTTTGTTTGTTTTTGAATGCTCTCTTTCTTAACTATAGGGAAACCTTAATGCTCAGGAAAAGGGGAAAAAGAAAAAGAAAGAGTATGGCAGCCCTGGACAGTCTCCAAGCTCTATGCATGCGAGTGGTTGCTACACAAGTTTCCAGATCCTGAACTGAGTCTCAGGGGCCAGAACTGTGTGTGTTCCACAAAAGGCCCTTTGAAACTCCTTTCCCTTCCTGGGCTGACAAAGCCTTAGGTGACTGACCTTGAGGGACAGACGCGCTGGTTTGGCTTGGCTTCTGATCTCCCAGGAAGGACTCTGAGCCATGCTCATAGGGTCTGCTGCCTACGTCCTCCATTATATTTAGCTCTCTGGTTATTTTCCAAATGAGCTGTCTGTGTGCTTCCAGCCTTTCAGCCAGAAAATGAATATGTGCAAATCATAAACTAAGTACCAAGCGCTCGGGACCTACAAGGAGTTGTTCCGTACATTTTGAAACCCACCTGCTCTGGAGCTCTGGCTGGCGCTGTCTCTTTACCCTGTTGGCCGTGGCCAGACAGGCACACTGCTCTCCAGCCAGAGCTGCCTGCAGCCTTGCACCTACCTCTCTGCTGACACCTCCAGAGCCGCCCCTCCTCACCTCATTCCCTCAGGAATGAGGGAGCTAACAGGCAGACTAAGCATGTGCTTAGGGGAGTAGCCATTCAGAGAGAAAGTAAAAATAAAGAGTATTTTAATTAATCGGGTTGTTACCATGGAAGAAAATTTTACATTAATGTTGTGCCTTTAAGTACTCTTTATTTTGAATTATCTGTGGTGGCGGGGGGCAGAATGAATCTTAATATTTTTGACTTATGGAGACTCTAAATGTCATCATCAGGCCCTGCTTCCTAGTGTCTTACAGATGGGTGTCTGCCATTCCCTGCTCCCCGTGAAACTTCCTCCCAAAGTTGACGTGACTCAGAGGCCAGTCCGCTGGGATCTGGGACGCGCTGAGCTGCATTAACATGAACTGTGTAGTTCCTACCCGTCAACTCTTGCATGGCCCTGGTTACCTAAGGAAATTGTTTAAAAGTCAGTACTTTCAACCTTTAAAGCCAAATGATAAAACCAAATGATAATTTGGTAGTGGTTTGGAATCTTTCTTTTCATGGTGTTAATGAACACCAAAATATATATAGTGATCTTTTCACACATGTAAAATATTGCAGGATTCCTACCTCTCATGCCTTCTAAGAGACTTATGTGCATATTTTAATTAGGTCCCACAAGACCCACTATATAAAAAGAACACTGATTATTTTTTATTTCAAGACCTATGTACAATAGGTCTTATGTAACCAAGCTTCCCCTAAACCATTAAAAGTAGTGTGCACTCCGAGGTGGAAAAGCCCACCATCAATATGTCCACAGGCATCAGCTCAGGGAGGCACAGGCCGCTGTGCGTCGTAAGTGGTTTTCTGCTCAGGGCAACACCAAATGGTGAAGAACCCTTGAAAAGATTTGGGGCTGCCTGACCAGGCAGTGGTGCTGTGGATAGAGCATCACACTGGGATGCTGAGGGCCCAGGTTCAAAAACCCGAGGTCACTGGCTTGAGCGTGGGATCATAGACATGACCCCAAGGTTGCTGGCTTGAGCCCAAGGTCGCTGGCTTGAGCAAAGGGTCACTTGCTCTGCTGTAGCTCCCGGTCAAGGCACATATGAGAAAGCAATCAATAAACAACTAAAGTGCCACAACGAAGAATTAATGCTTTTCATCCCTCTCCCTTCCAGCCTGTCTGTCCCTCTTTTGCTCTCTCTCTCTCTCTCTCTCTCTCTCTCTCTCATGCATGTGCTAAAAAATAATAATAATAAAGATTTGGGGTTGATTTTGCTGCTAGTAGATATCATCAAACACTGTATGAGTACTTGATTATAAATATCTTTGCTATACTAAAAAGATATAAATTTTCACAAAAAATAAACCACATAGAGAGTGTGCATTTAGAGGACCCATAACATTTCTTTAAAAACAAAAATACCACTACATTGCCCAGAGCGTTTAAAATATAGTTTACATTTTATATATTCATTTATATACAGCTTCTGTGAATAGTTTTGGAAAAATAAAACTGCATGCAGAAGATTCTAATGATTTGATTTGCAGCGAGAACCTTAAAATTCTATTTTCAGAGCTCAAACAAGCAGTGCATCCCCACCGCCGCACCCCACCTGCACACACTCCTATCCCGTCCCCTTCGTGCCGCAGGAGCAAAGGGACAGAGCGGGAGAGTCCACTCAACACCGTCTGCCTGCTTCCCCTCGTGCCCTGACGGGAGGAGTCATGGGGCCTGGACTTCTGTAAACACGGGTTCTTGCTCAATGCTCTAGGGAAGGTAAACCCAAGCCCTGGCGGAGCGGAAAACTCCTCCCAGTTCCCAAAACTGGACAGTCAGCCTAGTCTGAGCCACGGGATCCGGCGGCACTGGGGCAAGCTGGGTGGTTACACTGCGGCCACATGAAAGCAAAACACAGAAGCCAGTGGGGGACATTTCTCCTGCAAGTTTTGGATGGAAATGTGAGTGAGAGGAAAGGCTGTGAAGCCCAGTCTCTAGCCATCCAGGTCCCCGGTCCCCTTAGGACTTCTAGGACAAACTGCACCTCTGTGGTTTCAAGTTCGCTCTGGAGACAGTGTGTTCAGCTCCACATGTGAATGCGCGGCATATGGAGGAGTGAGCCTCACCCACCACTGTGAGCCTCTCCCCCAAGCGAGTTCTCTCCCACACCCCTCATGGGAACCGTCCACAGGAAAAACCCATCTTCTGGCCTTTACATCTGCCTTCTGTTCTAGTCAAAGGTTGCCAGGAGTGAAGCAACACGGGGCTCCTATCAGCAAACAGGGCCAGAGGAGCTGGAAGGAGAGAGGCTGCTCTTTAAAAGCTTTTAAATGCTGTTATATTTTTAAAACCACTTACTGAAGAGGTGAGTTATTTCCTACTCCTCCTTCCCCAGAAGCACAGCCATTAAGGTTACCTAGAAACCAGTCCCGGAAGCATGTGGCAAACAGCAGCCATGCCATAGAAACACCCCGATCTGTCATCTAAGAGGAGATGGTATCAGTAAGGTCATATGTGGGTAGAGGTGGAAGAGGAAAGTTCATTAGCTGGCATGCCCTGCTACGGGCGGGGGGCGGGGAGGTACTTGGCTCCTTGTGCATTTGGGAAGGGGGCTTTGTTCCTAGCTGATGGTGAGGGCACTTGGTTGGTCTGGGTTGGAAATGAGAGAGATCTGAGGTTGGGTGCTTCTCATACTGAAGACCACTCCATGGGAGGGGGAGTGAAGAGTCTGAGAAGCCACTGCCTCCGTCTGGGGGAACTTCCAGTCTGGTGGACACGTGGTGCACACGAACAATTGTGGGGTTTTTTTTTAAGTTTCAGAAGCAATATAATATTCCATGAAGAAATATGTACTGGGGGACAGGAAGATTTCAGAGTGAAGGCAATTTTGAATAAGAACCTGAGAGACAGTGAGAACAGCAAATAGGACATGAAACAAAATAACTAGAAAATATACCTTGATAGAATGAGAAATGATAGTGTTTATTTTGATATTTTAATTTTTATGATTGTATGGCAAGAAGGGGAGATGGCTTCTCTGTTCTCTCTGTAACCTTAGTTCCAGACTTTTGAAAAAAATCCTCATGTTATGAAAGCTGTTCTTTGCTGGTTTTGCTTTTTTTTTTCTTGCTTTTCTAAAGTGTATTTTATTTCCAACCAACACCCTTTCTATGTCAGATGAGGTGATAAACGCTGTAATTACAGAGAAGATGCAAAGCTGTGACTCAGCTGTTTCGCCATGTCACATTGCCCACGGACGCGGGGCCTTCCGAACAAACGCCAGCTGGCAGGGAAAACACCATCAAAAACATGGTCTCTGGACATTTGCTGCACCCCTTCCCTTTTGCTTTACCCTAGAATATACCCTTTTCCCAATTCAGCGTGATGGGTCACTAATGAAAAATCTGTAATTCCGGAAGATACGTTATTTGCAAAACTTGTGAAAAATCAGCTGCAACAAATAAGGCAAGCTCAGGGACAATTCCTGGGCTTTCCACGCTGACTGCTTCCCATTCAACAGTTATCTGTTCTATCAGGGGCATCTGGGTGTCTGCATGAGTCAGAGAAAAGTGGTTACAGATATTTGAGCAACCATGGAGAATTAAATACTAAAAATATAGACAGGAAATCGCCACAACGCAAAAATCCTCAGAAAGGGAGAGGGAGTGTGATAAAGCCTGGCTGACACGCCACACTCCTCTCAAGTTATGTAAAACCAGTGTTGTCAACTGAGAATATTGAGTCAGAATCTAGCCAATCTCCCAGCCTGCGTGTTTCACAATTGCCGATTCATCAGGCGCTATCTCCCAGGGGAGATCTCTCACCTGAGCACTGGGGAGCACACCTGTGGTCTTGGCAAGCCTCCTGGAATTGTAGGAGGGCCTTGACATCGGCATTCTGAAAACGGAATGAGGCATTTACCAGGCCTGCACCTGGTCCTCCCTGGTTACCTTGTCAAAAATAAGCAGCAGGACATGAACTGGAAGTTGAAAGACTTAGTTGCACCCCTGGCATACTATGGTCTCAAGAAAGTCACTGAGGTCCTCTGTGACTCTGTTTCCCCATCTCCAAAGCGATGTGTATCTGCCTTTCCTAGTCTACAAAGTCAGATATTAAAAATGTCACACCCAAGCAAGGTTCTCCGTGCACGAGTGGGCACGGGAGTGTTTGTGTATGTGGGTAACAGTTGGGTGGGCTGCTGTCCTTTGGGGTGGGGTCGCCCTACCGTTCTCTAGTACTCTAATGCCCTGGATTCAGCCAGTCTACCACTTAGCAAAGCTGCAGTTTGTATTTGCTTCCTCTCTCACATAAAACACACACACACAACACAAAGAATCAGAATGTTTGTTTTCTTTAATCCCACTAGTTCTACAGAATTTACATCACAGCCCGGAGTTACTCATAACATTTCATACATCCATGAGAATATATTATACATACCAGCATCATTCTTCCTGCCTGACGTGAGGGGTGGGGATGGAGAGGAGTTTAGTTGGGCAAAAACCTAAACTTGCTAGACTTGGTTTTCAAAGTGTTTGGGTTTTTTGTTAGTTTCTCTGCTTGCTCAGTCACCTGAACAGTCCATATCCTGGTGTCTGAGAGGTGCTCAGTGCCTGTGCTCACGCCCCTCCAGCTGGCTCCCACTCAATTTCACTCAACTTTCAGCAGGACAGCTGGAGACAACTCCCTACACACACACACACACACACACACACACACACACACACACACACACACCTCAGGCCTCCCTTCTCTAGGACCAAAAAAGAAAAGAAAAAAGAAATGGCAAGGAAGAGACATAAATAAAAACGCACAATATCCAGCCAGGCATAAAGATTTCTGCGGCAGAACTTCTAATGGACAATGAGAGTTGAGATTTCACAAGGTGAGAAAGGGCATTGGCTATCGGTGGGGAAAAACTCCCGGGTAGAGAATTAGCCAAAACTCGGATGGGGGTGCGGGGTGCTCCCCAGGGACACAGCTCCCTCTAAATGTGGGAGAGGAGAGTAGCGGGCAGTACATGGAGAAAGGCAGTTAAAAGTCACATTTTCACGCGGGGGACGCTCCCTGCTGTGCCTTTCAGCGCCAGCCAGCCGCTGGCTGTTCACCTCCCTCTCCGCGGATGAGGTTTTCCCAGGCCCCTTCTTCCTCCCTCGTTAATTCTCTGCAAGTGCCTCACCTGATGGAAATCAGGCTCCCTCCTGTGCACTGGCCCAAACCCTTTCAAACCTCCTAAACTGATTGTTTCTCTCCACTTCTACCCCCATCGCATCTCCCCACCACTGCCAATTTCAAAATTTGGATGTAATTCTCATAACCGAAAAATGCACCTACACTTTTTTCTAGGTAAACACACACACACACACCAACTTCAGGCCGGCTTCCTCAGCTCCTTTCCTCCCCGTGGGCCCTCCCTGCTCCCTGGTCCAGCCAGCACTGTTTCCATGAACAATCCCCGCTGCGGCTTCAGGCCAAAAAACTATGTTTCAAATTTCACTTGCAAAAAAAAATTTTTTTTCTACACAGCATAGGTTTAAACATGTAAATAGTACGTGAGGTCAAACAATTTTTGGAGCCAAGAGTGACAAAAATCTCAAACTCTAAATCTGTCTCAAGTTCCACTTTTAAAGAAGTGCTTATGAAATACTCAGATCTCTTCCGTTAGCACAAATACATTTGGTGACTTAAAAGTTCGAGTAATGGCCACAGAGAGGGGAAGTGTAATGACGACTCTGGTTTACAGAAAGTGAATCTGAGTCATGGCAAAGTCCTGAAATTTCACATAAACTCATCCCGCCTGTAAATGCCCCAGAATCAGTGGTGAGCAAAATGTGAACTCTCTGGGCAGGCAGAAGCACTTTGTTTTCCATGGTGCGGTGACGCCAGATCCCCGTTGCTTCCGACAAAGACGCTCGTCAAGCTGGTGTGTCATCATTTGCGTTCGCCAGGGCCGCGGCTCCGCGGGGACGCGCGCAGACCCACTTCCCGACGACTTCCAGGAGCTCTCCAGCCTCCCCAGGGACAAAGGCAGACGGGCCGGCTCCGTGTGGGGCGCAGCGCCACCTGCTGGACGCCGCGTGATCAAGCAGCCGACTGGAGTTGACCGCGGAGACCGAGTCCTGACAGTGCCCTCTGTGCTTGAAGGCAACACCCAGGCCTGACTGGAAGAAGAAAAACACTAGCAGAAATATGCACCATTTATCCAAATCAATCCTCAGAGCCTCCCGCCATTCTTTCTTCACTATAGAATGCGGTGTGGTGTGTGTGCCCGTGCCCGTGCGTGGAGGTGGTTGCGCGTTTGGGCGTGTCAGTGTAACCTCTCAAAGGTAGGAAAGTAATATCATTGCCGTCCTCCTGGTTGGATTAGAAAGGAATTCTACAGTTGACAGATTTTTACATAAATTATGCCATTTCATTAAGCCTCCGCTGTTCTGTACAAGTAGAGATACAACAGTCAACCAAATGACCTGCCACATACCTTGGCTCTCCTGGAAGAAATACTCACAATTAACCACGTTTGAGGATAACAACTAACTAATGAACTTTCCTCCTTTTCTAAAGACTTCCCGCACGTGGAAACAGACTGTCACATCCCCCAGCCAGGCCAGCGGGCTGTCAGGGTGAAGACCAAGGCTGAGACTGAGGTGAAGTCAGCGCAGCTAGCTGTGGGAAGGGGTCTGAAATTGAACATCAGTGGCCTCCTAGCAGCTGGTGGTGAGGATGTCAGAAAACACTCGTGGGCATGTGTAGGTACTTCCAGAACTTCCTTGGCCCTTTAGAGATGAGCTTACTGATGTCACAATCATGAGGTGACTTTCCTGCCTAGGAAGTTACCAGTGGTGAGATTCAGCCGGTTTGCACTGGTTCAGCAGAACCGATACCTAATTTCTTGTTGAGTTCGGCAAACCGGTTGTTAAAATGGCACTTGTCATCAAGGTTCTCTCTAAGGTGGGTGCCTGGGCAGCTGCCCAATATGGAAATCACAAATTTACATTCCTTACTCTTTTATAACGTTCATCTGCTCAATAGCATATTCTAAGCACTGTAGTGATGATGTTCATTCCATCCATATGTGAAAAAAAATCGCAAGTGAGGATGCCAATCAAGAAGCAATATGGAAATATCTTAAATAACAGTTTTATTGTTTTAAGTCAGGTATTATTTAATATTTTTTCATTAGTATTTTAAAACTTTTCTTATAACATAATCTATTTTTGTGTATCTCTTACATTGCCCTTATTTAAGCATTGAATTCATAAAATAATAAACTACCTTTCGGTATATATATATTTTTATACTTAAAACGGGGACTAGGGCAGAGAACTGAATGTTAAATTATTTGAATCTCACCAGTGAAAGTCACTAACCTGAAACGGTGGACATGTTTTAAAGCAGAAGGCCTGAAAGAGCAGAGGGACTGTGGCTTTGGTGATGTGGAAGCGTTTGTTGACAGTTCTAGGACACCAGTGACCAGTGGGTTGGTTTTTCTGGATTTTCCTGATGACTGAATAATAACTACAATATCTTGAGGGCTTCCTTTGCCAATAGGCAATAGGCTAAGATGCTTTACCTGTTTCTTTTTTTTGCCTAATCCTCACTACTGCTCTAGAAGATATGCAGCGTGAACAGCCTTCTTCACAGATGAGGAAACGGAAGCCCAGAGAGCTTAGTGGGCTGCCTAAGGGTACCCCGCTCAGCAGACTACAGCTAGGACTCCGGCCCGGTCTCTGTGGCCCAAACACTATGCTCCTAAGGCTTACTGCTGCCCAGCTCTTTGTACCCTGGTAGGCCTTGAACTATGGTATATTTTACTGTTTATTTCAGGGCCACAGTGACTCATCAGCCACACGACACCACTCGTTTCACTGGCCCCCGACTATGAAAGCTGGCCCAAAGGAAAGAGCTTTGGTTCACTCTATTTTGAGCCAGGACAACAGACCAGGCAGTGGTTAGAACAAAGAGTTCTGGGTCAAAGGTCAGAGGACAGACTGAACAATGACAGCACAAACAAACAAGGCCTGTCACAGCAGCTCTCAGTACTGAGTGGGGACCCACCGGCTGAGGCTCGTGCCTGCGTCTCCGAACGGGCCGGGCCGGGTCTGCCGGGCGGGTGAGGAGAGTGCCGACCTGGATCCCGGGTCCAGTTCTGCCACGTGCCAGCTGTAGTCCTGTGGGACAGGCCCAAGAGCAGCCACAGCAGCTCATCCCTGGGAACTTCAGAGATTCCCGGGCTTCTCCCTGCAAAGTGGCAAACGCAACAGCCACTGCGCCTCATTGTACAAGACTGGGGTGTCAGACTCCAGGGCTTTGTGGGTCGTGAGCTTCATGGTTCTTGCTCCACAGGGAAAAAATGTACTGTTATTCTCATTAATTCTGGGGTACACTGACATGAGACATGGCACAGGGATATTACCCTTGCAGTCTTGCCCTCTGGTGTAAACCTTCTGGACAGAATGGAAGTTTCCATGAGCAGTTTAACCTGACTGAGTGATCAGAGTGACACATTCATCAAAGCCATCCTACACAGCCCGAATTCACTGTCACCAACACCTGTGCTATTTTACCCATTAAGTCAACCAGTCCAAAGGGCAAAAGAAACTACAGTAGTGTCCCCTGATCCATGGAGTGCATGTTCCAAGTGCATGCCTGAAACCACAGCTTGTACTCAACCCTACACAGGCTGGGGCAAAAGCAGATTTACAGCTGTGAGTATGAGAAACACAGAGTTTATCCTTGTGCCATTACTTATTATTCATTGTATTTTCCATACAAAAAACTGAAAACCTAGTTATGTACCACCCTTTGTATGCTATGCTTTTCCTATGCATACATACCTACGATAAAGTTTCACTGATAAATTAGGCACTGAAAGAGATTAACAACAATAACTAATAATAAAATAGAACAATTTTAACAATATGCTGTTATAAAAATTATGTGAATATGGCCTCTCTCAAAATATCTTGCTATGCTGTTCTCACCCTTCTTCTTGTGATATGAGATGACAGAATGCCTATGTGATGAGAGGCAGCGAAGTGAATGACACAGCCCCTGTGACACAGCACGAGGCGACTGCACCAGCTACTTGGACACAAACCCTGCAATGCCTGGGCGTCAAGCTGATAACAGAGATGACTGATGGGCCCAGAGCTCGCCCAGCTTGGATCCGCCAGACAAAGGGACGATTCACCTGATGGCCAGGCTGGAGCAGATGACGCAAGATTTCATCAAGCTACTCAGATTGGTGTGCAGACTAACACTTACAAATTGTGTATTTCTGGAACTTTTCCACTAACGTTTTCAGACCACAGTTGACCAAGGGTAACTGAAACCTCAGAAAGTGAAATTGCGGATGAAGGGGGACTGCTGTCGTGCCAGGCTTACGTAGGAAGGCTCTGAGGGGACCTGGGTGGATAAGCGTGAAAGGGAGTCTCCTCTGCAGGAGGAGACAGGCTGGGACCCAGCCGCCTCTGCCCTCCTTGGTCTCCAGGAAAGTCCCATCCCCCACGCAGGCGAGGGGCGGCATGGCACCTGTGAGGTGGTGCTGGCCTCAAGCCTTCAGACAACAGCCTTTGTCTGGGAGGTGCTGGGGGACACCACTCAGTCTTCTTCCTAAATCGATTTTTTTCTGAATGTTATCTGAACCCTGGAAAGCTATTTCAATTGATTTAAAATATCCTCTCTGATAAGTGTAAAATAGGCAATAGCACGCATGTCCGTCCTTGGGCAATGGTTAAGCACAGGCTGGTGTACCCGGTGATGTTTACGTGTGTGGAGGAAGAGTGCAGTGATGTAGAGGAAGGCCTGTGCTGGGCTCGGACATGAAAGTAGAGAAGAAAGCTGCATGCTGAAGTGTATTACGGTAGGAGCGGACAATATAAAAGATATATGCTAACCCTAATCGGTATGCTACTGTAATGTGGATGTGTGAGCTTATTTGTGCATTTGTCAATACCTACAGACCTGTACAACACAAAGAGTGAACCTTAATGCAAATGATGAATTTTATTTAGTAATAGTGTTTTGATATTGGTTCATCAGTTGTAACAACTGCACCAACTAATGCAGGATCTTAATAATAGGGGAAGCTGGGCCCTGGCTGGTTGGCTCAGTGGTAGAGAATCGGCCCAGCATTTCGATGTCCTGGGTTTGATTCCCAGTCAGGGCACACAGGAGAAGCGACCATCTGCTTCTCCACCCTTCCCCCTTCTCTCCCTCTCTTCCTCTCCTGCAGCATGGCTCTATTGGTTCGAGCACATTGCCCCAGGCTCTGAGGATGGCCGGTGGAGCCTCCTCCTCAGGTGCTAAAATAGCTCCATTGCAAGAATGGCCCCAGATGGGCAGAACATGTGATAGTCTGTCTCTCTATCCTCTCCTCCTCTCACTTGGAGAAGAACAATAATAAAAAATAAAAATTAAAAATACTAGGGGAAGCTATGTGCAGGAAATGAGGATATATGACTAATATTAATATTGTCTGCTCAATTTTTCTATAAACCTAAAACTGTTCTAAAATATTAAATCTATTACTTTTGCTAACTAAAAATAAACAAACAGGAGGAAATAGATCAAAATGTTAATAGTACTGTTTTTGGATGATGAAATTATGACTAATTTTGTTTGTTTTCACTCTGAATTTTTTACATTTTAACTTTGTTTATATTTCTATGTCACTTGATCAATCAGATCAAACAAATGTACAGTTTTAAAATCTTGTCTGGTTGGCTATTCTCTGAGGCAAAACTTGTATATGTTCAAAGTGGCCAGCTGTCTAGTTCTCTGTACACAGTAGGAACTTAATAAGTTTTGCTAAGAAAACATAAGCACTTTTAAATATGTCTTCAACTTTGTTGTCTTGTAGCCTGAAAATGTATTGCCTCATGGCTCGGGGAGGGGAGCAGATTAAAGTAAAGATTGTGAGAGGAGGGGCGGGTCATTGTAAATTGAACATTTTCTTCTTAAGTAGAGGCCTGTGTGGGCCTCCTGATAAGTATTTATTAAATGGCAGAGATAAGCAGGGGGTGATGGGATCTGACAGAAAAGAACATCTCCAGAGGTGTAATTTAACAAGAAGCATGAATCTACTGTGTTCTACTGTGTAGATGTTGCAGCACTAGAATTTTGGTAATTGGGGATGATTATGCCAGGAAAACTTTTTTGCTGTGTTCCTGATTATTGGCAAACCAGTCAATGAATAAATTCTGATATTTGGGAGCAATTAAAGAGTTTCTTATATCATAGTTTTAGAGCTAATTCTTCATATTAGAGTTGTTTTGCGATTTACGGTGTATCTTCGCATTGATCTCATTACTGTTTCCATGTGTTTGCTCATCATGTAACTTTATGTGACTCAAAGACAGGGCCATGTCTTATTTACTTTTGTATGTCCTGCTTCTATGTATGCCTGGCCCATAGTTAGTTCTTCCAGTGGCTTAAAGATGACTGCAAATTCTTTGACACTTCCCATCAAGAGACGGAGTCTATTTGTCCTCCTTTTGAATCGGGCTGGCTTTGAGCCACTGAGTACAATAGAAATCACATTATGCAAACTCCCAGTTCAGTCTTAAGGCTCCTAGAGCCATGAGCTTTCCTGGGCACCTTATAGAAGAAGTCCAGGTGCCCTGCTGGACAGTCCATGTGGAGAGGCCTGAGACCACATGAAGAAAGAGATGAACCCAGTTGAGCCCAGCCTTCCAGCCATCCCTGCCAAAACCAGACAAGTGAACATTCCCAGTCAGATCAGCCACTATCTAAATGTCCCAAAGGACCCCAGATGACTCCACATGGAGCAGAAGAATCACTCAGCTAAGCCTTTCCTAAACTCTCAAGTCACAAAATCATGAGATAGAATAAAATGGTTGTTTTAGCCACTGTTTTGTTATGAAACAATTGATAAATAGAACAGCTCTCAGTAAATGTTTGTGGATGAATGGATGGATGGATGGATGGATGACTTAGAATGATGTGATGTCTTTCTTAGAGGAATGATGCTCAGAGAGATAAAGCAACTTGCCAAGGCTACTTGACAGGCATCTGTCATTCTCCTTTCTGCCCCAGCATCTGAACCTCCTCCTTCTGAAGACTTCCCTACCTCATAAAATAGATCCATCTCAGACTGTAGAGGCTGAAAATGCCAAGTGCCCACTTCCCAGTCTTCTTCCAAGCTAAGGTGCACATGATACAAGATCCTCCAATCAGACAGCCCAAACTGAATCAGAAACTGGTGGTGTAAAGGAGCAAGTACTTCTCAGGCTTTATCCTACTGCCGGCCTTGGGGGTGGGGGGTGGCAGCAGGAACCTCAACATAGTTCCTCTGGAGGACCCATAACCCAGGCCGCAGCACCAGGTTCCTCCAGGCTCAGTGGTCGCTGGAGCGAACCGAGGTCCTAGTGCCTGAGGAGCCACTGCGCCACCTCACCCGCAGGTGGTGTACGGTACCAAAACTACAGAATTAATATTAATATTTTAGGAGGCTTGGAGAACATTTTATTAATTTGGGTTAAGGTGTGCAGAGAAATTGTGAGAATAGTCTCTGTACTGTGTGATTGGCATAACCAGGATGGCCCTTGGCATTGTATTGTAAATGCAAAGGGGAGGAAACATGGATTCCCAGACATTCCACCACACCTGAGAGGAAAGGGGTGAATGGCTAGACAAGTATAGGGAGAGAAAAGCCAAAAATAAACCTATTCTTATAGCAATGAACCATTTGCGGGCATTTGTCCCCACCGAAACTACCTCTTCTATGTAAATGCGTGTAGTTAACACGTGTGACTCTGGACAGAAAGATAGGAGATGAACACTAGATAATACAGGAATGCCTTTAATATGTAAAGAGACATCTTTCTATCATTGTGATGACTTGTAAATTTTGTTTTCTCCAAAATAATGTATGGCTTGCAAATTGAACGTGGTCCTATCATGTTAAAGGACATATGACTATAACCAATAGTGGTAAGGGGCTCCTAATTACAATTTTTGCTTCTGTACTTCCCACTTACAAAACTATAAAAACTAAGTAGAACAAAGGGCCAATGCGCGCTCCCTCAGACATGGTTGGAGGAGCCGCTGCTTGGCCAAGCTGGAAAATAAAGCTCTGGTGTGTAATCGACGGACTTTGTTCCTGTCTTCAATGTTTCCAGTCCCTCCGGATTAGGCTTAACAGTGCCCAGTCACAGCAGTATCTTCACTGGGATTGCACAAACAGGATTTGGGGCCATTGTTCCTGCCTGCAAGTCCTTGCTTTCTCCCAGAGATGTGGTGAGCTCCCTGCTGTTTTAATAAATTCCTTTTCTGCTTAGAGCCCTATTGGTCAAATAAGTTTGTAAATATGATATATAGGTTTGCTCGCTTATAGTTTGCATTGGGTGTGGAGGACCGGCTGTAAGCAGGCAGGGTTGTTATACCGTAAGGCTTAGTTTGAAGACTAAGCCTTTCCCACCCTAACTGACTTTGTATCAGAGACTTCCTTGTTTGTATATTGGATTAGAGGTCTTGATTTCTGCACTATAAAATGGGGCAGACCGGGGGCTTGCTCTCTCTCAGTTCCTGAGATTAGCATTAGAGAGCAGAGCAAAGAAAGGCCACATGGAGGAGAGGAGGAGCAGCCAGGATGGCAGAGTGCTGAAGGAGAAGCCAGTTTGTGCAGAGTTTGTGCAGAGAGAAGGAGATGGGGAACAAAGGTGAATAAGTCTGGTGAGCTAGAAACCTTTGATTCTAGGAAACTTGGATAAGTCAGTGGCTTTGGGAGCCCTGAATGAAAAGGGAAGTGTTTTCCCACTGTGTGTATTTCTTGCCCGCCAGGCACAAGCTAGGATTAAATGTAATGGCTCACCAATTCTTGGCTCCGCTGTTTCATTACCATCTATTGGAATCAAATGTGAACCTGCACGGGCCAGGCGGCTGTGATGGTGGCCGCAGCTACTGGCCTTACAAGCCCTGACTGATAGTCTCGCGCTCGGTCTCATCCTAGATCCTACACTTGATGCTCAGTGTGAAGATTCTTCAGGTGGTGTCTCTGGAGCACAGGGTCCGCAGAGGGGAAGCAGGGGAGCTCGGGGCTCTCATTCCCACATTCTTCAGCCAAAACTGTCCCACTTTGATGTTTTTAATACTCTGATCTTCTTTATACTTTCTTTGAAAAAATAGTTCTTTTTATAAAAAGTAAGTTTGAAAATGACCACAGACACATATAAAATGATAATTCATGTTGTAAAGCCAGTAGGCAGGGCCAGGGCAACTATCACAGCAGCCCGGCCCATGCAGGTTCGCATTGGATTTGGACAGTCGGTAAAGAAACAACGGAGCCAAGAACTGATGGGCTGAAATCTTTAATCCTAGCTTGCACCCGGTGGGCAAGTAAAACATACACTGGGCTCCAAACCCCACTCACATTCAGTGCTCACAAAGCTACTGACTTATCCGAGTGTCCTAGAATCAAAGGTTTCTAGCTCATCAGACTTATTCTCCTCTGTTCCCCATCTCCTTCCTTCTCCAGCATCAAACTGCACAAACTGGCATCTCACTCAGCACTCCGCCATCTTGGCTGCTTCCCCTGGCCACATGGCCTCTTTCTGCTCTCTGCTCCCTCTGCTCTCTCATGCTAATCATCCCAGGAACCAAGAGCGCAAGCTCTCGTTCTGTCCCCATTTTATAGTGTAGATTCAAAACCTTTAATCCAATATACAAAATAGGGAAGTCTCTAATACAAAGTCACTTCTCTGAGGCATGATTGGATTGTACCACCCCACATCAAAAAGGGTGGAAAAGGCTTAATCCCAAAAGCAAGCCCCAGGCTACAAGGATTCTCAACACACATTAATATCACCTGGGCGACGGCCTCACGTGGGCAGCACCATTTTTAACAAAGAGAGCATAATACATTTTATCTGCCCAACACATGTAATGAATTGTTTAATGAAGAAAAAAGATTGATCAAGTGAGATGATCACCTGAATGTCACAATGAGCCCTTGAAACAGACAGTCTTTGATTGGAGTGTCTTCAGGGGTTCCTCCTAGTTAAGCTCTGTTGTGAGATGAGACTGAAACAGGACACGGGAGGAGGGCGTCACAGAGGCTGCCCACCAACATCTAGATCTGCTTATCGGAAAGCGTAGCGGCAGAGTGGAACACAGAAAGCCAGACGACACTCAGAGAGGAGGGGAACTGGTTTACTACACCAGCAGCTCAGCAGAGTTAATTCTCTGAACCCTGAGCCTCGACTGGCAGGGTCTTTGAGGTTTCAAGGTCAGACGGTTGGGTGGGGCTACAAGGTGTGTGGAATGCAGAAGCGGGTGTATAGAAGCTGAAACGGCGGGATTAGTAAAAGCAGAACAGAGAAACAGTAACAGCCACATCAAGATGAAGCACTTTGCTTTGTTCTCACGGAGTACAGCCATATCAGAAGGTGCACAGATGGAGCGCCCGAGCCCTTCCCTCTGGAGTTCAGTGTTACTAGAACATCTCAGTGGGTAGCAGCAGCCGCGTACGAGGCCAGCAGGCTGGCAGCAATGTCAGGGGGAGAGGCTGGAAAGGGATGAGAGTGTCCACACCAGTGACCAGGCTGAAGCCCTGGGACAGGGCCTTCTCAGGGAGGGCTTGCCCAGTATTTATTAGGACTAGAACTAGTCCTCCTTATCTATGGTGATGCCTTGGAGACCATGGTTTTGTGTGTGTGTGTGTGTGTGTGTGTATGAGAGAGACAGAGACAGATTAACAAAAAGCTGTATGTGGGTCAGATAAGTTTGCAAATATGATGTATAAGTTTGCTCGCTTATAGTTTGCATTGGGTGTGGGGAACAGGCTGTAAGCCGGCAAAGTCATTATAGCCTAAGGCTTAGTTTTAAGACTAAGCCTTTCCTGCCCTTTTAATACTAAGATCTTTTCAAAACTAAGCTTTTCCCCACACCCTTGACTGATTGCATGATGTAGGGTGGTGCACTCTTATGAGGAATTCCATTTATGCCTCAGATAAGTGACTTTGTATCAGAGACCTCCTTATTTGTATATTGGCTTAAAGGTTTTGATTTCTACACTATAAAATGGGGCAGACCGGGGGCTCTCTCTCTCTCGGTTCCTGAGATTAGCATTGCATAGGAGAGGCAGCCAAGATGGCAGAGTGCTGAAGGAGTAGCCAGTTTGTGCAGAGTTTGTGCAGAGAGAAGGAGATGGGGAACAGAGGTGAATAAGGCTGGTGAGGTAGAAACCTTTGATTCTAGGAATACTCAGATAAGTCGGTGGCTTTGGGAGCCCTGAATGGAAAGGGAAGTGTTTTCCCACTGTGTGTATTTCTTGCCCTCTGGGTGCAAGCTAGGATTAAATGTAATGGCCCACCAGTTCTTGGCTCTGTTTTATTATCATCCGTAAGAATCAAATGCGATCCACAGGCCGGGTAGCTGTGATGGTGGCTGCGGCTACTGGCTTTACACTGTAACACCAGTAAGAGGCTGGGGAGAAGGGCCTTTTCTCCTCCCTCCCCCCCATCAGGGGCCACACCTCAGAGTGACTGTACCTCTGTGCCTCAACCACTGCAGCAGGGAGCAGGGCTTGCGTTCAACTTCTGGCATGACTTGCAAGGCCCCGGAGCAGCACAGATGGAGGCACTGGAGGTCCCCTGACCCACGTGGCCGGGGTGGGGTGGGGGGTGCCCTGGACTCATCACAGGAGGGAGAAACTCTAAGAGGAAAGAACATTCAAACCTTGCCTTGATAGTTATATGCAAATTCAAGCCATTAACCTAAGGGGAAGCACAGCTGGGCTGGGTAGTCTGTTGTTAATTTTCAGAATCCACATTTCCCCTTATTCTCTGGTCTCTTCAGGGTTGGTTTGAAAAAAGGAGCTGCAGCCTTGGCAGCTGGAAAATTGGCAAGAAGTAAAGATTCCAAGTAAATAATTAATTTCAACCTAAAGCACATTTAGAAAAGGAATAACTGACACGTGCGGCGGAGCTGGTTCCCGCGTGTGAAGACCTGGATGCTGGCTCTCTCCGCAGCCCCTGCATGACCCTGCCCCTGACTGCAGGACTGCGCTGTAACGTCCGCTGGGTTGCTCACCTGACCTGCAGAAGCAGGTGTCTGACTCCCGGCAGTGGCGTTTAGAGTCCCAAGCTCACTGATCCCATCCATTTATGTGTTTAAAATTTTGCCCTAGCCTGATAGCTTGGCTGGTTGGGGCACCATCTGGAAGCACAGAGGTTGTCAGTTCGATCCCCGGTCAGGGCATATATAGAAAGCATATGTTGATGTTTTTGTCTGTCTCTCACGCTCTCTCCCTTCCTGTCTAGTTGAAATCAATAAATTTTTTTAAAAATTAAGTTTCTACAGCACTTGGTAGCTAATTCCAAATTGCACAAGACCTTTCTTATTGGTCAGTTGAAACATGTACCACAAATGCCTGGACAAATGGGAAGGGAGAGCGAATGTCAGCTATGGGCTGAACTCAGAGGCGGATTTAACGGCGGGCGCACCGGGCGCGCACCCTGGGCCCTGACTTCTTAAGGGCCCCGCAAACCCCCAACTTGACACTTTTTATAATGACACCAAGTTTGGTTTCATATGTGCAATTTTAACATTAATAGTACATAATATTTTTTATTTATTTAAAAGTAGGGTTAGCATGTATTTTTATTTTCCCTGTCTCTCTCTTTTTTAAGAGGTTCAATATTTTCTTCTGTGCCTGGGGCCTCAACTGAAATTAATCTGCCTCTGGCTGAACTCACCCAGGAAAGCCTGGGTCAGCTGCTGCACTATAGCTGTGGTTGACCAGGTGAGCAGGGATAGGGCCCTGAGCTTCAGGTTACACACAACAGCAAGTCCAGGAAACAAGAGGGCCTTGTTCTATAGCACTTACTGAGAAGTGTCCCCACATCCTTGATAACAAGGGCCCACTCTTGTGTGCTGGGCTGGGAGCTTGCAGTGCAAGGCCAGGGCGATGTGCGTGTGTGCGTGTGTGCATGTGTGTGCAAACACTGAGCTTCTGATACAGGCCTTGCAAATACCCATATACCAGCAAACTACTTCTTAGCCCTGTTCCCTTAAACAGTTATAATTTTCCAAAGTCCATAAAATAGAAAGAATCAGAATGAATAGTCTTTCAAATGTCAAAGTGTCTGACCCCAAACTTAGACCTGAATATATCAACCTCTTTCCCACTAGAGAGGCTCAAAATCTTCCAAGCCATCCTTTAGATGCCAAATGAGGCCTTGCTCGACACCACGCCATGACGAGATGAGCAAACATGGGTTAGAGACGTTCTATCATCTGAAGTCTTTGTATTATCATTTATATGCACTTTTACAGAGATATAATTTAAAATTTTCAGTGACATATTATTCTTACAATACACACAAGATACCAGTGAGTGAATGAGATAATAATAGCTATCACGTATCAGTGCTTTACATATACTCATTTATTTATGCCTTCCAACAAATAAAATAAAAAGACCACCTGAGCTAATAAATAATAAGTGAAGAGATGGATGGACAATGGATAAATGGATAGATAGGTGGGTAGATGAATAGATGATGATGATAGATAGATAGATAGATAGATAGATAGATAGATAGATAGATAGAAGCTACTGACTTGCCAGATAAAAAAAACATCAGCTAGTAAAGAAATTCACTAAGTAAAGTTCATTGACAGGGAAAAGTTTTTTAACTGCAAGCTTAGGGGGTAATATCTTCCCCACTCAGCTCTTCTGGAAAGAAGATAAAAATGACAATATTGTGACTATTATGACTACTGCCACTATTACTACCACTATTACTACCACTATTACTACTACAATTACTACCACTATTACTACTACTATTACTGCCACTATTACTACTACTATTACTACTACTATTACCACTACTAATATTAATGGCTGCTACTCATTGTTAAGTACTTTATCTATATTTACAATTCTTGTTTGAATACATAACACATTACTTGTGAGAATCCAAAAGATATGAAAGCAACACAGAAGCCATAAATTACATGTGTTTGTACATATGTATGTATGTGTATATATACATATATATATATATATATATATGGTAGTTTCCTTCTCATTTCTTTCCCTAGGCCCTTGGTTCTCCCCAAAAACCACCACAATTATTATTTATTAGGTACCCATCCTAGCTAATGAAACAAGCAGGTAGTTATATATTGTAAATTATATACATCCATACATATCTTCTAATGTGTTTCTCACATAAATTGTAGCATTCTATTGGTACTATTCTACATATTATTTATGTCTTTTAGCCAGTTATATACACAAGCCTCTTTCTTTATAATGTAACATGGTATATTATTTCTGGATGTACCAAATATTTTAAAATAGAAACTTAGCCTGGCCCTGGCCGGTTGTCTCAGCGGTAGAGCATTGGCCTGGCGTGCGGGGGACCCGGGTTCGATTCCCGGCCAGGGCACATAGGAGAAGCGCCCATTTGCTTCTCCACTCCCACCCCCTCCTTCCTCTCTGTCTCTCTCTTCCCCTCCCGCAGCTGAGGCTCCATTGGAGCAAAGATGGCCCAGGCGCTGGGGATGGCTCCTTGGCCTCTGCCCCAGGCGCTGGAGTGGCTCTGGTCATGGCAGAGCGACGCCCCGGAGGGGCAGAGCATCGCCCCTGGTGGGCATGCCAGGTGGATCCCGGTCAGGCACATGCGGGAGTCTGTCTGACTGTCTCTCCCCGTTTCCAGCTTCAGAAAAAAAAAAAAAAAAAGAAACTTAGCCTGACCTGTGGTGGCGCAGTAGATAAAGCATCAGCCTGGAAACACTGAGGTTACCAGTTCAATACCCTGGCTTGCCTGGTCAAGGCATATATGGGAGTTGATGCTTCCTGCTCTTCCCCCTTCTCTCTCTCTCTCTCTCTCTCCCCTCTCTAAAATGAATAAATAAAAAATTAAAATAGAAACTTAAACATGGAAAGTTTCTTTTAGATGTTTTCCCAATCTCCTACATATATAGTACTCTATAATAATAACTAGTGTTCATTATGATGACACTGACATGCCTTTGGAGTTATTAATAAAGGACTAAAAATATGTTTAGTGTAATTATGCTTTAAAGCATATTTTCAACAAAATTGTTTTTGGCCATCGAAGAGTCCTGAGAGCTATTTATTTTAGTCATTCATCACACGCACCGTTCTTTGCTGCCACTAGGTGGTGATCCAACCATAATGTGTCTACCGGAGCTCAGGAACCTGCTTGGGGCATACCGTCCTAGGTTAGGCTCTACTGGACCAAGGCTAGTCTTGAATAAAATCGCACCCTATGAAGTGTGTCTCTAAAACCACTAATGTTTACACAGGACCCCAGAGTGAGGATGACAGTGGTACGGCACTTTATTCAGGAAAGCAGAACTCTGCCCACAGTGAGAGAATAACATAGGTGGGGTCTAGAGACAGGCCCAGTCTTTTCCTCCTGGTGATGCTTTCTATAGTAACTTAATCTCCCAATCCAGGGACTGGCCCAATGATGCTGAAAGGTGAGGTCATGACCCAGCTCATACAGATATCTCCCATGACTGTCCAGTTACCACGGCCTGGCCAACATGTGCACTAGGGAAAGGTCTGGGGGAAGGGCCAGTGTGGGGACTTCGGTCTGTGCTCTGGGCTAGTAGCTCAGCTTCTGCCAGCACAGGCGACTTTGCTGCAGGATGCAAAGATCCAGATGTCCCCAGTCTGTGAACAAAGCTTCTCTCCCCATTTCCTAGAGGTTTTTTTGTTTGTTTTGGTTTTAGTCACATTTGGTTTTCAAAGTAACTTTTGAGCCACTTCCCTAAAGAAATACATGGAAACGCCAGCTTCAAAAGAAGATGAATGTCCATATCTAAGTCAGTTTACACACATGGGGTGTGTGATATGCCCACAAATGCTGTACTGTACCGAAAAAGAAGCAATCCATAGGGGCCAGGGAACTAGAAAAATTTCATGGAAGAGGTGGCAGTCAGAACAACAGAACTATAATGTGTGGAGCTGGAAAGGGCCTTGAGGAACATCTGGGCAGGGTGTTTCAAATTGTCCACCTGAGTCCTAGGGGTTGGGGACCTCCCTAGAGCCTGAGCAGGGAGGAGTCCCAGCCTGCCAACCCCACTTCTGCCCAAATAACTCTAGTGTGGTGGGTTTCTGAACAAGTAGTGTTTGAACAAGGAATTTGCTCCTTTTCCTTTTTTTTTTTTTTTTTTTTTTTGGTATTTTTCTGAAGCTGGAAACGGGGAGGCAGTCAGACAGACTCCTGCATACGCCCGACCGGGATCCACCCGGCACGCCCACCAGGGGGCAATGCTCTGCCCATCTGGGACGTTGCTCTGTTGCGACCAGAGCCACTCTAGCGGGTGAAGCAGAGGCCATTGAGCCATCCTCAGCACCTGGGCAAACTTTGCTCCAATGGAGCCCTGCTGCGGGAGGGGAAGAGAGAGACAGAGAGGAAGGAGAAGGGGAGGGGTGGAGAAGCAGATGGGCGCTTCTCCTGTGTGCCCTGGCCGGGAATCGAACCTGGGACTCCTGCACGCCAGGCCGACGCTCTACCACTGAGCCAACCGGCCAGGGCTCCTTTTTTCTTTTTTTAAGTTGGAACCAGTGATCTGGTCCAAACTGTTCATTTTACAGATGAGAATACTGAGGCACACTAAGGGCTTCCCCAAAGCCACACAGTAGGGGACATGGTGGGTATGCTGAAGAAAGGCAGTGTGTCCATGGAAGAGCAAGAAAAGACCAGCCTCACCTGGCCACAGCTTAGCACTGCATGTTTGCCAAACCAGAGAAACTGAAGGCAGTTCGTATTTCCCTCCCAGAGACGTTTTCTCTTAACAGACTCAGACGTGGAACCTCAGGTGCAACACATAGTTAATACGGACTAAATTCCAAACCTGTAATTATAGAACTTGAAGAGTAAGAGAATACTTACTTCCACTGTCCAGATGAATTGATCTTCTCTTCCATCTATTCTCTTGATATATTAAAGCCATTTACTATTCTCTGCCAAAACACCTTCAATACAAGTCAGTAAAAGGCAGCCTTCCTCCCTGGGGCTATGTCCAGGCACTAGTCCAGGCTTGACAGGACATGATACACTGGTAAACATTTGGCCCTGTAATGCCAGTGGCTGCTGCCCTGGCCACGCAGGTTCTCTTTGGATTCGGGCAGATGGTAAAGGAACTGTGGAGCCAGAAATTGATGGGCCACTCCGTTTATTAGAGTCTCATAATGGTGGACGAGCAAACAGGGGAAACTTCTTCCTGTTCTCTCAGGGCTCCCTTGCCTCTCAGCTCGGTCTCCGGTCCCACGTCCCACAACCCAGACTCATTCTCCGGAATCGACCTCCAGACTCACAGGCCCCCACCAGCCTCAGCAGGGCTCCCAAGTCCCTCAGCACTCTGCAGCAAAACAGGCCAGGAGAAAATAAATACCCTTTCTCCAGCAAACAATCGCCCCCACCCACCCATGGAAGCAGGTCATCCACAATTTGCAATCTGCTACCTGAGAGCAAGCACCTGCAGCCTTCCATAGACTACACACATGGCGCTGCCCCAATACAAGTGAGCAAACCTAAAAAAATTGTTCAGCCAACAAGCCCCAAAACCTATCTCTTTTTTTTTTAAGTGAGAGGAGGGGAGATAGAGAGACAGACTCATACATATGCCCCAACCAGGATCCACCCAGCAACCCCTGTCTGGGGCCAATGCTCGAATCAACCGAGCTATTCTTAGCACCCATGGCCAACGCTCGAAACAATCGAGCCACTGACTGTGGGAAAGGAGGAGGGAGAGAGAAGGGGGAGAGAAGCAGACGTCATTTCTCCTGTGTACCCTGACCAGGACCAAACCTGGGACATCCACAAGCCAGGCTGATGCTCTATCCACTGAGGCAGCTGGCCAGGGCCCTAAAACCTATCTCATTGTAAAGTATTTACTCTTTCTCACCGTCTGTTTCCTTTTTATTTTACAAAATGTAAAATTAATTTGAGACTAGCTTCAAGAGTTTAAGTTGTGATAAGGTGCCAAGGAACTGTAAAACTTAGTATTGGCCACGCCATTTTAAAGAGAAGTCAGGCTTCTTGCCCCTCCTTTCTGTGGAGAATGGAGGGAGAAGAATGTGAAAGCTTCCTGGCTTACAAGGACATACTATGTACTGAGATTTAAAAAAACCCTTTCACTAAGAGGCTTGAAAGGTATTTTATGATTTAGGTAGGCCAAGCGTTCAGAGAGATTTTGTAAATATGATTTGTATACTTGTGTGTGATTTACACCAGCTCAAGATGGCCGATCGCATTCCTGCTTAGAAAGGGCTCTATTGTAAATAGAGAGGTTTTTGTACTAGGTTTTGAAGGAAAGAAGGAAGGAGACTTGGACCCTCTCCATTCCCCACATCTGTGAGGAAGAAGGTAAACAGCCAGGAATATGGGAAAGGGAAGAGAGATTTGAGTAGCCCTTTCCTCTCCCCTTTCTTTCTCCTCAATGGGCGATTTACAAACACTTATCCTCTGACATCATGTAGGCCCCCTCCCATCCTGAAATCGTGTGATTGACATATGTACCTCTAGACAAAGGGGTCACAAGACCACTCCCCCTTGCTTGGGAAGCCTGCATTCTGTAGCATTTTATATGCTTTCTGGTAATCATCCCTCTTGAAAGCCTTTATGTGTATGGAGACTTATAAACTAAACAAGCGGGGACTAGCTTGTTAGGTTTCCAGGGTATTTTCGTTTGGCCTTGTCCTAAACTAACCATTTTGCTGTGGTGAAGGGGATGGGGGGTAGACACTAGAAGATTTGGGAATGTCTTTAGATATGTAAAATGACATATTTCGCTATTGTAATACCTTGTGTGTTATGCTCCCCCTCCTTGTCCCCCCAACCTGTATGTGATCAAGTCTGTATAACTAGCCTCAGGGCTATATTGGACATGACACAATTTGGGTTAGCTATACCCCTTGTAAATCATATGCAGCCAGTTTATTAATAAATCTCCTCCTAAAAATTCTTCTGTATCCTGCCTTGGTGTCTCTACGTAACCCACGGAATTAAGGTACACTACTTTATAATATTTGGGGGCTCGTCCGGGATGCAGGTGTTCCACGTCACCGGGTAGAGACATTCAGACTGGCTGGCCTTTCCGGAGGGTTGCTGACCCTGCTGGGTCTCGAGGAGGGGCGCCCCCTGAGATGTTCCAGGGCTCCCGTTTTCCTGTGGGGTTCGGACAACTCCTCGGCAGACAGCCCCAGTCCCTAAATTCTACAATTCAGCAGAGAACTAGAGAAGTGTAAAATTCTGACCTCTGGAGATAAGTAAGGCAAATCTTTTGCTTTACTGAATTCTAGCTTTTTGTATGTTTTGAATTCTAGCTTTTCTGTTTGTAACTAGTATATCTGAAGCTATTGTGCAATAGGATCAGATGCAATCAAACTCACACAATAGGCTCTCCAAGACCAAGACTTCGGTGGAGAGTTTGAGTCCTGCCTCAGGCTTTTCTGGGACACATTTGTTTGTGCTCTCAGGAAAGACAATTAGTGGGGACTGAGTTAATCAGTTCTGCCTCTGACTTCCAGGGTAACTTTTGTGCTTCTGTCCCTGTCGAGATCTCATTCTTTGCTTTTATTGTTCCTGTCTAAAACCCCTGAGTGATTGGTGTGTGAGTGGGGATCTCTGGTGCCTGAGCCTAAGCTCCCGCAAGGGATGTGGCCAGGCGAGCACTTGAGAGGCCCCTGAGAGGGAACCCATTCCTTTGTCTGTTGAACTGTGTGCCTAAAAGTCAAGTGAAAATGTAAATAGTAAATTGTCTGTTTTGTAAGTTCTCTTTGTCAGGAAAATCTCTGGTGTAATTTCAATTGGAAATTTCTGGCTTCAAACCAGAGGGGAAAAGTGAAGGGAAATTTGTAAACTTCATATGGTTTAGCGGCTTTCTGCTGGAGCCCGCAAATTATAAAACTAGCAAAATTCAGAGAAGTATTAAAAATTCTTTAGTGGTGAATTGTCTGTACTGTAGATTCTCTTCATTTGTTCGAGAAATCTCTCATAACATTTCATGGTATGGGCTCCTTTCCCCAGCCACACTAAATCTCTTTTCTTAGATCCAAGACCTCTGGCTTCAGGGCACTCTGTCTGACTTCTCCCCTGAAGAAATTGTCCTTTTCTGCTGATTCCTGCCTCTGCTCTTGTGTGATGACTGACACCTCTATAGTCAAACATCCTTTATTCTGAGTGCTAGTTAGTATCTGTCTTATCTTTCTTGCCTTTTTATTGGTGTGCTAACCCTGCATTCTCCAGGACAGTTTCAATTTTGTAGATCAGTGCCCTAGACATTAAATATGGGAGGAGGGCCCAGTACACAAAAGATCCCCTTAGGTTGTCTCCTAAAGCACTTTCAAAAAGTCTATGGAGACAACCATGAGTACGGAATTAAATGGTCAAAAGGAAGACTTCACACTCTCTGTGAATCAGAATGGCCCACCTTCGGAGTCAGATGGCAACGGGCTGGGACTTTTAATCCCCGGGTGGTAAGGGCAGTCTGGAATGTCCTGACCGGGAATCCAGGCTACCCTGACCAGTTCTCCTACGTTAATCAATGGCTAAACTTAACAATGAACTCACCACAATGGCTAAAAGCATGCTCAATACAGAAAGGGTGCTATGTCTTCCTAGTCCAGCCAGATTTACATCTAGGACAAAAAGGGGATTTGAGAAGAAGGACTAGGACTCCGCTAGGAAAGAATCAGTGTGCATATTTTAAAGAGGAAGGGCATTGGAAAAGTAAATGCCCCAAATTATAAGCAGCCAAGGCTCCTTTCATTGAACCCCCGGGAGCCTATGGTAACAGCAGAAATGGGGGGGGGGGGAATGAGGAATGCACTCGGGAAATGTTTCTTCAGCCTCTAGAGGCAAAGGGCTGGCAAGTGAGTGGTTTGGGTGAGAGAAGAGTGGGAGGCCGGGCGGGACGTGCTGTGTGCGGAGCGGTGGGGGGGTGGGGGAGGGTGCTGCAGTGAGGTGTCAGGACGACTGAGGGTGGGGTCACTGGAGGAAGTATAGAGTAGAAACTAGCTTCAGATATTCAGATATCCACCTACTGGCCCAAAGAAGTTTTACCCATTTGGAAGATATAGGGTAGGAATAGTATTAAAAAAATTAGAACTTTTCTTTAGAAGAATCTTAGAGAAAGAAAAGGGAACAGGGCAAGATGAAATGTTGGAAAAATAACAAACCATGAGTGTGGACCTTGTTGATTTTTATAGTTTCCTGAAATGAATTACAGCTCCAAGAAGGAGAATGAGTGATAGAACTGATGGGATTGTCAGGGACAGGCCCTCCAGCTGCCTCTCCCCTTTCCCTCCCTAGGACATGGGGTCGCGTGGGCCCTCCATGGGCCGCGTGGTGGCGCGCCTGTAGTCCCCGCTACTCGGGAGGCTGAGGCGGGAGGATCGCTTGAGCCCAGGAGTTCTGGGCTGTACTGCATTATTGCCGATTGTAAAGCCAGAAGCCACCATCGTGGCCATTCACATGCAGGTTTGCATTGGATTCGGACAGTTGGTAAAGAAACAATGGAGCCAAAAACTGATAGGCCATTTTCTTTAATTCTAGCTTGCACCCGGCGGGCAAGTAAAAATACACACTGGGCTCCAAAACCCACTCACAGTCAGTGCTCACAAAGCTACTGACTTATCCGAGTTTCCTAGAATCAAAGGTTTCTTGCTCACCAGCCTTATTCTCCTCAGTTCCCCATCTCCTTCCTTATCCCAGATACAAACTCTACACAAACTGGCATCTCACTCAGCCCTCTGCCATCTTGGCTGCTTCTCCTGGCCACATGGCCTCTCTCTGCTCTCTGCTCTGCTCCCTCTGCTCTCTCATGCTAATCATCCCAGGAACCAAGAGCGCAAGCTCCCGCTCTGTCCCCATTTTATAGTGTAGAAATCCAAACCCTTAATCCAATATACAAAATAGGGAAGTCTCTAATACAAAGTCACCCTCTGAGGCATGATAGGATTGTACCAACCCACATCAAAAATGGGTGGGAAAGGCTTAATCCCAAAACCAAATCCCAGGCTACAAGGATTCTACCTGCCCACAGAGACACACATTAATATCACCTGGGCGACGGCCTCCTCGTGGGCAGCGCCATCTTTAACAAAGTGAGCATAATATATTTTATCTGCCCAACACCGATCAAGTGTCCGCACTAAGTTTGGCATCAATATGGTGACCTCCTGGGAGTGGGGGACCACCAGGTTGCCTAAGGAGGGGTTCACAGGGGACTGTAGCTGTGAATCATGATCAAATTATTACCTGGGAAAATACTTTATGAAAACTACAGCTACAGTGTTCAAAATAGTTGTATTTTTATTGATTCAAAAAAAAAAAAGACTGTGTGAGTTTATTACAGATAGTGGATTATTTGTTTTGAATGGATAAATACTATTAAAAATGATGAATATGTTAATTTTAATAATGCTAATACCTAAATTTAATTTTTAAAAATGTGAGGATTCGAATAACAAAGAGCTAGTGTTGGTCAAATAAGTTTGTAAAATATAATTTTTATGTTTGCTAGCTTATAGTTTGCATTGGGGGCTGGGCAGCACCAGGTATATGTCTGTGAAATTGCAAATTACCTTCCTGCTTGGGAAGGGCTATTGTCTTGCTAAAGTTTGCTGGAGGGAGAGTGCTTCCTCCATCGTGTTCAGGGGCCTCGCTGCACTCACGGCCGCTGGGAGAGTGCTGCCTCCATAGCGTTCAAGCCCCCCTCCACTCACGGCCGCAGGGGGAGTGCTGCCTCCATAGTGTTCAGGGGCCTCGCTGCACTCATGGCCGCAGGGAGAGTGCTGCCTCCATAGCGTTCAAGCCCCCCTCCACTCACGGCCGCAGGGGGAGTGCTGCCTCCAGTGTTCAAGTCCCCCCTCCACTCACGGCTGCAGGGAGAGTGCTGCCTCCATAGTGTTCAGGGGCCTCGCTGCACTCATGGCCGCAGGGAGAGTGCTGCCTCCATAGCGTTCAAGCCCCCCCTCCACTCACGGCCGCAGGGAGAGTGCTGCCTCCATAGCGTTCAAGCCCCCCTCCACTCACGGCCGCAGGGAGAGTGCTGCCTCCATAGCGTTCAAGCCCCCCTCCACTCACGGCTGCAGGGAGAGTGCTGCCTCCATAGCGTTCAAGGGCCCCGCTGCGCTCACTTATGCTCCAAGGAGCAGTGCCAAGTGGCGACTCCTCGACTCCTCGCGCAGCTCCCAGCTCCTGCTCCTCCTTAGACTCCAGGAATCCCTGGCACCCCAACCCTTATATTGACTTGATAGTGTAAAGCACTGTGGGTCAAAAAGAGGGTTAGCATTTCTTTGCCAGCTGGGTAGTTATAAAATAGTAAGTGCATTTTGACCATTCCTTATTTTTCTTAGTAAATCAGTGGTTCATTGGGGGTAGTAGTTTATAATCCTCTTATTGTAAATTGTACTAAATTTGTACCAATAATAAGGCTTATAGAATTGTATAATCTGCCAAATTCAAAGACTTCCTTTTTGTACCAAGGATCCATTGTTGTGTAAAAATATTTTCTATGTTAGAAATGTATATGTTATTTCAAAAGTCTTTTGTTAATTCTCCTTTTTATTTGCTATTTCATAGCCCTGTAATGTTGAAATCTTGGTTTAAATATTAGCTGTAGTTTTCATAAAGTATTTTCCCAGGTAATAATTTGATCATGATTCACAGCTACAGTCCCCTGTGAACCCCTCCTTAGGCAACCTGGTGGTCCCCCACTCCCAGGAGGTCACCATATTGATGCCAAACTTAGTGCGGACACTTGATCGGTGTTGGGCAGATAAAATATATTATGCTCACTTTGTTAAAGATGGCGCTGCCCACGAGGAGGCCATCGCCCAGGTGATATTAATGTGTGTCTCTGTGGGCAGGTAGAATCCTTGTAGCCTGGGATTTGGTTTTGGGATTAAGCCTTTCCCACCCATTTTTGATGTGGGTTGGTACAATCCTATCATGCCTCAGAGGGTGACTTTGTATTAGAGACTTCCCTATTTTGTATATTGGATTAAGGGTTTGGATTTCTACACTATAAAATGGGGACGGAGCGGGAGCTTGCGCTCTTGGTTCCTGGGATGATTAGCATGAGAGAGCAGAGGGAGCAGAGCAGAGAGCAGAGAGAGGCCATGTGGCCAGGAGAAGCAGCCAAGATGGCGGAGTGCTGAGTGAGATGCCAGTTTGTGCTGAGTTTGTATCTGGGATAAGGAAGGAGATGGGGAACTGAGGAGAATAAGGCTGGTGAGCAAGAAACCTTTGATTCTAGGAAACTTGGATAAGTCAGTAGCTTTGTGAGCACTGAATGTGAGTGGGTTTTGGAGCCCAGTGTGTATTATTAATGATATCTTTTTATATGGGGTATAAATGTTCAGCTTATTATCATTTTTGAAACAGTATTGTTAAATGTTAGGTCACCAAACCCGGAGTGACAAATATTAGTATTAATTGGCTTAATGGTAAAATTCTCAACATAATAGGTGGAAAGGAGAAAATAAAAAATAAATGACTAATTGGGGTAGTAGAAAACATTTAAGTTTTGAGCCCAAAAGGGCTATAAGATGTGAAGATAAATCAATTTCTCTTAAGCTTTTTAGGCATTATCTGTTAGGGTGCATAAAATTACAGCATAAATAAGGTATGTTTTCTTGGAATGTAAAAGGAATTTATAATTAAGTAAAAGATAAAATTTATTTTATAAAATATTAGTCATTTCAATTGGTGCTTTTAACTAGATCTTTAGAATTTGAGACATAAATGTAATAAGAAATAGTTTAATCCTTTTTTCCCAAGTGACCTGTAGAATTAAAAAGCTCAGAATCCCCTTTCTCGGGAAGCCTCGGGCCCTAACAGGACTGTTAGAATCTGTCCTGTACATATGCTGCCCACTTAGGACAGCCGAGACCACCTTGAGAAAATGTTTCTGGTTGCCTGGCCTAAGCGGGACACTAGCACCCAAGCAGGAGAGGAAATTTTGGACACTTTCCACCAGTTTCTGTTAGCCAGGATCAGGGAAGATACTAAGGCAGTCAGTCAACTTAGCCTTTACCTAGCATTCAGCTCTAGATTGGAAAGGAAATGTATTATAAGTTTTTTTAAAAAAATAATAATAAAAATATCAGCTGCTAAAAAATAAAACTAAGCATTTCGGAAGGGACATTGCTCTTCCCTCACTCACATAACTCTGTTTGGCCCCTAAGATGGCTGGTTAGCCAAAGACGGGTAAGATACCTGAAGGCAGAAACAACCTAAGACAGGCACAGTGGAAGAGGGGCCATCAGGAGAAGGCTTAAGAACTAACAAAGGTGAGACTCAAACCCCCATCCCAACAATGCAGGAGTCTACTCCCCTGAAATAGTGGCCTTCATCCACTGTCCAGAGCACCAAAAGAAGGGACTCCCTAGAAACTCAAGAAAAACTAAGCAGCTGATGATACTACCAATATGGTAGCCCTAAAACCAGTGGGGTTTTTAGGAAATTTTAGTGACTTTACTAGAACCCTTGTTGCCAAAGGTTTATTTGCAACCAATTAGATAAAGATTTTGCCAGCAGGAAAGGGATAATTAAAAATAAGAAATAATTAGAAAAGCCAGACTTAGAATCTATTGCAGAAGGCATAATGTCCGAGTGTTTAGTCTGTACCCAAATATATACAAAGCAAAGTAAAGAAATTATAAAGAAAAACAGGGAGAGAGGAACTTTCCCAGGTGAACATTTTGAAATAGATTTTACTAAAATAATTGACAAGTACGTAGAAGCTTTTCCTACTAGAAATGAAACCACAATAACAGTTGTTAAGAAATTGCTATATGAAATTTTTTCCAGATTTAGCTTGCCCATTCTAATGATGGGCCTGCATTTGTATCCAAGATCTCACAGCTAGTGGGATAGGCACTCAATATTAATTGGAAATTACATTGTGCCTACAGGCCCCAAAGTTCAGGGCAGGTAGAACGCATGAATCAAATCATAAAGGAGACTTGAACCAAATTTTTTTTTAAAAACTGGCGAAAAGTGGCCCTCCTTAGCGCAAAGTGCACCCCCTTACCCCTCCAGCTCTGACAGCACTGCCTTCCCTTCCATCTGGCCGGGCTCCTCCTGGCGCACCCCTCAGTGCCCCCTTCTCTGGCACCTGCTCCCCGGGTTATTAATATCTGGCGCAGGCGCCGGGCCTCGGCGCATTCTTAACCGGCAGCTGGGCAGGCAGCTGTGACGACCAGGACCCAGTCGTACAGAGCTCAGCCCTCTTTTGTTTGCTCAATACAGAGCTAGGCAAAGCTTTTGCAGAAACGCAGTCACGGGAGCTCGACCTGCTGTGCAGTGACTGAAGACAAGCTTGTCACCCACAGATGCCCCTGTCACAGCACACCCAAGCCTCAAGTCCAGCGTGAGGCAGCAGAGATGGCCCTGAGCCCAGAGCCTGCAAGCAGGTCCCCTGTGCTAGCTATGACAGGCAGTCCTGTGCCCAAACCATCCAGCCGCCCCAACACACCCCTCAACAGCTCCCTGGAGGACCTGGCGGCCACGGGTGCCACTGGAGCAGTGCTCTTGGTCATGGGCGTGGTGAGTGTGGCGGGCAACATGTACACGCTGGTAGTCCTGTGCCGCTTCCGGCGCACCTTGGCCTCCACGTAAGTCTGTGTTGTCCACCTGGCGCTAGACGACCTGCTCTACCTGCTCAGCAACCCTTTCATCGTGACCACCTACATCACCAGAGAGTGGCACTTTGGAGACGTGGGTTGCCGTGGCCTCTTTAGCCTGGACTTCCTGACCACGCGTGCCAGCATCTTCACCCTGACTGTCATGCGCAGTGAGCGCTACGCCGCAGTGCTGAGGCCGCTAGACACCGCACAGCGCTCCAAGGGCTACCGCCAGGTCCTGGCATTTGGCACGTGGCTGCTGGCGCTGCTGCTAGTGCTGCCCATGACGCTGGCTATCTGGCTGGTCCACAGGGAATGCAAGAGCCTCTGCCTGCTGGCCTGGGGCCAGAGCACCCACCGTGCCTACCTGACACTGCTCTTTGGGACCAGCATTGTGGGGCTGGCGTGGTCGTCGGGCTCCTCTACATGCCCCTGGCCTGGGCCTCCTGGCTGTCGCAGCAGTCCTCCTTCCCACAGACGCAGCGGCTGCCCAACCCCAGAGTGCTGCACCTCATCCTGGGCATTGTGCTGCTCTTCTGGGCATGCTTCATGCCCTTTTGGATATAGCAGCTACTAGCCCAGTACCTTGGCGC
Organism: Saccopteryx leptura; assembly: GCF_036850995.1. NCBI lineage: Eukaryota > Metazoa > Chordata > Mammalia > Chiroptera > Emballonuridae > Saccopteryx > Saccopteryx leptura. The sequence goes on along the minus strand of NC_089506.1, from coordinate 152,833,549 downwards.
CTAGCCACTCACACCACGCAGATCATGCATCATCAACTACCTGACCACTTGCCTCACCTATGGCAACAGCTGCATCAACCCCTTTCTCTACACACTACTAACCAAGAACTAACGTGACTTCCACCAGCACTAACCCCCCGACAGGAGCGCCAGTGGGCCCATGGGCAACCAAGACTTCTGGCAGTGCCCAACCCACTCCCAGCATGCCTTTGGCAGCTTGCTGTCTTCCAGCAGCCAGCAGGTCACTGAGCACATCAGCCTGTCCCAGGAGGACACTGGGGGTCTGCCCCTGAGCGTCCCAGCCTCCAGTGCTTACAGGGTCTGCAGATTACTCAGCAGGCTGTTCAAAAGACTCCGAGAGGCACTTCTGACACTGCCAGGAGATCTGGTACATCCTTTCCAGCCTGGGGACTTAGTCTAGGCAAAGGAGTACATCACCTAAGGACTGACTCCCACGTGGATGGGTCCACACACCATGATCCTGACCACTCCTACTGCTGTCAAGGTAGAAGGCATGCCCACCTGGGTCCATCATAGTTGGTTGAAGCCTGCAGTCCCAGCAGAGACACCCTTGTGAACAGCGGAGACTGACCCCACCAACCCTTGTAAGTTGACCCTGAGAAGGACAGCATGCCCTGCTCCAGCCACAAACTGGAAGCTGGCTGGTCTACACACAGCTAATGCCTGAAGAAACTCACTGAGGACCTACTTTTAATTAGACTTTGAAATCAGGAGAGAAACTGAAGTAAAAGAAAAGCCAGAACAAGTTGTCCTAAGGTTTGATGCATGTACTGCTATGAGTCATACAGAAGGGAGGTATAAGTCCCTTTGCTAGAAGGGAAGCTACAAGGTAAATGGAAAATATATATGTGCTTATACTTAACCTATAAATACTAACTACTTAGAGGGAGGAGATCTCTAAAAGGAAGTATACTTTAAATAAAAATTACTTATTGCCAGCTTAGTTGTCACTAAAAGTTAAAATTTTTAATATTAAAAGTTCTGACTAGAAAAAATTCTATAGTTTTAATAATAAAAGGTATAAAGTACAACAATACTTTTAAAAAAAGAAAAGAAAAGAGTAAGTTATTATAAAAACCAGTTAATCTTATGTAAATTACAGAAGGTTTGTACAGGTTGTAAGAAATTAATCAGTAGCATTTGTTTCTTCAGTAGACTGTATTACTATTAATGAAAACATCAAATCTACCTGCTAAATATCTGTTGCATATTATAGGCTAATATTTCTACTCAACAGCCTCATGCACCTCATTAAAATGAGTCAAGGATTTGACTGATTTGACTCAGGATATAAAACCAGTGGGGAATGTGATAAGGTACCAAGGAACTGCAAAACTTAGTATTGGCCACGCCATTTTAAAGAGGAGAGGTTGGGCTTCTTGCCCCCTCCTTTCTGTGGAGAATGGAGGGAGAAGAATGGGGGAGCTTCCTGGCTTACAAGGACATACTATGTACTGTGATAAGAAACCCCCTTTTACTAAGAGGCTTAAAAGGCATTCTATGATGTAGCCCAAGCGTTCAGAGAGATTTTGTAAATATGATTTGTATACTTGTGTGTGATTTACACCAGCTCAAGATGGCCGATCGCATTCCTGCTTAGGAAGGGCTATTATATTGTAAATAGAGAGGTTTTTGTACTAGGTTTTGAACGGAAGAAGGAAGGAGACTTGAACCCTCTCCCTTCCCCACATCTGTGAGGAAGAAGGTAAACAGCCAGGAATGTGGGAGAGGGAAGAGAGATTTGAGTAGCTCTTTCCTCTCCCCTTTCTTTCTCCTCAATGGGCGATTTACAAACGCTTATCCTCTGACATCATGTAGGCCCCCTCCCATCCTGAAATCGTATGATTGACATATGTACCTTCGTCTAGACCAGGGGTCCCCAAACTACGGCCCACAGGCCGCATGCAGCCCCCTGAGGCCATTTATCCAGCCCCCGCCGCACTTCGGAAGGGGCACCTCTTTCATTGGTGGTCAGTGAGAGGAGCATAATTCCCATTGGAATACTGGTCAGTTTGTTGATTTAAATTTACTTGTTCTTTATTTTAAATATTGTATTTGTTCCCATTTTGTTTTTTTACTTTAAAATAAGATATGTGCAGTGTGCATAGGGATTTGTTCATAGTTTTTTTTATAGTCTGGCCCTCCAACGGTCTGAGGGACAGTGAACTGGCCCCCTGTGAAAAAAGTTTGAGGACCCCTGGTCTAGACAAAGGAAAGAATCACGAGACCACTCCCCCTTGCTTGGGAAGCCTGCATTCTGTAGCATTTTATATGCTTTCTGGTAATCATCCCTCTTGAAAGCCTTTATGTGTATGGAGACTTATAAACTAAACAAGCGGGGACTAGCTTGTTAGGTTTCCAGGGTATTTTTGTTTGGCCTTGTCCTAAGCCAGGGGTCAGGAACCTATGGCTCGCGAGCCAGATGTGGCTCTTTTGATGGCTGCATCTGGCTCACAGACAAATCTTTAATAAAAAAAATAATAGCGTTAAAAATATAAAACATTCTGATGTATTACAATCCATTCATTTCCTACTGCTCATGTTTATGGTTGCGGGTGGCTGGAGCCACCCAGCTGTCCTCAGGGATAACACCAAATTTTTATTGGATAATGCGTAACGTACACGGGTTGTTGTATGGCTCTCACAGAATTACATTTTAAAATATGTGGCGTTCATGGCTCTCTCAGTCAAAAAGGTTCCCGACCCCTGTCCTAAACAAACCATTTCACTGTGGCGAAGGGGATGGGGGGCGGTAGACATTAGAAGATTTGGGAATGTCTTTTGATATGTAAAATGACATTTTTCGCTATTGTATTACCTTGTGTGTTATGTTCTGAGGAGCCCTGAGGAGCCACTGCGCCACCTCACCCGCAGGTGTTGTAAAGTACCAAAAGCTACAGAATCGATATTAATATTTTAAGAGGTTTAAAGAACATTTTATTAATTTGGGTTAAGGTGTGCAGAGAAATTTTGTGAATTCTTATAGTAATGAGCCATTGCGGGCATTTGTCCCCACGGAAACTACCTCTCCCATGTGAATGCATGTAGTTAATGTGTGTGACTCTGGACATAGAGATGGGATAAACATTAGAAAATATAGGGATGCCTTTTAATATGTAAAAAGACATCTTTCTACCATTGGGTTGACTTGTAAATTTTGTTTTCTCCAAAATGATGTATGGTTTGCAAATTGAACATGGTCCTATCATGTTAAAGGACATATGACTATAACCAATAGTGGTAAAAGGCACCTAATTGCAATTCTTGCTTCTGTACTTCCCACTTACAAAACTATAAAAACTAAGGGCGGGCGCGCTCTCCCTCAGATTTCTGTCGAAGTTGCCGCCGCTTGGCCAAGCTAGACAATAAAGCTTTGGTGTGTAATCAACAGATTTTGATCATGTCTTCAATGTTTCGAGTCCCTCCGGATTAGGCTTAACATGCTGCCCCTCTTTATCCCCCCCCCCAACCTGTATGTGATCAAGTCTGTATAACTAGCCTCAGGGCTATATTGGACACGACACAATTTGGGTTAGCTATACCCCTTGTAAGTCATATAAAGCCAGTTTATTAATAAATCTCCTCCTAAAACTTCTTCTGTATCCTGCCTTGGTGTCTCTATGTAACCCACGGAACTAAGGTGCACTACTTTATAACAAAGTGAAGACGTGAGCTTCACTTAAAAACTAAGAATCACGCCCTGGCCGGTTGGCTCAGCGGTAGGGCGTCGGCCTGGCGTGCAGAAGTCCCGGGTTCGATTCCTGGCCAGGGCACACAGGAGAGGCACCCATCTGCTTCTCCACTCCTCCCCCTCTCCTTCCTCTCTGTCTCTCTCTTCCCCTCCCACAGCGAGGCTCCATTGGAGCAAAAATGGCCCGGGCGCTAGGGATGGCTCCTTGGCCTCTGCCCCAGGCGCTAGAGTGGCTCTGGTCGCAACAGAGCGATGCCCTGGAGGGTCAGAGCATCACCCCCTGGTGGGCAGAGTGTCGCCCCCTGGTGGGCGTGCCAGGTGGATCCCGGTCGGGTGCATGCGGGAGTCTGTCTGACTGTCTCTCCCCGTTTCCAGCTTCAGAAAAATACAAAAAAAAAAAAAAAAAAGAATCACAATTAAAAAGTGGTAGGAAATTTATACACTCAGTCACAAGGAAGAAGACCCTGTTGCCTTTCCACTTTGCTGATGAAAAGAAAGCAGGTGTCCCTTCAGTTTCTTGCTGTATTTAGATGAAAGAAGCTCACCTCAAACCAATTTTGAGCAACAGGGAGAATTTAGCAGCCCCAGCAATGGAAAATTGTGTGGTGCATCTCCCCAGTCAGCAGCGGGAGCCCATATGGCATCATCAGGCCTCTTCCCTCCCTCTCACCTCCACTTCATCTGATTGACTTCACCCTCACTGAGTTTCTCCTGAAGGGAAATCAAAGCTGTAACAGTCGCAGGCATGCAAACTTAAAGCCCCCCAGGAAGAGGGCACCGTGTCCCACTAGCTCCAGGTGTTGGGAGTAGCATCTCACTGAATTAGATTGCAGCACATGCTCCTCCCTCAACATAGTGATTTGATTCTGATTAGTCAGCCTGTGTCACATGCCCAGCCCTGGCACTGGGAGTTGAGAATTTACCAGAGTTAATCGCCTGCTGGAACCAAGCTTTAGAAGATGGAACCCAAACCAAGGGCTAAGAGTAGGGGAGGAGTAGCTTCCCCAAAGGAAAAGATGGATTTAATCGCTGGAAGAAGAGATGTTGAGACACAAAAAATCCCCGCAGCTGTGGACACCCTTCGTCTGCCCAGCAATGCCACCTTCCATGCCGGCTGGACAACACACACCCGATGCCTTTGGTGGGCTGGAGAGCAGCTGTCACAGGAACCGTTAGCTCAGCTGGCCTGCCCATTCAATGGTTTCTCCATCAAACTCACATTTATTTGCAGTAAGCCACAAACTTGGATTGAGCACATGTGGAAGTGTTCTTGGGTGGACTGGTTTCCAGGAGCCACTGTGTCCGAAAGTGCCACAGGCTTTCTGCTGGCCAAGTCCCCAGGGCCATACTCTGAGACTTGGCTGGTTGCCAGCTGCATTCCTACAGCGCCCAGGGTACTAGCCTTTTCTGTGTTTCTGTTTCCTGGGAGATTCTCTTTCCCTAACTTAAGCTACGTCCAGAACACATCTTTTCAGCTACATTTGACCCTCAGGAGTTCCCTGGGCCTCACTGACATTTCTGTCTCCTCTTACACAAGACACAGAACTCCCAGAATCTCTCGCACCCTTGTGAATAAGCAACACCAGCCAGCACTAGCTGCGCACTGACTGGGCCAGGCCTATGGGAAGTACCTCGGCTTACTCTCCTGTAATCCTCCCCTCTCTGTGAGGGCGGTTCCGGAACTCTCCTCTCTAGTGCCACCCACCAGAGAGATGAAGTCACTACTAGACACCCTCCTCTGTGGACCTCTGCTTCCAGCATGGGCCCGAAGCCACAGTGACGAGAACCAACCAGGGTGTTCCAGAGGGCCACTCAGGAGCCCCAAAGACACAGCCAGGCCATCGCGCCTCTGACGACCATGGTGCTGAATGATTTCAGGATGTCTGACAACTCACACCTCCAATCACACAACACAGACGGGGCTGTGAGAAAGGTTTCGTCACGTGTCAGCCCCTGTGGTGTCTAACCAAGACCACCTCTACTTTGTGTAGTTGTGTCTCTGCAGCTGTTTCGTCTGCCCTCTGGCAACGTTCTTCCTGCCACCACCCCGACTCTGGGCTGGCCCGACAGTTTCTCCCTCCTTCAGCCTTTTCTGTTTCTCCATCTGACCAGTCAATGAATTTTGCTGAGCTTCGCTTCTAATAGTTTGAATTAGAAAAGAAAGTCCTTTTTATTTTTCATATATAAAATTATTGTGTAATATTGAATATGATTTTCAAAATACACCCAAACATATTTAAAATATCCAACAGCTTGGATGGCATGGACCCCAAACTATCAGAACTCTGCTGGTCCTTACAGCACACTGGCCACCACCAGCAGAACATCAGCACACCCCCAGCCAGGAGCCCTGCAGTACTCCCGAGGGCACCCCTCTCTCTGCCACAGCTGGGAATGAGTGAAGTAGACCCCAGTGTCGCTGTGGTTACTGTTGAACTCCACTAGGTAAGGAAGACAAAAAAAAATGGAAATGACGTCATTCTCTCTCCTTTCTTTTACATAAGCCTTCCTTCCCAACTGTTGGGCAGATAAAATGTATTATGCTCACTTTGTTAAAAATGGCACTGCCCACGTGAGGCCATCGCCCAGGTGATATTAATGTGTGTTGAGAATCCTTGTAGCCTGGGGCTTGGTTTTGGGATTAAGCCTTTCCCACCCTTTTTTGATGTGGGGTGGTACAATCCAATCATGCCTCAGAGAAGTGACTTTGTATTAGAGACTTCCCTATTCTGTATATTGGATTAGAGGTTGTGAAGCTACAATATAAAATGGGGGCAGAACTAGAGTTTGCTCTCTTGGTTCCTGGGATGACTAGCATGAGAGAGCAGAGGGAGCAGAGCAGAGAGCAGAAAGAGGCCATGTGGCCAGGAGAAGCAGCCAAGATGGTAGAGTGCTGAGTGAGATGCCAGTTTTGTGCAGTTTGTATCTGGGATAAGGAAGGAGATGGGGAACTGAGGAGAATAAGGCTGGTGAGCTAGAAACCTTTGATTCTAGGAAACTCGGATAAGTCAGTGGCCTTGTGAGCACTGAATGTGAGTGGGTTTTGGAGCCCAGTGTGAATTTTTACTTGCCTGCCGGGTGCAAGCTAGAATTAAAGAAAATGGCCTATCAGTTTTTGGCTCCATTGTTTCTTTACCGACTGTCCGAATCCAATGCGAACCTGCATGGGCCAGGTGGCTGCTGTGATGGTGGCCCTGGCCACGGCTACTGGCTTTACACCAACCAATTCCTTCTTGTGCAAGGGATGAAATTACCAAAGGTGAGTAACAACAGCCAGGTGTGTGGCTGTGTGTCAGAGGAGGCCCTCAGTCCATCAAGCTGCTATCAGGTGGCCTTGCTCTACTGCTCATCCCTGCAGTGACAAGTAGGAAAGTCAGCAGGATCTACAGCAGCCACCCACTTATTTCTCCCAAAGGAATTTCCACCTGCTTTTCAGGTCACGAGGAAATAAAGCACTTGGTTTTGTAATCCCTGACCATCGACCCAGTTCTGGAAGAACTAGCCAACGCCCAATCTTGAACATTCCTGCTCTTGCCCGGGTGAGGAGAGGGGTAATGGTGCCGTGGCCGGAAGCAGAGGCTTGCTCCTCCCGCAGCCTCGTGCACACGGCACAGACCCTCTCGCTGATGTCGCAGGGGAGGGACCCTGCTCAGCCCAGCAGAGCAGCGGCAGGGCCCAACAGAGATGGAGCCAGGGCCAGGAGGAAGGTAAAAAGTGTAGGGCATCAGTCACACAGTCTCTGGAAGGACGGTTAAATTCATGCAAAACACCCTATGCTGATTCCCAGAAGTAGCCAGGCCTTTGCCAGGCCTGCAGTGCTCCTCTGGAGGGTTCAGAAAGAAAAAGAAGGGAAACATATGTCATATTTTTGTTCGCAAAAGATATCTTCAGTTCAATCAAATTTTATGGAGGCTGCAGGGAACAGGAAAGAGCATTCCTCTCAGGAGGCCCCAGGCAAGCACACTAGGGGAGGTTCGGGGGGTGTCTGGGATTCTGAGGAGGGAGAACCTCAACCATCAACCTCTGAGAGCTCTAGGATCACCTCGATTCTTCACTTCCTAAGCTGGGGAGCCCCCAAGTGCCCCAATGTTAACATTCCTTCGGGATTGCTACCTCTCGGTCTCCGACTTCTGGCTCCTGAGGTCCCTCCAGCGAGCGCTGCCATCCCAGCCCCCTGGGGAGCAGCAGCCTCACCGCACAGGGAGGAGCTCGGGCAGTGCTGCTGGACAGAGACAACCCAGACTCCAACAACAGGGACACTCATAACACAGACTAAGTGGCATTGACAAAGAGGACTTGGAGCTACGTGTACTCTCAATGTCACCTGAGCAAAGCAAGGGAGGACAATGGGCAGATATGCTACTATTTAGGGAGAAATACAAAAACAACCATCTCCATGAATAAGAACCGGGTAACTGTAGTTGCACAGGGGGAGAGAGACTTGAAGCCTGGGGCAGGAGTGAGAAAGAGGAAGCAAGTCTTTTAGGTGTATCATCTTGTAATAAGGAACCAGAATTACTTTGAAAACATTTCTCACAAGGAAGCAGGTGGAGAAGCCATCCAAACAGGAGCATTAGGGAACAAGTTTCAAATTCACTGAGGATGTTCTGAAAGGAGCAGAGGAGGGCTTTACATCCACCCACAGAAAGCTGCACAGATTTCTGGTCCCTCAAGTCCCTTCTATTACCTGTGTCTAGGAGCTGGCCTCCCCACACCACGCCTTCAGCTCTGCTGTCTTTCCATGTGCTCTTGTTTCTGCACACAGCTCTACCTCCTCCTTTAAAGCCACTGGGTGGAGATTCTCTTCCTCAATGACCTACCAACAAATATCTGTGTGGTAGAATCACTCCACTATTTGAGAGAACAGGAACTGCCCCATTTCTTAGTATCTCTAAAGAAAATGCAATCTGGCTCAGTCCCCGGCCACCCTCCCCAGTCCCTCCTTGGGATCATCAACGAATTCTACAGGTCTAAACTTTCCAGGACCTAGGCACATGGGCAAGGGCCTGGAGTGCATCACAGTGGCATTGCCATCTCCCTGCTGTGACCGGGCCCCGCCTCCCCCTGTGCCCGGCCAGCCAGGCCCAGGGATCTCTCCTTCGACTCCCAGGTCCTGAGACTCAGTGCTCACCCCCAGGTCTCCATAGCTTCCTTCACTCACCTCACCCCATGAGAGGCACACAGGTCCCCGCTACACAAGACCTGTCACCCTCACTCTGCCCTTGGAGCCAGACCATTCCCTTCTTCCCTTTGAAACCACTTCCCATCCCCTTCTCTCTCCAGCTTCTCCTTATATTTCAAAATTAATGTTTCTTCCCTGGCCGGCGGGTTCAGAGGTCGAGCACCAGCCTGGCATGTGGAAGTCCCAGGTTCAATTCTAGTCAGGGCACACAGGAGAACACCCATCTGCTTCTCCACCTCTCCCCTCTCGCTTCTCTCTCTCTTTCTCTCTTCCCCTCCTGCAGCCATGGCTTGATTGGAGAGAGCTGGCCCCAAGCGCTGAAGAAGGCTCCATAGCCTCTGCCTCAGGCACTAAGAACAGCTCAGTTGCTGAGCAACAGAGAAATACCCCAGATGGGCAGAGCATTGCCCCCTAGTGGGCTTGCTGGGTGGATTCCCATTGGGGTACATGTGGGAGTCTGTCTCACCCTCCCCTCCTCTCACTGAATGATCAACCAAAAAAAATTTAATGTTTTCATTCCAAGTGCAAAAAAGCATAACACTGACCCCTTCCTCATTCAGAACAAGGATCCAGCATGCAGAACACAAAGCCTCTGTGTTTCCAGTGCAGGGGAAGTGTCCTGCACCACAAAAACTCCACACAGGAATTACCCCACTCTTCAGTTACACCCTCTTCTAAACAAATCTCTTTGCTTCATAAGGGGGGAAGATGTTCCATAAATAAACAGGGAGACTTTGAAGAGAGGCGAGGGCCCTGCTTACCTGGGTACTGAGACCCAGTTTTGTGGATTTCATGTCACAGGAGAGTACCTTTTACAGTAAGACGCACCTCACGGGGCGGGGGGGGGGGGGGTCGGTAAGCTTCCCCAGGTTTAGCAGGTGAGTCTGAGCAAAGGGATCCCTGCCTCCCTGCAAGAGCAGAAAGAACATCTGTGGGTGGGTCTTCGAAAGTGAGACCCGCTTGCCTCGGCAGCCAGACGAGACGCGGAGAGCAGGGCAGCAATGAGGTGTCACAGCAGGCTTTGGGGAAGCAGCAGACCCGTGGTCCAGGGTGTCCACAATGGTGTGGGATGCCCTAGCTGGCAGGGCCTGGCCCCCCACATCCGTGCTGCTCCCCTCAACCATGGGGACAGACAGACATTTCCTTCCTTGGTTCCACTAGCTCCAGGGCAGCCTCTGCTTTCCTACTACTGAGGCCACGTGAGTGGTTCCTCTCGCAGGGAAGCCCTGGGCAGGGCTCGCGGGCAGTCAGGCTGGTCGGGCATGTAAATTCACTCAAGGACAGGCCCCTTCCCATGACTGGCCCCCTAACATCCCCTAATGACCATTCTCTGAACCAGTATTTCTAACCTTTGTGCTTAGAAAGATGCCTCTTCCCTGAATTTTGATAGGGGGTTCAGAAGACTGACTTGAGCCCTGGTTCAGAAGACCGCAGCTGCCCTGGGTCTGAGCGGCCTCAGGAATCCAGTCAGAGTCAGGCCACGCTCACCTGGGGACACACAGGACTGGGTAGCTGGGTCTCTACCACGTTGCCCCAGCGGCTGTTGTTTCACCCCTGAGACCAGCCATTCTGCAGAGTCTCAGTGTGAGCCAAGATTCACACGTTTCCTCCTCTGGGATGACAGCTTCATTCTCAGAAAATACCCTCAGTTTCTGATCATCTGTCTCCTTCACAAGCAGACTGGCTTCCCCACACGCTGACCTCATTGCAAGGCCACAGAGTGACCTCAGGCTGCAGCATGCAGGCCTCAGCAGCCATAGGGGAGCAGTCGGCCTTCTCCGGACGACTCCGAGCTTTTAGGAATTCAGAGCCCCATGGGGAAACCCTAAAATCCCATGCCCTGTGGGAAATCGCAGACGTGCTACAACTGCACCCTCACACGGCTGTGCTTGGTTGCTCCTCCCACGGTTATGGGGCTGCTGAGGGGCTACGACTTCTTGAAATGAACTTCCCAGCTCAGGCTCTTCACGGTTCTTGGGTGGCCCCCCAATCTGCAGAAGGGGGACCTGGGAGGCCTGTGGCGGTGACCACACACACTGTCCCCTTCTCTGAGATGCTCAGTGGTCAGGCCTGGCGTGGTTGTGACTGACAAGCCTAGGCTGCACCAGCCGTATCGGCATTCCCCCCTTTCTGGACTTCCGATTTGAGGGGCGGGCGTTAAGAGTTGATCTCATAGTTGTCATTTTTGGTTTTTGTTGTTTCCATTTTCCTCTTACATAGGTAATATATGTAAGTAAGTACAGGGTCCTTGGGTTATGACAGTCTTGATGTATGATGTTTCAAGTTTACGATGCTCAATCCCATAAAAACTTTAAGAAATTGAGACGTGAGTGTTTAGGCTTATGCCCTTAGCGTCATACTGATGGACTACATGGGTGAACTAGTTTGGTTGCCTGTGGCAGAAGAATACGCAGTACTGTCTACAGTACAGTATATTTATATTCTTTTTCTGTGGCTTGTGTTTTTATGTTCTAGATTACTTTACAACTGTGTTAGAATAGATAAGTGACTTAGGCTAGGATGTGTTTCAACTTACACCAAAATTTGGGTTATGTCACTGTTGTAGGAACAGAACTGTGTTGTAACCCGAGGACCTCCTATATTACTTTGCAACTTAAAAAAAAATTGATACATTTTTCACTTGAATGTTTTTATTTGTTATTTATTTTTTTTCACTTGAATGTTTTTAATATTAGCTATCTCATATAGATAGATTAAATAAATAGACATACTCAATATAATACTATCATACTGTACATTTTAATATCCATATAAAAGAGATTGTTCTATACACACAATTTTACTTCAATTTTCTTGAACCCTAGAAAATTCAGCACATTCTTATCTTCCTTATTATTATTAACAACTATGTCCTCTTTCATCATTTGGATGTCCAAAATCTATTGACCAGAGCCCACTGAACAACACTTTGTTACAAGTATACTTTGCCTCTATCATTGAACCTTATGTTGGTGGAGGAATCATGGAACCTCAGAGCGGCTATGTAGGGACAGGGTGTGGACAAGAAGAAATGGAGGAAAGATTCCAGGTGAGAAGTGGCTGCGAGCTTGCTGCTTCCTCTTGGTTAGCCTGCTGGGGGCGGTGGTCAGTGGTCAGTGGTCAATGTCAGCTCAGATCTCTATTTCCCAGTTTTCGCTTCCTTCAGTTTCACCACAAGCACTTTGGACAAGTCATTGCGAATGAGCACTGCATACACATGTGGCAGTGGCTGTCCTTTCCCATTAAAGATGTTCTGTTCCTGAGTGAATCATTTCCTTTGAGCATCTCAGCTCATGTGTAAGGAATTTTTTTCACAACCCGTTGTGTATAAATGTAGTTTCCACCTATAGGCAGGCGCTGCCCACCCAGTCATCTAAAAGAATTCAGTCGATGTTTTAATGCATCGGTGACTAGTTGGTTAGGTGACTCGCTTTCCTCCAGTACTGCCTCCCTGGTCACACAGACCCTGTTCAGCTGTAGGATCATCTTAGCCAAAGTAAAGTGTTTCCCAAGAAAGGCTTGAAGCCATTTGTGTTTGTTTGTTTAACATTTAGTGTTTTCTTTCAGAATCTCTGACCCTGACGCTTACATTTCGTCATGCGGCCAAGCATCCCTAAGTGCTTGCTATGAACCTGAATTTCCTTCCTTTTATTGTTGTTTTTCAATCACGGCCACTGAACCAGTTTTTCATCTTTATTTTAACACGAACCTCTCCCTGTCGGCTTTCATCAACTTCTCCTGGCTTCCCCGCCTCCTCTGCAGTCCACGTGGCTGTTTCAGCCCTGTGTCAGAGTCTAGAGCAGGGGTCCCCAACCTTTTTTGTGCCATGCCCCACCTTAACCTTTCTAAAATTTTTATGTCCCCCCCTATGTAACATACATAATTTTTAACATTAAAAAATTGATTTGTTCACTTAATAAACATAAATGATAGGTTCTAGGAAGAAATCACTATGAAATTGTTAACAAAACACAGTAAGTAAAATTTCAAAACATATAATGAAAAACAAATTTAAATTCCAAATAATTTTAATACAGATTTTTCTATATTAATTTATTATTTTAATTTAGTATGATCCTTGCGCTTGATGCTTGCTGCACAGAGATTTTATATTAGGTTCCAATTTGGTTAGCTTTAGTCTCAAGTCTCCACGTTGTGTTATATCCAGCCGATTTCTTTTTTTTATCAGTAAATCATTTACAGCACTAAATCCACATTCAGCTAAAAATGAAGATGGAAACGGTAGCAATAGTTTTCTTGCACATTTGGTTGAATTTGGGTATTTGATTTCTGTTTCATCACAAAGCCATGCCATCGCTCCTTTGATATTAAATAAAGCTTTAACTGACTCATCATTTTGCAATTCTACGAGTTCTTCTTGATACTGCATATTTGATATATCAGACAAATCCACTAACATTGGCTGCATCATCCATGTTGGGAAATCAATTTGTTTTAAATCAGAAAATCTTTCTTTTAAATCAGCCGATAGAATATTCAAATGATTGACAATAACAAGTAAAGCGGTATCAGTTACTTCACATTTTTGGAGCCAATGAAACTGTTTAAAGTTTTTGTTGTTAATATGTTTCTGACATAACTCAATATTGGTAATGAAACCAAATATCTTTGCTTTTGCATCGACAAGAGTTTTATTTGTTCCTTGAAGTTGCTTATTTAATATATTTAGTTTTTCAAAGATATCGGCTAAATAACTCACAAATGCTTTACCATCTATTGTTAACAGATACTTCATTTCAGGTTTGTCGCTTAAAAAATCACTATGAGTATCAAACAGTTTCATAAATCTTTTTAAACAGTTTCATTTAGATAGCCATCTGACTTCAGTATGAAGTAAAAGTCTCACATGGTCTTCATTTTGTTCTTCACAAAATAGCTTGAAAAGATGCTCACATTTGGCACTAGCCTTAATAGAATTAACACACTTTATTACTGTATGTAATACTTCATTCAGAACAGGCGAGATGTTTTTAGCTACCAAGTTTTCCCTATGAATAACACAATGCACAAGAATCATTTCTGGATGCGCATCTTTCATCAATTTTAAGCAGCCATTTTTCTTGCCCATCATATTGGGAGCACCATCTGCAGCACAAGATGTTATATTTTTCATTGGTATATCATTGACATCTAAGTAGTTTTTTAGCTTATTATATATATCTTTGGAGGTAGTGGTGCTTTCTAATCTCTTACAGAACAACATTTCTTCAGCAAAATGTCCTTTATCAATATATCTTAGGTAAGTTACCAATACTGCCTCACTGTCTCTCAAAGTTGATTCATCCATTTGCAAGGAGAATTTTCTTGTTTTCAGCTTTTCAATAAGTTGGTTTTCAATATCCTCACTCATTTCATCTATTCTTCTGCTAACAGTATTGTCACTGAGTGGCATAGCTTTTACATCTTTGTCATCTTTTTCAAGAACCGTTTTAAGAAATGCTGATATTGACAGTTTTATTAAATTCTCTCCTATAGTGTGATTTTCTCCAGTTTTAGCAATGAATAAAGAAATTTGATAACTAGCCTCAAGAACACGATTATTAGTTGAAGTATGAGCAGTAAATAGAGACTTTAATGTTGTTCTTTTTTCAAAATTTTTCTTTAAAGTTTTAAAGTAACTCAAATCTGAATTAATATGAGCACTATGTTTCACCTTCAAATGTGCCTCAAGACGACCTCGTTTCATTGATTCGTTGGTCAAGCTGGCATAAAAGACAAAAAGGAATCCGCTCATCATGAACAGTGGGTATGAACCCAAATTTTAAATATTTCTCTGAATATTGATGAGTTTTTTTCTTGCTTGCCCCACTCATTTTACTATGGGCTATAAGAAATAAAAAAAAGATCAACTAAAAACTAATATTAAAATATGTGTTAAAATATATTCAATGTGACATAGAGTAAATGTATACTAAAAATTCATATTTATTTAAATGTATATAACACATTTACTACACTACCACCACAAATCAAAAGGTATCTATATTTTTTCCACTTGACAAAATTTTCTGGAAAGTTATGCTTCTAAAATTAAAATTGTCATGCATGCACTATTATAGCCCCAATAATATTTATAAAATATTAGTGCTTTCTAGCCCCAATGCAAGAAGTACTTAATAAAGAGTTTAATATTGATAAAAATAAAATCAAATACTTACCAATTATATCTATGCAATATATATATGTATATTTATTAAATCAACGAGCTTTTACAACAGTTTTGACTGACACTTATTTCAAATTAACACCAACTGAATGATGTGAAACAGTACAGAAGTTGCAATGGGCCAATTAGGTGAGAATAACTGCGTTGTTTAACGAGTTTTTAAAACATCTGGGGTTCCCCGCGGCAGACGGCACGCTCCGCGGTGAACCCAGGACGAAGTTTACTTGACGCCACCAATCACCCAGTTGATATTTTGGTCTCATCAAACGAAATTATACTTAATAATTATTTACCGCAATTATTTAAGAATTGCATTTTTTGTTAAATTTGGCACCGATATCTAGCATTGCATTTAAATGGCCCGGGGCGAAAGAGTTAAAATCTTGTCGAGTCCATTTTCAAATTGCCCCCCTTAACTATCGAATTGCCCCCCTGTGGGGTGTGGGCCCCACATTGGGAAACATCGGTCTAGAGCAGGGGTCCCCAAACTTTTTACACAAGGGGCCAGTTCACTGTCCCCCAGACAGTTGGAGGGTCAGACTATAAAAAAAATCTATGAACAAATCCCTACGTACACTGCACATATCTTATTTTAAAGTAAAAAAACAAAACGGGAACAAATACAATATTTAAAATAAAGAAGAAGTAAATTTATTTATTTATTTTTTATAATTTTATTTTTAATGGGGTGACATTGTTGCACTCGCCGGGTAAAACAAACACTGGAGACGTTTGGAGAGTTTCAGACAAAGTTTTATGGCCAAGAGAAAAAGAAAACAAAGCAAAACAAAACAAACCTGCGCAGGGGAGTACTCAAGTGATAGTCACAAGAGCCACACCCCGAGCGCCTACAGTCTAGGGGTTTTTATAGTATAGCAAGCAAGCAGTTCATACAGAAGCAAATTTGGCATTTAGCAATTGGTTCCCCCAAATTAAATTCTAGTCACGTGCCTTAGTAACCAGTCATACAGTTGAAAGCCCCAGCTGGAAATATCCCTATCTATCCCCTAGGATGTGGTTACATTTTCTGTCTTAGCAGTTCTTGTGACTTCCTTATCTCAAGGACTCCTCAGCTCCTAGCCATCCTGGGAGTCTGACGACTTCTCTATCTCAAGGACTCTTCAGCTCCTAGCCATCCTGGGAGTCTGAGCTCATCTGTTTACTGGACTAGTTCCTTTGAAGTTATTTCTAAAGCCTATTAATGTATTTTATAACTTTTATTCGAATGTCACATTTCCTCCTCTTCTTTGTCCTAGTTAAATCCTTAACTATAACGGAGATTCTTCGGCTGCACTAAGGCGTTGGTATGGCTGAGATAAAATCATTATTTTAACTGTTTCTATTCTTTCCTTAATAAAAGCAAATAACTTGTTAAGGATTACGGGTCCAATAGTGAGGGCTAATAACAATACTAACAATGGTCCTGCTAGTGTAGTTATCAATGTAGTTAGCCAAGGTGACAGTTTGAATATAGAGGTGAACCAATCTAAATTGTCATTATTTTGCTGAATGTGCTCTGCTAACTGTTTTATCTTATCTATTTTATCCTGGATTTCATTGCTGTTATCAGTTAAATTAAAACAACACATTCCTTTTATTTTTTCACAACCCTGGTGGTGAAATAATAATAGATAATCAATAGCCGCCCGATTATCTAAAATAGCTTGACGTAATTGCTGCTGTTCATGATTTAAAAGAGTCAATGCTTGAGACGTTTCGTTGATGCTTTTAGCTAAGTTACAAGCTAAATGCTGGATTTGTCTATGATTGTAAGCACCCCATACTAGATTCCCTACAACACTTAAAATTATGGCATATCCTTCAGCTTCTGACAATAATCGTACTTCATCATGACATTCAGGTCCTACAGGGATGGAGGCAGCACGCCTGCTGCGAAGAGTGGTATTATGCTCAAGAAGTAACAAATCATTCTTGTTAGGTAAGAAAGTAGCAATCCTAGATAAACAACAAGTGGTGTCAGTAAGATTAGGGGGAATATAATTATATGTCATAGAGTTACAGGTAAAGAACCATCCAGTAGGCAGGGTAACATAGCCATAAATGGAAGGGTATTTGATAGTATTCTTACAGGGTAAAAAACCAGGGATTGTCTTACAATTTTTACTACAATTAACAAAAAGAACACAAGTATCATTGGGTACAATAATGCTATGGGGAGTATGAATCTGTAATGCATGGCTTGGCAACTGATAAGAAACTTTTCCCCAGTTTGCTAAATCTAGATAAGTTACAGTCTTATTAGGGATACTGGAGAAGAAAGTTAAATTCCTTATGTCAGCTGCCGGTTTACATACTGGGCGTAGACATTTTCCTAACATGAAATGAGAATGACTATCCTGTTCAAGGCAAAACGATGAGACATTTAGGGTGCGTGCTAAAGCTACCCATAAATTCTCTGGATGATTCAGGTTTTCCTGGAAAGCAGGTACTGGTTTAATATTGGATAACATACAAAAGAAAACCATTGCTACGATTCGGGTAAGAACCGCACTTTTAAGGGATTGTGGGGATCCGCTTTGACTCTCTATTTGGCTTCCTTTAAGCTCGGTTCTTGAGCTAACTTTACATGTGATAGATGAATCCAGTAAGGTTTTTTAGCTATTCTCACAGCCGTGGGTGTGCTGAACAGTACCTGGAACGGTCCTTGCCACCGAGCGTCAAGGTTCCCGTGACGGTGGTTAAGAATCCATACCCACTGTCCTGGCTCCGGTGGAGTTGGCAGTGGAAGTCCTTTGAGTTGGTCCTTCTGCTGGTCTCTAAGCGCCCGTACTTCTGCACGTATCAGTTGTAATGCCTGTAAGGACTTTAGAAAACTTTGATTAGAACCTTCAATTTCTTCCCTCGTTATTTGTGGAACCAAAGGAGTTGGTTGCCCATACATTAACTCATAAGGAGTCTATTTTCCTGTATAAGGTGTATTTCGAACCCTATACAATGCAAAAGGGAGTAGCTCTACCTAATTTTCGCTAGTCTCTTCTCTTAACTTAATTATAGTCTCTTTAAGGGTCCTATTCATCCTCTCGACTTGCCCTGAACTTTGAGGCCGATAAATGCAATGTAATTTCCAATTGATCTCTAATCTTTTTGCTAATTCCTGTGATATCTTGGACACAAAAGCAGGTCCATTATCTGACCCTATAGCAATGGGAATGCTATATCGTGGAATGATTTCTCTTAAAAGTATTTTACAAACTGTTGAAGCAGTTTCTCCTTTTGTAGGAAAAGCCTCAGTCCATCCAGTAAAGGTGTCTATTAGAACAAGCAAATATTTATAGCCTAATTTCCCTGGAGTCATTTCGGTAAAGTCTACTTCCCATAGTTCTCCAGGAGCTTTTCCTCGGTGCCTGATGAGAGGAGGTAATTTCTTATTGACAGCATTTACTTTGGCGCAGGCCTGACACCTAGACACAACAGAGTGTATGATATCTCTGATTTCCGCTCCCTTATAATATTTTCTTACTAGATGTTCTAGTTTTTGTTGTCCTAAGTGGGAGCTGCTATGTATTTCTTGAATTATTTGTCTTAACACTCCTTGTGGTAGGTATATTCTGCTGTCTGGTAATTCTATCTATCCCTGTTTACTTTTCTTACCCCCTAGTTGCTTACCTTTCTCTTCTTCTTTTGGCTCATACCTCGGTTCTATTTGTAGAGTAGGGGGTGGGATGAGTAGCAGTTGGTTAGTGTATTCCTCCTCTTCTGCTGCATTCCGTGCCGCTTGATCAGCAAAGTGGTTTCCTTTTACTATAGGGGAATCCCCCTTTTGATGTCCTTTGCAATGTATTATTGCCACCTTTTTAGGCAACCAAATGGCTTCTAATAGAGCTAAAATTTCATCTTTATTTTTAATTTCTTTTCCTGCAGTAGTCAATAACCCACGCTCCCGGTAGATGGCGCCATGTACATGGGCCGTGGCAAAGGCATATCTACTGTCTGTATAGATGTTGGCACTTTTCCCTTCAGCAATTCTAAGGGCCTGTGTGAGTCCGATAAGCTCAGCCCGTTGTGCAGATGTGCCTTTAGGCAATGCCTTTTTCCATAACACAGTATCTTGAGTGGTCACCGCAGTTCCAGCATACCTTTGCCCATCCCGAACATAGCTACTTCTATCTGTAAACAGAGTTAAATCTGCCTTCTCATAGGCCTGATCCCGTAGATCTGGTCTGGCTCCTGTAATGGTATCTAATATTTGTCTACAGTCATGGATCACCGATGGGTCTGGCAACGGGAGCAATGTAGCAGGATTCAAGGCCGTTGTTTTCAAAAATTGTATTGCGGGGGGGTTCAGCAACTGTGCCTGATACTGTGTTAGTCGGGCATTCGAGATCCACCTATCCGGTGGAGCCCGCAGCACTTGTTCTAAATAGTGCTCTCTAATGACCTGAATGTCTTGACCCAGAGTCAGTTTACTGGCCTCCTTAACAAGGATGGAGGTAGCAGCAAGTGCTCTCAAACAATTTGGCCAACCTGATGACACAGGATCTAGTCTTCTGGACAGATAGGCTATTGGTCTTTTCCAAGGTCCCAGTTCTTGACAGAGGACCCCTAGAGCAATGCCCTTCTTCTCAGTCACAAATAGTTGAAAAGACTTAGACAAGTCTGGCAGGGTTAATGCCGGGGCTGCAACTAGGGCCTCCTTAAGTTTTTGAAAAGACTCTCGTGCCTCCTCTGTCTATACAAATTGTTCCTCTTTTCCCCGTGTTAACTCATGCAAAGGTTTGGCCAGCTCTGCAAATCCCAGTATCCAAAGTCTGCAATATCCCACGGCACCTAAAAATTCTCGTACTTGCCTCTTACTTACAGGCTCAGGAATCTGTAATATAGTCTGAATTCTTTGGCTAGACAAACTACGTTGTCCTCCCCTCAAGTCATACCCTAAGTAACTCACGGTTTGGGTGACAATTTGGGCCTTCTTAGCAGATACTCGATAGCCCATCCGTTGCAGTTCTTGGAGTAGTTCCAATGTAGCTTCTTGGCAACTCTCCTGGTTTGGGGCTGCGATAAGGAGATCGTCCACATACTGCAGCAGCACAATTGAAGAGTGGCCGGCTCGAAACTCCTGTAAGTCTTTGCACAAAGCCTCATTAAATATGGTTGGTGAATTCTTAAAACCCTGAGGGAGCCTGGTCCAAGTGTATTGGCCTGAAAGTCCATTCTCAGGATCATTCCACTCAAAGGCAAACATTTCCTGACTTTGCTTTGCTAATGGAATGCAAAAGAAGGCATCTTTCAAATCTAATACTGAATAGAAAACATGCGTTGGTGGCAATGAACTTAATAGGGTATAGGGGTTTGGCACAGTAGGATGTATGGTCTCTACCCGAGCATTCACTTCACGCAGGTCCTGCACTGGGCGATAGTCCTGAGTTCCAGGTTTTTGTACTGGCAGTAGAGGAGTGTTCCAGGCAGATTGGCATTCCCGGAGAATCCCGGCTTCTAATAAGCGCCTCAAGTGCTGTGCTATACCCTGTTTAGCCCGAGCAGGTACAGGATACTGTCTGATGCGTACTGGGCTGGCATCACTCCGCAACAGCACTACTACAGGTGGCTGATGTACTGCCAATCCCGGAGGATTATTTTCTGCCCAAACTCCAGGAACCTGCTGCTTTACTTCCTCGGGGATGCCCGTAAACCCACTCTTACCTTCCGGGAGGGAGGCAATCAGGTATTCTTCTGATATTGGCACAGTCACTAATACCTTGCCCTCTGCATTCTTCTCCTGGTTGAAGGTTATTGTTGCTTGAAATTTTTGCAACAAATCTCGTCCTAACAGCGGGTAAGGGCAGTCTGGAATAATCAGGAATGAATGAGTAATAGTCCCTCGTGCCAGGTCTGTAATCCGAGCAGTGGCTCGAGGATATGAGACAGCTTTGCCAGTGACCCCTATTACCTTTGTGGATTCCTTTTGTAATGTCCCAAGTGGTCTCTTTAGGACGGAATAAGTGGCCCCCGTGTCAACTAGGAAGGTAGTTGGTTTCCCCTCAATTGACAGTGTGACCATAGGCTCCTGGGGGCCAACAGAAATGGAGCCTTGGCCCCGTCAATCTAATTGGAGCAAAACCTGTGAGCTTTGTTCCTGATTTACAGCCTGTAGTTTAGGGCAATCCTTCTTCCAATGACCTTTCTCTTTGCAATAAGCACACTGGTCTTTATCTAGTTGCTTCTGCGGGAAAGTTCCCTTCTTTCCCTTAAAGGGCTGCTGTTTCCCTTTTGGTCCTTTTGATTGCTGTGCCAAGAGTAGTTTTACAGCTGCTCTCCCTAACTCAGGGTCATCACGATTGACATAGACTCTCTGTGCTATTTCTAATAATTCACTCTTATTCTTTCCCTCAAATCCTTCTATTTTCTGGAGCTTCTTTCTAATGTCTGGGGCTGCCTGAGTGGCAAAGGTTATGTTTATTAGCCTGCGATTTTCCTCTGCCTCAGGATCAATAGGGGTATAAACCCGGTAGGCCTCCATTAGCCGCTCTAAATATGCAGCAGGGGACTCATCCTTCCCCTGAGTTACCTCACCTACCTTACTAAAGTTGGTTGGTTTCTTAGCAGCTGCCCTTATTCCCCTTAATAGAGCCTGGCGATATTGGGTAAGCGATTCCCTATCCCTGACATTGTTTGGATCCCAACTGGGGGGGCTCCTGGGGAGCGTCCTCTCTAGTTCCCTTTCAGTGCCCCCCTCTTCCCTAAATACTTTTTCAGCTTCTTGGCTGATGCGGATTCTTTCTTCCGTTGTGAACAGGGTGTGCAAAAGCTGCTGACAATCATCCCAAGTTGGTTGATGGGTCCTGAAAACAGTCTCAAGCAAAGAAATTAACCCCTGAGGTTTCTCTGAAAACGACGGGGTCTGATGTTTCCAATTATAAAGGTCACTAGTAGAAAAAGGAATATAAATCATTCGGGACGGTGCATGTGGTCCTTCATCTAGTGGGGGCAGCACCTCCCTAAGAGGCAACATTGGGGCACCTCCATCAAAGGAAGGTTGAGCATAAGGGGTCCCCCCCCGGGTGTGGGGAGGACTCTGGACATTCTCGGGCACAGTTGAATCTGGCTTCCTGGGCTTCTGAAGAAGAGGAGGATAATTTATAGGGTCTACTATATCCTCAGTAACATCAGAAAGGACCGGATACGATTTGGGAGGCTCTCTTTTAGGTGCAGGTGGAGCGGAGGGAGGGTGAGGCTTAATGTCCGCTGCGCTCACACAAATAGCTCTCTTAACCTTTTGATTAGCTTTTATGCACCTCTTAATGTACCTAGGTTTGTCTGTAGCTATATCTATCCAAACATCTATATACACATATTGGTCTGGGTGAGGCACCTGATATATAATGGCTCTTACTGCAAAAACTATAGGCAGATCAAAGGTTCCTTCAGATGGCCATCCAACCTTAAGAGATGGCCACTCTACTTGGCTTAAGGTCCGGAGAGTTTCTCGATCGGGTGGAGGTCCCTCATAACCCTGAGCTCTCTTCTGAAAATCAGAGAAGTTACTTAAAATGCAATCAAGAGGGGATTTAAGAGTAGATTCTTGCTGTCCCATCTCGCGGTACTTGTTCTTCTCAGCCAGGTATGCTTCTAGTCCTACAAAGACAACACACAGGATTCCCTACCCTATAAGCAGGGTGATCTAGATGGATGAGCGTTGATCACACTGTACTGGCAAACAAATTAACACCAAACACAACAGTGCAGCAAATCCCAGGAGGGCAATACACAAAATTTCCTACACAGTCATTCAGGCTAAACAAACAACCAGACAGCAGCGCGGCGCGGCGCGAGTGAGCTCACTACTTCAAAACGATCGATCGATTTCAGACAGAAACAGAAACCTCGGCCGGCAGCATCCTGCCCTTTGGCCCGAGTGTCTGGGCGGGTCTCTGACAGCGTCCTGTCTGCCACCACAGACTGCAAATGCTCCGGAGCCAGACAGATTACAGAAACAAGGGAATTCCACAACAAAATACTCACCAGCTCGAGCTGTTCCGCCTGTCCCCAGCCAAAATTCCCGTAATGGGAATCCCGGACGAGCCCCCATAAAATGTTGCACTCGCCGGGTAAAACAAACACTGGAGACGTTTGGAGAGTTTCAGACAAAGTTTTATGGCCAAGAGAAAAAGAAAACAAAGCAAAACAAAACAAACCTGCGCAGGGGAGTACTCAAGTGATAGTCACAAGAGCCACACCCCGAGCGCCTACAGTCTAGGGGTTTTTATAGTATAGCAAGCAAGCAGTTCATACAGAAGCAAATTTGGCATTTAGCAATTGGTTCCCCCAAATTAAATTCTAGTCACGTGCCTTAGTAACCAGTCATACAGTTGAAAGCCCCAGCTGGAAATATCCCTATCTATCCCCTAGGATGTGGTTACATTTTCTGTCTTAGCAGTTCTTGTGACTTCCTTATCTCAAGGACTCCTCAGCTCCTAGCCATCCTGGGAGTCTGACGACTTCTCTATCTCAAGGACTCTTCAGCTCCTAGCCATCCTGGGAGTCTGGGCTCATCTGTTTACTGGACTAGTTCCTTTGAAGTTATTTCTAAAGCCTATTAATGTATTTTATAACTTTTATTCAAATGTCACAACATCAATAAATCAGGATACATATATTCAAAGATAACAACTCCAGGTTATCTTGTCGTTCACTTATGTTGCATACCCATCACCCAAAGTCAGATTGTCCTCTGTCACCTTCTATCTAGTTTTCTTTGTGCCTCTCCCCCTCCCCCTTTCCCTCTCCCTCTCCCTCCTCCCCCCCCTAACCACCACACTCTTATAAATGTCTCTTAGTTTCACTTTTAAGAAGAACAAGTACATTTAAATCAACAAACTGACCAGTATTTCAATGGGAACTATGCTCCTCTCACTGACCACCAATGAAAGAGGTGCCCCTTCCAGAAGTGCAGCGGGGGCCGGATAAATGGCCTCAGGGGGCCACATGCGGCCCACGGACCATAGTTTGGGGACCCCTGGTCTAGAGTCTCTGGTCTAGGGTTCGTACTGGAGCCACTTGGCTTGCCCAGCCTCAGTCCCAGAAGCCCCTCGCCACTGTCCCTGCCACCCAGCACTCCTCTGAGAATGTTCTCCTTCTCCCAAGGTCAGCCCCACTGCCTGACCCTCTGTCCCCTGCCCTCCGCTCTCTGTGACCTTGCTCCAGCAAGTATCCTCTCTCTCTCATTCATACTTTCCTCCTTCAATTGGTTGCTACATTTGCATTTTAAAAAAAGCACCCAAGCTTCCTCATACTACAGATATTTTTTCAACCCTGCTTTTTTTTTAAGCTGTTGCCCTATCGCCTCTCCTTCTGCCACCAAAGTTCTTTAAAGACAACTCTGCGCTGGTTTTATCCACCGCCTTACTGCCCAATTGCTACTTTAAATAAGTAAATACTGCCTGACTAGGCGGTGGTGCACTGAACTGGGATGTGGAGGACCCAGGTTCGAGACCCCGAGGTCGCCAGCTTGAGTGCAGGCTCATCTGGTGTGAGCAAAGCTCACCAGCTTGGACCCAAGGTCACTGGCTCCAGCAAGGGGTTACTCAGTCTGCTGAAGGCCCCCGGTCAAGGCACATATGAGAAAGCAATCAATGAACAACTAAGGTGTAGCAACAAAAAACTGATGATTGATGCCTCTCATCTGTGTTCCTGTCTGTCTGTCCCTATCTATCCCTCTCTCTGACTCTGTCTCTGTAAAAAAAAAAAAAAAAAAGTAAAAAAACTAAATGTAAAATGAATACATGCATGTGCAAAATGAATACTAAATGTGAAATGAAAAATTCACTGAAGATGGTATGACATGGAGAATTCAAGCCTCTTTCTGGAAGATGAGTAAATAGGACACAGAGAATTCCTAGGGCTGCCATAGTATATTTGTTCAACCCCATAGAATGTACATCATTGAGAGAGAACCCTAAAGTAAATTGTGGACTTTGAGTGATGTGTTGTGTCAATGTAGGTTCACTGATTATAACAAGTGCACTGTGTAAGGTATTTTTCCCCGCCAATAAGAAAGGAAGAGGGCTCAGAGCCACCAAGTGTGGAATAACAAAAAGGCTTTATTCAGTACACAGCGCGCATCCCGCCCGGCAAGGTTCCCTGGCCCCAAGGTAAGATGGAGGCCAGGGAAGTTGCACGGATTAAACCGCGTGGGAGATATTTAAAGGGTCCCTCTAGGGAAGCTAACATGATGTGGTGAAATCTCACTGGCTGGCAGATGGTAGCTTTTTTCCAAAGGGTTCCTGTGAAGCCTCTTTTGGCGCGCTTGGTTGTGGGCGGTCCTAGCCAAAATTTGCGGGTCTGAGTTCCCCACGTGACCATCCCCCATTATCCACCAACCTTACATTCTGACCTTTTGTGTTAAATAGAAAAGGGGCATCATTTATTTGTCTGGCTACTTCCTGCTGAATAGGGGCATCGTGGGGAGGGAAGATCAGAAGGTAGTGGCTTTGAGGGGTGTCAGGAGGAACATCTGTGTGGCCGTGACTGGAGAAACTTCGCTAATGCGGTCCTGTAAGGATTAAAAAAAAAAAAGAGGAGTAATAGGGAGATCTGCAGGGTCCAGCCTTTTGGTGAGCTGGAGATGGATGGAGTCCAGTGGTTCCGACTGCCAGTGGTCCTGTAAGGAGGCAAGCTTGAGGCAGAACTGCATGTCAGGAGTGGCGTAAAACGGGGAAAGGAAGGGGTCCCATCCATTCCCATAACCAAGACCTGTGAGGGTCCAGAGTGTGATGACAAAACAGAGAAGGTAGCCCCCATGTCCACAAGAAATGAGATGGACTTACCCACTAGTTGCAGCATACCCTGAATTCTCCAGGTCTAGGCTGTGTCCTAGGAGTTCGAGCGATGCACCCACCTGGCTGGATTGGCCTTCCCATTTGGGCGGCTTGTCCTCCACGTAGAGGCACTGAGGAAAAACCTGTTGCCCAAAGGAGCACTCACTCCGCCAGTGACTGGGCTGCTTGCAGTCAGGGAAGGGTTCAGTGGGAAGCTGCCAGCAGGGGCCCTGCCAGGACCAGTGGTCCTGCTTGCCACACTTAAAGCAAGCTGCTGGTGGCTCTGCTGGTCTCAGGGTTGCCACAAGAGTTTGGGGTTTGGAGCATTACCTTCTGCTGCATGCGGGCCTGGCAAACAGTCTTGGCTTGTTTCTACTAGTTGGGACCATTAAAAACTTTAAATGCCGTGTTCACAGGTTCCGGATAGGGGTTTGGGGGTTGAGAATAAAAGGAGGAGGGCTCGTGCCGAGCCCGGCACCCAGATCCGGCAGGAAACACTGGAGCCAAAGGAAGGACAGGGCAGGAACTTCCTGCAAGAAAATTGTGGTTGGACGTCTTGAAAACCGGTGTAAGAGCCAATGCCAGGCTGAGAATGGCCCGACAGAGGAGAGACTTAAAAACACCGTGAAGGGAGGGGCCCCTGGCCAGCAGGGGAGGAGAAAGAGATGGTAGTGGTGGATAAGAAACAGGTTTTTTGCAAAAGGAGGGGAGGGGGCTCTCAGAGGGAAGAGAACCGAGCACAAAAGAGGTCCGCAGAGGGACCAGAAAAAAGTCCCGAGAGAGGGGCGCCCCCGGGGTCAGACAGGAGGGAGAGAGAGTTGGGAGTCCATGGAGAAGGAAAGATTAGGAGTGGAGGTTTTAGGTGAGGTTTCTCTGGCCAGAAAAAGGCCTGCACGGTGGAACAGGTGGCACAGAGATTAAGGACGGGTGCACGAATAATTAGAAGCCATGAATGTAAGAGATCTCCAATCAGTTCCCAGCTTTTTTGGCGATAGTTAAATTGGTGAGGGTGTTAACACCGAAAGTCCCTTCAGGAGGCTAATTCAGTGGGTTCTGTGGCCTGGCCACAGCGGAGAAGAACAGTTTCTTCTTCTTTAGGGAGGGAGATTCCTGTGCCCCCACAGCCACCCTCAGTCCTTGGAGTGGTCAGATTTGCGTATTAGCATCCTAAAAACTCAAGGTCCGGCCACGGATGTAAAAGGTAAACTGGATGTGCTTGGGGACAAGCACATGCACTCAGACGGATGGAAAAGACTTCCCTGATGTAGCTACCGTTTCGGACAGGGAGTCTCGGAAAGAACTGAGAGGAAGGCGGAGGCAGGGTACTTACTGCACCGTGCGCTGAAGTGGGTGGAAGGTTGGAGATCCTGGTTCTTTCTCGGAGGGGATGAGGAAGAGGAGCGGTCCTTACGGACTTCTAACTCCTTCCGGGTTTTCGGCACCAAAATGTAAGGTATTTTTCCCCGCCCAGAAGGAAGGAAGAGGGCTCGAGCCACAAAGTGTGAAATAGCAAATGGCTTTATTGAGTACAGAGTGCGCATCCCTCCCGGCAAGGTTCCCTGGCCCCGAGGTAAGATGGAGGAGATGGAGGCTAGGGAAGTTGCATGGATTAAACCGCGTGGGAGATATTTAAAGGGGTCCCTCTAGGGAAGTGGAGCTAACATGACGTGGTGAAATCTCACTGGCTGGCAGATGGTAGCTTTTTTCCAAAGGGTTCCTGCGAAGCCTTTTTTGGTGCACTTGGTTGTGGGCGGTCCTAGCCAAAGTTCGTGGGTCTGAGTTCCCCACATGACCATCCCCCATTATCCACTGACCGTACACACTGTCTCTCTCTGCTGGCCTGGAGAATTCAGGTATCAAGTACACATCAATGTGCTTAGGGAAGAGAGCCCCTGACCTTGGGGATGAGCATGTGAACCAGTTCCAGCCCAGGAAACAATATGGAACGAGGACTGTCCTGCCTATGCCAGCCTCTGCCTACTATCTTGTAACATGGTTGTGTGAAAACAGGCTCTCAGACTGCTTGCAGCCAACCTGCAGCCAGGAGGGGAGAAACGGAAGGCTCTCAGAGACACTGTCCCAGAGCCTTGACCCCTGAATCTGAGCCAACTGCCTACCTCCAGCTTCCCAACAGCCAAGGAGAAAAATAAAAACCCTCTATCAAATCCAGCTACTTTTGACCTAAAAAATATTTGAACTGAGAAATATGGTAAGAGGCTGGGGCTACAAAAACTGGGGTATTGTACTGTTTGTTCACATGATGCTCTGAAATGTAAATCTATGTGCTTTGTCTTGAAACACCCTAGGACCCCTCGGAAGGAATCCAACCAGAGCCCCAGGGGAATCCTTAACCCTGCATTGATCCCCAACCACACCCACCCAAAGGAGACTGGTATGATGCCCTGTGGGATGTTTATCTTGGGACCAAGGGCCAGGGAAAGAAAAGCATATACTGCGTTCTTTTTTTCATGCCCCTAAGAAAGGGATTCCTAATAAATTCAAACAAAATAAAGGGCATAGTTTGGTTTGCCTGATATGATTAGGTTAAGGAGAGAAAAAAATAGGGGTTATTCCCTCAACAGCCAGAGTAAGATCTTTGTGTGATGACAGCTGGAAAGCTCAAGAATACAGTCCTGAACCTAAATGACAGCAAGATACCTCAGCGGGACCCAGCGACTTTCAGGTCACCAGTATTAGTAGGTGGCATTCCATATCTAAACTGAGTCTGGATCTAGAGAAGGTGGCAACAAGACAGACCTTCCAAATATAGGTGCAGCTCATTGGAAAGCAGCCTGTAGTCCTGACCTTGGTTGAACTTCAGGTCCTCCAAGTGAGGGGTCCTTTCCTTATTCCTCTGGTCAGTTTGGGACAACTGCACCTTTCAAAGTTTCTGTGAGGATGAGAGATGAGTTATGTAAAGCTCCTGGCACTGAGCCTGGCACTCAAAGGTACATAGTAAATGGTAGATGTCAGTGTCACTGGGTTCAGCATCAAGTACTCCCGCATACAGGTGAAAGGTGAGAAAACAGTCTGACTAGAGGGACTACACTTAAAATCACAGTCAGAAGTCCTCTGTCGGCCCTGGCCGGTTGGCTCAGTGGTAGAGCATCAGCCTAGCATGTGGATGTCCTAGGCTTGATTCCAGGTCAGGGCTCACAGGAGAAGTGATCATCTGCTTCTCTACCCCTCCCTCTCTTTCTTCTCTCTCTCTCTTTATCTCTCTCTTCCTCTCCCACAGCCATGGCTCCGTTGGAGCAAGTTGGCCCCAGGCATTGAGGATGGCCCTGGTGGCCTTGCCTCAGGCACTACGAAGAGCTCAGTTGCTGAGCAACGGAACAATGTCCCAGATGGGCAGAGTATTGCCCAGTAGGGGGCTTGTTGGGTGGATCCCTGTTGGGGTGCATGAGGGAGTCTGTCTCTCTGCCTCCCCATTTCTCACTTAAGAAAAAAAAGGAAGTCTTCCGTCATTAAATCTGGAGTTAGAAGCTATAATAAGAGTTGGATTGGTGCTCTGTGGTCAATTCTTGCAAGGCTCAGAGAGACAGCATCAAACAGGATCAGATTGAAAACAAGAACAGCCACAAACCAGCACCTTCACGTGTCTGAAGGCTGCTGGCACCAGGGCTCATTCCCCTAGAGCCGCACAGCGAAAGGGCCCAAGTGGCCAAGATCGGTCTAGAAAGTCCTTAATTCATCAAACATTTCATTGAAAATCAACTCATGCTTTAAATATACCTATTATGGCTCCTCACTCCTGTGGGTAGAGTCCATACCCTTTGACTTGGTAAAGGACACCCAATCCCTGCCCGCTCGTCAGCTGTCTCTTTCCACTCTCGCCACCTCATACCCCCTGCTCTATCCACTCGCTACACTCAACCTCAAGAGCTGTTTGTGTCATT
Source organism: Saccopteryx leptura (assembly GCF_036850995.1). Classification (NCBI taxonomy): domain Eukaryota; kingdom Metazoa; phylum Chordata; class Mammalia; order Chiroptera; family Emballonuridae; genus Saccopteryx; species Saccopteryx leptura. The sequence goes on along the minus strand of NC_089506.1, from coordinate 152,803,794 downwards.
CTTGCTTTTCCTGCTACTCCTATGTCTACAGTGTCTTCCCCTGCCTCGTAGATGCACAAACATGTCACCTCTCAAGGTTCAGTCTAGCTCACCTTTGTCAACCTTCCCCTCTCTTTTTTTTGCCCTAGTCCCCATACATACCTGTTATACCACCGGGAATACTTTATGCCACTGTGTCCATTGTCCACATTTGTACCCCACACCAGACTGTAAACTCCTAATGACTGCACTGCATGTGATTGATCTTTGTGTCTGGCCAGAGTAGTTGATTAATAAATGTGTGTGGGACAAATGCATGGGCAAAGGGAAGAGGAACAGTGTGCACCTGGGCTCTGGTATTATAAGGATGAAAGCCCTTCCTCTGCCCTCAAGGAGCTCCCTATAGATAACAGAAAAGAAAAAAAAGAACAATTAAATGGGACAAATTGGGCACAGCATGCTGTGTGCGCTCAGCTGAGGGACACCCATTCCAAGAGGAAAAGAGGTATGTATTCAGGGTACTTCCTAGAGGAGTCCACACATGGGCTGGATCCTGATGGACCAGCACATGTCCTGATGGGCCAAAGCTATAAACCTTCCTGATGCCAGTGCAACAGCGCAGTCCACGCTCTGAACTCTTCACTGAGTTGCAGTCATCGCATTTTCTGAGGAATGGAGCAGACACCCCATCTTTGTCATTTGTACATGTTCCATGTCTCACATAGTCCCTCATGAAACTGCCTTCCTCAGCTGTGTGCTTTGACCATCTGTCCCATGGCTGTAGACACTACTCCTTGGAGCTGAGCAGAAGGGCAGACAGTTGAGTTCCCCTGCATCTTCCCCAAGCACTAACCCCACAAGGCACCCTATGCAAACATCCTTTGAAAGGTTCACTGCACCAGTTTGCCAAAAACTCCATACCCACACTTCTGTTAGTCTGCGTCAGAACACTCGACTACAAGATTATTTCGCAACGCAGAGGTCATGATTGATATGGGCCAAAGGAATTTCAGCAGAAAGGTTGAAAGGATGTCGGAAGGTATTGAAGTGAGGAGAGAGTGGGAGGTGAGAAAACGACCGACCAACAACTGAAAGCAAACATAACAGCCTATTTTGTGACGTATGCCTGTTGGTCAAATAAGGTTGCAAATATGATGTATATGTTTGCTCGCTTATAGTTTGCATTGGGTGTGGGGAACAGGCTGAAGGCTGGCAAGGTCCTTATAGCCTAACGCTTAGTTTTAAGACTAAGCCTTTCCCACCCTTTTAATACTAAGATCTTTTCAAAATTAAGCTTTCCCCCACACCCTTGACTGTTGCGAGATGTGGGGTGGTGCACTCTCATGAGGAATCCCATTTATGCCTCAGATGAGTGACTTTGTATCAGAGACTTCCTTATTTATATATTGGCTTAAAGGTTTTGATTTCTACACTATAAAATGGGGCAGACCGGAGCGCCTCTCTCTCTCTCTCTCTCTCTCTCTTTCTCTTTCTCTCTCTCTCTTCCTCAAATTAGCATTGCAGAGGAGAGGCAGCCAAGATGGTGGAGTGCTGAAGGAGAAGCCAGTTTGTGCAGAGTTTGTGCAGAGAGACGGAGATGGGGAACAGAGGTGAATAAGGCTGGTGAGGTAGAAACCTTTGATTCTAGAAAAACTCGGATGAGTCAGTGGCTTTGGGAGCCCTGAATGGAAAGGGAAGTGTTTTCCCACTGTGTGTATTTCTTGCCCGCCGGTGCAAGCTAGGATTAAATGTAATGGCCCACCAGTTCTTGGTTCCATTGTTTCATTACCGTCTGTCCGAATCAAATGCGAACCTGCACGGGCCAGATGGCTGTGATGGTGGCTGTGGCTACTGGCCTTACATGCCTGTTAATAAGAGGGCAGGGGCAGGAAAGTGGGGCCACATGAGATAGAAAGTGGTGGTAGCAGTTTTCAATGAGAGAGAGACTTGCACAGAGTCACATGCTGAGGACAAAGCTCTGACAGAGAAGGAGATGTGGACCCCACACACTGAGGCAAAGGCTCTGGGGGAACAGCCAGAAGCAGGGCATGCTGATGAACCTTGGTCTGTGTGAGCATGAGGTGGCATCTTTGAGGGTCTGCAGAAACCCTGGGCTTCAGGGAGGAACCGGAATCCAAGCTAAAGGAAGAAAGAGAGGAGCGATGATACAGACTCTCTCATAAGCTTATTCAAGAGGGAAGTAAAACTAAGGGTTGGAAAGTCCCAAGCCCTTAGGCCAGGGATCGGGAAACTTTTTGGCTGAGAGAGCCAGGAACGCCACATATTTTAAAATGTAATTCCATGAGAGCCATACAACGACCCGTGTACATTACACATTATCCAATAAAAATTTGGTGTTGTCCCAGAGGACAGCTGTGATTGGCTCCAGCCACCCACAACCATGAACATGAGCGGTAGAAAATGAATGGATTGTAATACATGAGAATGTTTTATATTTTTAACGTTTTTTTTTTTTTTTTATTAAAGATTTGTCTGCGAGCCAGATGCAGCCATCAAAAGAGCCTCATCTGGCTCACGAACCATAGGTTCCCGACCCCTGCCTTAGGCCCTACATGTTCTTTTTGTTGGCAGAGATCTCACTTATCAGCTTCCTCTCCATGACTTGTGACTTGGGATCTAGATTTCGATTTTGCCATTTAGCTTTTGTAATAATTAGAGCAGCTACCAGAAGTAACTGCGCAGTCCCCTGAGAAAATCACACTATGCTTGGGATTCTACAGACAGGCAAACCAATGGGATGTCCTGCTCCGATCCAGGCCGTATTTCTCTGAAGACACTTTTGAGTCAGTGTAACTTCCTGGGAAAAGGATGATTCATTTCTAAAGATGACTTTTCCTTGTGTTGAGCAAACCAATGTGTTTCAAGTGTGAAACAAGTGAGTCAGGTTTGCTCCCTTGTATTTTTTGTATTGTATTGGGGCAGTGCCCTGTGTGTGTGGTCTGTGAAAGACTATGGTGCTTGCCCTCAGGGCCACAAATTGCAAATTGCAGATTGCCTTCAGTTTAGGAGGAGCGATTGTTTGCTACTGTTTGCTGGAGAAGGGATATTCCCCCCCCCGCCCCCCTCCCGGCCTGTTTTGCTGGAGAGTTCAGAAATCAGAGAGAGAGTCCAGAGCAGGGGTCAGGAACCTATGGCTCGTGAGCCAGATGTGCCTCTTTTGATGGCTGCATCTGGCTCGCAGACAAATCTTTAATAAAAAAAATAATAACGATAATAACGTTAAAAATATAAAACATTCTCATGTATTACAATCCATTCATTTCCTACCGCTCATGTTCATGGGTGCGGGTGGCTGGAGCCAATCACAGCTGTCCTCCGGGACAACACCAAATTTTTATTGGATAATGTGTAATGTACACGGGTCATTGTATGGCTCTCATGGAATTACATTTTAAAATATGTAGCGTTCATGGCTCTCTCAGCCAAGAAGGTTCCTGACCCCTGGTCCAGAGGGTGAGTCTGAAGAATGAGTCCGGGTTGAGGAACCGGAGACGTCACGGAGTTAGAGCTTGGGAGCCCTGATTGCCGCCCGGCCTGTTTGGCTGAAGACTACTGAGACTGGTGGGGTCCTAGATGGGAGAAAGGGAAGCGGAAGTGGTCTTCCCCACCTGTTTGCTCGTCTGCTGTTATGGGACTGTAATAAATGGGATGGCCCACTATTTTCTGGCTCCACAGTTCTATTACTGTCTTCCCGAATCCAATGTAAACCTATGTTGGGCAGATAAAATGTATTATGCTCACTTTGTTAAAGATGGAGGCCGTCATCCAGGTGATATTAATGTGTGTTGGGGATCGTTGTAGCCTGGGGCTTGGTTTTGGGATTAAGCCTTTCCCACCCTTTTTGATGTGGGGTGGTACAATCCAATCATGCCTCAGAGAAGTGACTACTAGAGACTTCCCTATTTTGTATATTGGATTAGAGGTTGTGAAGCTACAATATAAAATGGGGGCAGAGCGAGGGCTCTTGGTTCCTGAGGTTAGCAGAGGAGAGCAGAGAAAGGCCACGTGGAGGAGGCCAGGAAAAGCAGCCAAGATGGCGGAGTGCTGAGTGAGATGCTAGTTTGTGTAGAGTTTGTATCTGGGATAAGGAAGGAGATGGGGAACTGAGGAGAATAAGGCTGGTGAGCTAGAAACCTTCGATTCTAGGAAACTCAGATAAGTCAGTGGCTTTGTGAGCACTGAATGTGACTGGGTTTTGGAGCCCAGTGTATGTTTTTACTTGCCCGCCGGGTGCAAGCTAGGATTAAAGACTATGGCCCATCAGCTTTTGGCTCCGTTGTTTCTTTACCGACTGTCCGAATCTGATGCGAACCTGCATAGGCCAGAAGGCTGCTGTGATGGTGGCCCTGGCCGTGGCTGCTGGCTTTACAACCTGCATGGCCACAACAGTGGTGGCCGCTGGCCCTACACCTTAGTTTGTTTATTTAACTTACAGCACACAGAGGGAGTCGAAACTAACCTAGAACAGAAGACTTTGGTCCACCCACCAGGCAGCATGGACATCTGTTGGGCAGATAAAATATATTATGCTCATTTTGTTAAATATGGCGCTGCCTACGTATAAGTCCATCGCCCAGGTGATAGTATTAATTGCCCTCTTGCTTGGGATGGGCGTGATTATGTTAATATGTGTTGGGGAGGGCTTTCATGCCAAAAGGTTTTAAAAGGAAGAGAGATCACGTTGGTTGTTCCGGGAGAAGAATGATTACGTTCTAGGAGGAGCCTATGCTGGAGGAGAGCGGAGAAAGGCCACGTGGAGGAGAGGAGAGGCAGCCAAAATGGCAGAATGCTGAAGGAGAAGCCAGTTTGTGCAGAGAGAAGGAGGTGGGGAACAGAGGTGAATAAGGCTAGTGAGCTAGAAACCTTTGATTCTAGGAAACTTGGATAAGTCAGTAGCTTTGTGAGCACTGAATGAGTGGGTTTTGGAGCCCAGTGTGTGTTTTTACTTGCCCGCTGGGTGCAAGCTAGGTTTAAAGGTAATGGCTCACCAGTATTTGGCTCCGTTGTTTCATTACTGTCTGTCCGAATCTAAAGCAAACCTGCATGGGCCAGGCGGCTGTGATGGTAGCCATGGCTACTGGCTTTACAGTATCCCAGGGGAGAGCATCAGACTTTCTGACAAACCAGAGCCAGGGTCTGCCCCGTCCAAAGTGGATAACTGTTACTCAGCCCCCAGCTGCAGCCACAGAGGAATATAGCTGTTTTGTCAGACCTGGCTTTTCACAGAGGTGCAAGAGCAGATTCTTTTGTGAACTCTCCAGATTTTTCAATGTTGTACAATAACTCCATTGGAAAACCCGCAGCAACAGAAACCCCTGCAGGCTAGTAAAAGGCCCTGGGGCAACCTCAAGACAGTCACAATTTTAGTTTTGATAGGGTTGTGGGGGGGGGCATGACCTCCTTCTCCCTTAAGTGGATGAAGGGACACTGACAAACTAGCCGTCCCAGATCACCTTCCCCCCAGGCATCCGGATTGACTCCCCTGTGTGTGGTCCCCTAGCTTACTTACGGTTAATCTGACATAAATCGCTAAAAGCTACATTTTCCCTTAGGGACTGGCGCCCCCACCCTCGAATCCCCTATTGAACCCTACCTGTTAGAGAACCGGCTGCTGACCTCCGCCTTAGGAGTCAGCCGGGCAGATGGTCCCCTAATAAACTTTTCTTAATCTGAACTCGGGTGTCCTCCGGCCAGCCTTTCCAGTTTCACTTCCACTAAAGACATTTATTTCAGCGTGTTCCATTTCTTGAATGATTCTGGGTGCACATGCACTTTTAAAACCATGTCTCCCAGAGGCAAGCAAAGATTGGCTCTAGGAGGTCCCTGTTTGCTCAGTCCCCTCCTTGGGATTGGTCTGTGTGCTTTCCTCAGGGAGTGTTCTGACCCTGCTTTCTGCCTAAGGGCAGGCGCTCCTGAAAGATACGAGGACTGACAATGACACTGAACACAGCTATTGATAATAAAGGCTCATAATCATTTCTTGGAATCACCAGCTGGTGACTCACCTCAGAGTGGAATGACTTTGGGGCTGTCCCTTTAAAAATCGAGCACGTATTGGGCAAACTCCTCCTCCAGGGAGGTTCCTTTAAATGAGACCCAGCTGGCTAGGTCTCCGTTTCGGAGCAGCTGAGGAGTCCTCCCCGGGAGGCAGCAGCCTGACAGCATGGCTCAGGAGTTTGTGAACAGCAGGATCCAGCCCGGGAAGGTGGTGGTGTTCATCAAGCCCACCTGCCCCTACTGCAGGCAGACCCAAGAGCTCCTCAGCCAGCTCCCTTTCAAACAAGGGGCTTTGGAATTTGTCGATATCACAGCCACCAGTGACACAGACAAGATTCAAGACTATTTGCAGCAGATCACAGGAGCCAGAACGGTGAGCTTTTGTTCTAAAACATTGGAGAAAAGACGACCCTGAATCCCTGTTCTTGTCAGGGCCGGGAAAGGGTCCGCCCATGCCTTTCTCTAGGACACCGCTAGGGCTCTGTCACTTAAGGCGCCAGGAGGGCTGCGCGAGGTGGGGGAGGGAGCCCGAGAGAAGCCACTGCTTCCTCGAATGGGCAGCGGGACTGACTGCAGCCAGGGGGCCTCCCAGAACCAGGGAGGGGACACAGCTGTGGTGCTGGGCATCGAGGTCTGTGAGTCCAGCAGCTGTCAAGTGCGTGAGGAGATCATTATCTGGAGACTTTGGTTTAGGCACACTGTGAAGTGACATTTTCAGCTTGCTGGACCGGGCATGGAGGTGGGGTGGAGTGGCCAAGTGCGCTCTGCACGTTTCTGTGACAGACATGGGGTCGTGGGCATTCTGTTTTCCCCTGGGCCAAGTGGGATTTGCTGTCCTGTGTTCTTTTCTAGGCTCTCTTTAACCCTAACCTACTTTGCTCATTCTTTCTTACCTTATCTCACTCCTCCCACTGGAAAAACCTAACAGCTAATTATTTGACCCTTGTTCCAATTACGGGCTGTTCCTAGGCCTGTCACAGGGGGAAGGCCAGAGGCCAGAGCTCCAGCCAGGCTCTCACAATGGCTTGCTGTGTGATCCTGGGCAAGTCACCACCTCTGTGATCACCAAGAACTTCCTCGGCTGCAAGACTGGACTAAAGCAGCCAAGCTCTAAGTTTTCTCGAGGGACCCTCTGTGAATTGCTGTCCTCTGTTGGAAAAGGCGTCTCCAGCACCCAGGCCTCTGTGGGGTGCCCAGCCCGCAGGGCTGCCTGTATCGGTTCTGGTGCTGGCTGGGCTGAGCGGTGTCCCACCAGCTCACCCAGGTTCCCTTTCATGGTGCACATTCTAGGACACAGTGTTGCAGAAGGGCATATTCTAGCTCCGTGTTAGTGAGGCTTATAGGTTTTCTCTGGGTCCTCAGTGCAGAGCACAGGGGGCTCTCTTTTCGCCTCTGCAGTGTGAAATCAGCACACTGGTGCAGAGGGAGGCTAACCAACCCTGTCGCTCTATTGCTTCCAGGGCCCCAGCTTTGAGCCGAGGACTGGTCTCTGAGAGGTCTTGGAGCAGAGGACAGAATGGGGAGAGAGATGATGCTGCTTAGCTGGACCAGCAGCTGTACAGGCTGCCGGAGCCATGAGAGGGCAGGGGCCATGCAAATACTACCATGGCCCCCACCGTGCTGAGTCCCTCTTGACCAGTGGGTCCAAAAGTCACTGCATATTAGAATCGCCCAAGAAGCTTTTTTTCTTTTTTCTAAATCCCAATGCCCAAGTCATACCCCATACCAATTAAATCACCATGTCAGAGGTGGGAACCATAGTTTTAAACATCCCTAGCTCAGAGAACAAACTTTCAGTTATAAGTTCTAGGGCTCTAACGTATTGCATGGTGACTAAAGTTAATAATACTGCATTGTACGCTTGACATTTGCAAAGAGTAGATCTTAAGTGTTTTCACTGCACACACAAAAATGATAACCGTGTGAAGTGACAGTTGTGTTGATTGTGGTCATTTCACACGTCTCCCTGTATAAAACCATGACATTTTATACCTTAATATCTACAATTTTGTCAATTATACTTCAGTATACTTGGGAAAAATTTTTCTATCCCCCCCAAAAAAAAGTTTTCCCAGGTAATTCCACTTTGCAACCAGTTTTGGGAGCAATGGCTTTCAGCTGGGCAGCAACTACTCTAGCATGAAAACAAACGTCTCATGCATTCATTTGACATTTTTTTTCCATTTTTTGGTGGTACAATGATTTTACTTCTGGTGGTCTTTTGTTTGTTTTCCAATTAAAAAATATTTTTCACAGCTTCCTCCAGGGGAAAGAACAGATCCTTTCAAGTGATGGGTTCATCCTGGAAGAAACTGAAAACTTGAAGGCAGTTGGTATCTCAGCCCGGAATGTTCCGTGTGCTGTGCGTACAATAAGAGCCCGCTTTGCCTTGACCGATAACAGAACCGTGTCTTCCACAAGGCCGTGTGCCTGGCGAGACCTGTTCTGATTGTGCTGCAGCCACAGCTCCTGGGTCAGTGCCTTCACTTATTCCTCCTCCAGAACTCTTCTCTTCTTCATGTAGGTTTGAATTCTGACTTCTATCCTTTTCTTCCCTCTGAAGAACTTCCTTAAACATTTCTTGCAAGGCAGGTCTACTAGCAACAGATTCCCTCGGTTTTTGTTTGTGTGAGAGAGTCTAATTCTCCTTCACTTTTGAAAAATAATTTTGCTGGATACAACTATTTTAAAGTACCTACTACATACTAGGCACTTTTCTGCCGTTGGAAACCCCCCCACGAACAGAACAAACAAAACCTCTTGTCTTTGTGGAACTGACATTCTAGTCAATAGAGTTGTGTGTTGGACGGTGACAGGTGATACAAGCTATGGAGAAGAGGGAGCAGGCAGCAAGCAGCAAGGTACAGTTGTAGATGGAGCCACCAGGGTCTCACTGATCTTTAAAGAAGTTGAGGGAGCTAAGCTTGCAGAAATTTAAGGGGAAGAGTGTTTCAGGCAGGGGGAATAATGAGCACAGAGGTCCTACCTCGACCAGAAGGGTGCCTGATAGGAGGCCCGTGGGCTGGAGCCCTGGGAGCTAGTGAGCCGGGAGGAGGGGGTGACGTCTGGGAGACAGTGGGGAACAGGTCGGGAAGGCCTGGTGACGGGGATGAGCAGAGGAATGGCCTGCTCTGCCTTTGTTTTGAAAGGATCACTCCGGGACTCTGGGGGAAAGATTGGAGGAGGGCCAGGTTGAAGGATGAAACTGAGAGACACCTGGAGGCTATAGAGCTTTAATTCAGACGAGGAGCGATGGTGGCTTGTACCAGGAACGCAGCCAAGGATGTGGAGAGCAGTGCTGGGAAGTGCTCTGAGTAGCAGCATTCAAGTAGCCTTACGGCTCAGAGGCGCCACCTCAACAGTGTGCGGGCTGCAGAAATGGACTCTAGGAGTGCAAGGGCCCCGGGATCACCAAGCTTGTTTACGGTGGGAGTTCTCTGTCTCCTGACAGCAGTAGACTCTCAAGTTCCTCAGAAAAGGGGGATGGGGCCAGGCCTGTGGGCCCTGAGGATGCACTTCCTCTTCCTTCCTCAGCTGAATCTGGTTTCCTGTTTGTCACCACAGCCCCCACACTGCCTGCTGCAGTTTGTCATTCGGCTCCCTGTGGAGGTGCCTGGAACTGGTAGCTTTACGGTGGCTTGGGCTGCGGAGGCTGGAAGGTGTGTGTAGGGGCAAACCAATTTCCTGCCAGATGGTGTCCAGAAAGCTCCGCCCTGGAGACAGCTGGATACCGGATCCTGTTTCTGGGCCTGTCTCACATGTCTGGGGGCTGCTGTGAGGCTGTGGGTTGTGTGTGTTTGTTTTGTTTTTTTCAGAGACAGTCAGAGAGAGGGATAGATAGGGGCAGACAGACAGGAACGGAGAGAGATGAGAAGCATCAATCATTAGTTTTTCGTTGCACATTGCAACACCTTAGTTGTTCATTGATTGCTTTCTCATATGTGCCTTGACCGTGCGCCTTCAGCAGACCGAGTCACCCCTTGCTCGAGCCAGCGACCTTGGGTCCAAGCTGGTGAGCTTTTGCTCAAACCAGATGAGCCTGCGCTCAAACTGGTGACCTCAGGGTTTCGAACCTGGGTCCTCCACCTCCCAGTCTGACGCTCTATCCACTGGGCCACTGCCTGGTCAGGCGAGGCTGTGGGTTTTTAAAGCCTCAGTTACCCTGGAGGAATAAACAGCTGCTCAGTGTCCACCAGTCTTCCCAAACAATCTCTGGAGCAGCTGCAGCAGCAACACGTGGGAACTTGTCAAAAATGCAAATTCTGGTGCCTTGACCCAGATCTCCTGGATCAGAAATTTTGGGGGTGGGGAGGAGGCATAGAAACCTGCATTTTAACAAGCCCTTTGGCAATTCTGGTACCTGTTCTACTGTCTAAAAGGAGCACTCCTAGCTTCTCAGGGCATTCTGTACTCCCAACTTAACTCACACCCTCTTGCTAAACACCCTCATCAGAGGGTGAAATGTGGCAAGCTATAGGAGTGGTGACAATTGCTCAATTCTTTTGAAAAGATGGAATTTCTAGAATGATGATATCTCTTCCTTACACAATCTAAAAATAATATAAAAACCAGGTGATTTTTATTTCATTAGGCACTGCCTTCCATAGGAGTTCTGAAATATAATGATGTTAGAACCACATTAAGATTCTGTTCTATTTACTGTTACAACTGACCACAGCCAAGGGCTTATGGGGTAATAGAAGCCAAAAGGCCCCAACAGTTTGTGGGGAAAGCTTTAGTTTCTCTGAAGTAATGGCTAGAACCCAGGTGAAAAACTTAGGTTTCTAACCTCAACTTTCCACACCTGTTCCTCTTTTCATTTCACAAGAGCAACATTGCTTTGATGACACGGCCCATTCGCAAAGCCCCCGCATGGGCAGTGGTGCCCATGAGCGGGCAGCACCTTCTGTAACTAAGACGACGGTGCCCGGCTTTCTCTCTGGAGTGCAGTCCTGGTGCTTTCCCACTCTAAGGGCACCGGGAATATCTGGGGGCTTCTTTTTAAAATTTTGGCCTTAACTTTTAAAGCCCATGTCTACCCAGACCCCTTCTTAATAAAAACAATATAAGGACTTCCCTAAAATAAAAGCTGCATCCCTTTTCTCATCCCTCTCACTTTTTAAAAAATTCCATTGAATTATTATGGCTTCTGAGGAAAGGCTAAAGCTTTGGAAGTGTTCTTACTGCTTCCTGTCTTCCCGCTGTGCTGGTGTTAGAAAAATGGCTGTGGTAGGCTTGCTCGCTGGTGTACCAGCTGCAAGCACTTCGCCGAATTAGTGCCTAAGCATGTGGCAGAGGACCGTGTGCATAGCCTATGTAAGTAAGGCTGTGGTTCTTGCACTCAGAGGGACTGTGGATGGCAGGTCGTGGATTGCCTGCCTGCTACTGTAAGGGGCCACTTTTTGCTGTTTCTTTGCCTGAGAAGCGGTTCTCCCGTCTGTTAGCTTGTCCGCCGTTTTGAGAATCTATTAAACGGGAATGGCCCAACGCTTTCCAGCTCTGCAGTTTTTCTATAGTCTGTTCGAATCCGATGTGGACCTGCCTGGCCTTGGCCACCGACATTACACCTGATATGTTCCTAGTGTGCAGGAGGAGGACCTGCTAGCTTCTGACCACTCCCATGACCAATACTGTGCTTGTTCCTTCACTGTCATCAGCCTTTCTGTGGCACCCTTGGTCTGGAAGTTGTCTGGGCCACAGGGCGAGCACTGCCTCCTTCGTGATTCCAAAAGCCCTCTGGAAATCTGGACCAGGCCTGCAGCCTGCATGTGACTGGAGGTGAACAAATCCATCAGGTGTAATGACTGCATCATCAGTCTGGCTTGGCTTGGGTGACCCACCCTTGCAGGTGTGAAAGTTAAGCAGAGGAATGGCCTTATTTCCAGAGCTGCAGCATTTAAGCAGCCTTGGCTGGGCCAGGATTTAAAGGAGACTCAGACACCACCTCCACATCCCCAGCCGAGGACCGAGCTCACAATGAGAGCGATGACTCTAACAAACTGACTCTACAACTCAGGGACAGAGACACAATTCAACTACTTTCCCTGACCATATTTAGAAACATTCTCCTTCCCCGTGGCCATGGCTTATTTTAAGGTGTCAGGTGTGGTCCCAGCTGCACAGAAAACAGAATTCAGGGTGGTCTTGCTGTAGCCGGGTGAGATTCTTTCCCTGAAATGCTTCGGTAGAGTGAAATTTTTAAATCACTCTGACAAGTTAGACAATCTCATGCACAGCACACTCAATCTGAAAGACAGCTTGGCTTAAAAACATTCTTTAATGGATAGTTTTATGCTTAGAACAAAGTTTTGACATGTAAGCGTACACATGAGAATGTGAAGTGATCTGAAAAGCTTGGCTCATGGGAAATATTTAGAGGAAGGATAAAATGTCATTCTCTTTAAGCTAATAATTAAGTCTCTTAAATGTGCTGGCTTGTGCTTTCTTAGGTACCTCGAGTCTTTATCGGCAAAGAGTGCATAGGTGGATGCAGTGACCTGACAAGTATGCATCAGTGTGGGGAACTGCTGGTGCGGCTGAAGCAAATTGGAGCTCTGCAGTAATGACAGGTGAGTGACAGGTGGATGCTGGCGGGCCAGGAGCATGGGGAGATGGTGGACTACTGCCATGTTTCATCATGGTTGAGGAAGACACTCTTTTAAAGATTTGCTTATTCATTTTAGAGAGGGGAGAGAAAGAGAGAGAAGGCGGGAAGGAGCAGGAAGCATCAACTCCCTTGACCAGGGGTTTTGAACTGGAGACCTCAGGGTTCCAGGTCGATGTTTTATCCACTGCACCACCACAGGTCAGGCCATTTCACAAATATTTATTGAGGCCCTGGCTGGTTGGCTCAGCTGTAGAGGGTCAGCCTGGCGTGTGTAAGTCCTGGGTTCGATTCCCATCAGGGCACACAGAAGAAGTGACCATCTGCTTTTCCACCTCTTCCCCTTCTCTTTCTCTCTCCTCTCCCCTCTCTCCCTCTCCCTTCCTTCCTCCCTCCCTCCCTCTCCCTTCCTTCCTCCCTCCCTCCCTCTCTCTCTCTTTCTCTCTCTCTCACTCACCCTCTCTCTCCCCCTTTCTCCCCTCTCTCTTTCTCTCTCTCCCTCTCCTACAGCCATGACTCAAATGGTTTAAGCAAGTTGGCCCCAGACAGGCACAGAGGATGGCTCCATGGCCTCGCCTCAGGCACTAAAATGGCTTGATTGCTGAACAATGGAGCAGCAGCCCCAGATGGGCAGAGCGTCACCCCATAGTGGGCTTGCCAGGTGGATCCCTGTTGGGGCTTATGCAGGAGTCTGTCTCTACCTCCCTGCCTCTCAATAATAATAATAATGTGTGTGTGTGTGTGTGTGTGTGTGTGTGTAAGTGTAATGAGCATTTACTATGTGCCAGAGACTATACTGGGTACTAGGAATATAGCGATAAACAAAAAGATTACACAAAACTTATATTCTAGAGAGGTTGACAGATTTAAAAAAAAGCAAGTAACTCCTGCCTGACCAGGTGGTGGTGCAATGGATAGAGCGTCGGACTGGGACAAGGAGGACCCAGGTTTGAAACCCTGAGGTCGCCAGCTTGAACACAGGCTTGTCTGGTTTGAGCAAGGCTCACCACATTGAGCCCAAGGTCACTGGCTTGAGCAAGGGGTCACTCAGACTGCTGTAGCTACCCCCCATCCCTGGGTCAAGGCACATATGAGAAAGCAATCAACGAACAACTATGGTGCCACAACGAAGAATTGATGCTTGTCATCTCTCTCCCTTCCTGTCTGTCTGTCCCTATCCTTTCTCTATCTCTGTCACAAAAAAAGAACGAAATAAAGAAAGAACTCCTGAAACAAATGAATAAACTAATGTGATAGAACATGGCAGGGGATGGGGAGCAAATTTAGCTACGATGGTGAGAGAAGGTCTTTATCAGAGGGGCTGGTTTAGTTGAGATCTTGTGACAGTCATGTAAAGATGAAGCATAAGAGCATTTCAGAGAAGAAACAGCAAGTACAAAGGCCCTGTGGTGACTAGTATAGAGAATTAAAAAATCAGAAAGCAAGGAAGAGCAGACTGAGTAAAGTGTGGTGAGAAGGAAGAGCAGTAACAAATGTGGATGGGGGCCAAAGCTTTCTAAAATTATAACCTAATGAATATAGATACTTGGCTGAATGGAAAACTAGAGGATGATGAACTTAGAAAGGAGCCTGAGATCCCCTCTCCCCCAGCCCTTCTTAGTGCCAGCTAGCTTCTAACTAGGCTAGTTCCACATACTCATACAGAGAGACTCAGTGGTTTTGTTTGTTTTTTTAGTCAAAGGAGACATTTATGGTTCTTAAACTAAAATGATCTTTGAAAAGTATTTATTGCCCAGTAACTAATAACTTACTCTTTAGCAATGAGCATATATAATATGTAGTGGTTTACTCAGAATAGCAACTGAAATTAAAAAAAAAAGTTCTGAAATAATACAACTGAATCCTTTGAAATAAAAATCAATATTATAAACCTTCTAATCACAATTCTACATCACCACAGCAGGTGAACAGTATGCCTATGAGCTTTCTGGCCTCCCCCGAATGAAAGCACTTACAACTCAATGAATTGTGATGCGAGTATCTTCTGCTCTAGAACACTTAAAAATAAAATAAATAAATTCAGGCTTAAATTAAGAAGGGAAGAAAACTAATGACTTTCCTGGGAATGTGGGGCTAGCACTCCCAGCTATTAGAGCCCTCCGTGGTCACAGGGCCTCTTCCTATGCACTGCCCTTCAGCTTTCTGTGGCCTCAGTACTTTGCTGACCACTGCTTCTGAAGGCCACCTGTAACAGACTGGGCTTAAATAACAAGAACGAGTGTTCCGGTGAAGAAGGGGAATTGAGGGAACTTGACCATCCCAAGAAAATCCAATTCTTTGTATTTTTTCCTGGCAGAGCAGCCCCCTGGCGACCTTCGCTGAGAGCTGACGGCACTGCGGACAGTGGCAGCACTTGCCGGTGGGTGGATCTGGGGGACCTCTACCCAGCTACAGTACCTGCTTACCTACAATTCTGAAATATCTACACACACACACACACACACACACACACACACACACACGGGCTTTTCTTTTGACTCAGCATTAAAAGTGGATCCACTTGCTGCAAACCACTGGTCTGAGAAGGTTGATGGACATCTTGGGTTTCTTCTGGATTGACCCTTGAGTTCTGAAAGACCGTGACAAGTTATGGCTTAGGATTCCCTCACTCCAAAAATGTTCTTTTTCTTTTGCACATGGTTCTTACTATTCTTCATGTGCCGGGACTCTACCTCTAAGCCAGTGTTTCTCAATGAAATTTATCCCAGACCCCCTAGGATGAATCAACAGTTAATTTTATGCTACTTCCCAAAATTTATTTTGTTGAGTTTGACTTCACAGAATTTGTATTATGAAATCAGTAGGTATTTTGAATGTGTTTTTTCAAACTACTTGTGTCTCCCACATCCAATCTTGAGAACCACTGTTCTGAACCAGTGCTCTTCACCTTGACAACTCACAGAGCTCACAGCCAATGTGCAGCAATTCTGAGAAGGGTCTGAGGGCCCAGCCTGAGAAGCGCCACATAAAGTTAAGCACAGTGGGTCTTCACCTGGTGCCACAGGGATCAGCGGCGTGTGTGCAGATGCTGTGATCATGTGACAATACTTTTAGATAAGATCATTGTTTGGGTACTCCTTAACAAATATGTATTTGTTTAGATTACGGACAAAAGTGAAACATAAATTCAAAACATGACCATAAAAAAAACTTGCAACCCTCTCCCCCAAGAGTATGTCTGTGAAAGTAGCCAAATTTGAGAAACACTGTCCTAAATGATTTTCTTGATATCCCTCACTCTATGAAAACTTAAGAATGTCTTGTTGTGAAGATTGTTCTAGAATTGCAAGATTAATTTCCTTTTGTAGTCTAGTGTGAAAGGTTAATTCCTTTTGTAATAAAGTAGTCAGACAACAGTGATTTTTTTTTTAATAGTCATAGATGACAGTAATTTTTTTTTGTTCAATTCTATGTTCTTAAAACCTTAAGTAATGATATTAATGTGGGATACAACTGTTTGAAGCTTTATTCATGTTTGTTTCTTGTTCAAAATAAAGGCACGTGCTATTCTTCACTGAGCACAAATGGTTGGTGAGATTTTTTAAATTTCATATTGAAATGACAAATGCCTATTGAATAATGTTTAGGGTTCAATAAGTATTTTTTCATTTCACATTCCATGTTTCCATTTCTTACCTAATATTTTGGCTTTCCTCTCTCTTCCCTTATGAGCCCAAGTGACTTCCTTCAACCAGACTGTGCGGATTGCGCTTGTGCATGTTACGCACCAGGTGACACTAGACATGCCAGCTGCAGTCCCTGGGCCACTCCAGACCCCTCACCTGCACTTTCTGTCACACTTCTGTGTCCTTGCTCATTGTGTCTCTTCTCCTTTGCTCTACTTTCAAATTCCTCCTTCAAGGCCTGATTTACAGACTATTTCCTTTGTACCTACCCCTTCTTCTGTTTTTTGACAAAAAAAAAGCCATTGCTCCCTCCTCTATAATCCTAAAGTACTTTAAGTTCCTAGCACAGAAGTTCTGTTTGATCAAAGCAGCACCTGCATGTGGTTTAACATGTCAGACAATCCCAAAAGTCCCCCCCCCCTCACACATTTGTCAGTTTCATGGGTGTTTAAGCCTATTTGAAAAATATTGTAAAATGTATTAAATGTAAATAAAAGTGTAAGCAGGGCGAAGTTCTATTTAAATAAACACCTGGGTATCAGCCTTCTAGGTTAAGAAATAAAGCAACAATGTAACTTTCTATAAAGTACTGAGCACGTACCTTAGAGGCCTCCCAATGAACCCTTTCCTCCCTCTACAGTCATCTTGTTCATTTCTGTTGTAATTGCTATGATGCTTCCCTTTATGGCTTTCCTGCCTCCAATGCCCCTAGGCAATACATTTTAGTTTTGAAAAGCCACACCAAACACCAACCAAGCTGTGTAAGAAAAGGACAGTATTATAACAGTCAGATGAACGACCCCAGGAGATAAACTGAACAGAGGCTCAGCTTCCCTGGGGATTCAGCAGAGGGGTGGTCTTGAGTGAGTCCTGGGGAACACTGGGCACCCCGTGGTTGGGGAGGCTGCTGTGTGAACAGGTAATGGTCACCCCCCAGAAATACAGTCAACGGAAGTGGGCCACTCGGCATGTTTTGCCTCCACGGCCCGCCTCCAGCGTTCAGGAGCAGGTCAGAGCACACATCATTCCTGTGGGGATGACACCCCCCCCCCCACGCAACTGGCCAATGCGGTGTGGAGACCAGAAAAGTCATCAGCACAAGGCAAGTAAAGTACAGATAAGGATTTGCATCAGGCTCATTTGGGCATTCTGCCCTCCAGAAACACAAGAGCCGTCCATGTGGAGGGTTACACTGCTCCAGTCTGTCTGAGCATCCTGCCCGTCACGCACTTCTGTTCCTGGGGTCCGTTTGAGCATCCTGCCCGTCACGGCATGTCTGTTCTTGGGGTCCGTCTGTCTGAGCATCCTGCCCGTTATGGCATGTCTGTTCTGGGGTCCGTCTGTCTGAGCATCCTGCCCGTTATGGCATGTCTGTTCCTGGGGTCCGTTTGAGCATCCTGCCCGTCTCGGCATGTCTGCTCTTGGGGTCCGTCTGTCTGAGCATCCTGCCTGTTATGGCATGTCTGTTCCTGGGGTCCGTTTGAGCATCCTGCCCGTCTCGGCATGTCTGTTCTTGGGGTCCGTCTGTCTGAGCATCCTGCCCGTTATGGCATGTCTGTTCCTGGGGTCCGTTTGAGCATCCTGCCCGTCTCGGCATGTCTGTTCCTGGGGTCCGTTTGAGCATCCTGCCCGTCTCGGCATGTCTGTTCCTGGGGTCCGTTTGAGCATCCTGCCCGTCTCGGCATGTCTGTTCTTGGGGTCCGTCAGTCTGAGCATCCTCCCCGCAACGGCACGTCTGTTCCTGAGGTCCATCTCCCTTCACTGTCATCCTAAACATTCCATTTCCCAACCTCCTGGGTTGAATCTCCTGTTTGCCACACCCACACATATTTGTTACAATGAAACTGCTGTAACAAAACCATCAACTTGTGCTAGAAGTTTATTTCTCATAATCCAGAGGCAGGCAGGTGGCTTTGCTCCCCAAAGTCACATCAACCCAGGGGTTGCATGGACCACTTCTGCACACATCCCATTGGCCAGAACTTAGCCCAGGGCCATGCTTACTGAGCTGCAGGAGGCCAGCAGCATCCCTGCTCGGGAGCCCCTTGTCCAGCTAACATGCAGGGAGGTCTCCACCAAAAGAAATCAGGAGAAAATTCAGCAGATTGTGTCTTTCTTTTTACAGTCATCTTCATGTCAGAGGGCCATATATTTTAAGCACCATAGGTTTTAAGAAAGAGTATTGGATGTAAACTTCTTGAAACCTTGCTTGTCTGAAAATATTATTTTAACCTCATATTTGATGAAAGTTCAACTGGATATAGCTCTTAGTTGGAAATTATTTTCCTCCAGAAGGTTGAAGGAAGACACTGCTCATTGTCTTTGCTTCCCATATCGCTGTTAAGAAGTCTGAAGCCATTCTGATTCTTGATACTGTGTGGAGGACCTTTTGGTTGTCTTGTTTATTCTGTTTCGAACTCGGGAAGCTAACAGAATCTTTCCTTTGAGGCCTGTGCTCTGAAATTTCACATGATGTGCATTGATGAGGCTCCACTTTCATATATAATGGGGCTGCTCAAAGGTGTGGACGGCCTGTCAGAAGTTGAAACTGCCAGTTATCGCATATTGGCTTTCCTGGACTTGTCCTTTCATTTTTGTTATATGTTCTTTCCTATTTTCTATCTCTCTTTTTTCCCGAGGGATTTATTCATCTTTAGCATCTTCTTTTTCTATTGAATTTTTAATTTCTGATATATTTTTAATATCCAATAGCTCTTCAATATTATCTGAATGTTCCTTTTATATAGAATTGTTTTTGTTTCATGAATACAGTACCTTATCTCTCTGATGTTATTGTGGTCTTTCTGTTTCCAATTAAAATTTTTGTTTTCTTATTTCCAGGAGTTCTCTTGTTGTCAATTGTTTTCTTGTTCTTGTTTTATGTATGCCAATCACTTCTTTTATTTCTTGAATGATATTAATATAAATATATAGTTGAGGCTTTTTAAAAAGCTGTTTTCTGATTCCTATATTTCCTCTCTTGCCTCTGAGTCCCTGTTTCTGCTTTACATTTGAAGGCCTCCCAGTGTTCTGCATTGGATATTTAAGATCACTTGTCTGGCCTGACCAGGAGGTGGCCCAGTGGATAGAGCATTGGTTGGACTGGGACGCGGAGGACCCAGGTTCAAAATCCCGAGGTCACCAGCTTGAGCGTGCATTCATCTGGTTTGAGCAAAGCTCACCAGCTTCAGTCCAAGGTCGCTGGTTTGAGCAAGGGGTTACTCGGTCTGCTATAGCCCATGGTCAAGGCACATATGAGAAAGAATCAATGAACAACTAAAGTGCCGCAACAAAAAATCAATGCTTCTCATCTCCCTGTCTGTCTGTCCCTATCTATCCCTTTCTCTGACTCCCTCTCTGTCTCTGTCTCAAAAAAAAAAAAATTGCTTGTTTGTAAATCATTATTTAAGAATGAAATACCAAAAACTGGTTGGGAGATCTGTGTGTGGATTGGGCTTATCAACTGGTGAGCTTTACCACAGAATCCTTGTTGAAATATTACCTTCTCAGTAAGTCCTTCCACATCACCCTATTTAAAAACATCACTGGAGGCCCTGGCTGGTGGCTCAGTGGATAGAGCATCAGCTGGTCCTGGTATATGGACATCCTGAGTTTGATTCCTGATCAGGGCACAGGAGAAGTGACCATCTGCTTCTCTCCCCTTTCCTCTACCCCTTCATTCTCTCTTCCCCTCCTGCAGCCAGTGGTTTGAATGATTCCTACGTGGCCCCTGGTGCTGAGGATGGCTTGGTTGGTCTGAGTGTGTCAGCCTCAGACACTAAAAATAGCTTGGTACTTTAGCATCAGCCACAGATGGGGTTGCTGGTGGATCCTGGTCAGGGCACATGCAGGAGTCTGCCTCACTCTCTCCCCTCCTCTCACCTAAAAAAATTAAATAAATAAATAAAAACATCACTGGAATTCCCTATGCCCCCTCCTTGTTTTATTTTTCTCTAATTTATTTATTGCCTAATATATTGTATGCTTTACTTATTTTGTTTACTGTGTGTCTTCACTCAAATGTAAGCTCCCTGAGGCCAGGGATTTGTGTCTGTTTATTTACTGCTGTATCTACAGCATAGAGAAGACTACCTACACATAGTAGGCACTTGATAAATATCTACTGGTGTTTGAATGGACAAATGAATGAATGAACAATCAAGTGCAGATCCCCCAACTGTTAATTCCTGGACACTTTTCTTTCGAGCCATTCACTTTGTCCTGTCCCTCAGCTGGGGATTGGGTCTTGTCTCCAGCTCTGGCTGCCAAGCAGGGGAAAGGGACTTGGCAGCACCCCCCCCCCCCCAGCAGTGCACAGACTCTCCCTTAACCTCTTGTTTTCTGCTGGCTCCTTGCAGAGTAGTTTGCATGCAATGCAGGGACAGAAAAAACTATAATCCAAAGAGCACTGAGATGGTACAAGAGGTTGGCAGAGGAAAGCAATGAGAATAACCAGGCAAAAAATGCATCGCCAAAGCTCCACTTCTGTATACTTTAAAAAGCAAGTGATTCAGTCCCTTAGATGTCTCATTTTAATAACTGCTTTCAGTCTGCTGCTTCCAGCCTGGCTCCTGCAATGGGACAACTGGCAGCCATTCATCTCAGTTCAAAGCCATCCAAAGATGGCCCTTAAGGCAGCAGTTCTCAACCTGTGGGTCGTGACCCTGGCGGGGGTCGAACGACCAAAAAAACACAGGGGTCGATGTAAAGCCATCGGAAAATACATATTTATTATACAATACATTTTTTAAAAGAAAGCAGGAGTAGCTATAATTTTAGGCAGAACAGACTTCAAGGCAAGGTAAGTTACCAAGAATAGACAAGTGTGGTACATAAAAATAAAGGGATAAATTCTCCAAGTAGACAAAGCAATTCTTAATATGTGTGTGCCTCACAGCAGAGCACCAGCTAAACTCCCTGGTCCCTAAGCAGAAACGGCTGCTGAGCCACAGCAGTCAACACTGACGACCTGGAGATGAGCAACTCTGCTGGCTCTCCATCAATCACCTATGTCCTATTACGTTCAACGGACATCTCTTAAGCAACTATTGTTTTGGAAACGGTGTACAAAAAAGAAGATACAAGCAATCAGTATGTCCATACTGGTACGCTATAACAGAGCTTAGGAACCCTTGATGTCTGCTAATACTAAGGTTGCATACAATATCAGCCTTTCTTACCATATTCATTAAAATTAGTGATGGTTATAAAATAGAAAGTTTCGTGGCTGATGGTGGTAGTGTGTAGCTTAGAAAAATGCCCAGACCAGGGGTCCCCAAACTATGGCCTGCGGGCCGCATGTGGCCCCCTGAGGCCATTTATCTGGCCCCCACTGCACTTCCAGAAGGGGCACCTCTTTCACTGGTGGTCAGTGAGAGGAGCATAGTTTCCATTGAAATACTGGTCAGTTTGTTGATTTAAATTTACTTGTTCTTTATTTTAAATATTGTATTTGTTCCCATTTTGTTTTTTTACTTTAAAATAAGATATGTGCAGTATGCATAGGGATTTGTTCATAGTTTTTTTTATAGTCTGGCCCTCCAACGGTCTGAGGGACAGTGAACTGGCCCCCTGTGTAAAAAGTTTGGGGACCCCTGGCCCAGACAATTCTTGGCTATATCTATTAACTTTACTTAAATGTTTGGCTTTTTCTTAAAGATTTTTATTTTTTTAAAGATATTCATTTTAGAGAGAGAAGAGGTAGAGAGAGGAGGGGGGAGGAGCAGGAAGCATCAACTCCCATATGTGCCCTGACCAGGCAAGCCTGGGGTTTCGAACCGGTGACCTCAGCATTCTAGGTTGATGCTTTACCCACTGCGCCACCACAGGTCAGGCTACTTAAATGTTCTTTACATTCGAATTCTTGCCAAGGAAATGTCTTAACTTTTACTTTCCATTTAGTCAAAGAACGAACGTATTTGAACTTCCCCTGGGCATTACTGCAGCATTGTAATCTGCCTTCCTAACCATGACGAGGGGTTCTCTCTGTGGCCTCTCAGGGACTGGTATGTCTTACTTCACTCTGAGGCTATTCGTTCTTCAGAGAAGTCGCTGTAAACTTAGAAACCCTCCCCTGCTCCTCTGCCAACCACAGAAACTTGAGACCCAAGAACAATGATGTGTTGTCTCATAGGTGACCATGTGGAGAGAATCGGACACGAGATTTCCAGGAAAATAAAAACCACCTACATAAGTTTTATGAAAACTGGAACTGAGGTACTTGTAGTTATTTTCCTACAGCCTTAGATTAACGTTATAAAAGTGAAGGCAAATCCGGAAGAGGAGGGAAAGCACATGGAAGTCCAAACCAGAACCGTGTGAGTGGGACAGGGGCTGATGAGTAACTTTCCGCTGTTTGTGATAAGAATTCCTAGAGCTCACACAACTGCTTTAACCAAACTGTTCTACAGGCCCTTTGGCTTGAGTATTTATTTAAGACTGTGCTTCAATATTGCTTCCAATTCTTAAGGGGAGATGAATCTTTTTTTTTTTTAATTAGAAAACAAAAAGGTAGACAATTTGCAGACAAAGAAGTATAGGTCTACCGGAAAGTTCTGTCCGTTTTTGGAATAAAACAAAATACAAATTTTTCTTACCATCAATAAACTTTATTAAATAATATAATTGCCATTATTATTAATGATTTCTTGCCAGCGTGAGGGCAATTTGTATATCCCATTTTTGAAAAATGTTTTATCTTTTGAATCGAAAAATTGAACCAGTGCTTGTTGGATATCTTCTTCATTTTTGAATTTTTTGCCCTTCAAAAAAATTTTTAAGGACAAAAACAAGTGATAGTTGGAGGGTGCTAAGTCCAGGGAATATGGTGAATGCAACAGACATGCTTCTGTAGCATTTCTTCCTTGTTGAAATTCGTAAAAATTAGTGGCATAAATGAACTTTATCAGTAGCCATGGGTACACTATCGCTTCACACATAAGACTAACGTGAATCAACTTTTAGTTAATTTGCTACGTCAGTATGTATACATTAAGTGATAAAAATAGAGAGGCACACATGCGCCAAATAAACATGTGCTTGCGTGTCGAAACTTGTTGTGATAGAAACGGACAGAACTTTCCGGTAGATCTTATATATTCTGAGACAGTAGCAAAGTCTGTCCTTGTAAACAAGATAGGGACTAAGTCACAGATGAGTGAGTAAGCCCAGCCTTTAAGGGAAATTTACTGATTTGGGTTGTTTTTGAGCTAAAGTATTCTCCTGAGCATCTTTCCTGTCCAAGCTCCCAACGAAAGAAAAGGGGCTGAGAGCCCATATCCTTTCACTTAATTTTTAAAAATAAGTAATACATTGTATGCACTAAATTGCATGCTATTTTTTTAAATGA
Source organism: Saccopteryx leptura (assembly GCF_036850995.1). Lineage (NCBI taxonomy): Eukaryota > Metazoa > Chordata > Mammalia > Chiroptera > Emballonuridae > Saccopteryx > Saccopteryx leptura. Next base: position 152,780,198 of record NC_089506.1, on the reverse strand, counting down.
AGGTAAATGAGATCTTTTTGCTTTGAGTATATAAAAAATAAAATGTCAGACATTCTCATAGTCGTTGAACACTTCTCTTGAACAGTAGGACAGGACTACTAAGATTTTGAGAACATAGCCAACCAGCCAGCCAGCTACAGGCCAGGGAAATTATTTCCATGCAGTTAAAGGATTATTTGCATCAAGTCAAACAGTATGTTTAATATGGGAATCAATTTCCCCCTCGTTATGTCCAACAGCAACTCTTCTGTGCTCCCCAAACCCATCTTGCTGCCCAATTTCCAATAGAGACTCACAGAGAGAGGTGTCCCCAAGGTTAATTTTGTATATGATCTGCTTCCCCCTCAATTGGTCCAACACTTAGTCACTTTTCCATTCCATGTGCATCACATTGCTAGCCAGCCAGCCACCCTGGTCACCCCAGGTCCCACGCCGCCTGACACAGGGCAAACAGAGCTTTGGGTGTGAGCATACTTTGCATTTGCAAGTTTCGACTATTGTTCCAGCTGAGGCAATCTGGCCTTTTCAGTGTCATTTATGTTATACACACAGTCTATGTCAGTTCCCGTGCTTGGTGGAGGGCTGGAGAGGGTGTCACAAAGATAAATCAAGACACGGTCCCTGCCCTCAAGTTAGAGCCAAGTACAGACCACCAACACATAAATACCTAAAATGCAGTAGGTGCCGTAAAGAGCTAAGTGAATAAAAAGCCAAGAAAGACACATGCAGAAGCAACTAACTCTTCCCAGCAGAGTCACAGAAAGCAAAAGCCATATGATGTTTAAGTCGGGTTTTACAGGCTATGCAGGAGTTTGCCAAGTGGACAGGGAGTGGGAACCCAACCCAAGCCACAGGGAGTATGTGAGGTGTGCAAGTACGCATCTGGATGCACAGTCCTGAGTGTCAAAGTAGAAGCGATGGGAAAGGTTACGAAAGGCAGTGGACGTTCTGTAGGCAACAGAGGTCTTCGAGAAGAGTGTGTTCCCAGGTCGGGTTTGTGGCAGGAATACAATTCCAATGGAACTGTGCAGGCCTTTACAGATGAGTAGCCTTTACTGACAATTTGGGAAACGGAAACTCCTGGGGTATTATACAGTGCACACTCCATCCACATGTTATGGCTGCTCTCTCCTACTCCTACCTGGGATCTTCAGCTCTGGAGAGCTCCAAATTCTTTACTCTATTATGCTACAGCCTGCAGAGGGCTCACCTCTATGCTAAATAATTATCAAAGCAATTTTCCCCCCAAAATATAGTTATTTTTTAAGAGAAATTCTGATAACAGCTATTAAATATAATTTTCTATATAAGCTGTAATATAAATTTCTTTCTCTCATCACATGCATATGAATCATCTTCAATATCAGCAATATTCTAAAAATTTTACATATAATGGAAATTTTCTGTGAAACATAATTATACTTGAGAAACACAAAGCAGTATTCCTAACTTCATTCCAGCATTTCAACATTCCAGATAAAATAACCGTAGAACATTGGTCAAATTGTTTTTTTACAAAGGTTTATTTGTTACAAAATGTTAAATACTAAAGCTAAAAACATATAAATTCAGATCAGGCTATATTAAAATACACACATACCCTTCTTTGAAAAATTATTAAAGATTGAATTAAACAGATGCTTTAAATAAATAAAATACTCTTGAGGACATTTTCGTATAATTAACTGTATCAGTGTAGTATAGTTTTTAAAATTATAGTTGAAAAGTTTTTCTGTCTTGAAAGTCAAATTTATTTAATTCTTCAGTTTTCTGCTACTGCCCATTATGAAGCCACCATGCTGGCTTGGACTGGGTGGATTTCAGTTATGCTACCAAAACGTCTATCTGACAAGCTACTCTCCTACAACATGAACGCAGTCAGTCAGAATTATACAAAGGGTTATAGAAGGTGAACACCTGGCCCAGAAGGAAAAGGCCTTAGTTCCACCATATAGCATCTTCTCTAACTAAAATGATTCATAAACATACTGAAGCAGAGGTCAGCACAGAGCATACATTCATCTAGAAATAGTATTTCATTTAAAAAAAACAAAAGAGCTCACTTCTCCAATATAGCTTAAGAGTATTTTTAAATCTTTTTAAATTTTGAATTGAGTTAATTCAAAGGTTTTAATCTAGACTTAAAAAGTAATTCAATTACCGTTCTGACGATCTCTGGAGAGCTGTGACATCTGTGTGTCTGAGTCACTCACACAGGTGGTAAAGAACTTTTAGAATAAAAACTACATGCTGAACACTGAGCCACAGAACTCCAACTTCCAGAATCAATTCCAGTCAAACAACCTAAAAGCTATTTGTGGCCCATTTAAACATTAAATAGTATTTGCAAGAATATATTTTGCTTTAGAACTTTTATTCTTCAATTTCCTAGATTAAAAGTTACCGATTTAGAATTTTAGGTGCTCTAATTGACATAGGGGCCAGAATATGCTTATGAAGAACAAAATGCTACATTGCATTGTGAAAGTTCTTATATGTGAATGAACTTCTAGAAATCTACTACAGTAACTATTCTTCACAATGCTAGTCCATGTCAAGCGGGATTTGCCAATCATTGATTAAGCCAAGTGATTAGAATTAAAAAAAACCCCAAAACAAAAAAATGCATTCCAGTTATCTGTATCACCACAATTCAGTTACAATCAGGTTTCCTGGGAAGAAATATATAGGGAATTTTTATTGTTTCACTAACAGTGTTGGTATACACCCCAGGACTAGCTGCATATGATTCTAATACTATGGTATAAAACTGTTTAATCAAATATTTGAACAGTTGGGAAACTATATGTATTCTAAAGTAATTGGAAATTAAAAAAAAAAATACCTCCAATACTGAATTACATTACAGATGAAAAGGATGCTAACATTAACAAAGCAATTTGGTTTTCCATCACTCAGCTGTGAGCTCCTGGTGGAATTCTGTTGACATGTAATACAAGACAAACTATAATTCTGTCCTCTATCCTAGTACCATTTTCTCTACGCGTAACAAGTCTTTCATTTATATCCTTTCTTTAAACTTACTGGTTAATCCTGAAGGACAACATTCAAGCTACTCCTGATCAAATAACCTTGTGGTCCTCAGAAATGATTCAAGCCACTGACATCCTATTCTTAGTATATACACAACGACATCTTGAGCCTTCAACCGTGAATTCTCTAAAAAGCATCTTTTCCTATGAGCATTTTTATAACACATATTAAAGTCATGCTGGTCAGTCGCTTTTACCAATAGCCTGGTCTTACAGTATGATCAAGAAAGTATTTGTCCATCTGTGAGTGTGTTAAAGATAAGACAACACAAGCTGTTTCTCCCTTCAGTCGAGGTGGCAGCAGCCCTGGGGGGGGGCAGATTTCCCCAAAGGCCCCAGAATCCCCATCTGTTCTCTTCCCTCCAGAAAGCCTCCCTCCTTCCCTCCATGTCAGTGCCTCTTTTCTGCTTTCAGAGACAATGATGTTTGAGCAAGAAAAGAAAGTACACGTCCTGCTATAGGACAGACATAACTTTGGGGATCCAGTTCAAAATGAAAATGCAGGACCCTTCTCCAAACATTATTATGAATTTCAAGATATTGATAGCAGAGAACTGAACCAAATAGGGAACTTATCAGCCTGTGGCCCTGTTAACAACTACACGGGTCACCTGGTCATACAGTCGTCCCTTTTAGAACCCAACAAAGAGCCAATGTGGCTCAGCTGGGCTGTTCAGACAAAAAACAGATTTTTTTTTTCATGATGGTTCAAATATTGTCACTGATTTAAAAACAAGTGTTTCACATTCAAATCCCAGGCAAATTTTGATTCCCAAAGCCTCAGATTGATCAGTCTTCCCCTAGATTTTTCATTATAGAAATAGTCACACTGAGTTTTTTAATGCCCCTTATTTCAACAGAGCAATTAATCAGATATGATGAAATTTCTGTATTAATCCTAAATGATTTTTTAAAAATTTAAACATTATTTAACTGGGAAGGGTATTAGTATCACTAAAGCAACAGAGCATCCTAAAAGGGAATAAAGAGTTGTACAACAGCTTTATATCTAGGGGGAAGCCTTAGATCCAGCCTACAGGGTATTTTACTCCCTTTTAAGATCACAATAGTTTTTTCAAAGAGAGCTAGTAAACACATTAAGCTATGTGGTGATTTTTTTTTTTTTTTTAACACCCATGTTTCAGTCACAGGAATTTTACTGGAACCCAGAGGTATCCCATTCTTCATAATAATAATTTAAAAGGTGTATGTATATAGACGCGCCAGGTCACATTACTAAGCAACGACATTTCCGGGAGTGAATATACTTCCTGTATTCCGCAAGCTGCTTCAAGTACGTATTCGACGGCCATCTGTGCTTTTCAACAAAACTGCGTTCTTCCACTAAAATTTAAAAAAATATATTAATTGAATATATTTTATTTGGGATCAAGTTTATTATTAATTATTGGTTTCCTGTTTAATGGGTGACCTCCAAGCTTTGCTGTATACTCCCTACTCTTTCCTCAAGCCTTCCAAAATCACTGAATACAATTCTGGTTAAATCAGTCATCAGCATCTATCTTTCCATTGCTTCATCAAGTAGCATTTGAGTCAGTTCTTCCTTTTTTATTCACATAAGATTTGTTTTACCTGGAGATGATAACTTTATTTTTCATTCTTTTTCTTTGTAAGAAATTCAAACCTTCAAACTCTTCCTTTTTTTTTTTTTTTTTTTTTTTTTTTTTTTTTTTTTTACAGAGACAGAGAGTCAGAGAGAGGGATAGACAGGGACAGGCAGACAGGAACTCAGAGAGATGAGAAGCATCAATCATCAGTTTTTCGTTGTGGCACCTTAGCTGTTCATTGATTGCTTTCTCATATGTGCCTTGACCGTGGGCCTTCAGCAGACTGAGTGAACCCTTGCTCAAGCTAGCGACCTTGGGTGTTAGCTGGTGAGCTTTGCTCAAACCAGATGAGCCCGGTTCAAGCTGGCGACCTCAGGGTCTCGAACCTGGGTCCTCCACATCCCAGTCCGATGCTCTATCCACTGCACCACCGCCTGGTCAGGCTCCTTCAAACTCTTTAAAGTCCTCTCAATTCCATCTTCCACCACGCCAGAGTTATCAGATAATCAACCTCTGCATTCCTGTAGTGTTGCTGCTGTCGCCCTGGGACCCTCCGCTTCAGAGCCAGTACCCTATTGCTCTCTAGGCTGCTTCACGCTTTCCTGCCGGAGTCCTCCACTCCCGGACTCCAGGTCACTGTGTTTATTCCCTAGTTTTGGTGAAGCAGAACCTTTACTGGCTGCCTGAAAATGGCAGGTGCATAAGAAGTATTTTTGAGACCTTGCTTGGGATGAAACATCTACCCTCACACACAATTCGTAATTTGGCTTGGCATAGAAAACTGCTGAGAATGCTGGAGGCAGCACTCCACAGCTTTCCAGTTCCCAAGTTTGCTAAAAACTCCACTGCCAGAGTCATAGTCCTTGGTAAGTAATATGTGTTTTGTTTTTTTATCTGGTAAACTTTTCTTTCTTTCCTATTTACAGTTGGCATTCTCACACGTCTCAATGACGTACCTTGTTCACTAAGCCGAAGGTTTAGCAAATCCTTGCAATTTGTTGACTCAGAGCCTCCATTACTGGGGTAACCTCTTGTATTATTTCTTGATCATTTTCTCCCCACTATTTTTTTCTATATAACTTATATTATTCAGTTACCTCACCTTCTGGATTGAGCCTCCAATTTTTTATCTTTAACAAAACCTTTCTTTCCTGTTTATCATTTTGTTCTACTTTCTGGGAGATTTCACATTATCTTTATCTTTTGACTGTTTTATTTAGTTGGGACTTTCGGTATCACAGTAATGTCCAAGAATGACTTCTTGTTCTTTTATTGCTTTTTGTAAACTGTGGTAAAATACACATAAAATAAAATAAACCATCTTAACCATTTTTAAGAGCACAGTGCATGCTAAGTAGTAGTAAGGACATTCATGCTGTTGTGCAACCTAGCTCCAGAACTCTTTTCCTCTTGCAAAACCAAAACTCTGACCGTTAAAAAGAACCCCTGTTCCCGGACCCCCAGTGCCTGGAAACCACAATTCTACTTTCTGTCTTTACAACTATTCTTTCTTTTCAGCAACATTCTATCCCTGCTTTTTATGGATGTCTCTTATTATTTGAAGATATTAATTTTAAAGGGTTTTTATTTCATTTTAGGTTTTCTTCTAAGTCCTTGTGTCTCTTTATTCCTCTAAGTTCCTTCTTCTGAGATAATTGAAAACATATTGGTCTCTGACCCAGTTCTTGGCGTAGAACTCCGGAAGCCCTTATAATTTCCTCAGTAATAAAAGCACTAGGAGAACCTTTTGTTCTAATACCTGGTCTTTGACCTTTGTTTCAAGGCCCCTGAAATCCCTTGTAATTTCCTGGGTGATAGTAGTATCTTTTATTCTAATGAGGCACCTCTGGGAGGGGTACTGGATGAAGGCTGGTTACTGAAAAACCATGATCAGAAGCTTGGACTTTTTGGTCCCCTCCCACTCCCAGCAGTCTCTTAAGAAGGGAAAAGGACTGAGAATGGAGTTGATGATTAATTATGCTTACATAATGAGGCCTCTACAAACTAACAGAAGCACAAGGTTCAGAGGGCTTCCAGGTTGGTGAGTACATCCACATGCAGGGAGCGTGACACACCCCAACTCCACGGGGACAGAAACCCCTGCATCCAGGACCCTCCCAGACCTTGCCCTATGTATCTCTTCATCTGCTGTTCATCTGCATCCTTTAATAAACTGGTTAACTTAAGTAAGCATATCCCTCTGCCTTGCGTGATCCGATCTAGAAAATTCATTGAACCCCAAGAGGGGATCATTGTGAACCTCTGATCTATAACCAGTTGGTCAAAAATTTTGAACTTGCAATGGGAGTCTGAAGTGGGTTTGGGGTCAATCTTGTGGGACTGAGCCCCTAACCTGTGGGATCTGACACTCTTACTATCTCTAGGTAGAGTGTCAGAACTGACTTAAATTCTAGGACACCCAGCTGGTGGTGTAGAGCAGGGGTCCCCAAACTTTTTACACAGGGGACCAGTTCACTGTCCCTCAGACCATTAGAGGGCCAGACTATAAAAAAAACTATGAACAGCCTGACCTCTGGTGGCGCAATGGGATAGGGTATCAACCTGGAATGCTGAGGTTGCCGGTTTGAAACTCTGGGCTTGCCTGGTCAAGGCACATATGGGAGTTGATGCTTCCTGCTCCTCCTCCTCTCTTTCTCTCTCTCTCTCTCTCCTCTCTAAAAAATGGAATAAATAAAGTCTTTTAAAAAAAATAAAAAACAAAAAAACTATGAACAAATCCCTATGCACACTGCACATATCTTATTTTAAAGTAAAAAAACAAAATGGGAACAAATACAATATTTAAAACAAAGAACAAGTAAATTTAAATCAACAAACTGACCAGTATTTCAATGGGAACTATGGGCCTGCTTTTGGCTAATGAGATGGTCAATGTCTGGTTCCATATTTGTCACTGCTAGCCATAACAAGTGATATGATGCGCTTCCGGAGCCGTGACGCGTGCGTTCCGCGTCACAGGAAGTAGTACTGTACATGCGCGACGCTGCCACATACAGTACTCCAGGAGCACAGGATGCATCACTGACCACCAATGAAAGAGGTGCCCCTTCCGGAAGTGCGGCAGGGGCCGGATAAATGACCTCAGGGGCCGCAGTTTGGGGACCCTTGGTATAGAGAATTGCTTGGTGACCAGAAGTATCAGAATGAAGTATTCTGTGTGAACAGTAAATGAGACACACAGGAGAAAGACTCAGGGAAGAAACACACAGGTAGAAAGGCTATAGGTTTTTCCTGTATTTTTCTTCTCTCATTTTTATTCATTGTGTTTTTGTTTGGGTGGCTATCTTTCAGGTGGGACTTTGCCCTAAATATCTGTTGATCCTCAGCTATCTTGTCATACTGAAGAGTGGGATACTGGAGAGCTGCTTGGAAATCTCTGAGGCAAGGGTAGGATTTGCTGACTGGTAGAACACACAGAAGCACGACTGAGCAGATTAAGGTTGGGTTCACCAAAATAATTGCCAAATGATTGCACCTGCACATTTTTTTCCACTGAGGCCAGAGAAAGATGCTTCCATTTCATGCCTAGACTATGGGAGTAGAGGCAGCAAATACCTGGCTGCCAGAATGCTAGATGCTGGCTATGGGAAGGAGGCTGGAGACTTACTAAAAAATGTGCATACTTTCACATAATGCCCACGTTTTCAGTCCAGCTCCTTGCCTGATCTCAATTATATCTAAGGTTCATGATCTTATAATTTTTTGGCTTAATTTCTTCAGCAATAAACCCCCCATTGCCAGTGATGACGAAGGAGAAGCAGCTGCCCGCCTGGGTGGTATGGTGTTTGGCAAAAGCTTCTTAAGCAACATTCAGGTATTTCTGCTTTTAGCCCCTAGCCTTCTCCTGCTTTCTAAACTACTTGGTTCCTCAAACTTTTAAGGTTTTTGGTATTTTGCTGAGCAAATCAGCTTGTTTCTCATTGGTATTCCCTGCTGTGGGCACTCAGGTTTCCTTCTGTGAAGTCAGTGTCCACTTCTTCACCTACTGTTTGACCTCAGCTAATACAATTTGGATTAGCAAAGTCTTAATCCAGGCTGCGGGATCAGGTCAAAGAGAAATGACCTAGCCGCTCAGGGAAATTGCGTTTCATTGGGAAGTGTAGGTGACATAAAACAAACTACCCCCTCAGTTAAGATAAAATAACAGAAACAAAGTTATCACAGATGAGCTCTGGCCAATAACCAAAAGAAGACCAAAAAACAAAACAAAACCCACAAACCCTCCATAATATAAAATACATAATACAATATTCAGTTAAGTTAATCTAGCCGGGTGAATAATGATTCCATAAATGCCAAAGGTAACTTATATTCCTGCACATTGCTGTTTGTTTTCCAAAGAGCCTAACACACAAAATGCCTAATATTTAATGAGTTATTTAACTGTGTTCATGCCCCTGGGCCAGAACTGACGAGATCTTTTCCAGTCTCGATTTTCAATTCTTAAATAACTTGACATAAGAAACGTTCTCCTTTGAGAAAACAATTTTCAGAATCCAATAATAATTTGATAATTTTTCAAACTGAAAATGGGAAAATTTTTAAGAAGCTATAAAGTGATTGTGACAAGAACCCTTTTGAATTTCAATGACCATGTGAAGTCGGCCAAGCATAAGGCAATACTGAGGAGAGGTGACAGGGACACTCTGGAGGACATGCTCCTTTAAATGGGCAGCTACTGCTTCATTCTAGGTGGTTGTCATGTGAGAAGATAGACCCATAGTAGCCAGATCTCCCAACTTTTCAAAAGAAGCCAAAAAATTTGGATTTTTAAAATGTAACGTTACAATTTTTAAATTAGATACTGAGTTTAAAACAAATGAACAAACAAACAAAAAACTATGTGGTCCAAACAGACTACCAGTTTGTGCCCACCTATTTAGACTATCAAATTCTCCCTCAACTACAGGGGCTCTTTTCTCTGTCTGAAGGATGGTCACAGCAGGTCCTGGACACAAGCGGGTACCACCGATTCAGAGCATCTGTGATAAGCTTTTCACTCCCATCGAAGGCACAGCCGGTCACTGTCACAGCCTCCTCTTACTCTGCCTTTTCAAAATACACCCCGGGGTCCTGCTGTTCACTATGCCCGGTGGTCGAAACACACTTTATAGATAATCGTATAAGTAATAAAATAAAATAAACATTAATAACAAAAAATGTACAAAGCATCTTTCTCTCAAGGTTGTATGAGCACTCTCATGTGCATCATACATTTATACAAGATAGTGAGTGGAAAATAAACTTCTTCTCTGTTTGCAACTAAAGATGACCTAAGGTGCATAATGAAAGTGGTTCTAAAATCAAAACATTCATTCATTTCATTTTAATTGACTTCTGAAAAAAATAACTGTATAAGAATGTCTCTACTGACTAACAGCAAGCAGAAACACGCCTTATCTTTATGAATGAACTTTTTGTTTCTTTCTTGCACAAAGTGGATGGTTAGTAACTATCAATTGTTCTGCTTTGATTTATTATGTTCCTCCATGGCACTAGGCTTTGAATATGCAAAGAGGCTTCCAATGGGTAATCAATGTTTGTTGACTGGCTGAATGTCTGTTAAGATGTCTGCCAAAAACACTGTATATTTCTTGGTTTCCTTAACTGTACAAGAAGTTGAAAGAAACCAAAGAATTTCATGTTCTTTTTTTTAGCAGCAGATTCTCTTTTACAAGTAAAATTTTATGTAAAAGGCTAAGAAATAAAGCAGATAAAGTGGAACTACTCTGGTTGAAGGTGGGAGGGAAAAGTCCAGAAACACAACCACAGCCTTCTCTTCGCTTCACCTCTCCTCGCTCCTCCGCTCCCTCCCTGCTCCCGCTCTCCCCTCCCTCAGCAGACCTCCATGCATCTCCAGGAAGGTTCTCTGTTTAGAGGTTGAAACTACTTGACTAGGTGACCCTGAATTTCCTTTTAATTTTAATTTGATTATTTCTTGAGTCAATTTCAGGTAATAACATGAGCAAACCATTGTATATCAAGTGACTGTCTACTCTGACGACTGGCCTATTTTCCTTGTCTTTCCTCTTATGCAACACTGAGAAGCTCAACTTTTGATTGGTTTTAATCTTTAAAATTTATCTTAAAAATCACACTACGCACCCTGGCCGGATAGCTCCATTGGTTAGAGTGTTGCCCTAATATGCCAACGTTGTGGGTTCAATCCCTGGTCAGGGCACATACAAGGATCAACCAATAAATGCATAAATAAGCAGAACAACAAATTGATCTCTCTTTTTCTCTCCCTTCCTCTCTCTAAAATAAGTAAAATTTTAAAATGAAAAAATAATCACAGTATGCATACTCTCTACTCAGTAAGTTTTGCAACAACCTTTGATTAATAAAAAATTGTTATTCCCAGGTAACATAATGAACTCCTATATAGATATACTTAACAGATACAGATATCACTACAATAGAATTATTTATTATAAATAATACACAATAATTACAATTCCTTTACCAAAATAAAGGTTTTCAATCTGTACTGTTTAAATTTTGCTTCTGACTTGGGTGGTTAAAACACAGATCCTGTTTATCAACACTAAATGCCACCTGAAGCCACCATATATTTACACTTCAGGGGAAAAATGCATTTAAAAATGATGGGAGCTATAAAACAATTATTAGAAAACTTCTTGTGTAACAGGTCAAGCTACTTATATAACACAGGTGACTGTAAGTTAAAGTGTCCTCAATTACCACGTTGCATTTTTAAAAGAATATATTATATGGACTTTTTAATTTTTTAAAACTATCATTCTGACAAATTATGTCTCAAATCTAAGAACAAAAAAATAAGTTTTCTTTCAATACAGTAAATGGCAATCTACCTGAAAGATCCTGAAATTCAGGCTTTTGACTGAAGATGAGGTAGTTAGTGGCAATGAAATGGAGTAGCCAGGTTGAAAGGCAGTCAGAGTGGTGAAACTGCAAGAAAAATGGACAGTTACACAGTGTTGTACATAATGACCATCAACATGATGATTATATCAGTGAGGAAAGTCTGGGAGAGCTCATGCAGAGCCCAGATCCATGTTTAATGTGTCTATATGAGTAAGATGCAGCCTTCAGCATTCTCTGACAGCAGAAAGGAAAAGGGAGCATTCACAACAAGCCATGATAAAATCACACCAATGAAGAAACCAAATCAAACGAATAACAACCTCCTGCTACTGCAGTGGCTGAGTATCTTTGAGTAGATGTGCGGTTGTACCTGTGGCTCACAAAGACTATACAGTTCCTGAGGGTTCAGTTTAAGCTTTTAATCCAAGGTCATGGCCTTCACTAACTGCACTTGTACTTGTAGCAGAGAGATGATTATGGTTTGCAAAGGTATCCACTTGGCCTAATCTAAAGAAATTCACCTCAGGAGCAAACCAAAACTTACTTCTAGGAGGAAATGTCATCAACCTAAGGTTATGGGAGGCAATGTGTAAATATTTCTATGAGGTTATGTCTGAATAGTTGCTTTTAACTCAGATGTGCTGTTCCACTGAGCAGGTTCCCAGCACATTTCTCATCCTGAGATTCAACAGCTAGTGGAGGGGGAACTTGGCCACAATGCCATCACTTTGGTGTGAATCCAGGGACACTCACAAATCCATCTAGCCACTCAATTCAGATACGGCAACTTGCTGGCAGGCAACTTTGGTACACGAAAATAGTTCTTTTTATTATTATTCTGGTGAAATACACAAAACTTACCACTTTAAGTGTACAGTTCTGTGGCATTACGTACATTCACATTACCACTATTTTCAGAACTTTTTTTATCATCCTAAACTGAAACTCTTTACCCATTAAATAATAAATCCCCTTTTTCCTTGGTCCCAGTCCCTGGCAACCACTATTTTATTTTACCTTTGTGAATCTGACTATTCTAGGTACCTCATATAAGTTGAATTATATAGTTATTTGTCCTTTTCTCTGTCTGGTTTATTTTACTTAGCGGCATGTCCTCAAGGTTCATTTATGTTGCAGCATGTATTAAATTTCATTCTTCTTAAGGCTGAGTAATATTGCGCTGTATGTATATACTCCATTTTGTGTATCTGTTCATCTGTTGTAGACATTTAGGTTGTTTCTACCTTTAGGTTAACACAGCTCTTTTAAGGGCCCTCAATAATTACATAAAAATAAATAATGCTAAATTGAAGAAAGCTTTGTAATCTCAAATCTTAAAGAAAGAAACTCAAGTATTACTCTCTTAAAAAGTTAAAGTGTGGGAATATTTTAACATGCTAATAGGTCCCTCTGATTTTTATTACACAAAATCAGAATTTTTGAGTTGTGTGAGGCTTTACAGTTCATCTAATCCCCCATCACATTTTAACATTCTTTTTTCACTTTATCTTTTGGTAGATAAATGTGAATGATCTAAGGAAACAGAGCAAGAATATGCAGCTATTTTAAAAGAAGCCACCAACACCCAGAGCAAATAACCTACCCACAGAAGTTCAGAATATTGCCTAAGAGCTGTGACTTTGAAGGAGAATTGAGATCACAGACATGAACAGCTGCCCATAGTAACATAGTTCAAATAAATAGTTTTATTTTTAACCATGAAACTTAAATCATAATTGTGGGCTCTTGGCAAGAGATGAAATGCATCTCACTATAACCTACTTTTGGGGAATAATGTGTGCTGACCTGAGAAAATAGGTTTAAATAAAAAATAAATAAATAAAAGCACAACAAAAAAGGCATTAAAAAAAACTATAAACCAAATACTATAGCATTTAACAGCTCTGTACAGAACAATAATGGTGCTCCAGAGAGTACTCAGAAACTCACCAGGACAAGGTCAGAAACAAAACTGGTGGCTAAGGCAGCCAAATATTAATGCATAGATTATAAGAAGTTGAGTTTAACACTTTAAAATGACAGTAAAAAAGACTTCACAGGAACCACCAAGTTTGGCTATATAGGGTTTAAGGAGAGTAGAGATTAAAAAAAAAATCTCTACCTCAATCCAAAGGAACTGATTTTTTTTTCAAAGTATGGATTTTTTTTTATTCATTTCAGAGAGGAGAGAGAGAAAGAGAAAGAAAGGGGGAGCAGGAAGCATCAACTCCCATATGTGCCTTGACCAGGCAAGCCCAGGGTTTCGAACCGGCAACCTCAGCATTCCAGGTCAACACTTTAGCCACTGCGCCACCACAGGTGAGGCCAAAGGAACTGATTTGATTAAGGAAAAGAAGCCTGTATTATATTATATGTTAAGAGTTGATGGAAATATAGGGCCCTAAAGGTAGAATCAAGGTAAAGAACTGAGCGAGTTTGGGGAAAGTGAAAGCAGAGGTGAGAGAATACTGAAACTGCTCTTCCACATGGAGGGTATGGGCAACGCCTTCCTGACCCACCAAGCAACACTGGCAGAGGTGACAGAAGGACTAGACGTTCCAATTATTCAGCAAGCTACCTACCAATAGTCTAAATCTGCTGAAGAACAATCTCACCTCTTAGAATTCAAAGAAACAATGAGGAAAAGGTTAAATTCTGACCACAGGTGAACTGGCTGGTGAAGGGGAACCTCAAACTAGAAACTTCAAAGAGAACTTGGGGAGAAAATTATCCTGTTATCTGGGACCCATAATTCCAAATTAGGGACCACCAGGAATAGACAGAGGAAAACTGGTAAATGCAGGCTTAACCTTAGCAAATAGAAAAGTCACAAAAAATAAACAATGAAATTTACAAAGAGTTATCTTAGAATTTTAAAATTCAAGAGAAGCCTGACCAGGCAGTGGTGCAGTGGATAGAGTGTCTACCTAGGACGCTGAGGACCTAGGTTTGAAACCCTGAGGTTGCAGGCTTGAGCCCAAAAGGTTGCTGGCTTGAAGCCCAAGGTCGCTGGTTTAAGCAAGGGGTCTCACTGGCTCAGCAGGAGCACGCCCCCTCGTCAAAGCATATATGAGAAAGCAATCAATGAGCAACTAAAGTGCTGCAACAACCAGTAGATGCTTCTCATGTCTCTCCCTTTCTGTCTATCTTTCCCTGTCTGTCCCTCTCTCTCTCCTTTGCTATAAATAAATAAATAAATAAAATCAAAATTCCAGAGAAAAAATAAGGATAATCATGTAATCAGAAAACATATAGACAAGGAAAAGAGATCAGGAAGAATTTCTGACAATGTAATGATAAACGATACTGATGAGGAACCAAGCGTGTGTGTAGGGGGCACTTAAATTAGTGCGTGAGCTATCTATAGAAAGACACTACAACATAAGGAAAGGGAGGCTTGTACCCAAATTTTTAAAAGTATGACAGGCTTGTTAGAATAGTATAAAAATGATACATCAAAAAAGAACTGAGGTTGTGAAAATGCTCAACAGAATAAAAATGTTTTCTAAAATTAAATCTAGAGGGTAGCTATTTATCTCAAGCTCAATGTAAAGACAAAAAGAGGTCAGGGTTACTCAATTTTTTTATATTTGTTTTTATCTCTAATATCAATTACAAATGATCTAATGACTTGATTATGAAATGAACTCCAAAATAGTTAAAACAAGAGTAAGGAAGAACTAGATGCTTTATGAATTCCTGTCTATGCCCAGACATACATGCTGACTAGTGACTCCTCAGACTAGAGGCATACTTTTAGCTGTCTCATAATCTGTCCTTTTCCTCATTATGCGGCTCTATTTCAGCTGTTCGAAGACAAATTCATATTTTTCTAATTCTGGATGTCAAAGTTGATAAGAATTGCCAACATGTTGTATGTCAGACAATATTTTACAAAGTTCTGTTAGTCTAAAATGATAGATCAAATTTTATATTCCTATGAAAAAGACCCAGAAGTTTCAGATTACTACCAGGTGTGTGCTGTGACTGCTACAAGCCCAAGAACTGCCCAGAGTATTACAGATTTCAAGAAAGCAAACTTAGTTTACTTACAGACCTTTGGCAGATTCGCAGTCTAGGATCTTTACAACTAAAATTACTTAGTCACGATTAATTGAATGTGTAAATTTTGTCCTCTAAAATGTGCAGAAATAGAACTATTAAAAACAAACGGGTCCAGAACTTAGAAGAGGCTAGAAAATACGGTGTACTGCAGTAATTATCCTTTTTTTTCTTCAAGATTTTATTTACTGATTTTAGAGAGGAAAAAGAGAGAGAGAGAGAGAGAGAACAAGCAGTAATTCTCAGCCCAAACATTTTTACTAAATACATCCCGATACCATGAGGGATCAACAAAAGGTCATTTAAAAGGATTAATACCAATACACTTTCACACCAATACCTCCTGCAAACAAATGAAATTTCCAAAAATGTTCATGAAGTGAATGAATGAATGAATGAGCAAAGAAATGACTTCAGCCCAACCATCTCTAAGTTTGTATGTATCAATCCTGTCATTTTCCTTTCAGGAACCTAAGATGTGATTATTTGGGGGAAATTCAGTGTAAAGTCTATTTCCTACAATGCCTATATGACACAATATTGCACCACACTCAAATGACTCTAATAACGGCCAATATACAGTTGAAAATTTCCACATCAACAAATTTCTACCTCAGAAAGGGACTGCTCAGAAACCCATCTTCAAACTTGTTGTGAGGGCACTTCAGCCTCAGTTAGCTGAACTTCCACACTAAGACAGGTTCCTATATCTCTTAATAAGCAGAAATTTTCAAAGAGTAGCATAATTTTTATACGATTTTTAAAAAAAGTCAAATCAATAAGTAAATCAGAAAAAACTAAGAACTATGTATGATTCCATACATAGGTGGGACATAAAAACGAGACTAAGAGTCATGGACAAGAGTGTGGTGGTTTGAGGCGGGGGGGGGGGGGGGGGGGGGGAAGGGAGGGAGAGGGGAAGGGGGGGAAGAAGGGGCACAAAGAAAACCAGATAGAAGGTGACGAAGGACAATCTGACTTTGAGTGATTGGTATGCAACATAATTGAATGCAAGATAACCTGGAGATGTCTTCTTTGAACATATGTACCCTGATTTATTGTCACCCCATTAAAATTAATAAAAATTTATAATAAAAAAAATCTGAGCACACACACAAAAAAGTTAAATCAGTACATACATATGACTGATTACCTTGGCTTTTTTGAGCAGGTCGACGATATCGAGGTTCATGGAGGCCAGTTCCCTGCTGGGCATGCTCTGTAGCTGCGTGATAATGAAGAGCTCACAGATGTGCTGCAGCCGGGACACTTGGTACATCTCAGCGCAGATCAGGAGACACATGGCCTGGAAAATGCCCGCTGATGCAAGAAGGGAAATCAGAGAAAATGGACAATAAAACCATTTCTTTTATGCCTTAAAACAAAACAACAGAAAGCAGAAAAAAATGCTGACTATATCATCCCATGTAGAATAGGATGCCTAGAAAAACCCTTGAAGGAGTCAGCATTCTAAACTCCATTTTAAAGGGACTTAATTTAAGCCTTCATTTGCAGAAGTGAATCTCTGTGTTGTTTTTGTGTTTTAATTCTCCGGAGACGAAGATACTGCAGCTGCCTTTAGTAACTGATTTTAGAGCTAGGGGTGACTCTTTGTGCTAAACTCAATCCTTGCCATTTTTTTTCTCTCTTGGCTTTAGTTTCAGGTTTGTGTTTTGTTTTAACTGTGGTAAAATAAACTTAACATAAAATTTACTATTAACCATTTTTCCCAGTTTTATTGAGAAATAATTGACATACAGTGTGTCTGTAAAGTCATGGTGTACTTTTGACCGGTCACAGGAAAGCAACAAAAGTCGATAGAAATGTGAAATCTGTACCAAATAAAAGGAAAACCCTCCCAGTTTCTGTAGGATAATGTGGCAGCATGTGACGTAAGACTGTGTATACAGCGGAGTAGCCCACGGCCATGCCGGTCGAGATGTGGACGGTACAGAGGAAAGTTCAGTGTGTTCTGTGGCTCGCTAAATTCAAATCCGTGACCAAAGTGCAACGTGAATATCGGCGCGTTTATAACGAAGCGCCACCACATAGGAATAACATAACTCGGTGGGATAAGCAGTTGAAGGAAACCGGCAGTTTGGTGGAGAAACCCCGTTCTGGTAGGCCATCAGTCAGTGACGAGTCTGTAGAGGCTATAAGGGATAGCTACCTAAGGAGCCCTAAAAAATCTGTGTGTGAGCCCACATCGAACTGCACTGAATAGGTATGAAACTGGGAGAGTTTTCCTTTTATTTGGTGCAGATTTCACATTTCTATCATCTTTTGTTGCTTTCCTGTGACTGGTCAAAAGTGCACCATGACTTTACAGACACACTGTATATCACTGTATAAGCTTAAGGTATATAGCATGATGGTTTGATTTATATATATTGTGAAATGATTTCTATTATAGGTTTAGTTAACATCCATCATTTCATATAGATACAATAACAAAAGAAAAAAATGTTTCTCCTTGTGATGAGAAATCTTAGAATTTACAATCTTAACAATTCACCACTATCCATCTCCAGAACCCTTCCATCATTCCAAACTGAAACTCTGTATCCGCACACAGTAACTCCCCACATCCCCCTCTTCCCAACCCTCCTAATCATACTGGTGGTTGTTTTTTTAACACTTCCCTATAAGTCTGATGTTTGATGTAATTCTCTTATCCCTCCTTATATTCCTTACATATTTTTTTGGTGGTTAGGAACCAAGAATGCTGTGCTTGATATTTTACATAATAGATTACCGTCCTTTCTGTGATTTTCCCCACACAAATATTCCAGTATCCAGCTTAACTTTTTGAATATTCATTTAGACTCTCCCCTATATCTTTTACCAATTTTTAAAGTGCTTTAAAGCCTTATAGTTGTTAGGACTTTTCTGAGCATGTTTTTCTAGTTAGCAAGATAAAACCTAAAAATCAAAGCATCAATTACTCTAGTGAGAGGATGACTGAGAAACCAAATAGTCTTATTTCAAATCTGGTCAAGTTTTTTATTTAGTGCATGTATTTGCCAGTATCGAGATAATAAAATAAACAAGGGCTGGCTTTAGCTCAGTGGTTCCTTCGAGTCAAGTTCGTTTGTTAAAATAAACAATAACATTCATTCTGATGAGAAACAATGTTTTCATTTTTATTATTCAAAAAAACGATACCCCAGTCTTTACCATGAAGAGTAATAGCTGTAACTGGCTCCAAAAATATTGTTGCTAGATGCAACGATAGAATTAATTCAATTTGAAAGAGAAGTTTCTTTTTTAGAGCTCTGAAACCTTTGAGTAGAGGGTTTATGACTTTAAGCTTTTCAATAGCAAATACAGGATATCTTCCAAATCTAAAAATCAAAAGAGTAAACCTGAAGGAAGGTGTGGTCTGAAATGTGTGTTTCCTTGTTGTATTTGCTAGGATACTGGCCTGGTTCTGTGATCAAGGGGCCCGGCCCTGGACTAAGCCACCAGTTAGGGCTTATCCCAGCTGTGTTTGTGGTGGGAGCCATCTGGTGGCCAAAGAGTGAAGAGTAATCAAAGGGGGCGGCCCCCCGGGCCTGCATCCCAAGGCTTTAAGGCCAGTTGAAAGGATTCTGCAATTTCTCCAAGGTCCCTTCAGCAAGCAGAAACCTCTAAGATCTGTCCCATCTCGTAGCTGCCACAGATAGTTACTAGTCCAAAAGCAATCTGTGAATAGGAAAATAAAGCCTGCAGTTTACTGGGCAGTCTAAACATCTTCGGAAAAGTTTTTGAAGTCAGCTTAAGAGTTTCACTTCAGGAGACATCAGAAGAACGCCTCCACGAAACCACACCCTCTGGGCCCGAGAGGTGACCAAGCAGGTCTCAGGATACTCAAAAGTCCCTAAAAGTACCTTTGTCAGAATACACAGCCATAAAAGAAGTTGTCCAACCCTCCTTCTCATGGAAGGGATAGTGCTTCAAGGAGTTTTCCGTGTCAATCAGTAGAGCTGGAGTAGCCACTGGGCACCACTAAATACCTCATTTCCGACATGCCCACAGTAACCACCACACTGTGGGTGCGGGCTAGGACACAGGAAGTTGTGTCAGGGTCTGAGAGCCCAGAAGAGGTACCCCATCACTGCTCTTCCACTTGGACTGACTGAAGAGGCATCGTGGTCTCTACACTCCCTTCACCTGCTTTAGCACACTGCATGATGTCAACTCTGATACACTTTAAGTGAAAACGATTTCACAGAAAGCAATTTATTAAAATGGATGACAAGAAAATAATTGTAAGATATTACCTAACCAGTGGTGGGATTCAGCCAGTTCGCACCAGTTCAGCAGAACTGATATCTAATTTTTTTGTTGAGTTTGGTGAACCGGTTGTTAAAATGGCACTTGTAATCAGAGTGTTCTCTAAGGTGGGCAACTGGGCAGCCGCTTGATGTGGAATCACAAATTGACAGTCCTCACTCTTTTTAATGTTTATCTGTGCGACAGCACATTCTAAGCCCCTTTAGTAATAATGTTCATTCTGTCAATAGGTGAAAAAATTTTGACAACTATGCTTATAATATTTATTTATTCATTTCATAAAACTCATTATACTTTTGAATGAAACGCTACATTTTATTTCCCTCACATTTGTTACTTTCAGTAAACAAATATATAACATAAAGAGTAACAGTACCAAACACCAGGGGGTGACAAGCTGTCACTGGGAATATCTTAACAGTTTTATTGTTTTTTGTCAGGTATTATTTATTTATTTATTTATTTATTGTCAGGTATTAATATTTTTCCATTACTATTATAAAACTTTCATATAACAATTAGTTTTGTATACCTCTTTTATTGTTCTTATTTAAGTATTAAATGCATGAAATAATAATCTACTTTTCAGTATATTGTTTTTGTTTATACTTAAAACGATCATTAGGGTAGAGAACCAGTTGTTAAATTATTTGAATCCCAACACTGTACTTAACATTTATATTGCTTACCTGGGCAACAGGAGTCTGTGTATAAATATTCTAAGAATGACAAGAAAGTCTCTTTGGAAACACCATAAACTGGAATCAGAACACTCTTTGCTTCCATGTAATTCCCATTAAACATGGCTGCCATCACTTCACACCTGGCCACCAAGATGGCCCTGTGGGCGGGCACCGTCGTACCTGCATGGTTCGAAGGGGACTGGAGTTAAGTAAGATAAGCATGCAAAGTTACTCTTTTAGCAGTTTTCCTTGTCATTAGGCTGGTATGGCATCAGGCACAGCTAAGCCGATATACGGAAACCAAAGTTTGGGTTGATAACCAGCATTAATTCAGAGACCTTTTAGTTTTTCCTTGAAAAATCAAGAGTTCAAAAGTTGACTTTGAAACCAACAATTTGCAAGTCAGGCAACTATTTGTTACTTAGCTTATATTTCTTGAAGACAGAAACACTGAAATGAAATATTTTGCTTCATTTGTTTATACTGAAACATCTATCCTTTCATCCTTTCCAGTCGGCCTGAAACACTGCCACCCACCCCTGCCCATGTGCCTCCCAAGAAAATCATGCCATTCTTTTTTTGGCCAACTCACAGGACAATCCTGGCCAGGCTTTCCCTTATTAGAAACAAGAAATAAATCACCCATGGCCTAAGCAGTCCACAGATCACAGGAATGCCTCGGGAATCTCTTGTGGAGCCAAGGGGGGCATTTCGGATCTTTGGAAAGTATGGACGGGGATGGCCCAGTCCCCTGCTGTCTCCACAGCACACTGCCTCCTAAGGCACCCTCTCTTTCCTAAATGAACAGGGCTTGCTTCTGGGACAGCAGGAGCTACTTTCAGTGTTAAAGGCCCTCAGCCCATACCCCTCACTGGAGCTCATTAAATTAAACCGACTCTCCAGTAAAAGTTTCTACTCCAGCTACAGTGCCTCCATACCAAGCTCCAGAAGGGGCACCCATCAGCCGGACTTGTGGGAGGAGAAGCAGTTCTCACCACTCCCACCACATTAGAAAACCACAGCCAGCCTTCAGCTTAGTCTAGGTCAGCTCCACAGATCACTATTGAGTGCCCACCATGTGCCAACACCTGTGTTAAGTGTGAAGATACAAAGATAAGACAAAGCTACCCTGTGCAGGAGAAGCCAAGCTTTTAGTCTGCTGGAAGACACCGCACCAGGGTGACTGACAAAGCTGTCTGGAAAGTGACTCCTTGAGCCAAACCGCCCTACCATGACCAAGAGCCGTTTATGCACCCATCCCTAAAATCCCAAACCTCTCAAGGGCGTGCATTCTCCTCTAAAATATTTACAACATTGGATTCTTCAACCTCTTTAAAATCTACGCAAAACATTTTTTGGCTCAGAAAGGATCCCATCTAATCCCAGTGGCTTTCTCCAAAGCCAATAATCCCTCAGGCTTCACAAGCAACTCTCGACACTGCCAGTTCTGAGGTCACTGCTTGGCACGGTGACTTGAACAGGCACACGGCCCGCAGGAGAGGGAGGAGGGGCCACAGGGAGTACTCCTACCAGGTCATCACACACATGCTGGCAGACACCCTAACCCTCGGTCTTCTGCCCTCCCTGGCTCTTCCCCTTGGGGCCGTCTGCCCTCAATATCAGTATCCATCTATGGAATGGCCAGTTCCCATATACACAGCATGCTAGATATTTTTGTATATGGCAATTAACAAAGAATTCATACAGGCAGTGCAATTTGACTTGCAATTTTAAGGTTTTAAGATCTTAAATAAGGTACTACTATATATATAAAAAAGAAAAATCAGAAGCATGGCTTAAACAAATTAGATTACCTTTCATCTGGGTTAAGCATAAGAATTTAAGATTGGCCAAAAATACCAACTGTCTAGTAGATGGAGAAGGAAATTGATAAGTAACCTCGGAAATTTAACAGCAAATTTTCATTGATAATGTGGTTACAAAGTCAGCAACAAAACACCTCAATACATTAAAGCGTTTTCAAGCAAATTTCAAGCTTAGAATTTAGTTTCGAAAACCATTATAGCTCTAGTTAAGAAAACTACAACTGTTCTGGTATTATCAATTCTTCTATTGTGAAAATGTAACACAATACCTCAGTAAAGTTACATTTTTTAAACATTGTATATAAATTGCATAAATATATAAACACTGTACAAAACTTGCTAAGTAAACATAATGCAGAGTTTACACACACTAAACAGCAATAGGGTGGAGCTGAAGAATTACTCAGGGAGGAAAAACAGACAGCAATTTTCCAGTTAAAAGATAAACATATTCTTGAAAATGTCAAGAACAGGCCCTGGCCGGTTGGCTCAGCGGTAGAGCATCAGCCTGGCGTGCAGGGGACCCGGGTTCGATTCCCGGCCAGGGCACATAGGAGAAGCGCCCATTTGCTTCTCCACACCCCCCCTCCTTCCTCTCTGTCTCTCTCTTCCCCTCCCGCAGCCAAGGCTCCATTGGAGCAAAGATGGCCCGGGCGCTGGGGATGGCTCCCCGGCCTCTGCCCCAGGCGCTAGAGTGGCTCTGGTCGCAAAGCGACGCCCGGGAGGGGCAGAGCGTTGCCCCTGGTGGGCGTGCCGGGTGGATCCCGGTCGGGCGCATGCGGGAGTCTGTCTGACTGTCTCTCCCCGTTTCCAGCTTCAGAAAAATACAAAAAAAAAAAAAAGAAAAAAGAAAATGTCAAGAACAAGTGTATCTTTCTTTTGTAGTATCTAATTGTTTTAATAGTTTTAAAAAACTTTTTTAAGGAAAAGTTTTGAGTGAAATAAAACTTAAAAGCCCAAGTTTTCTAGTAATTTTGCATAATCAAAGATCTTTGTTTTCATTATATACTAAAATAAAATGTTACAATTGCCACACCTTCTTCATACTACTTTCCCAAGTTTTAAAAATAAAAATTTTAGAAATGTTTTTTGCTTTAGTCTTAAAATAGTAAACTTGGTTAGTTCAAGAGAGATTTAGAATTTGTGCTTAAGTAAACAGGACAGAGAATAAAAGTGTTTTCTTTAATTTTTTATTTATTTTTAAGTGAGAGAAGGGGAGATAGAGAAACAGACTCCTGCATATGCTCCGACCATAATCCACCCGGCAACCCCAGTCTGGAGCTGATGATCGAATCAACTGAGCTATCCTCAGTGCCTGGGGCCCACTGGCTGCAGGAGGGGAAGAAAGAGGGGAGGGAAATAGAGAGGGAAGGGAAGACAAACAGATGGTTGCTTCTCACGTATTCCATGACCAGGGATCGAACCAGAAGACATCCTCAGGCCGGGCTGATGCTCTACCCACTAAGCAAACCGGCCAGGGCCTGTAAAAGTATTTTTCATGAGACACACATTCGAATGTCAAATGGAAACTTGTATCTTTATATATCAGGTCTAAATGTTTAGCAAGGATAGTTTTAGAACTGTTTTAGTAGCTTCTTTAAAAACTTTTCCATGGAAAAGGATGCAAACCCAAAGTTGGGAGTGATAGTATTTTTTTGATGACTATTTCAGAGATAGTAAATAGGTTTTATGTCCCATGTCAACTCCAGCCAGATGTTGATGATAGCCAGGAACATTTGAAAAGAAGTATCTGGTGAGGTGCTGGGTTCGCAGAAAACAGTGCCCCGAGCCATCAGTGCTGGCTGCCGCTGCACGGGGGAAAGGGAGGGTTCTGCCAGGCAGGCCCCCAGCTACACCTGCACACACACCACCTCAGTCCCTAGGGCCGCTCTACCAGGCAGAAATGAGCATTTCCATTTTATAGGCAAGGAAACAAAGGATGAGAAATGTAAAGTAACACACCAAACTTACTATATAGTAAAGACGCATCCATTCAAGAGCCATGCCAGGTCTTTCTAGTCCCTGTCACTACCATCTCATTAAGCTTAAAACTAAAAAGGACCCTTTTAGAATCTATATGGTTTACTTTCTTTAGTTTGCAAATGAGAAAAGACTCAAGGCCAGACATGCTATGTGACTTGCCAAAGGACACACGCTGGTTGGAGTACAAAGCCTGGGCTGCAGTGAGGGCTCCAGAGCGAGTGCGCAGCCTCTTCCAGGGCAGACAGAGCCACTACCTTCTGCACCACAGGCTGCCCTCCGCACACCCCTCAGAAGCTAGGCTTGTCTCTCCTCCAGATGATGTCAGAGAGACTGTCGCTGGACCCTGCTTCCACCCACTCCTGCTTCTCTTTGCTCCTGACTCACGGAGAGACCTTGGATTTGGAGCTGGAGAGGTTACCAGGAGCGCTGCAGCGGCTGCTGTTGGACATGAGCACAGGCGGACAGGCGACGGCCCCACTGGACCAGCCTCTACACAGGGCGGGGGTCCTGAGCAGGCAGCTGCAACGGGGCCATGGGGTCACGGAAGGAAAGTGAGAGAGAATGGGGAGGAAGGGTTCTCCACATCACTGTTTTTCTTTCATAGAACGTATTTTCATGTGTGATATATTCCCTTTGAAAATCTTTTCAGTACACTAACATAATGTTTGATGTCAATGCCTCCTATGCAAGTTATAAGCAAGTATTAATGACTCTCACACAAATAAGCAAATTTGGTCTTTTGTTGGCTTTTTTTCCAAATCATCTTTTAGTACTTCAGGGTCCCTCTTATTGCCCCATTCTCACACTGCAGACAGTGCTGACGCAGCTTATTAGAAGGTACTTTCGAAAGTTTCCAATTCACTGTTTCTCTTGGTAAGGGGCCAAATTTAAAAGTAAAGTGATCTTTCTGAGGAAAATTTTTGAAAAGTAAATGACTGTTAGCTGCCATACATATTTACCCAGAGGCAGATTAAGGTCGGTTGAGGCCCTGGGCACAGAAGAAAATATTGGGCCCCTTACATTAGAAAGAAAGTGTAAAGTTGGGATTTTGCGGGGCCCTTCAGATGTTGGGGCCCAGGGTGTGTGCCCACCGTTAAATCCACCTCTGTATTTACCATAAGACAGAATCAGATCTTCCTTTTAGTAATAGTCCACCTGAAGTTCTACTTATTTCATTTAAAAACACTCCTCCCTGAAACCTGTATAATTTTGTTAACCAGTGTCACCCCAATAAATTCAATAAAAAAGGAAACAAACAAAAAAAAAAAAAAAAAAACCCCACATAACTCCTTATATCATTGAATAACTGAAGGTATCTGATAATTCATTTTTAAGATTATGCTTTTAATCTACTAAAGTGACACAATTATCCAAGCAAATAATTAGCAATAGGCATTAAAACAGCTCATCTTAAATAAAGATAGGCACCATTACTTTCCAACAGAGATATAAAAAACACCTTTCATTTGCCCTGGTGCTGATTCTCAGAGTGCTGGGAGGACTAAAGGGAGCAGTATTTCCAGATGCCTGAGGCAAGCCAGGCATGACCCTTGACCTATGGCAGGCTCCTTTTGCTTAAATAAAAAACAAGAGAGCTGAATAAAATAAGCTAGAGGTAACATAATTTTACAGGGGCTGGTTTCAGATGATTCAAAAACTAGGATCCAAAAGAAATATACAAACAAAAATATTTAATGGGGTAATATTAAAGATCACCCCACTCTTTGCTTGTCCCTAAGAGTTAATAAAGCATATGGTAAGGGGAAAAAATGTAAAAAATAGATATATTTTTTTCTTATTTTAATAAAATACTTCATTTTCATGGGAGATTTTGTCAATATTCAGGCAGTGTTAATCTATACCCGACAATAGAGAAAAGTCATTCCTACACCCCAGATATTCAAAGCTGAAACAGAAAGTTAGGTATGAAAACAAGAAATAAAAATGAATAATAAACTTTGTAAAAAACTGAAGCATACCTTGTATTTCGAAGACAACATCAGCAAGCATTGGTTTATTAAGGAAAAACTTGAGGGAAGTATTATAAAACCACAGAGGTTTTCTGGATTGATAAGTTTTGCAATTCCTTAGGCAATTAATCTATAAAGGGAAAGAATACAAGGGAGAATGTTATACAAAAAGCTTTGATAATATATACAGGCTGATTAGAGCATTTGGAAAACGGAGCTAAGCATTTCTATGGTTACCTACTCTATGGCATCTCTGACCGTAGCTTTCATGGCAACTACCACCTGTCTGTGAGCACCCTGCTCTATGCAGCCCTCAGAGCAGGGGATGAACTCAGTGCAAACCCCACCCCGTGACTGAGAAGGTGGGCAGTCCTGAATCCCTGGGGGTCTCTGTCACCTGGGAAGCAGACAACAGCCATCCAACTTCAGATAAATGCCTAGAAAAATGTTTACACATACAACCTGCTCATTTGTTCGCTAATGAAGAGAGTGCATACACAAAAATTCAGCTTGTAATTAAGACAAGATACCTATTTTTTCCTATCACACCACGTCCTAAATTACTGCATGGCAGATCACTGTTCAAGTACCCGAGAGTGATGAATGGGTTCATCTCCACCTTAATCTATAATTTTATCATTCTAAACATCATTCCCACTTACAGCAGGGACTGCTGAAATCCACCAAAGCCTGCCTGGATCTCTTCCAGAGCTCCAGACAGCCCCTGCCAGGACCGCCCATCTGCCCTTACACCCGCCCGCCCGCTCGCTCCGGCCGGAGGCTGCCAGTCTGACAGTGCTCGCTAGCCTCCCTCTGCTCCTCATTCAGGGTGGGTTCTTTATCATTGTTGTCATCTTTCTGACATCCCAGGAGTCCAGGGATAGCCCCTCTTCCCTCACCCTCCACTTGTTTCCCCCGATGAATCTCACAACTTCAGCCTGAGGTGAACTCTGACTTCTGCTTGCCTACCTAGGGAATAGAGAAAGACTTACCACTAAAGAAATAAACAAGTATACAACTTTGGCATTAAGAATAAATATCATCTACTCCCCATTCTGGATTAATCTACTACAGTGGGAAGTTAAAATATTGGTGAGGTGGGAAAAAATATTACCCTTCCTCACAAGGAAGAAGAAAACGTTCCAGAATGCTATTCATGAGCAAGACAAGAAAGCAAAACAGTGCCACACAAATGCTGGTCTCAAGAGAGATCACTCTGATTCCATACACAGTACACCCTAATATGCACTGAACTGATAGAGCGATTTCAGGGAGTGTCACACATAAAAGAGAGCAACAGTCAAAAGCATCACAGAATTTGAGAGCTAGCAGGAACCTCAGAAAACATCCAGTTTAGGCTTCATTTTATAAAAAGCCCCAAGAAGTCTTGTGCAAAGCCACAAAGATAATCCGTGGCAGCACACTTTAAATGTCCATTTCCTGATTCCCAGTTCAGCTCTCTTTCGCACTCGATGAAGGAGAGAGACCCTTACCCCTGCAGAGCACAAGAAGGGAGCACAGAAGAACTCTTCTTTCCTCCATGCAAAGGAAGGAATTCAGGTCAGTGTCATGGCCTCACATAGCCCTCAGCCTCCCCTTCCCCAGCAAGAATTCATTTTATTCTTAGTGCTCAAAGGAACGACTGTGTTCAGAATAAACTCAAGGAAGCCTTGGCTTAAAACAAATGGCAACACTTCTGTCTAACCACTCCTATATAAAGATGATGAACTTCCATATCATGAATTCTATGTAGATGTATATTATGTATGTATACATATGAATATAATGGGAGGGCAGAAGTTGGGAGAGCACAGAGATGTACATGTTCTCTGGTCCAAAAACTAGTTAATCTAGAGAACTTGTAAAAAATGCATATGGGGTTATGTGTACATTTCTACAAAAGCATTATTCAGTTGATTTAGATTGCAAGGGAACCACCTCCCTGCCACATACTTGGAACACTGAATAGCTTCTGTATACCTGCTTCAATGTATTACTGAAGCAAGAGAAAAAAGGTCTTTCCCCTTAATTCCATGTTAGTTTGTTTAAAAGAAGTGTGCATTTTCTCAATTAAAGAATAGTCAGGCCTGACCAGGCAGTGGCACAGTGGATTGAGCATTGGCCTGGGAGGCTGAGGACTCAGGTTCGAAACTCCAAGGTTGCTGCCTTCATCGTGGGCTCATCTGGCTTGAGAGTGGGCTCACCAGTTTGAGCACAGGGTCACCAAATTGAGTGTGGGATCATAGACATAAGCCATGAAGGTCACTAGCTTGAGCAAGGGGTCACTGGCTTGACTGCAGCCCCCCCCCCCCCGGCAAGGCAAATTGGAGAAAGTAATCAATGAACAGCTAAGGAGCCACAACTACAAGTTGATGCTTCTTATCTCTCTCTCTCCTTGTCTGTCTGAGCCCTGTCTGTTCCTCCATGTCTCTCTCTCTCTAAAAAAAAAAAAAAAAAGAATAGTCAAGAATCTTCATTAAAAACTAGTTAAAAAAAAAAAAAAACTAGTTCATCCTGACCAGGCAGTCATGCAGTGGATAGAGCGTCGGATTGGGATGCAGAGGACCCAGGTTCGAGACCCCGAGGTCGTCAGCTTGAGCACAGGCTCATCTGGTTTGAGCAAAGCTCACCAGCTTGGACCCAAGGTCTCTGACTCGAGCAAGAGGTTACTCGGACTGCCGTAGCCCCACAGTCAAGGCACATATGAGAAAGCAATCAATGAACAACTAAGGTGTCGCAATGAAAAACTAATAATTGATGCTTCTCATCTCTGTTTCTGTTTGTCTATCCCTCTCTCTGACTCTCTCTCTGTCTCTGTAAAAAAACAATAATAAACTAATACAGTTCTACATTTAAAAAATATTAACTTAATATATTAATAACAATTTTTTCTTACATTTAATATAAACCTATATTCTGCTAGGCCAGGGGTCCCCAGACTTTTTACACAGGGGGCTAGTTCACTGTCCCTCAGACTGTTGGAGGGCCACCACATACAGTGCTCCTCTCACTGACCACCAATGAAAGAGGTGCCCCTTCCGGAAGTGCGGGGGGAGGGGGCAGATAAATGGCCTCAGGCCGCATGCAGCCCATGGGCCGTAGTTTGGGGACGCCTGTCTAGGCATTTCACATAACTTACCTTTTTACCTACTGTAGCCAATTTATCACAGAATCTTAAATAATAAGAATATACTGGCTAAATTGTGTAATGCAGATTGTTTGAAAACGTAATAAATTTACTTTTAAAGCCCTTATAGACTCTGTACAATCTAATGACTAGAGGTTTAACATGCACAAGTATATGACCAGACAGAAAGTCTGTATTTTTATAACTGTTGCCCCTAACATATACTTTTGAACCTATACTAGAGGAAAAACAAACCTTTAACGTGCTCAAAAAGATTTCTCAGAACTCTTGAAAAAGGCACACATAGAAAATGCCTTGCTCCTGAACTTTCAGGAGCATTAGAGGACTGTTTCAAAGGGTGGAGTCCACAGGCAACATTTTAAAGACATAACTTACACATATTTTAATTCTTACATGAACTAAAATGTTAGTGAGAAATAAAATGTTACATTTGAAATATTTAAACAGAAAAATAGCCCTGGCCGGTTGGCTCAGCGGTAGAGCGTCGGCCTAGCGTGCGGAGGACCCGAGTTCGATTCCCAGCCAGGGCACATAGGAGAAGCACCCATTTGCTTCTCCACCCCTCCGCCGCGCCTTCCTCTCTGTCTCTCTCTTCCCCTCCCGCAGCCAAGGCTCCATTGGAGCAAAGATGGCCCGGGCGCTGGGGATGGCTCTGTGGCCTCTGCCCCAGGCGCTAGAGTGGCTCTGGTCGCAACATGGCGACGCCCAGGATGGGCAGAGCATCGCCCCCTGGTGGGCAGAGCGTCGCCCCATGGTGGGCGTGCCGGGTGGATCCCAGTCGGGCGTATGCGGGAGTCTGTCTGACTGTCTCTCCCTGTTTCCAGCTTCAGAAAAATGCAAAAAATAAATAAATAAATAAATAAAAATAAACAGAAAAATATATATATAAGGAAAACATTTGTATATAATTGAGTCTTTTCATGACCCAATATTATCTTCATTATAGTATATCACGTATAATTCAGAAAAAACAAAGTAAACTAATTTACAAAAAACTAACTTACCTTTCCTGGTGTTTTTAAAATGCATTTAACTTTCTCAATTACATTTGAAACATCCCCAGAATCTTTCAACTTCTTCCTGATATCTTCTTCCAATTCTTCCCATTGGAAAGCACCTATTAATAAATTAATATATATTGACATTTTCTGTTGAAACAGGGAGAAAAATAAATATCTTACTAGATATCAATGTTCCCTCTTTTTTAGTACTCTAAATTTTCTTTACCAAATATATATCCTTGTAATTACACTAAAACATTTAAACTACGCTCACATTTTTAAAAAATCATTTTGACTTCTACTAAATTATTCAAAACCTAGTCTTCTTCCTTGGACAGCTGCCACCACTCTGCAGTAGGTGGTCAACTAGTGATAACAGCAATGGCCACAATATGACTATCACAAGTGTTCTAACACCCCAGTTATTTACTTGCCCTGGGTAAGATGGCAGATGTCTAAGGTCGAATTAAATCATACTAATCATGGAGAGCAGTGACTGACATCAGGTAGAGGAACAGAAAGCAGAACAGAATGCACTCAGAAGGTCTCATGCAGTGTCAGGGTCAACTTAGGATATGTTGTTCCACAGCCATCTCTACAGACCAACCAGAAGAAGGGCTAGATAATTCTCTGATGAGCTACATGACTGTGACATTGGAGCAAAATTACCCCTCCTGGTCCCTCTCTCCCTTGTATTCACCCCACCCCGCTGCCCAGTTCTCTCTTCCTGGGCTCACTTCACTTCTGTCTCACATCTGTCAAGCCCCCTTCCCTTACTGTCTTAAGAAACTTCCACAGTATGGTCAGCGAAAGCTAACCTTGTCCCCAAACACGCCCCTCACTCGGCCTGAAGCAGCCTCCCTGCTCCTGAGTGGCCTTTCCCCATCCAATCTATTGCATTACTCAGTGCTGATACATTTCCAAAAGTACAGTTCTGAATATAAATATTCTGAGAGACCCCCCTCACCCATCCCCATGGTTTATAGGAAGTCCTAACCCCTAAAAATATAATTCAAAAAGATGCAGTGTGTGTGGGCATAGCTGGGGGACCTAGTTTTTAGTTCTATCTCTGCCATTACTTACTAGTGTGACATCAAGCAAGTTATGTCACTTCTCTAGAGAACCTGGGGTCTTTTTCCACCTGTTCTCAATCTATCTCTTCTGATGTTTCCCTTTCTGTATCCAGAACACTGCCAGGTGCCTTCCTGGATATTGGGGATTGGAGAGGGCACATAATAAACATGTACTGAACCAATGAGATCTGGTCATTGCAGCCAGCCTGTACCAATGAGAGCCAAAGCTAATCTGACGAGTCAGACTGATGGTCCAGCAGCTCTCAGACCTCCAGACAGTGAAGCCCTACAGCACTCGGCACTCTTGCATATCTTTAAACTTCTCCTCCCCTGACCTACATGATGACTGTAAGTATCTTGGGAGGAGGGGGGAGGAATGAGAGCCCTAATTGGAGGCATTTGCTATTTCTCTTTCTCTGGTGTCAATACTCCCACCAGAGCCATATTCAAGCTACCAACATGACACTGCAGAACACAAAATTGGGAATATATAAACAGAAATAGTTCTCACAAGCTGGGCCAGCTGGCCCTGGCACACCCTGCTTCTTCCTACCTTTGACTGCTCTTTTTCTGACTTCACTGTTAGCGCCCCTTCCACCTCAAATTTCCAAAGGTGTGTAGTGTAAAAAAAGTCTATAGGTTTTGTTTGACCCTTTATGAACTAGTGATTTTTAACTTTAAGGTCACATACTCCTTTCAGAACCTGAAAATTCTCTGCACTGTCTCTCTAGAAAATTTCACATGCATATACAGACATTAGAGTCTATATAAAAATGTAAGGAAGAGAAGAATTCTTTAGAAGCCTAGGGATGCCAGATCAAGAAAATGTACTCAATGTCAGTGATTCTGAATTCTAGCTACGCATTACCTAAAGACCTTTTATAAAATACTACTGGATAAAGTCTCTTTCTCAGACCTGCTGAATTAAAATTTTTGGTGCTGGGGCCCCAACATTGATGTAAAAACCCTCCCAGGTTAATCTTATGTGCACTGACTACTGATGATCACTGCTCTTCCTTAGACAGTTCATCCATTATCAAAACCCAGGCTTAGTGGTATGCAACAAACAATATGTGTAGGTATTTTTGATTGTCTACACTCATGCATGTTAAAGGAGAGCATAGACATTGTCTCTTAAAAGTAAAACTCTGTTAACTAAAGGACACTTATACAGTATCTCCACTCAGAAGGTTATGTGAAGGAAAACAAGCACTGCCTGACCAGGCAGTGGCGTAATGGATAGAGTGTCAGCCTGGGACCCAGAGTGATGCGGAAGACCCAGGTTCAAAACCTCAAGATTGCCAGCTTGAGCAAGGTGTCACTGGCTCAGCTGTTACCCCCCGCCCCCATGAAAAAACCATCAATGATCAAGTAAGGAGTTACAACTATGAGTTAATGCCTCACCATGGCCATGCAGGTTCACACTGGATTCGGGCAGATGGTAAAAGAACTGTGGAGCAGAAAATGGTGGGCCATTCCATTTATATATTAAAATCTCATAATGGCCGAGGAGCAAACAGCAGGGAAGACCGCTTCCCTTTCTCACTCTGGATTCTCACGGACTCCAAAGCCCCCACAGCCTCAGACAAGCAAACAGGCTGGGCCAAAATCAGGGCTCCCAAGCCCCTCAGCTC
Source organism: Saccopteryx leptura (assembly GCF_036850995.1). Classification (NCBI taxonomy): domain Eukaryota; kingdom Metazoa; phylum Chordata; class Mammalia; order Chiroptera; family Emballonuridae; genus Saccopteryx; species Saccopteryx leptura. Next base: position 152,747,052 of record NC_089506.1, on the reverse strand, counting down.
TCTCTCTCTCTCCCTCTGCACTCTCCTGCAAAACAGGCTGGGGAAAAACCCTTCTCCAGCAAACAATAGCAAACAGTTGCCCCTCCCAAGCAGGAAGGCAATCTGCAATTTGCAATCTGCTGCACCTGCAGCCTTCCAGAGATGATACACACAAGGCACTGCCCCATACCACAAGAGAACAAACTTAAAAAACGCTTGTATACCCAACAATGCTCTCGTCTCCCTTCCTGTCTGTCTCACTCTCTTTGTCTCTCACTAAAAAAACAAGCAAACAAACAAAAACAAGCAAGCACCGAATCTAAACATATGGGATTAGCAGCACTGAATTCCTACAGACCACTGAGGTGGTTAAGAGCAGACACAGAAAGATCCAATAACTGAAACTGAAAGTAAGACTAGTTCATAGGACACTAGAACTAATTGGGCTGTTTCCATAATTAGAAACCCTAACTTCCTTGATTACTTTAATCACCTTTGACACTCTTGTGTCCTAATAAAGCAATAATCCTTGGACTGGGATTTTGTCCTTCCTTTTTTTTTTAACTGTGATAGAATCATTAAACATGCAACCTAGTCTCTTACTGGAATTTTGGGTGTTCAATACAGTATTGTTAACAATAGGCATGATGTTGTATGTACAGTAGATCTCTACGACTTACTTGTTTTACATAACTGGCTGAGATTGTCTTTACTGAACTTCTCAGAGTATTGTTTACTTGCCTTACACTCAGAGACATGGCATCCCCGTGTGTCCTAAACTGCATTTGTATGCGGTGCAGACAAGAACATGCTGAATAATTCCAAGAGCTGAAGAGTAGATGCAAACTGAAGGTGGAAGTGTGCTTCCACAGACCCACGTGCCCTGGCAGTATTTCCACAAGTGATGTGAAATTCTAAAGGCCATCTGTGGCAGGAAGAGCTCGAAGCTAAATTCTTGAGGCTCTTAGAAATATTTCAATTCCTAACAACCGAGATCCTGTGACTCAGGAATTTGCAAGCGTAAAAGACCAAGGGCGTGTAAACACGCCACATTCGTATGCCATTTAAGGATTATTCCATGAAGACCAGGAAACTGCTGCCCTCACTTTTCAGATTACACCTTCTTTAGTGTTAAATCATTAAGGGCTATACATCATGCACTGTTAGCTATTATCCAGTGGAAAATTAACATACAAAACACGTACTTTTACTGTGTGTACTCAGAAATTTGAATAAAAAAAATAAACTGAAACCTTACTGGAGTAATGTGTTAACCAGACTATTAAACAGTCCCTTCCTGAATGTAGGGCCTGATTGTCCTATATACAACACTTCAAATTCCTAAAGATTAAAAAAGTATGTTATGTAAAAAAAATTAAGACATTCTTTGTGATCTGGTTTATTTTAAAAAAAGAAGAAGAAAATAAAAGCAGGAGCGAGGTTTTATATGGCTTTTCTGCCCGTGTTTACCCAGGACAAATATTCCCGAAGGCGCCACGTCATGGAGCTCTGCCTCTGCTCTGCCAACCCAGCTGCCTGAGCACAAACAGCTCCTGTCTTTGACAGGCTCCTGCATAGCTGTGGGTAGCCTTCTGAGAGGAAACCATTACCTACCTGAATCTTAAAACCTGTACTCCGTTCAAAAGTTTTTAAATATTCAACAACTCCCTCCCTCCCTCCAAGAAACTGGCCTCCTTGCCTAAGTCTCAGAAAAAATTAAAGTAGGTTTAAAATTTTTGACTGAAAAAAATAAAAAAAATTTTTTGACTGATTTGGCAAAAAATATTTAAAAATAACAGTAACCAATTCATAAAGACTAGAGGGAAAAACAAAATATTAATAAATGTTTAGCTATTTGAGAGTGGAGAACTAGTTTTTTTTCTCAATAAACTCTATTTTTAAAAAATTGTCTTTCCTGTGGAAATACAGTACAGCTTTAATATCTTTTTAAACATAACAGATAATACAGCTTTTGCTTGAATCTGAGGTTATACTCTAAATAACCTTTTTTTTGGACAGAAACAGAGAGAGTCAGAGAGAGGGACAGATAGGGATAGACAGGAAGGAAGATAAATGAGAGGAATCAATTCTTCGTTGCGGCACCTTAGTTGTTCATTGATTGCTTTCTCATATGTGCCTTGACCCGGTAGGCTACAGCAGAGTGAGTGACCCCTTACTTAAGCCAGTGACCTTGGGCTTCAAGCCAGCAATGTTTGGGCTCAAGCCAGCAACCATGGGGTCATGTCTATGATTTCACGCTCAAGCCAGTGACCCAGCGCTCAAGCTGGTGAGCCTGCATTCAAGTCGGATAAGCCCGCACTCAAGCCGGTGACCTCAGGGTTTTGAACCTGGGTCCTTCGTGTCCCAGTCGACACTCTATCCACTACTTCACCACCTGGTCAGGCTACTCAATAAATAACTGAAGAGTAACACACAGGTACCTACTGAAGCATTTATTTACCCTTCTTCTCACCAGCAACAGGGTCAGCCCCGGGTCAATGGCCTATGGCCCTGGTCATACCTGACACCAACTTTTGCTGGCCCGGAACATACAAGGAGAGAACAGAGCAGAAATGCAACAGTTTAGGGTCAGAATAAGAACCTGGAGCTCTGAACCTGTCAAGGGTTTGTAGGTCAGCAAGCTCCCTGGCCATCATGACTAGTCCCTATGACTATTATTCCCACACTCACTTAGTCTCCACCCAACAGCGAAGGATCCACTTTCCCCATCTTCAGGAGGGGACCGGACTACAACAGGGCACTGACAGCCCCACTCCGAATATTTCTGCCTCAGTCAGCCTTGCAGTGAAACCCATTTTGATTCTGTGCTCTAAAACTGAGAAGTAGGTTCCTTCCCTGGGCCTCTGGGGTAAATTCGGGGCTATGGCTGGTCCCCAATTCTTTCAGGAGCAGGTGTTGCAACTGCTGTGGTCCAGAGCATCAGCATGGCCTAGTAGGCTGCTGGACACGCAAAATCTTTGCCTATTCTCGTTCTACTGAATCACAACCTGCACATTGTCAAGACCCTCCGTGCCTTGTGTGCACTTTGTGGTTTGAAAAACACTGGCCCAGATGATGGATAAACCTCAACACCAACCACCTACTGTCAGAATGTAGGACTTCCTGAGGCTGATTGCCAGAATGAGGGGACCTCCTAAATCAGGGGCCGGGAACCTTTTTGGCTGAGAGAGCCATGAACGCCACATATTTTAAAATGTAATTCCATGAGAGCCATACAATGACCCGTGTACATTACGCATTATCCAATAAAAATTTGGTGTTGTCCCGGAGGACAGCTGTGATTGGCTCCAGCCACCCGCAGCCATGAACATGAGCGGTAGGAAATGAATGGATTGTAATACATGAGAATGTTTTATATTTTTAATGTTATTATTTTTTTATTAAAGATTTGTCTGTGAGCCAGATGCAGCCATCAAAAGAGCCACATCTGGCTTGCGAGCCATAGGTTCCCGACCCCTGTCCTAAATGGACTCCTGTCCTGTCTGCTCTCTTCATTCCTCTCAGCATCACCAGAAATGAGTTTCTAACACCCAGTCTGGTCATGCTTATAGTTCTAGACCAGTTTCTAAGAATGGCAGGAACAGGTCCTACCGGCCCAGTCAGCCTCATCTCCTTCCAGTCATCACCTCCCACTCTATGCTTCAGGCAGGAGAGCTACCTGTCGTTCCGGAACACAGCAGTTACTTAAGACTGCATTTTCACTAGTGCAAATTTTCCAGTACTTAATTACTTTTAAAAAGCAGTGGAGCCTGACCAGGCAGTGGCACAGTAGGTAGAGGGTCGGACTGGGGCACATATGACCCAGGTTTGAAACCCCAACGTTGCCGGCTTGAGCGCGGACAAACCGGCTTAAGTGTGGGGTCGCTGCCTTGAGCCCAAAGGTTGCTGGCTTGAAGCCCAAGGTCACTGGCTTGAGCAAGGGGTCACCTGCTCTGCTGTAGCCTCCCAGTCAAGGCACATATGAGAAAGCAATCAACGAACAACTAAGATGCCACAACGAAGAAGAGATGCTTCTCATCTCTCTCCCTTCCTGTCTGTCTGTCCTATCTATCCCTCTCTCTGTCTCTCTCTCTCTCTGGCACACACATACACACATACAAAAAGCAGTGGAGTGAACATGTGAAAAACTGATACTAGGGGACTGACTCTGGGGAAGAGAACTGCAAGGATGAGGAGAACTTTTCTTTTTATCTTTCCCTTTTTTCCCCCCATCTTTAAAATACTCCCTCAGAGAAAGACAAGCAGATTCTGTCACTAGAAAGACATCTAACAATTTTACTACTATAATATTAAAGAGGATATAATTGACCTCCAAGTGTTCGTGTGCCTTTGAAAGTATTCAATGGATGTTGTGGGAGACTTGCCGAATAATTCATAACTGCAACAGTAAAATCACTGAAAGAGAAAGCCAATACTTCTTCATTGTTTTCCAAATGTATCATTAGAATCATTTTTTTCCTTTTAACTTTGTTTTCTTCAAAATAAGTCTTAAATTCTGAATGGTGAGGTTCTAGGTTCAAATATAAAAACATGTAGTCCTAAAGAAAGTCTTTAGTCTTTTTTTCACACTACGATTCCCCACTAGAGGAGTCTCCTCACTCATCTAACCAACCCTGACAGAGAGACCCGCCCTACTGAAGACTCCACGCTCGTGTGCCCTGCAGGAGTGAGAGTTACTCTTTTCCAAGCCAATATTCACTAAACAATGGACTGAACACCAACCACCATATTCTACTCCAACATACTATATGTATATATTTTAACCTACTTAAACCTACATGCTGCAACTCTATTTTTTACAATTAATTTATTTATAAAATTATATAACCGCAACCCAAACTAAAAAAGAAAAATCTTATTTTTAGCATCAATCACTTCAACTGGAAGCTACTCAAAACATGAACTATAGAAAATGATACTGCTTTACTTGCTAATTTTATAAACTTCTTATCTGCTGCCAATTCTGATCTCTAAACACAGATTATAAATGTTTCTTCAGACATATTCGATTCAAGGAGTGACCTTGACCTAATATTTCATCAGCACATGATTTCAAATGGAAAAAGAAAATTAAAGAAGAAGTTTTCAAAAAATGTATATTTAAATGCTTACTTGAAGTCATTTTCCACTCATTCTTTTCTATTTCTGTATGGGACACTTAGATGTGAGTCCTTCAATTCATTTGCTAAAATGACTCAGATAAAACTTCTATTCTTTAAAATATAGTTGCTACTGAGTTTCTAAAAGGATAAGGAGAAAAATAATGGACTAGCTGAACATTAAAAAGGTAAGAGCAGAGTAAGAAAAAAATAATTTGTCTAAAATATACTGCTCACAAAAATTAGAGGATATTTTGAAATTAATACGAAGCAATAAAACATCCCCTAGTTTTTGTGAGCTGTGTAGTCACAGCCAAGGTTAACCAACTCTCAGCCTAAACCACCTTTACGGAATGCAATCACCCGGCTAACTTCTCTCCTCAATCCCCTCCGAGATCTGTGTCAAACAATAATGTGAACATATAGCTAGGTTTTAAGATGCAGATATGTTTTCTAATACACACCTAAAAAATTATATTTCTTTAAAGTTAAACTGAACAATAAATTCTTGTATTTTCACATTTAGGGATATTTCTTGCTTAGTATGAAAAGAGATTATTATTTTTTTGCAAATATATCTAAAACCAGGGCAAGTAAACTAGTAAGGAAGATGGAAAGCATGTAACAATTCCTGTGCATAAAGCAAACACTATTGCACATAAAATCTTCACTTCAGATGACAGAAAGAAGATAAATGTACAACTGACCAAGTCTCCTGAGGACCACAGGCATACTTCACATCAAAAGCTTAAGAGGTTGTACCAGAACCATTTCATCTGACAAGATACCTGAATAAATGAAGCGTAGAATGTCCGATAAACACGAACAGAAGAAGGTGTCTTTCACAATGACTCGTAGTGGTGGGTTGCCTGGAGAATCCTGGCTAGCACCTGGAAATGCAGAATCTCTGTTTATAGCAAAGAGATCCTGGGTAGTTCGGATGATGCTGGAATCCTGAATGTCAGCAGGACTCTTCACACTGAAAAGCAGCATGAAGACGTGGCTTACGGCACAGAGCACGATCTTGTGGGCCTCTGCAACCTCCTTCAACTCCGGGCTGTAGAACACCACATCCACACACCGGCAGCAGAATAGCAGGTTATTCAAGTCAGAGTTATAATGCGACGCTTCAGCCTTTAAGACAGGCATTTTTTCTGTTTCAAAAAAGAAAATAAAAACGGTAAGCTACTCTTGAGGTTAATAGACCAAATCATTTCAGGTTTACCTTAAATACAACAAAAGAATATTTTAAAAATATTATTTGAACCATATGAAATTGCCAGTATTTGGCCATTTCTGACCTACAAAAACAGCAATTTTATATAGTTTAACCTAATTAAAAACATATACAAACTAATTACCCACCTGACCAGGTGGTGGCACAGTGGATAGAGCATCAGAGTGGGACGCAGAGGACCCAGGTTCAAAACCCCAAGGTCACTGGCTTGAGCAAGGGCTTATCTGGCTTGAGTGCAGGGTCACCAGCTTGAAGCCCAAGGTTGCTGGCTTAAGCAAGGGGTCACTTGCTCTGCTATAACCCCTTGATCAAGGCCCCATAGTATTCCATTGTGTATATGTACTACAGCTTTTAAATCCATTCGTCCACTGACAGACACTTGGGCTGTTTCCAGATCTTGGCTACTGTAAACAATGCTGCAATAAACATGGGGGTGCATACCTTCTTTTGAATCAGTGATTTGGTGGTCTTAGGATATATTCCTAAAACTGGGATGGCTGGGTCAAAAGGCAGTTCGATTTTTAATTTTCTGAGGAAGCTCCATACTGTTTTCCACAGTGGCTGCACCAGTCTGCATTCCCACCAGCAGTGCAGGAAGGTTCCCTTTTCTCCACATTCTCACCAGCACTTATTATGTTTTGTTTTGTTAATGAGTGTCATTCTGACTGGTGTGAGGTAATATCTCATTGTGGTTTTAATTTGCATTTCTCTAATAATTAGTGATATTGAACATTTTTTCTTTTGCTATTGGCCATCTGTGTGTCCTGTTTGAATAGTCTATTCCTTTCTTTTGCTCATTTTTTGATTGGATTATGTTCCTGGTGTAGAGTTTTGCATGTTCTTTATAAATTTTGGTTATCAGACATATTTTTGAATATGTTCTCCCATTGTGTGGTTTGTCTTTTTATTTTGTTCATATTGTCTTTAGCTGTGTAAAAGGATTTTAGTTTGATATAGCCCCATTTGTTCATCCTGTCTTTTATTTCACTTGCCTGCGGAGATAAATCAGCAAATATATTGTTGCAAGAGAGGTCGGAGAGCTTATTGCCTATGTTTTCTTCTAAGACGCTTATGGTTTCACGACTTAGATTAATTCTTTTATCCATTTTGAGTTTATTTTTGTGAATGGTGTAAGCTGGTGATCTACTTTTATTTTTTTGCAGATAGCTGTCCAATTTTCCTAACACCACTTGTTAAAGAGACTGTCTTTACTCCATTGTATGCTCTTACCTCCTTTGTCAAATATCAGTTGTCCATAGAACTGTGGGTTTATTTCTGGGTTCTCCGTTCTGTTCCATTGATCTATATGCCTGTTCTTATGCCAGTACCAGGCTGTTTTGAGTACAATGGCCTTGTAGTATAGCTTGATATCAGGAAGTGTGATAGCTCCCACTTTATTTTTTTCTTCAAGATTGCTGAGACTATTTGTGTTCTTTTTTGGTTCCCTATAAATTTTTGGAATATTTGTTCTATATCTTTGAAGTATGTCATTGGTATTTTAATGGGAATTGCATTGAATTTATAAGTTGCTTTGGGTAATATAGACATTTTAATGATGTTTATTCTTCTTATCCTTGAACATGGTATATGCTTCCACTTGTTTGTATCTTTCTTGATTTCTCTTATCAATGTTTTATAATTTTCTGAGTACAAGTCTTTAACCTCCTTGGTTAAATTTACTCCTAGGTACTTTCTTTTTGCTGTTGCAGTAGTGAAGGGGATTGTTTTCTTAATTTCTCTTTCAACAGTTCATTGTTGGTGTATAAAAATGCCACTGATTTCTGAATATTAAATATTAATTTTATATCCTGTCACCTTGCTGAATTCATTTATCAGGTCCAGTAGTTTTTTGACTGAGGCTTTAAGGTTTTCTATGTACAGTATCATATCATCAGCAAATAATGATAGTTTTATTTCTTCTTTTTCAATTTGGATGCATTTCTTATATCTTAAATCTACATTCCTCTTTTACTAGATTCCCTGCTGCCCCCTCTTGTTCTGTTTACAATAGGACCCTTAACATTTCTTACATCATTGGTTTGGTTGTAATAAATTATTTGAGGGTTGTTTTGTTTTTTTTGTATGGGAAGCTTTTTATTTCTCCTTCTATTTGAAACGATAGCCTTGCTGGATAAAGAAGTCTTGGTTGTAGGCTCTTGTTCTGCATTAATTTGAATATTTCTTGCCATTCCCTTCTCACCTCAAGTGTTTTTGTTGAGAAGTCGGATGTCATCCTTTTAGGGTTTCCTTTGTAGGTGATTGACTGCTTTTCTCTTGCAGCTTTTAGTATTCTTTCTTTATTTCTTAGCTTTGGTATTTTAATTATGATGTGTCTTTGTGTAGGTTTATTTGGGTTCCTTTCAATTCTCTGTGCTTCTTGAACTTGTGTAACTTTTTCCTGCATCAATTTCAGGACATTTTCAGCTATGATTTCTTCAATCGGGTTCTCTATTCCTTGTTCTTTCTCTTCTCCTTCAGGAACCCCTATGAAGCAGATGTTTCTCTTCCTATTGTCACAGAGCTCTGTTAGAGTTTTCTCAGACATTTTGATCCTCTTTTTCTGATGTTCTGCTTCTGTGCTTTTGCTTATCTTGTCCTTTAAATCGCTGATTCGATCCTCTCTTTCATTCCGCCTGCTTTTCATTCCTTCTAGTGTAGTCTTCATTTCTGATATTCTGTTTGTCATTTCTGTCTGATTCTTTTTTATGATTTCAATGTCCTTTTTGATGCCAGATATCTCTTTGTTTAGGTGCTTATGTTGTCTATCTATGGTTTCTCTAAGATCCTTGAGCATCCTAACAATCATTATTCTAAACTCTGCATCTGGCATCTTAGTTATTTCCATTTCATTCCATTCTTTTTCTGGGGATTTCTCTTGTTGATTCATTTGAATTGCACTTCTCTGTCTTCCCATTTTGTCTCTATATAGACTGCTCCTTCAAATATGTTGTTTGTATAGTTATCTGAGTATAGGGTTAATGTTGTCTGACTCCAGTTTTCAGTTGTGTAATCTCTAAATCTTCCTGGGATGGCTTTAGCTGTTTGTAATCTGCTGTGGGCTACTTGTCTGCAGCTACTGCTTTTTATGCTATTTGTGACAATGTTTTCTATGCCTTAGCTGGGTCAGGTGTGAGGAGTCCTTTCTTCTTCTTCTTCTTCTTCTTCTTTTTTTTTTTTTATTGAACATTATGTCTTAAAGATTCATCCCTGTTGTTTTATGTATCTGTAGTTTATTCAGTTGTATAGATTATTCCCTATAAATTTCCATCCATTCTACTTTTTTTTAATATTTTATTTATTGATTTTTTTAGAGAGAGAGGAGTGAGAGAGAGAGAGACAGAGAGAGAGAGAGAGAGAGAGAGAGAAGGGGGAGGAGCAGGAAGCATCAACTCCCATATGTGCCTTGACCAGGCAAGCCCAAGGTTTCGAACCGGCGACCTCAGTGTTCCAGGTCGACGCTTTATTCCACTGCGCCACCACAGGTCAGGCAGGAGTCCTTTCTTAAGATACCACTCTAACTATGGTTGTTAGGTCCTGAGCTGATGCTCTCTGTATCTGGCCACTGGATGTACCAGCCCTGGACCTCCCTGGCTGGAAACTGGCAAAGACCAGTGGGAGTCACCGCTTTTGACTGGCCCTCAGCAACCTTCTTGGAGCTACAGGTGATCCAGAATCATCTTCTCCTCATCCGACACCCAATCCTCCAAGTCGGCCATCTTGGGCTGCTCTGGCCCAGCCCATACTATTTTTAAGAATCTGTAAGTTCAAATTTTTAAAACAGTAGTCTCAAAACGTGGTCCTAGTAACACCTGCTTCCAAATCACCTGGGAATCTTATTTAAAAAGCAGATTATAGACTCCATCCCAGATTTACTAACTCAAAATGCCAGGTGAGTCCTAAACATACTGAAATTTGAAAACTATTGCTCTGAGACTTGGGAAATGATCTATAATAAATATCAATGTAATGTCCAGATGCTGGCTAATAAACGCACCTGGTTGTTCAAGCTGAGGTGGTCTAATTCCATGAAACGAGCTGCTCATTTTTCTTTTCTTCATTTTTTCACTTGTCTTCTGATTTAAGGCTTGAATCATAAAATACTCCAACTAAAAACATGAATCAAATTTTAATTACCACTCCAACAAAATTAGGTATCTGACATGATCATTTTTACCCAAATCACATTTGCCAAATGTTGTTAACACCAGTACCATCTACATGTAAGCTTTAGTAAATACTTCCAGACACTATTTTTCATTAAAAAAATGTATTGGGTAGAACACATTGTGCCTATCTAAATATCAATAAAGTATCAATTCAGGAAGGAACTGTTTATTCTCTTGAATAACCAAGAAAGCCAACCAACACAACTGTGTGACTGTCAAGAACTGTCTAGTAACCATGGCAGTTAATAACAGAGAAAGTCAAGGCACACAGAGACTTGCCTATGTCACACAGATGCTCCTATCAATCAGGGAAGTTCACAGATGCAATATTTTTTTTTCCTGAACAAGTTATTCTGAAATATATCCTTTATTTCATAAATTTAACATCACAACCACATGTACTTACACAGCTCCAGGCCTGTGCTTTATATTGTGAGGCCTGCAGGTCCCCATACCACATACCTAAATATTTAAATAGTAAAAATCAAGAAAACAAACTTATGTAAAAGATATTCTATCCTCCTACATTGACAAATATATCATCACTGAAGCTCGGAAGGTCAAGTTCAAATTTAAATTCTCAGACTCCTCAGAGTTCCATGCAGCACAGAGTTCCATGTGAGCATGGCCCCAGATGGGCGGAGCATGGCCCTGATGGGCAGAGCATGGCCCCCGATGGGTGGAGCATGGCCCCAGGTGGGTGGAGCATCTGCCCCAGATGGGGTCACAGGGTGGATCAGGTGAGGGCACATGCAAGAGTCTAGTTCCCCCAGCTTCTCTCACTTCAATTAAAAAAAAGAAGTACATGGAATCTTGCTGAAACACACACAGAGAAGAACCATTATTCTTTTCAAGTGGTAAACAGAAATGAAGGAGAACTTTCAAGGCCCCCCAGTTCAAGCTGCCAGGCTGGCTGAGCTATTTATAGATTTCTATTAAAGTTGCCATCATCGGTTTGTGTAAGTAAACATGCTTTCATAAAGTGGCACCAAATGAAAAATTTCAAAATATCTTACTAGAAAATGTTTTATTTGCAGGGAAAAATTATAATTTTATTCTGACAAAACACTTTTTCTACTTACACTCATTATTTCTCAAGGTTAAAATCTAATCACACTGTTAAAACTAAAGTTCTAATTGAGGTTCTGGATAATAGCTCAAGAGCCTCCTGACAAATGACTTTAGTTTATGTAACAGGAATTTCCACTCACCACTCCTCCAAAATACTTTCCGATGTAGAAGTCATCGAGGCTGTGCAGTTCCAGATAGGTAGCTCCTAGCTCCTTCGCCAGCTGGATCCCTTCAGTCGTACTGACACAGCTCCCTCGGTCTGAGGTGCACAGTGGGCACGTGCAAGGTAATTCTTCTGAGAAAATGAATGTGAGCAACAAAGAACTTTGAATTGAAATAGGGAAAAAAATTTTCATAGACAATCTGAACATGAAACAACAAATTAAGAGCTCATACTAGAACCTCAGTTCAAGGGCATTTAGTACATCCATGATCCACTAAAACTCTGAATAAAAAGTGTAAATAATAATGGAAAAATCTCTAAAATGAACAAGCTCTAACTGCAAGGAGAATAAACAGTATTCTGGAAAATAGAAGAATTTAAAAATAGCTGAATGGCTATTACCAAGGTTAACACAGTAACTGTACATGAGCTAGCAGGGCAGGCCTGCTTCCTTTTACACAACCTTGACATTCTGAGCATCAGTACAAATTGAACAGCTTGGTTGTCCATAAAAATCATGGGAAACGGTGGGTGGTCTCTCTTTTTAAAACAAATTTAAAATATATTCACCAAGTTTGAATAGACCTTATACTTTTATTTTAATAGAATCCTCAATTTAACTTGAATCTTCAAGGCTGCAAAACTGCCACTCTCTGTAGACTTCATATAAAGTACATTCTTATTAGTCCAGACATTTCAATTATTAAACTCTAATGCAGGCATTTGGCTGGTCTGTCAGAAATTTTGTGCTGGTCTGCTAAAGCATTCAACTGCAGAGACAAATTCAGTTACTCTTTATCTTTTTCTTTAAGACTGAAAAATAAAAACTGAAGGAATAAAAAGTATTTACTCAAAATATGTACTGTCCCAAGATTCATACTAGCACCATATACAAATCTATGACTGGGAAGGTGCTAGATCAACCTATCTCTAAGTACACGCCTTAATAAGGCTAAAAATGTATGTTCAACTCTCTATGTGTCAGCAAGCTTAATTTTGTTCAAGCCAAAGTGTCAGGCATATCACTGTTCAAAGGCAGCCAAGTCAAAAGGAGGTAAATCTATTTCTAGAAATGTACACTGTTATATATAGGTTAGCTTCCCTGAGAAGCAGACTCTGAGATGGAAATTGGTGGCAGAAGGTTTATTGGGGGGTAATCTCGGGAACAGCTCTTCTCAGGAGTGAAGAAAGTGGGACTTGACAGAGGAAAAAATCAATCCCAATATAGTTAGTTGCAACGGAGACCTCAGATGACACTAGCAGGGCTCTGGAGCTTAGATGGCTCTTAGGGTGGTTCCTCATTTAGGGAAAGGCAGCTGGACCTTTGATTCCTAAATCTACCAATAAGTAGAGGAGGACTGCAGAGTGGAGGGGGCATAACTTTAGGCAAGCAGCTTCTATCAGTAATGCCTGAAAAGGACTCAGCTCTGTGGCATCAGCAGCCGACCAGCCCAGCAACAGAGGGCGTAAACAGTGGCCTTGAAAGGGCAGCTGGGAAATTCCCACAGCACATACAACAAATTCTCTACTAATGAGCTGCATATAGATGGAACACACACACACACACACACACACACACACACACACACACGGTGTATACCAAGAATATTTAGTGCATACTACATATATAATTATGCATGTGTGCACTCATGACTTAGACAATTTTAGCTTCACTGGAAGCATACTACAGCTTAGAAACCATGTACATACTCATATCCTCATTTTACGAGGGGGAAACTGAGGCTCAGAGAGGTTAAGTGAAGGCTATGAATAAACTTAAGCATGTTGTCCAAGTCTCTTTGTGTTAGAGATGGAGAAACAATAAAAACCTGTTACTTGCTCCACCTGATAAAAGGGCATCAAAAAATAAGCTAAAAATTTAGTGTGAGTAAAGAATTACAAATTCCAAACATACTGTGATTTAACAGTTTGGCTTGTGTTCTCTAAATTATGCCACAAATTATACTCTGAGTTTCTGCATTTACTTTCTCTAAGATCATTTTAGGTTTGGAGCAGATAAAGGTTTCACACAGAATTTAGCCTATGTTGAAAAACAGCACATTGGTATTTCACATCATTTACAAAGCCTTCATAAACAGCGGCTTTGGTTTTCTGAATACAGAGGGCTTCTTATGCCTACAAAGTTCTCCTTATTTTGATGGAATGGGGTGAGTGGGCATTAAACTTTATTTCTACAACAATAAAATAAAATAAAGCCAATTCAGTAGTGTTTCAAGTGAATAATTAAAGGAACATAATTTAAAATAATTTTAAACACGTAATCTTTATTTAAAGAAAAATATAATAAATTTTAGGTTTAGTCTAGCTGAGTGGGGTCTTCCATTGTGAGTAGCCATAAGCAGCTTATTGACACCCATGCCTAGAAAGCCCCTCCTTGTGTCTAATCCTTGTATAGCCTCTACATCACCAAAGACAAAATTCTTTTTGCTTTCACACGCACAAAAGGAAAAACGCCTAGTCATTATGTATTAGTTAGGAGAATCCACAAAACATTTATGGATTAAATAAACCTCCAAAGAGCATTTCATCAGAAACAGAGGGTTAAAATAGTTTTAAATTGTGGTGACTTCTTCAGGAACTCACTCCGGTGAGTCTACCTCAGGGTCAAAGGGACTTGTGAGTCAGAGTGTTATACTTCTAGTTAACATTGTAGAGTTTTTTTTTCTTACATATTGTCTTCTTAGTTATCACCAAATGTCTGTTATTTTAAAGCAAACAGTATAACTCTGGAACTAAAATGAATGGAATCTCTTTCAAAGCAGTGGCTTTGAGAACCTGTAGGGTGATTCTTAAAATGTTGCCAAACTTGGAACTTTTAGAAATCTTTGGAAGAAGACTAGCCTAGCAACGCACTGGTCTATATTAGAGCTTCAAAAAGAAAAGAATATGTGATGCCAATTTTCAGAAACTGAAGGCTATGAATAAACTCTAAGCATGCTTGCAAAATATTTTTCTACTTTATTTTTTTTAATTTAATTTTTTTATTTTTTATTTATTCATTTTTAGAGAGGAGAGAGAGAGAAGGGGGGAGGAGCTGGAAGCATCAACTCCCATATGTGCCTTGACCAGGCAAGCCCAGGGTTTTGAACCAGCAACCTCAGCATTTCCAGGTTGACGCTTTATCCACTGCGCCACCACAGGTCAGGCATATATTTTTCTACTTTAAAGATAAATTCAATATTTAGTAAAAGCCAAAAAATTATTCAGAACCAAGAATGAAGATATACATAGCCAAGCTTGTCAAAAGATGTATTACAGCCTGACCAGGCGGTGGCGCAGTGGATAGAGCGTTGGATTGGGATGCGGAAGGACCCAGGTTCCAGACCCTGAGGTTGCCAGCTTGAGCACCGGCTCATCTGGTTTGAGCAAAAGCTCACCAGCTTGGACCCAAGGTCGCTGGCTCGAGCAAGGGGTTGCTCCGTCCGCTGAAGGCCCGTGGTCAAGGCACATATGAGAAAGCAATCAATGAACAACTAAGGTGTCGGCAATGAAAAACTGATAATGGATACTTATCTCTCTCCGTTCCTGTCTGTCTATCCCTATCTATCCCTCTCTCTGACTCTCTCTCTGTCTCTGTTAAAAAAAAAAAAAAAAAAGAGAAAAAACATGTGTTACAAAGGCAAGAGATGAGACTGTGTTTGCTGAACTAATTCTAAAAAGAGATCAAGAGAGGAGTCATTAGGAGTTCCATGTATTACAAGGTATTGGCAGGGAGAGGAAAGACAATAAAGTCCTTGAATTGAATAGACAGATTTAGCTTTGTAATTACTTTGTGATCAAATCTTATATGGTAAATTAACTTCATCTTGTCAGTAAAGTTTTTTTCACTTATGTATATTATTTATAAAATCATTCAAACATTCATTGAATAAATGTTTATTAAGCACCTACCACATCAAATACTACTGATATAAGGATATACACATAAAAGAAGTTCATAGTCAACTGAGTCAAGAGAAACATGACTGTAAACAATTATAACATACCTACTAAAATAAAGGTGTACAAAATCAGCATGGGAATGGAAGACAATTCACTCTGCTTGGGGGATTATGGAAGGCTGTTCAGAAGAGGTAATGATTTCAAAGAGAAATATAGTGCTCTGGCCAGATAGCTCAGTTGGTTAGACTCTAACCTGATGTGCAAAGGTTGCAGGTTCAATCCCTGCTCAGGAGACACACAGGAACAGATTAGTTTCTCTCTCTTTCTCTCTTTCTTTATGCCTTTCCTCTCTCTCTCAAAACAATAAAAAATATTTTTTTAAATAAAAGGCAAATATGAATTTGCAATGCAGGTATGATGGGGGTGTGCAGGAGGGCACCTTCATCAGAGGCTAGAGCATACACAGAGGCCTGGGTGTGAGGAAAAAGAGAGCACATTCACTTCAAGGTTCATGAGGGCAAGCTAGGCCCTGGCCGGTTGGCTCGGTGGTAGAGCATCGGCCTGATATGTGGAAGTCCTGGGTTCCATTCAAAGTCAGGGCACACAGGAGAAGCAACCATCTGCTTCTCTACCCCTTCCCTTCCCACAATCTCTCTCTCTCTTTCTTCCCCTCCCGCAGCCATGGCTCAAGTGGTTTAAGCAAAGTTGGCCCCAGGCACTGAGGATAGCTCCATGGCCTCACCTCAGGCACTAAAATAGCTTGGTTGCTGAGCAACGTCCCCAGATGGGTAGATCGTCTCCCCATAGGGAGCTTGCTGGGTGGATTCCAGTGGGGCACATGTGGGAGTCTGTCTCTGCCTCCCACCTCTCACTTAATAATAATAATAATAAAAAGATGGCAAGCTAAACCCACACTGCAATCTCTTCTCCCTGCTGAATTACAAAATGATGAACTAAAAGGCAGGAAGAAGGTAAGAATGGGAGGGGTGGGGGATGAAGGAAGAGAGGGAAGGAGGGAGATGTGTATATACAGCAACAAAAAATCAGAGGAGAGATCCTGACCAGCCCAGAAACTAGGAGTGCCTAAGAGGCTGAAGGCAGGGAGTACAGGACCAAAGAGAGCCCAAGCTCAGAGTACAGACAGGACATCAAGTTCTGTACTGTGACAACATCACGAATGCTCACTTCTCAACGATGAGGGGAGTAGGGGAGGAGAAGACCCAACGACAATCCAGCGGAGAGCAGCTGGAGCCTCCCAGTGAAAGCAGCTGAGCCTGCAGACCCTGTGAGCACTCCCACTTCCCACCCCTGCCCCAGAGAGTAGATGGTCAGAGGAGGAGAGAGGCACCAATCCAACAGGGAATCTGAACTGCAAAACTAGGCAAATTAAAAATTATCAAACAGGCCCTGGCCGGTTGGCTCAGTGGTAGAGCGTCGGCCTGGCGTGCAGAAGTCCCAGGTTCGATTCCCGGCCAGGGCACACAGGAGAAGCGCCCATCTGCTTCTCCACCCCTCCCCCTCTCCTTCCTCTCTGTCTCTCTCTTCCCCTCCTGCAGTGAGGCTCCATTGGAGCAAAGATGGCCCAGGCGCTGGGGATGGCTCCTTGGCCTCTGCCCCAGGCGCTAGAGTGGCTCTGGTCGCAACAGAAACCACACCCCAGAGGGGCAGAACATCGCCCCCTGGTGGGCAGAGCGTCGCCCCCTGGTGGGCGTGCCGGGTGGATCCCTGTCGGGCGCATGCGGGAGTCTGTCTGACTGTCTCTCCCCGTTTCCAGCTTCAGAAAAATACA
The DNA here is from genome assembly GCF_036850995.1 of Saccopteryx leptura. NCBI lineage: Eukaryota > Metazoa > Chordata > Mammalia > Chiroptera > Emballonuridae > Saccopteryx > Saccopteryx leptura. The sequence goes on along the minus strand of NC_089506.1, from coordinate 152,729,624 downwards.
AAAAAAAAAAAAATTTTTTTTTAAATTATCAAACATTTGAGAAACATTCATACCATGAATAAAATCTCATCAAAAGAAAAACTTATAAAATGCCCCCCTCAAAACCAGAACAATCAAAACATAATCTTAAAATAAGTATAATTGAGAGGGGTTTTTTCTTTTTAAGTATTTAAATCCTTAAAACAGGAACAAGAAATTATGAAAGAGAACCAATTACAGATCTTGGATATAATAGTTGTTGAAATGAAAATTTAAAGCAAAACACCAGAATGGACCCAGAAGAACTATGGTATTTTTCACTCCGTAAGACGCACCTGACCGTAAGACACACCTAGAGTTTTTCTGTTTGTTTTTTTCTTTTACATTTTATTTATTCATTTTAGAGAGAGGAAACAGAGAGAGAGAGAGAGAGACAGAGAGAGACAGAGAAAAAGAGCGAGGAGCAGAAAGCATCAACTCCCATATGTGCCTTGACCAGGCAAGCCCAGGGTTTTGAACCGGCAACCTCAGTGTTAGAGGTCGATGCTTTACCCACTGTGCCACCACAGGTCAGGCCACACCTAGGGTTTTAAGGAGGAAAATAAGAAAAAAAATGTCCTGAACCAAATGGTGTGTTAAAATATTTAATAAAATATACCACAATAATATTTCAACAATGTAAACTCAACAGCAGTATTAACAACCATTAGCACTGTTATTAACAAATGAGAGGAGACTTTAATGTTCAAATACTCTTCTAGTTGTCCGGGAACCCGCAGCAGCTAAAAAAAAAAAAATGAACATTCGCTCCATAAGATGCATGGGCATTTTCCCCTCACTTTGGGGGAAAAAAAATGTGTCTTATGGAGCTAAAAATATGGTAATTTGTGAGCTGGAAAAAAAATAAAAGACCAAGAAATTCTCCCATAATGTGACAGGGAGAAATAAATGAATAGGAAATATAAAAAAGAAAGATAAGAAAAATAGATGAGAAATCTAGAAGTTTCAACATCAGACTAGTAAGAGTCCCACAAGAAGAGAATAGAGAAAATGAAGAGAATGTGATAATTGAGTATGTCAGAAAGTTGAGACTTTCTCATATCTAAAGAAAGACATTAAGTTCTTCAAGTAATTCAGTATAATGGGTACAGGACAAAGAAGATACACCTATCTTGTATTTTAGGTAAGACTTTACAACAGAAAATTACTGAAATGAGATAAAAATATTGGAATAAGGGTATCAATGGGAACTCATCATTTAAAATATACATATTAGATAAAGCCACATATATACAGGCCCAGAAGTCACTACACCTAAAGTAATGAACACCCCTAGAGCCCAGATTTTGGTTTCTAAATATCATTACTCATTATAAGGAGCCAGGGCTCCTTGAAGAAAGGACTGATTTTTGGGCTGGGACAGACAATGTTTAAGGTGAACCTGGGACATCCTATGCCAGACAATAAGGAAGAAATCAAAAAGTAATTGGAGCTAGCTTTAAAAGTCATAATCAGACTACAGTGGATTGAAGAATGAATGGGAAGTCAGGACGAGTACTCAGGAAGTGTTGACAATACTTTTGAGAAATATGACCAGCAACAAAAAGAAAGATAGGGAAACTGAGGAGATGTGGTATCAAGCAAGGATCAAACCTACTTTATTTGTATCTACAATGTTAAACATGTACCTACCTTATGACCCAACAACCCTACTCCTAGGTAAAAACCTAAGTTAAGCATCATCGAAAGGAGCAGGGATAAATAAATCACATGATATTCACACAATGGAATAATATGTGGCAATAAAAAGAACAAATTACAGATAAGCACAACATAGATGAAGCTCAACAGTATTATGCTAACTGAAATTAGTCAGACACCAGACATTACATACTGTATATTTCCATTTGCATGAAGTTCAAGAATAGGTAAAACTAATCTGTTTTTAGAAGTCAGAATGGTGGATACCTCTGGGAGGGGTGTTATTAACTGGGAAGAGGCATGAGAGAGCCTTCATAAGTGATGCAATCATTCTATGTCTTGGTCAGTGTGATGGCTGCATGGATGTATACATATGTTAAAATGCACTTCACTTCATTCAAAGATTAGTGAACATTATGTCCTCTACTTTGCTATAGCTTAATAAAAATAAATGAATAAAACTAAAAACTTAGGCCCTAGCCAGTTGGCTCAGTGGTAGAGCATCAGCCTGGTATGAGCAAGTCCTGGGTTCGATTCCTGGCCAGGGCACACAGGAGAAGCACCCATCTGCTTCTCCACCCTTCCCCCTCTCCTTTCTCTCTATCTCTCTCTTCCCCTCCTGCAGCCAAGGCTCCACTGGAGCAAAGTTGGCCTGGACGTGGAGGATGACTCCATGGCCTCCACCTCAAGCACCAGAATGGCTCTGGTTGCAACGGAGCAATGCCCCATCTGGACAGAGCAAGGTGCCCTGGTGGGCATGCCGGGTGGATCCCAGTTGGGCACATGCAAGAGTCTGTCTCTCTGCCTCCCTGCTTCTCACTTCAGAAGATTACCAAAAAAAAAAAAAAAAAAAAACCCAAAAAACAAAAAACCACTAAAAACTTAAAGACAACTTTACAGAGAAAATACCATTAAGAACTATGAAATATCACCAAATCAAAGTGAATTCTGAGTTGGCCCTGAGAAATATGACCCATCATAATCACTGAAGAAATTTTCAATACTTTGATATCTCATTATCATAGTCAATGATGAAGACAAAACAGCTGGCATTTGAACCCACAGTCATTTTGGGTTTTTAATAAAAAATTGTTTTAATCATTAATAAGCTTAGCTCTATTTAAAATTAATATAGTATCTACACTCTCATCATAAAAAAGAAAATTAAACACTTACCATTTTGTCTGGTACCGACAGCAGCAATGATTACTGGAACTGAATTTAATGCTCTTTTTATCACCGGAATATAATTATCCTTCACTTCGTGGAATGAAAACTTATCATTGACGTTGTATTTGATCACAATGATGTCAGCGCCCCCAATCAGATTTCGAGAGGTATACCAATCACTGTCAAAAATGTCCTAAAGCAAAACGCAAAGAGGAATCTTTAGTCTGTTCTCATATCAATCATGAAAAAACAGTTTAATTTTCTTGCTATATTTTAACTTTTGGAATTCATTACAAAATTTTATTATACAAAACAATGTACTTTTTAAAATGTTTGAAGTCTACCAACTTCTTTTTTTTTACTTTTTATTTATACATTTATCCTAGACAAGTATATAGATGATCTAAGAATTCCTGAGACTCTAATGAAATAAGCAACCTCTTTCAATACTTGTATTTAAAAATAAGCACTGTTTTAAATTTTTTATGCTTTATTTCTTTCACCTAATAATTTAAAAGACATAATGCTATACATTAGATGCAAAAGCATCAGTATGAGTAAAAAAGCTTCAAATGATTTTCCGTGACCTAGACACTGCAGAGTTGTTCAGTGTTTGGAATTGTAAAACACTGTAAATCCTGTGGCGTTCCATATATTTTATCCATATTTTCAAAATTCACATACACTTTTCAACTTCATGTGTCCTTTGGACAGCACTGCATACATACAACAAACGTGAATGGTGGGGGTTCCTCCATAAAAAGACACGGTGTATTATAAGATGCTAACATGGTAAAGAATACTTCTGCAATTCATGTAATTTGCTCATATAAATTAAAACTTTAGGATAAATCTAATTTTGAAACCTTTACTTTTGGACTATACTTAATAATATTTATATTTAGAACTGGGGCCAAAGTAATTCATATGGACCCTGGCCCTTAGAACTTAGTGCTTCAATATTTTTAAAATAATTTTTCAGTTTTTGGGTGAAGAGTGGTATAAAGAAAATATCTTTACATGTCTTAATGACACTGCTAAATATGTATAAGTAGCTTTCTTCTATTCTAGTTAATTATTAATCATTGTCATTTCATGAGGCCTTTAGTATGTATTTCTAGGATGTAATAAAGCCAGATTACGAAAATAGACAGCTATGCAGGCAAATCTGGACCGATGCCTGATTTTTTTTATGAATAAAAATTTATTGGAATGCACACACAAAAATAGACAGCTAGATGTGGCTAAAAACTATTGACTATGAAAGTTTTCACTTTGCAATATGAGTCTAAAACAGGGTTTACAGTGTTTGAGTCTATCAATCAAGATCTGTGTCTGTGTGTCAGGACTTTATCCTAGAATGAGAAATTCTGGAGAAGTATAGCACAGCAGTGCCCTACGACCAAGAGCTTCTTCCCACCGGACCTCCCCAGCCGCAGCACAGCCTGTGTCAATCCCTGGTACCTTCCCAACCCACCCATTTCCTACAAGTACACTCAGAATAAGAATTATTACAGGGTTTTTAGATATGTATACCCTACTGAAAATAGGATGGATACGGCATTTTTAAAGGAAGATTAAAACCAAAAATCCCAAAGGCAAGCTAGAGGAATAAAAAGTGCAAAGTCTTGCACTTGGTAGAGAGTGAAAGAGGGGGGGAAGTGAAGTGGGACATGGATCAAGAAAATGTGAAAGCTTCCCAGAGGAGCTCTGTGCTCATTTCCAAATCCCAAACCACAAAACCCATTCAGTTCCAACTGTATCTGTTATAACATTCAAGCTCAAAGTATACAAGTATGACTGCGTATATATGTATAACAAGGAAAAAGGACGGTAGAAGAATGGTATACAAAAACAAAACCTAAGTGGGACCAATATTAAGCAGCCATTTAACTCTGAGAGAACTGAGTTCTTGCTCTTTGTAACTTGTTCTTTGCATTCCCAATAGTTCAAAATTACAGAGTTACTGGAGAGGTGTGGAGAGGCGTGGAGAGAGATGGGGGTGGAGGAAGAACATTTAAGAGAAAATGGGCTTTGGCATCATTAACACCATGGTACTGAGAATATGAAGATATACAAATAATTCTATTTTTAATACAAATCAGAGTTTCAAACCTTGCACAGGAAAACTGTGCATGCATTACCTCACCACTTCTTGTGGAATTATTTTTGATAAACAGGAAAAGATCCAGAAATAAAATAACTGCAACAAAAATGGGGTGGGTTTGAGAGAGAGACACTAAATGATGAGCTACGTAATATAAATTAGAAGGACATTTATTTTCAAAATGCCAAGTATATATAACAAGGATCCAGAGTAAAGCTACAGATCTACCAAAGAAAACTAAGGAGAAGCACAGCTATCTCATTTCAGCTCCAAAAAAGCAATAGCACATTTTTTCTCAAACTACGTCAAACAGAAAATGCTCCATTAGTTTCTAGAAATATGAAGGAAATAAAAATTTTCCCACCACTTGTAAATCAGTTCCAGGATTTCCTCTAGGAGATTATGCAACACAAGGCTTAGTCCCACATTTGAAGAATAAAACTCATCTTTTAAAAACTAATCTGAATTTTTATAGCAGAATAACAGTTTTATGCTACTTGATTGTGGGGCTGAAAATACAATACTAACGACTAACCTTTCTGCATTGATGCATTGTTTAGATTTTGAATGATGTGTGGAAAAACTACTATAGCTTAGCATTAAGTGCTACATGGTTATACTGAAGTTGTAATGACTCTATTATAACAATTACCACTTACTGAGTGCCTACTACATGCCAGCTTCTATACTAAGATCTTTATATGAATCATCTCATTTACTCTTCAGCACAGCTCTAAAAGTAGAGATTACCATATTTACTGTATAAATAGAAAAAGTAAGGCGGAGAGAGGACAAGAGACTTTGCAAGAAACATAGCCACTACATAACAAAGTAAGGATCTGAAATCAGGTCCTTTTGATATCAAAACCTGTGCTCTATCTACTTTGTTATATTTAATACTCCGATTCAGTACATGTCAAATATCAGCTGAGGAATATAATCAACTTTAGTATCTAATGTGCTTTTACTTAGTACAAAGAGAAGAAAAGCACCTTGTAAAAAGTAACTCTACTAATATAGTCTCCTATATCTGTAGACCACTATAATCTAGAAATTATACCTGGTTATAAATTCAGTGCCTTAAATAGGACCAGACTCTAACCCAGCGGTTCTCAACCTGTGGGTCGCGACCCCAGCGGGGGTCGAACGACCAAAACACAGGGATCCGATGGCTTTAGACGACCCCTGTGTTTTGGTCGTTGGACCCGCCGGGGTCCCGACCCACGGGTTGAGAACCGCTGCTTTAACCAAACAAATGTGATTAGCATGATAAAACATGCTAATCAGTAAATGGCAAAAATCCAGACTACTGAGGCTTATTTTAATCCATTTGGAAGATTTCATTTACTACAATTCATGGGATCACAAGTATTCCTGTTTGCTAAATTAGCAACATTAACAGAAAAGAGTTGACAGCTCAAAGAAAAAAATGTAAAAGGCAATCCTAGCATCCTAATTCAGCTTATTTTATTTTCCCTACATTTATTTCCTCTACTCACTCAACATTTGCTCAACTTCATGCAACCAATACATTTTTAGAGTGTTAGTTCTTTTACAATGAGTGACCAAAGTTAAAAGTGTTTCATTTGTTTGCATGACTCCAGCCAATAAATTCTTTAGCAAAACTTATGATCAGCATCATTGTTGTCATATCTAGGAGTTTAGTAACATCATTGTTATTGAAAAAACTGTTTTTCATTTATTTCAGCCTATTAATATAAATTTTCTTTAACCACAAATTTACTTTGGAAAGTAATCTTTTCTTCCATAATGTGGAAATTTGCATAAGAAAATTTCCAATGTAAATTCTACACATTTCTTTAGGAAGGTATATTAATTCTCAATAGCCCCTAATGCAGTTTTTAAAAATTGCTGTTCAAATGTAGAAATCGCACATAATAATTTGCATTTTCTTTTTCAAACACTAAACTTTCTTCTGTTACAAAATGTAATCTTTAATAGCAATATAACTCCAATACAAGTAAAACATCAAACATTTTCAAATAAGATTTAACGAAAACATTAAAAAGTATGATGTTATAGTGTGCTAAAAACATTTACATGTGTCAGGGAGTAGATTCCCTTCTCCTTTTATGAAACACCCAAGAATTCAATTAGAATTTACCGACTTCATTACAATTTGTCAACTATTGCAATATTTAAAGCTTTTAAAAAGTTCCAAGCAGTATTAGTAATACTTGATTTACGAGTCACTAAAAACAAATGCCTAATATATCAATAGTATCTACATTATTAAAATTAAAACACTAATTTAAAATGTCCAAAGGTAAATAGTAATATAAATGAATTCTTTACAATTCTCAGTCCCCATCCTGCCCTCTTCTTTCCAGGGTCCTACTTCTGAGCCACCCCAATGAAATGTATTCTTGCCTGTGATGAGCTTTCAGAAAGCTTTATTTTTAGAACACTAATATCACAGTATCACTCAAAGGGTACGTATAAAGAACATTACTCTCTGCTGGTGAAACTTAGTGACCTCGTCCTTCGTGATTGGCATATTCAATTGTCAGCGTCGAGGGACAAGCCACAGTCGTGAAGTGTAAGCACTCCACTTGCCCACTGACGCTTTCTGCCTTCTAAGAGTGCTCTTTGGGCTGCTCCCTGCCCGATGAAACAAAGGACCAAAGATTTCTCAAAACTGTTTGAAAACTCTACCTGAGTGACCCGGACACTTCACATTCACGAAAGGGGAAAAGGAGGGAAAAGATTTTTTTAAAAAATGAAAGAAAAGCTGCGTCAGCCTCATCACAGAGCCGCTGCCGTGCCTTACCCAGACGGGACAGTCGTGGACCACTAGCTTTACATTCCCAAACGCGCTGGCCTGATACTCAGTGAACACCGGGCGCGCCACGGTGCTGGTCGCGTTCAGCAACAAGCTGCTTTCGTCCCCGGAGACCAGCGGGCTTCTCCCCAGGTAAGTGCGGATGAGCCCCGACGGCCGACTGTCCTGGTGGAAGGAGTCCCCCTCGTTCCCCAGTGCCACGATGTGAATGGACCTGCAGGGCAGAGAAGGGGGAGGGGAGAGGTGGCGCGTGGTCAGCGCGAGGAGCGCTTCAGTCCGCACAGGAAGTGCGGGGACAGCGCGCGGCGAGGACGGGCGCGAGCCCCTCGCCCCGGGGCGCAGCACGCGCTGGGCTGAAACAATGGCAGGACCGCGACGCGTACGTACATGATCTCAAATCCAAGAGCAGGGCGGCGACTCGAAGAAATGCGGCTCCACGCGGCCTCTCGGGCCAGTCCGCGGCGTATCTGCCCGCAGTCAGCTCATCCCCGGCCGAGTCTGCCCCGCGTGCCCCCACGGCGGCGCGGCCGACGCAGAGCGGGCCCGCCCGCCAGCCAGCCAGCGAGGGGCCGGGGGCGCCCGAGTCCGGCCGAGTGCGCGGGGCCAGACAGTCAGGAAGTGCCCGAGAACAGGCCGGGCGACCGCGCCGTTCCCCGCCCCCGTCCCCGGCCCCCGCCGCCGCTGCCGGGAGTCGCCGGGCGCCCGGGCGCTGCAGCCCTTCCGCCGCGCAGTTCCTCGGCGGGACAGCACTCGCCCTCTGCTGTCGCCGCTGCCGCTGCCGCTGCTCCTCCCCCTCCCGAAGGGGGGGTGGTGGGAGACAAGCTGGGCCTCCGCCCCCTCGGCGGGCCGGGCGGGCAAGGCACGTGCCGGCCTCGGGGGCCGGCGGCCTCGGGGAAGCGCTCCCGGTGGAGGCCTGATTCCCGGGAGGCGGTGGGTACAAAGCAGCGGCCCGCGGCGCGCCGCAGAGAATAAATGAGTACTGTAAATGCAACGCCCAAGCCGGGGAGCTCCCGACCGCCAATCCGCCTGCAGCAAGTTTGTTCAACTCGAAAGGCTGTAACCAGAGCCAGTGAAAGGGGGGTAGGGCGGTGAGGCCCCCGCTCCCTAAAGACTGGAAAAAAGAGGTTAGTGAAGCTGGGGATCCAAGCCCGCTAGTCTCTCCAGCAGCCCAGTTTTTCCTTCTTCTTGGCTTTGACCGAAAGTGTTTTACCTCGTCTGCCGCTTTGTCGTTTGTCAACATGCACTACAGCTGTTTTATAAAATCACGCTTGGGGGGGGGGGGGGGGGGGCACATTCATGCTGGTGCAGAAAGGGCTCTTTGTTCACACACCAATTTGCTAATATCGCTCTGGGAGGATAAATTGACATTTCAAGTTACATTTAGCATACATATTTTACCCAAAACTAAAGGATTTTAAGTGTTGGGGTTCTTCCCGCGATGGATTTAAAAAGAAGCTCCGCGTGAGGTGTTGAACACTTTTACAAGCTAAATGCTAGTTTACTTAGAGATTTTTTTCAATACACATTGTGGCAACATACTTCATAATAGTTCTTCAGACCAACTGAAAAAATAATATTCGTGCTAATACAAGAATACTTTAGATTCCTTCGTGATAACGCACAGAAATAACGTTATGTCTCTAAAGGGCCTCAAACCACCTCAGTAAATGAACCGTGGAATCCACTAAAGCCAAGAAGGGCCAGAGGTTACTGTGGGCTCAGCTTCTCCACAAACATGAAAATTCTTACAATTGCTCTGTGTTGAAGGAGCTCTTGTTAATGTCTTTATTCATTTATTTTGCCCTACTTTAAAATTTTGCTGCTGCTTTTCTCAACAGAGCTAATTTTTTTTTATTTTGTATTTTTGTATTTTTCTGAAGCTGGAAACGGGGAGGCAGTCAGACAGACTCCCGCATGCACCTGACCGGGATCCACCCGGCACGCCCACCAGGGGGTGATGCTCTGCCCATCCGGGGAGTCGCTCTGTTGCGACCAGAGCCACTCTAGCGCCTGAGGCAGAGGCCATGGAGCCATCCTCAGTGCCCGGGCCATCTTTGCTCCAATGGAGCCTTTGCTGTGGAAGGGGAAGAGAGAGACCGAGAGGAAGGAGAGGGGGAGGGGTGGAGAAGCAGATGGGCGCTTCTCCTGTGTGCCCTGGCCGGGAATCGAACCCGAGACTTCCGCACGCCAGGCCAACGCTCTACCACTGAGCAAACCGGCCAGGGCCTCAACAGAGCTATTTTTAAGGTATGAACTGGGAGTTAGGGCAGTGAGAAGACTAGGGTAAGAGGCCTTTGGAATGCAAACAGTTTTTTATGATAGGTCCTTGTGGGTCAGATAAAAATAGTGTAATAGTTTTTTATATCATAGAATATGTTAGAAGGCATTCTTTCTCTAGTCACGGATTTTTTTTCTTTTTCTTTTTCTTTTTTTTCATTTTTCCAAAGCTAGAAACGGGGAGACGGTCAGACAGACTCCCGCATGCGCCCGACCGGGATCCACCCAGCATGCCCACCAGGGGGCGATGTTCTGCCCCTCTGGGGAGTCGCTCTGTTGCATCTAGAGCCATTCTAGCGCCTGAGGCAGAGGCCACAGAGCCATCCCCAGCGCCCGGGCCATCTTTGCTCCAGTGGAGCCTCGGCTGTGGGAGGGGAAGAGAGAGACAGAGAGGAAGGAGAGGGGGAGGGATGGAGAAGCAGATGGGTGCTTCTCCTGTGTGCCCCGGCCGGGAATCGAACCCGGGACTCCTGCACACCAGGCCGACGCTCTACCGCTGAGCCAACCGGCCAGGGCCTAGTCACGGATTTTTTTTTAAAAATCTAATTTCCGGCCCTGGCCGGTTGGCTCAGCGGTAGAGCGTCGGCCTAGCGTGCGGAGGACCCGGTTCGATTCCCGGCCAGGGCACATAGGAGAAGCGCCCATTTGCTTCTCCACCCCTCCGCCGCGCTTTCCTCTCTGTCTCTCTCTTCCCCTCCCGCAGCCAAGGCTCCATTGGAGCAAAGATGGCCCGGGCGCTGGGCATGGCTCTGTGGCCTCTGCCTCAGGCGCTAGAGTGGCTCTGGTCGCAATATGGCGACGCCCAGGATGGGCAGAGCATCGCCCCCTGGGGGGCAGAGCACCGCCCCTGGTGGGCGTGCCGGGTGGATCCCGGTCGGGCGCTTGCGGGAGTCTGTCTGACTGTCACTCCCTGTTTCCAGCTTCAGAAAAATGAAAAAAAAAAAAAAAAATCTAATTTCCCTTTGCACTCAGTATAATTCCTCTTTTAGTCTCCAGAACCTAAACCATCCTGAAATACTTGAGTACAGTATCACCGTTTCTCTTGGGTTAATAGAAAATATATTTTCTCATAGTCCTTTCCAGTAACTACAGGTCAAAATCAAAGACACATAATGGATGAATGGATAAATAAAATGTGACATGTACATTCAATGAAATATTACTCAGCCTCAAAAAGAGAGAGAGGGAGAGAGAGAAAGAAAGAAGGAAATCCTGTTATTTGTTACATGAATGAATCCTTAAGACATTTTACTTAATGAAATTAGCCAGTCACAAAAAAAAATACTGCATTTTAAAAAAATTTATTGATTTTAGAGAGAAAGGGAGAGAGATAAACATATATCTGTTCCTTGTGGTACATATATACAATGGAATAGTACTCAGCCATAAGAAATAATGACATTGACATTTATGACAACATGAGTGGACCTTGAGAACATTCTACTAAGTGAAATAACTAAATCACAAAAAGCTAACAACTACGTTTATGGTTTTACACATAGGTAGGATGTGATAAGGTGCCAAGGAACTGCAAAACTGTTAACATTAGTATTTTGGAAGGAAGAGTCAGGCCCCCTTACCCTTCCTTTCTAAGGGAGAAAAAACAAGGAGAAGAGCTTGCAGGGGCAACTGAGTCAGCTAGTCATAATTTAACTACTTCCTATAGTTCTCTGGAAAGACTGGCGCCACATGCTATACCAGTGGTAGTCAACCTGTTCCCTACTGCCCACTAGTGGGCATTCCAGCTTTCATGGTGGATGGTAGCGGAGCAGCCAAAGTATAAATAAAAAGATAGATTTAACTATAGTAAGTTGCTTTATAAATATTTATTCTACCAAACAGCGAAAATACGACATAAAGTACTTGGTAAGTAATTATTATTATATGCTTTAACTTGCTATAACTGCTTTATAAATTTTACAAAGTAAAGTTACTTCCCTACTTATAAATCACCATTACTGTGGAACCGGTGGGCGGTTAGAAAATTTTACTACTAACAGAGATACAAAAGTGGGTGGTAGGTATAAAAAGGTTGACCAACCCTGTGCTAGACAGAGCAAAGAAGATAGAACCTATCTGAAAACCCCTTCGTCTTTTCTGTTCTTTAAAGCCTTCAGGAAACAATGTTTACGTACCTTAATTTAAAGTTCCTACACTAATCCTGACTCACCCTCCCATCTTGGAGTCATGAGAGTGACATATACCTCTAGACAAAGGGGTCATGAGCCCCACCCCCTTGCATGAAAAACCTACATTCTGTAACATTTTATATGCTTTCTAATAATCATCATTTTGAAATTATTTGTATGTGCAAAACTTGTAAACTAAGCAAGCAAGGACTAGCTTTAGACTTCCTAATAAGCTAACCCCAACACTCTTAGCAAAAAGTAACTTCATTTAGCTTCTCTCCTTATACTAAACTAAACATTTCCCACTATTGTGGGACAGGGTTAGGTTGTAAATCCTAGAATGTTTGGGAATGTCTTTGCCAGGCATGTAAAACATTTATCACTACTGTGTTATCTTATGGTCTTAGTGTGTAGAAATGTTTTTTCTTTTGATAGATCCTATAGGTAAACGTTGTAACAAGACAGTAAAATTCAATGAGCTTGTTAGTAAGATTAATGACTTCTGTACCATGCTCCTCCTCCTTCTCTCCCCAACCAGTATGTGATTTTGTCTTTAAAAATAGCCTCAGAACTGTGTTCATGGCTGCATGATTTGAGTTTGAAATGCCCCGTGTGTCGCCGGCAATAAAGCTCCTTCTAAAATTTCTTCTGTAACCTACCTTGGTGTCTCTGTGGAACTCACTGGTTACTCTACAACAAGGACATAGATAAAAATGAAGTGGTTACCAGGGGAACGGGGTAGGTGGAGAGGAGTAAAGAGGGACAAATATACAGTGACAGATTAGATCTGTTCCTGCATATACCCTGACCAGAGACCAAACTGGCAACATCTGTGCTTCGGGACAAAGTCCTAAACAACTGAGCTATCTGGCCAGGGCCAAATACTGCTTTTTCCACTTATATGAGGTAGCTAACATAGTCAAACTATTAGAAAGAGAAAATAGAATGGTGGTTCCCAAGGGCTGGAGGAAGAAGGAATTGGGGAGTTATTCAAGAGTATAGTATAGTTAAGAATAGTGAAGATGGTAAATTTTATGGGAATATGTTTATACCTCAATACCAAAGAGACAGAGAGAAAAATCAGGAAGTGGTAGGACGTAAGACAGGATACATTTTTCCCTCAGTTATTGAGTTTGTGAACCAGACCTGTGCTAAATGGACATGGGAGATAATAAGATACATAAGACTTGGTCCTTACCCTTGAGAAACTAAGTCTACTACTAATGGTTACTTAAATAATTATAATACAGGATAATGATTCTAGTAATAGAGGTAGGTACAAACTACAAGAATAAAGTCCAGTGAAAATTAAGTAAAGCATTGTGCTTTCTGTGCCATTAGGGAGAAGTTCACAGAGAAAGTAAACATTGTCTTAGTTCTTAAATGATGAAGGGGAGCTTGCTAGATTTGGAGGAAGAGGATGTTGGAAGGGAAGGAATACTGGAAAGAATGGACAGAAAGAATCATATGAAAATCACAAAGGTGTAGAGACATGGAAGATCATGGCTTGTTCTGGGAACAAGAACTAAAATTAGTGCTGGCAAGCAGATTTCTTTATTACAGCTGGTTGAAAAGAGAGTGATAGAGACTCCCCGAGAGATTTCCGAAGGGAACTCTGGCTGTCCTCAGTGTACAGGTTGGGAATCCCTAGACCGGCCTCTGACTAGATGCTGACTGAAACCCATTTTCTCTTCCAGGACCCATAGCTAAACCATATTTACCAAAGTTTTTGCATGTAGGTGAGGCCAGTCATATGATTAGTTCTCATCAGTAGAATATAATCCCTGCTGAGTAGTTACGAGAAAGAATGCCTTCTCCACTCTTTTTTATCTTTTCATCTCCCAACTGCATGAAACCAGGTCAGCCTTGTCACCATGTGTTTGAATTTGTTGGTCTGCAACATGGAAGAAGCTTGTGTCTGCAAATGACTGGTTTCAGCAAAGCCTCCTCACAGCATGCATTGTACTGTGATATGAATGAGGAAGCAGATCTTTATTGAGTTAAGCCAGATATTTTGGGGTCAATTATTATAGCAGTTAGTGTTACTTATCTTGGTTAATACAATATCACAGATGGTCCATTTCCTGATATCTTAATGATTTTTTCCTAATTATCTTATGACATTTTTATAATTATTCCCTTTTTATTTACAATTTTAATTTGATTTACATATTTGTAGTTTCCCTCATTAGCATTACTATTATTATTTTTAACCAGAGTATAACAAATTGAGTTATCATATATTCTCCAATCTGAAGTTCTGGAGAACTGGGTAACACACTAGGAAGGGCCTCCAACCCAAACAACATGTTTTCTTATTTTCTTGGCTAAAACATCACCATTTCATATTTATTTTGATAGATGTCCTTTTCCTCAGATAAAATATAGCCACATATGAGTGTAAGGTACATAGGAGGTAACTCAGTGAGCTATCATTGGCCCAGATTGTGAATATTAATATGCCAAACTTTAAAAAATATGCTGGTTTCTTAATGATTAAAGAGGGAGGAAGAGTGAGTTAGGGCAAGTCTGACAAGCTAGGCCTGGCATAAGATTTTCCCAACTGTGTTTTAAGGGAACTAGGTCTCCCCAGAGGAATCTTCAGGTACACCTGAAGAGGAGGAAGAAAACTGTCTGATGACTCCTCCCATCTCCAAGTCAGTCAGAGCAGTCTTATTACCATCTATTTTTTCTTTTCTTTCTTTTTTTTTTGTGACAGAGTCAGAGAGAGGGACAGATAGGGACAGACAGACAGAAAAGGAGAGAGATGAGAAGCATCAATTCTTTGTTGCGACACCTTAATTGTTCATTGATTACTTTTTCATATGTGTCTTGCTCACACCAGATGAGCCTGCGCTCAAGCTGAAGACCTCGGGGTTTCAAACCTGGGTCGTCCGCATCCCAGTCTGACGCTCTATCCACTGAGCTACCGCCTGGTCAGACTATTTTTTCAATATTAAATTTTCATGTTCAATTTCATTAAAAAGATGACTTTCTAACATTAAAAACAAAATTTTAAGATTCGCTTATCTAGAGTAAGGGTCTCCAAAATGGGGTACAGAGGATGGCCCCTGACACTCCAGAGTTAAGTATTTGAATTTCTACGTACAAGCGTATTGTCCCAGTAGAGCCCAAGCTCTACACCAATCAGGCGTCAGTGATTCGACTTCCCGGCACAATGGGACACTCCCCCTTAACAGCAGGGCTGGCAGCTTCTTTGAGACTACTCTTGAGACAGTTATGAGGATTCTATTTACCAGTACTGAGACCAATTGCCACTGAAGGAAAGACCAACACACAAGTTAATTTCAAGAACCACACAAGCAGTTTATTACTCACAAGTCCTTTTGGCGTGCCTGGGTACGGTTAAGGGGGCCCCGTCGGCGTGCTCCTCTTGACTGTCCTTGGTCAGAGTGGCATGGAGATAGTCCACGTTCAACATTGGAGTCTGGGCGACCGCAGCGGCGGGGGTGGGGCTTAGCTAGGTACCTTTTCTGGCCTACGCCTTCTAACAGGTGTCAATCTACAGGATTATCACATCAAACCACCTTTTTGGGAGCTCCTAGCAGGGAGCCCTTTTTATGTTAATCTACCGAAATGTCACACCAAGCCACTTTTAAGGTGTTCCTAGGAAAGCTTCTTGTTTATGTTAACCTACAGAGTATGATGTCAAGCCACTTTTTATCTGTATATAACTTCACACACACACTGACTGGGCCCTGCGCTAAAGGCAGAGTCTGCCTATCATATCTGTACACGCTAGATTAATTCCTGCCCAGACGGCATAGCCTTATTCACTTGCCTTAATGGCTTTTAATATTATATCCTAATTTATTTCTATATATCTTCCATAATTTTCTATATTTCTATATACTTAATTACTATAACATTATATTATTATATTACTGTAACATGTTTGGGGTTTTTTAACAAAAATAAGGAAAATTAAGCTTTACTAATGTTTAACATGAAGATTGGCACTGGCACCCTGACCTGTTCTGTAAATAGGCAAGCACTTGGTGTTCCTGGGAGTGGTTGGGAGCACAGCGCAAGGTGGGGGAGGAGAGGGCTCTCTCCTTTGTTCACTTTCAACATATTGTCACGTTGCAGTTTCTGTATCTAAGTGGATTTGTGGATGACATTTAAGTAAACTAACTGTTACAGCATGGACTAATGGAGATAGTGTTAATAAAGCAATAATAGGCAAACACAGGCTTGACCAGGCGGTGGTGCAGTGGATAGAGCGTCGGACTGGGATGCTGAGGACCCAGGTTCGAGACCCTGAGGTCGCCAGCTTGAGCACGGGCTCATCAGGTTTGAGCAAAAGCTCACAAGCTTGGACCCAAGGGCGCTGGCTCTCTCTCTGACTCTTCCTCTGTCCTGTAAAAAAAAAAAAAAAAAGCAAACACAATTGGCTAAGCTGACATTTCTGACAACCTTTGGAAGCCACATAGGAAGGTGAAGAACAAATAACTAATCAGATCTGACAGTAAGTTGGCTGTGATAATAAAAATTATAAAGAACACTGGCTTAAGTATTGATTTACATTGACTTTTGCTAACATCAACTTCACTCTAAGTGTGTAATATAGTTAATAGATAACAATATTCTGAACTGATCATAATTAGCTAGCCATTTAAAAACTGGACATCCAAATATGAAGATAAAACTCTATTTCCAGGATATTAAAAGAAGGTACTATTCAAGCTCATACTTTAAAGAAAACTCACCAATTATAAATGCTAAAAATTCTCTTCTGAACTTTCAAGAATGAAAGTCAAAAAGCAATATACAGGCCCTGGCTGGTCAGCTCAGTCAGTTAGATCATTGTCCCAAAACACCAAGGTTGTGGGATTGATCCCTTGTCAGGGCGTACATGGAGGGGACCGATGAATGTACAACTAAGTGGACCATCAAATGAATGCCTCTCCCCCCTCCTCTCTCTGTCTCTCTAAAATCAATCAAAAAATCAACATACAATTGGGAAAATAGTTTTCTTGTCGAGATAAAAATGGCTAAAATATACATGGAACACAAATGGAAAAAATTGCATTCTTTTGACAGCAAATACCTTCAGAATATGGATGTAAAATATTGCTTAAGACCCAAAGACACAAGTATTATAACAAGTTACACAGTGAGAGACATTTATGATAAGGTTAAACTGAAAGCACAAATGTTTTTAATATATCTCATATTTGATAGATTCTGTTTCAGCATGGTATTACTAGATTGTGTTTCAATAATAAAATACATTTTAAGATGACACTTGTGGTGAGCCATTAAAGGAAACTATAGTAGAGAAGATACTCTCTCTCTATTATATCTTTGAATGATATTTTAAACAATAATTGACACTTATGTATTTATTTATTTATTTATTTATTTTTATAAAGATTTTATTCATTAGAGAGAGAGAGAGAGAGAGAGAAGGGAGGAGGAGCTGGAAGCATCAACTCCCATATGTGCCTTGACCAGGCAAGCCCAGGGTTTTGAACCGGCGACCTCAGCATTTCCAGGCCGACACTTCATCCACTGCACCACCACAGATCAGGCTCTTTATTTATTTTTGTTAATTCACTTACTTATTCATCAGTTGATTTTTATATGTGCCCTGACCAGGGAATTGAACCTGCAACCTTGGCATGTCAGGACAATGCTCCAACCAACAGAGCTGCCCAGCCAGAGCCAATAATTGACTTTTGTGTGTGTGTGTGTGTGTGTGTGTGTGTGTGTGTGTGTGTGAGAGAGAGAGAGACAGAGAGAGACAGAGAGAGGGACAGATAGGGTCAGACAGGACGTGAGAGAGATGAGAAGCATCAATTCTTTGTTGTGGCACCTTAGTTGTTTATTGATTGCTTTCTCACATGTGCCTTGACGAGGGGAGGAGTGCTACAGTAGACCAAGTGACCCCTTGCTCAAGCCAGTGACCTTGGGGTCATGTCCACGATCCAACGCTCAAGCCAACAACCCCACGCTCAAGCTGGTGAGCCTGTGCTGAAGCTGGGTGAGCCCACGCTCAACCCAGATGAGCCCACACTCAAGCCAGTGACCTCGGAGTTTCAAACCTGGGTCGTCCGCATCCCAGTCTGACACTGTATTCCCTGCACAACCACCTGGTCAGGCCCATAATTCTTTACATACTTAAATTTACTTACTATATGCCAGATACTCTATTAAGTGCTTTATGAATACTGACTTATTTAATTCTCATAATTACCCTATTGAATAGGCTTTATTACTATCCTAATTTACAGGAAAGAATGGGGCATAAGGATGCTAAGTAACTTGCCCATAGCTATACAAATAGTGAGTAGAGGAACTGGGATCTCAACTTAGTTGGATCCAGGGTCTGTGCCCTTATCCACTATGCTATATTAAGGTTTGCTATTATTGATATTATTTACTTTGTTATATATTTTTGTGATTGAAAATAATGCATGGAGCCTATAAACACTCATATCTTATAGGATTTTTAAACCAACCTAAACATTTTCCAAATAAAATTGCTATGGATTTTGAAGCCATTTGTCAAAAATATAAAATATACTACACCTTCTACCATATTTCCCCATGTATAAGACGCTCCCATGTATAAGATGCTCCTTGGTTTTGGGGCCTGAAATTTGAAAAAAACCGTATTACATAAAGTTATTGAACTCAAGTTTTATTCATCATAAAATTCATATAAGTCCTCATCACTGTCAAAACTCCCATTTATTAGCTTGGCCTCATCTGTGTCAGATGACGAATCACTGTCTTCAACAATGAGTGCAAAAACAATTGCGAAAAAGCAGGAAATCCAAGTAAAAAAATTTACAACCCTTGTATAAGATGCACCCAGTTTTTAGACTCCAAATTTTTTGGAAAAAGGTACATCTTATACATGGGCAAATACAGGTAATTAATTTGCTAGCTAGAACAAATGAGTAACAATAGACAACATGGAAATATATTCATCAGATTTCAACCAAAATCTTTGCATAATGAATGATGCCATTGAAAAAATAAGTATTATGATTTGGTAATCCCCTGATGAAGCAGGTCTTCCCTTTAAATCCATATATCTTTGTGAGCTATTCTCAGAGAGCCTTTAAATCAGGGGTAGTCAACCTTTTGATACCTACTGCCCACTTTTGTATCTCTGTTAGTAGTAAAATTTTCTAACCGCCCACCGGTTCCACAGTAATGGTGATTTATAAAGTAGGGAAGTAACTTTACTTTATAAAATTTATAAAGCAGAGTTACAGCAAGTTAAAGCATATAATAACAATTCTTACCAAGTATTCTTTGTCAGATTTTCGCTGTTTGACAGAATAACTCTTTATAAAACAACTTACTATAGTTAAATCTATCTTTTTATTTATACTTTGGTTGCTCCACTACCACCCAGCATGAAAGCTGGAATGCCCACTAGTGGGCAGTAGGGACTAGGTTGACTACCACTGCTTTAAATAAACTGAACATAAAAACAGACATCTGCATTGCTGTATCACAAAGTGTTAAACCAAGATTTTAAAAATAATGATGCATATACAATTATTCTCCCTAAAAGCTGTATTAACAATAACATTTTAAAGAAAAGTGTATCTTGTATTATTAGTAATACATTTTTAAATGTTTTAAACTATGATTTATTCCATCTTTAGCTCATCTATTGAAAATTTTCTATTTCAGTATGTTCTGTTGTAATCATAGTATATTGACAGTAATACATGCATAAATTCATAAAGATACTGGGAGTGTACTGAAAATTCTTTCAGTCAGAAAAGTTTGCAGATCACTTCATAAGTTATTTAAATGTCTAACCACTCTGCTGTACATCTGTAACTAATATAACATTGAATGTCAACTATCATTTTAAAAAAATGTTTCCAGACCGCCTGACCAGGCGGTGGCGCAGTGGATAGAGCATCAGACGGGGATGCGGAAGACCCAGGTTCGAGACCCCGAGGTCGCCAGCTTGAGCGTGGACTCATCTGGTTTGAGCAAAAGCTCACTGGCTTGGACCCAAGGTCGTTGGCTCAAGCCAGGAGTTACTCGGTCTGCTGAAGGTCCCCAGACAAGGCACATATGAGAAAGCAATCAATGAACAGCTAAGGTGTCCCAACGAAAAACTAATGATTGATGCTTCTCATCTCTCTCCGTTCCCATCTGTCTATCCCTCTCTCTGACTCTCTCTCTCTCTCTCTGTCTCTGTAAAAAAAAAAAAAAAAAAAAAAATGTTTCCAGACCACTGTGCTCTAGAGAGGAAGCTAGAAGGACACTACGGTGGAGTCCTGAGCCACCAGAAAGCAGGATGGAGTCAGCCTGGCTGCGGGGCGGGGGGGAGGCTGTGAGAGGAAGTGGCGGAGGTAGGAGGAGACAGCACAGACGAGCTGCAGGCCTGCTTGCCTAGAAGTCAGCAAGGTGAAACACATATTTATTGTGTTAGCTAATGTAATAAGCGATAAAGTTTGCAAATTTACACAAAAATCATAAATTCAAGAGTAGGGTTTTTGTTTGTTTGTTTGTTTTTGTTTTGTTTTACAAGAGCTTACATGTACTTCATACAGAGTAACCTAAGCCAAGTCATGTACCAGGTGGTAACCATACAGTTAGTCATAAGAGAGGTTAATGACTCGTTTTATTACCTGGGTAATGTTTCCCAGGAAAACAATCAACAATTTTCTTCTAAATTGTGAATTTCTTCTAAATTGCAAGGTTGCAATATCCTTACCCCTGTTTGGAGAAGCTAAAGTGGACATCCAGAATGTCATTTATATGCAAAATACAACTACCCTAAACTCCTTCAGAAAAGGTCTAAAATGTTTGTTATCCACCCACCTCTCTGTCATTGTGCCCAATGTGTTTTTAAAACAACTATTCTGTTTTTCAGTTAAAATTTACTTTAAAACACCAGTATATATATGTTCCTTTGAACCAGAACTGCCTGTTTCTACTAGCATTTTTCAAAGGTTTGAACTTCAAAGAAATCTGGTTGTTTGGCCTTTAATATGCCTCCTATGTTAGTTAGCCCTTGAAAAAAAATATCTAGAAGTATCTAATCGAGCACTGTTGATTATATAATTTATTTTTGCATAATATTTTGTGAAGTTTTCCATTTGTATCCATAGAGAAATATAGAATATTATATTTGAATGCTGTATACTTTGCTGATAGACCTCCTTTTTTTTTTTTTTTACAGAGACAGAGAGAGAGTTAGAGAGAGGGATAGTAGACAGGGACAGACAGACAGGAATGGAGAGATGAGAAGCATCAATCATTAGTTTTTCGTTGCGCGTTACAACACCTTAGTTGTTCATTGATTGTGTTCTCATATGTGCCTTGACTGCGGGCCTTTAGCAGACCGAGTAACCCCTTGCTCGAGCCAGCAACCTTGGGTTCAAGCTGGTGAGCTTTTGCTCAAACCAGATGAACCCATGCTCAAGCTGGAGACCTCGGGGTCTCGAACCTGGGTCCTCTGCATCCCAGTCTAACGCTCTATCCACTGCGCCACCGCCTGGTCAGGCTAGACCTCCTTTTTGAAGAACTTAAATACATTGAAAATAGGTTTTTTTTCAATATTACTATCATTTGGCTCTGGTTTTAACTGTACTAAAAGTTGTGCTGTTTGCTATGGTAAATTCCTGTGATGTTTTCCTCATCATCCATTGAACTTGTCTTGTTCATGAATCTCTGCTATGGTTATCCACCAGGTATTATCCTAGCTGGAGCATTTCACAAGCATGCTTTGAAATGCTCCCTTTTTCATTCAGCACCTAACACAAGCCACTTACCCTGATTTCTCCCCTCACATAATATTTCTGATCCTTAGTGTTGGTCAAATAAGTTTGTAAATATGATGTATATGTTTGCTCGCTTATAGTTTGCACTGGCTGGGGGGGACAGGCTCTAAGCAGGCAAGGTCATTATAGCCTAAGGATTAGTTTTAAGACTAAGCCTTTCTCACCCTTTTAATACTAAGATCTTTTCAAAACTAAGCTTTTCTCCACACCCCTGACTGTTGCGGGATGTGGGTTAGTGCACTCTCATGAGGAATCCCATTATGCCTCAGATGAGTGACTCTGTATCAGAGACTTTCTTGTTTGTATATTGAATTAAAGGCTTTGATTTCTACACTATAAAATGGGACAGAGGAGCCCATGCTGGAGGAGAGCAGAGAAAGGCCATGTGGAGGAAAGGAGAAGCAGCCAAGATGGCAGAGTGCTGAAGGAGAAGCCAGTTTGTGCAGAGTTTGTGCAGAGAGAAGGAGATGGGAACAGAGGTGAATAAGGCTGGCGGGGTCGAAACCTTTGATTCTAGGAAACTCGGATAAGTCAATGGCTTTGGGAACCCTGAATGGAAAGGGAAGTATTTTCCCACTGTGTGTATTTCTTGCCTGCTGGATGCAAGCTAGGATTAAAGCTAATGCCCCACCAGTTCTTTTTTTTTTTGTATTTCTCTGAAGCCGGAAACGGGGAGAGACAGTCAGACAGACTCCCGCATGCGCCCGACAGGGATCCACCCGGCACGCCCACCAGGGGGCAATGCTCTGCCCCTCGGGGGCGTCGCTCTGCCAAGACCAGAGCCACTCTAGCACCTGGGGCAGAGGCCAAGGAGCCATCCCCAGCGCCCGGGCCATCTTTGCTCCAATGGAGCCTTGGCTGCGGGAAGGGAAGAGAGAGACAGAGAGGAAGGAGGGGGGGGTGGAGAAGCAAATGGGCGCTTCTCCTATGTGCCCTGGCCGGGAATCGAACCCGGGTCCCCCACACGCCAGGCCGACGCTCTACCGCTGAGCCAACCGGCCAGGGTGCCCCACCAGTTCCTGGCTCCGTTGTTTCATTACTATCTGTCCGAATCAAATGTGAACCTGCATGGGCCAGGTGGCTGTGATGGTGGCCGTGGCTACTGGCTTTACATTTAGTTTTCTCAACTTGCTATTTACCTTATACTTCTGAGTCAATAATACCTGTCTACAATTTAAATTTTTTATTTTATAGTAAACTGTGATTGAAATATTTTTTAATTTTTTTAATTTTAGAAAGAAAGAGAGAGAGAGAATAAAGAGAGAGAGAGAGAAGGGGGAGGAGCAGGAAGCATCAACTCCCATATGTGCCTTGACCAGGCAAGCCCAGGGTTTCGAACCGGCAACCTCAGCATTTCCAGGTCGAAGCTTTATCCACTGCGCCACCACAAGTCAGGCTGAAATTTTTTTATAGACCTTTTTTTTCCTCTGAGGAAAGCCCAACTGATATCATTAAATACGAAGTTGGTAGCTTGTATTTTTGGTGAATAGTTCTTTTGGCATTCTAACAAATCACCTAGCTGAGGCATTTAAATTTTTTGACTTATCTGAAGGACATTTTTTTCTCTTCCTTTTTCCTTGCTTCTCACTTTCTCCAGAGATTCCCTGGGGCACATTCTTACAGACACTGATCTGCATACTCCTCTTGGAATCCATTCTGTTTTTCAAACCTTAATCTGAGACTTGAGTATCATTTTGATTAACCTTCTCTCCTCTCACCTTCAAATTAAAACATCTGGACTTGTGTAATTATAATCATCTCCCCAGGTATAACTACTGGTTTCTTTTTGCACATTAGCAAGATCCAAACCCCTTTCTCAGCCAAACAACTGACCCCCACCCCCACCCCCACCTCCACTCCCCGTCTGATACAGTTTCTACTGATGAAGGGGCTGATCCATGTGCTTCTCAGGATGTGCTAGTGTCACAGCCTCCTTCCAGGGTTGAGCAGGGCAGGGCAAGGGCAGGGCAGTCCACACTCAAAGGCATGTATAACTTTCTCAGTGACGTGATAAGAAGGGAAAACAAAGCAAAGACACTTTTGGACTACTCCCAGTGACAAGCAGCGCTTTGCAAACTTTCCTGAAATATGTCCCCAGAGAAAGGTACTCGAACAACCCTCCAACATTCCCAACCCTAACCTCCCACCCAGGTGTACTGTAAATTGCCCACTGCAAGCCCAGGATTTTTTTTTAAAGTCTTCCCAAGTTTTGCCTTTAAGTCATAGTATATCCTTGTTAATTTAGAATAAAATTAAGAATTAGCCTGACCAGGCAGTGGCACAGTGGATAGAGCGTTGGACTGGGATGCAGAGGACCCAGGTTCGAGACCCCGAGGTCGCCAGTTTAAGCGCGGGCTCATCTGGTTTGAGCAAAAGCTCACTAGCTTGAACCCAAGGTCGCTGGCTCCAGCAAGGGGTTACTTGGTCTACTGAAGGCCCGTGGTCAAGGCACATATGAGAAAGCAATCAATGAACAACTAAGGTGTTGCAATGCACAATGAAAAACTAATGATTGATGCTTCTCATCTCTTTCCGTTCATGTCTGTCTGTCCCTGTTTATCCCTCTCTCTGACTCACTCTCTGTCTCTGTAAAAAATAAAAATAAATAAAGTTTAAAAAAATAAAAATTAAAAAATTAAAGAAAATTAAGAATTAAATTACTCGACAACAGGTAAAATTAGAGGATGGGCCTTGTTTATACTGTGCCTTTTCTTTTGTATACCATGGTTTACTATCAGGGAAATCAGGAAATCTTAAAGAGAGTTCATGAAATTCTGATGGGTGAGAAAACAATTCCAGTGAAATCTGGCAAGAAATGGCACTTTGTAGAACTAGTTAGATGTAAACTATCTTTTTGTAGAAAAACAGAAACAAAAAAATAATCATTGTTACTGGAATGTTTGCCATGTTGGGAAAAAAAAATTCTGTTTTTACTGGTCATTATGTCGACCTCTTCTGAATTGTGAGGAGTCTGTGATTCCTATGAGCAAAAAGAATGAGACAGTCAGAAATGTGCAACCCTAGTGTAACACAAGAGGCAATGAATTATAATACAATACAAACAAAACAAAACAGACAGAAAAGCAGAATTTACATTGCTTTGTTTTGTTTTGCTACAAGCATGTTAGAACTCACTAGCTGCAGCCTTAAAAGGGAACAGTTTGTTTCTAGGTCGCTACCCATGAATAGTCACAAATTGTACACTGTTAGTGACTCCCCATGCTAGACTCTAGAATTAGGAGGCATTTTCAGCCAGTGTGTTTTATTAACTCACTATGATTTCTAATAAATTACTCAGTCTTCTTGCATTAACTATGATTACAACAATGTTTTGCTAACAATTCCATTATGGTCTCAAAGATTTTTATTGCAGGAGGTCAAATTGATTTAAATAGAGCCTCTGTTCTAAACATTCAAATTAGAAATGTCATAGGGAGAGGCCAGCTGGCTGCTTAGGCTGGCCTCAGGGTGACACTGCCACAGTCCAGCACATTTTCCAGGGCTCATTCCTTGGTTTTGTAAGTTCATAAACTATTTTGTCAGGGTGCCCAGAGTTGATCATACTCGGGGGAAAAGGCCTGTGCTAACCTAATGTACAAGAGCCCAGTGTATACGCTAAAATACTAATTTACTCATTTGTAATGAGAAAGGGAATGAACAAAGGGCCTAGAAATATGTGATAGGTGGCCAATACCTTTTCTCTGTAAGAAAGCGTATGTGGGAAGCCTATTATTATCTTTTCAGTTCAACAGACATTTATTAAGTACTTCGGGTACAGGTCATTTTGATCCAAAGGATGTTTTGCATATATAACCACTTTAATTAGAATTTTGGGAACACTGAATTGTCATAGAAACATTTTCCAAAGCAAACTATATTATGTCAATTTATACTTTGATCAATTTTCTAAAGTTTTCTCTTCTGATTGGCAGGGTCAGCCTTTTAGGAGAGACTGTTATCTATCTGCATGATGGACTCAGCCATGAGGATCACCCAACAGCCACATTCAACAAGAGCCACCTTCTAAATGTGATTCTTAACCCAGAGCTTCAGAGGAATCTAACCGCCTGCTGCTGAATAGATATGCAGACAATGATGTATGATGAACATGTGTTTTTTCCACTAGATTCTTATATCATGGAGTGACCTGAAAACCTGAAGTCTTCCAGAGCCAACATGGGGCATCTAGGCCACAGTACTGTCCACTAATATCAATATCATGACATTTCTAGGGCAGATTCTTCTTTAAAACCTTATAGCCAAATTAACCTAACATGTCCCATTTCTTGATATTCTTACTATAGGCCCAGCTATGACTTATCCTCATCATCTAAGTTGCCCATGCTTTGCCTCTTGCTGAAACTTTCTCCTGTATCTTCTGGAATTCCAATCGGAGTTGAGAGTGAGAGCCAAACCATTACTCCTCCATCCTCCTGAAGAACTTCTGTCCTGAGATTCAAGAAAGACTATATAGTATGTACTCCCCTCTCTTCCTTCTGTTGCTGTCACTTAGCAACCCCCCAGTCTACCTGTGCCCCCCCCCCACATACACCGTTCACTGTTTTTCTCTTTGCCTCAATATGTGCATAGTCCTTCATGATGTCAGGTTGACTCAAGCCTTATTACTGTCCTCCATCTCTGACTTTGACATCTCCATAATGTTTTCTGTCACAAGAAAAGCAAGCATCAAGTAGGGAACTCCCCTCAGTTTCCCATTACGAATTTATATGCAGCCGCATGCATGCTTTTCTTTTCCTTCAGCCGCAGTGCAATAGTGCTCCTCCTCTCCTCCCTCTGGCTAAGCCTCTGGCAGTGCTGGGTGCACCCCTTTGGACAGCAGAGGGAATGTATTCCATCCATTTCCCTTTTCTCCTCCTGTGTCTTCAACATTGGCCTCTCTACTGTTCTTTATTTTCAGCATTTAAGCATGTCCAGGACTCTAGCTACTATTCTTTTTTCCCCATCTGGCTTGAAGCAACTTTTTTAAAAGAGATCTTTAGTTATGAGTTATTTAATTCTTTCACTTTTTCAAGACTTGTATGCTTGTCTATAACAAATTTTCTTGTGTTTTAAATGCTACAAATGTGCTCATTTGGAGATTTATTATGACCTTTAGAATTCAAATATACAAGTTCTGATTGTTCAGCATTGTTTTCTTCTTTAAACTCTTAAATTATGAAATACACAAAAAGTACAAAACATAAATGTATAGTTTAATGAGTTGTTATAAGACAAACACCCATGTAGCCACCGTTCCGATGACGAAAATACCCCTTACTGCCCAGAGGTCCTCTGGGTCATTCCTTCTCACCCTTCTAGAGATGACAGGCATTCTGCATTTTATGGTAATAACTTCCCAGATTTTCTCTATGAGTTTAACTCTTTCTTTTCCCATCCAGGCCTACTCTTTTCTCCACTCTGCTCTGCATACTGGGAAGCTAGGCTGTATGAACTGTATCAGCAGGCTTCTCCTTTCTGAATTCTAGTTGCATTCGGTCATGAGGAGATTAGAGAGAGCAAAATAAGACAGGCTATTTCCCTCTCCTGGTGTTTCAGCTCCAGAATCTCTCCAAACGCTGTTTTTGTCACCAGCTAGATTTATCAGGCTTGGCCAGAGAAACAGAATGACAGTATATCATTCTGGCTACCCCTGATGAGTATATAAGGATGAGAGAGAGTAGGTTCTAATGACTTGCAGTGAACAACAGCTCTGAGTGGCCCAATGCCTTGGGGCTGAAATCATCTGGAGGCATCTTCACTTACATGTCTGACAGATGATGCTTGTATTTGGGATTTCAGCTGGGGGACAACCAAGTTGCCTACACATGTCTCCTCCTTGTGCCTTACTCACAGCATAGAAATGGGCAGTTGGATTTCTTGCAGTATGGTTCAGGTCCCCCTGATCAAAAAGGAGACTGCATCTCCTTTTTTTTTTAGATTTTTATTTATTTATTCATTTTTATTAGAAAGAGAGAGAGAGGAAAGAGATAGAACGGGGGAGGGGCAGGAAGCATCAACTCCCATATGTGCCTTGATCAGGAAAGCCCGGGATTTCGAACAGATGACCTCAGCATTCCAGGTCGATGCTTTATCCACTGTGCCATTCATCACCTTTTATAATGTAGTCTTAGAATGCACACAGAACCACTTCAACTGAATGATATATTTAACAATATATATTTATATGGGATGTGTAATGGGAGCTGGTTTTATCTCCTTACTGCATTCATTGATTAATTAATGAATAGATACCTATATTTTATTTAAAACTATTTCTTATTGATTAACATATTCCATACATATGAGTCTAAGCAAAATAATTTTAAGTGAAAAAAATTAATGTCTCCTGTCAACTCTTCTGTTTTGATTTTCCAAAGATTTTTTTTTAATTTTTTATTTATTTATTCATTTTTATTTTTTTTATTTTTTTATTTTTTTCTGAAGCTGGAAACGGGGAGAGACAGTCAGACAGACTCCCACATGCGCCCGACCGGGATCCACCCGGCACGCCCACCAGGGGCGAAGCTCTGCCCACCAGGGGCGATGCTCTGCCCACCAGGGGGCGATGCTCTGCCCCTCCTGGGCGTCACTCTGCCGGGACCAGAGCCACTCTAGCGCCTGGGGCAGAGGCCAAGGAGCCATCCCCAGCGCCCGGGCCATCTTTGCTCCAATGGAGCCTTGGCTGCAGGAGGGGAAGAGAGAGACAGAGAGGAAGGGGGGGCGGTGGAGAAGCAAATGGGCGCTTCTCCTATGTGCCCTGGCCGGGAATCGAACCCGGGTCCCCCACATGCCAGGCCGACGCTCTACCACTGAGCCAACTGGCCAGGGCCTATTTATTCATTTTTAGAGAGGACAGAGAGAGGGAGAGAGAGAGACAGAGAGAGAAGGGGGGAGGAGCTGGAAGCATCAACTCCCATATATGCCTTGACCTGGCAAGCCCAGGGTTTCGAACCGGCGACCTCAGCATTTCCAGGTCGACGTTTTATCCACTGCGCCACCACAGGTCAGGCCAGATTTTCCAAAGAGTTTTGTCATCTCTTTAGAGTAGCAGCTGCTATAGACATGCATCTGTCATATGATCCGAGATAGCCTAGTACCTAGGACAAACAGAACAGATTTTAGTCACAAAAATCAAAAACTTATAAAGGGATCAGTCAGAGATCTATCTTTCCACTAAAAGAAGTTTTACATTTTATAATATGCAAGCATGAAGAATACTGCATTTAGGTGTTGCAAGTGAAAAAAAAGAAAAGAGAAATTTAGAGAATAATGAAAGCTATTTCCAGGATTAAAACCATCGGATCTCTTCCAAACTCTTTCACTTATACCAAAATAAGTTTAATGAGATTGTGTATATCTCTGTGTGAGAGACTGTTGTGTATGTGAGACTGCCTTGTATCCATGTGTCCGTGGCTCTGTGTGTATGTCTGTCAGTGTTTGTGTATCTGTTGTGTCTTGGGAGCAGGATCCAGGAGTTAGGGATATGGAGGTATAAAAGAAATGACGAATCCATTTCTACTGGAAATCCATCTTCCACTGGATAAGAAAAAAAAGTGTATTTTTATTACAACCCCCCCACCCCCAGAAATAGGTGAAATAACTGCATGATTTTATAACTATAAGTTTAACACTTTTAAAATAAAACTTTACTTCAAAAGAAATGCATGTTCATTATTTTATGTTTCAAATAAACAAACCTGACCACCCAATGATAACCACTTGATATACAAGGTGGGGCAAAAGTAAGTTTACAATTGTTTGATTGGAAAATAATACAATAATTAAGAAATAATAATATAAGAATAAACTCTGTGTTTCTGTACTCACAGCTCTGAACCTACTTTTGCCCCACCCTGAATGTCTTTCCAAATATTTTTATGTACGTATAAATGCATACTTTTGCAAAATGGAATTATCCTAAATAAATTACTTTTTAGCAATATGGAATGAAATCAATAAACACTTTTTCACTCTATCCCTAATTTAGAGCACAGTGCAGGGTATGTGAAAGTCATTCAGAAAATATCCATTAAATAAATGGAGGAATCTTTTCTTTTGTCTATCTTTTCTCTTTGGCATGATTATATATTGTATGGCCAGTACCACGACCACCATCACAGCCGCCTGGCCTGTGCAGGTTCACATTTGATTTGGACAGACGATAATGAAACAACGAAGCCAAGAACTGGTGGGCCATTAGCTTTAATCCTAGCTCACATCCCGCAGGCGAGAAATATACACAGTAGGAAAACACTTCCCTTTCCATTCAGGGCTCCCAAAGCCACTGACTCATCCAAGTTTTCCTAGAATCAAAGGTTTCTACCTCACCAGCCTTATTCACCTCTGTTCCCCATCTCCTCTCTGCACAAACTCTGCACAAACTGGCTTCTCCTTCAGCACTCTGCCATCTTGGCTGCCTCTCCTCTGCAATGCTGATGGCAGGATCTGAGCGAGAGTGCCCCCAGTCTGCCTCATTTTATAGTGTAGAAATTAAAGCCTTTAAGCCAATATACAAATAAGGAAGTCTCTGATACAAAATCACTTATCTGAGGCATAAATGAGATTCCTCGTAAGAGTGCACCACCCCACATCATGCAACAGTAAGGGTGTGGGGAAAAGCTCAGTTTTGAGAAGATCTTAGTATTAAAAGGGTGGGAAGGCCCTGGCCAGTTGGCTCAGTGGTAGAGTGTCGGCCTGGCGTGCAGGAGTCCCAGGTTCGATTCCCGGCCAGGGCACACAGGAGAAGCACCCATCTGCTTCTTCACCCCTCCCCCTCTCCTTCCTCTCTGTCTCTCTCTTCCCCTTCCACAGCCAAGGCTCCATTGGAGCAAAGTTGGCCCGGGCGCTGAGGATGGCTCCATAGCCTCTGCCTGAGGCGCTAGAATGGCTCTGGTTGCAGC
Organism: Saccopteryx leptura; assembly: GCF_036850995.1. NCBI lineage: Eukaryota > Metazoa > Chordata > Mammalia > Chiroptera > Emballonuridae > Saccopteryx > Saccopteryx leptura. Next base: position 152,698,770 of record NC_089506.1, on the reverse strand, counting down.
AGAGCAACGCCCCAATGGGCAGAGCATCGCCCCCTGGTGGGCATGCTGGGTGGATACCAGTTTGGCGCATGAGGGAATCTGTCTGACTGCCTCCCCGTTTCCAGCTTTGGAAAAATACAAAAAAAAAAAAAAAGTGGGAAAGGCTTAGTCTTAAAACCAAGCCTTAGGTTAAAAGGACTTGCCAGCCTGCAGCCTGTCTCCCACACCCAATGCAAACTATAAGCGAGCAAACACATATATCATATCTACAAACTTATTTGACTAACATATATCTATTTATGAATTTCATGGAAAGTGAAGTTTTTGGCCTTGTGTTATATATAGTACTCACAAAAATTAGGGGATATTTCATAATGAATATGGAGTGAAAAAATATCCTCTAACTTTTGTGAGCAGTATATGTTACAAATGCTGTTTTCCCCATTTATATTTAAGTTAAATTTTTCTCTTCCAAAAGATTAGAAAATAATATTTGAACATACAGATTAATCTAATTGAATAAAAAGTCATCTTATTTAATGCAAATGATGCTCTATTGTGACTTTTAAAGAAGTAAATGCAGCAAAGTGCTGAATGCGCCTCAGTAGAGGTTCCGCTCTATTTAAATATAAAAGAATGCTATATAGATATTAGTGTGCCCTGACCGAAAATCAAACCCAGGACTTCCAAACATCCGGACTGACTCTCTACCTCTGAGCCAACCGGCCAGGGCCTTAAATGTGTCATAGGTTTTTAAATTATTTTTATTTATTTATTCATTTTAGAGACGAGAGAGAGAGAGAAGAGGGGGAGGAGCAGGAAGCATCAACTCCCATATGTGCCTTGACCAGGCAAGCCAAGGGTTTTGAACCAGCGACCTCAGCGTTCCAGGTCGATGCTTGATCCACTGCGCCACCACCAGTCAGGCAAATGTGTCATGTTTTGTACTTCTTGGAGAGAAGTTTTCTTTCTTTCTTTTTCCTCTACCAATTTTGTTGACTAAAAGCCAAGGACTTTGTATTCTTAAGTTTTCCCTTGAAAGAATCTTGGTATTATGAGATCAAACTATTAGTACAGTTTGAAATGGAACAAGCTACTGAACAGTCTTTTGAGAATTTAAATAGATCCCTTAACTTTAGTTTAGTAAAAGTAACACCGTGAAGTGCTTTTGTCCTCTCTTATTATTTTCTAGAACATTACTGAATTAGAAATCTAACTTTGCTATTGCAGTGTGTCGTCATCTATAAGTAATTCATGGGAAGTCTGATCAGCTTTCTAATATAACTGTTGTACAAAGTCTACATCTCATGGTTGCTTTTATAATGTAGTATTTACTCAGCCTACAAATATTTACTTTAACACTGATCTTACTACCTACATGGACCTTCGACTAACACTTTTGTCCAAGGACAAAAGCTTTTATTATTTCCATGAAATTAATTATGGAACTTTGGAGGGGGAATCTAGTTTACAAATAATCAATTTCTTGGCAATTAATCTAATACTATTCTCTTCCTTTTTTTTTTTTTTTTTTAGATTTTATTTATTCATTTTTAGAGAGAGAGGGGAAAGAGAGAGGAGGGGGGAGGAGCAGGAAGCATCAACTCCTTTATGTGTCTTGACCAGGCAAGCCCAGGATTTTGAACCAGTGACCTCAGGGTTCCAGGTTGTTGTTTTATCCACCATGCCACCACAGGTCAGGCACTATTTTCTTCCTAAATAGATTCTTCCTCCTTGTCTAGCCCAAGTCAAGTTATCACAAATTTTGATTTAATTAAGTAGGAATGAAGCACAATGCTAATATGTTGCATGTTGCCAGAACAGATATGGTTCATGATGATTTAGTTAAAATTGTTATTAAAAATTATGGAGTAAAAGTTATTTTCATTAAACAAGTACTGGTTATTTTTGTTAGAACAACTATGAGTTTATTCTCCCATCATCTTACAAATTGCAAGCTTTTCTGAGGAAGAAACCACAGGAAGAAAGCTGTGGGAACCATGCTAAAATCTTTCAAACTTTGCTGCACTAAGACAGGGATTAACTGTGCTCCCCTGGCCACTGGCCCCTAGGGTGAGAAACTTACCCTGACTTAAAAAAATGAATACAGTAACCACATTTTTCTGCTTTATATCAAGAGACCAAGTGACGTAGGAATTAGAATTCTAAAATTGTAGGATTGCAGGGTTATAAATAAAGGACTTTGGAAATCACAACTCAGTTTGCTGATAAAGAACTTGGGAAACAGTAACTGGCGAAAGGTCTCAGAAGAATTTGGCTCAATATATTCAGTAGAGTAAAACATGTACAAGTTCCTTGCTAATTAAATATATATATATATATATATATTTGTATTTTTCCGAAGCTGGAAACGGGGAGAGACAGTCAGACAGACTCCCGCATGCGCCCAACCAGGATCCACCTGGCACGCCCACCAGGGGGCGACGCTCTGCCCACCAGGGGGCGATGCTCTCCGGGCGTCGCTCTGCTGTGACCAGAGCCACTCTAGCGCCTGGGGCAGAGGCCAAGGAGCCATCCCCAGCGCCCGGGCCATCTTTGCTCCAATGGAGCCTCGGCTGCGGGAGGGGAAGAGAGAGACAGAGAGGAAGGAGAGGGGGAGGGGTGGAGAAGCAGATGGGCGCTTCTCCTATGTGCCCTGGCCGGGAATCGAACCCGGGACTTCTGCACGCCAGGCCGACGCTCTACCACTGAGCCAACCCGCCAGGGTGCTAATTAAATATTTTTAAAAATCTTTTCTGGCCTTTGCTATATTTGGCTGTTTAAACATAAAAGAGTATCAGTAAACTACAAATGTACTTTAAAAAAAATTCCTGGTGTGGATTGTTCACATTACTAAGTAACTGGAGTAATCAAAAACAAAAATATTTAACAAGAATGTAAGATTATGTAAATCCATATATGTAATAATATGGCATATAATTATGCACACATGTATACATAGTGAATGCATGTAAAACTAGTCAAGCTGAATAAAATCAGTGGGTTATACTAACGTCAATTACCAGGTTTTCACATTGTACTCCAGTGGTGTATGATACAGTCATTGGGGAAAGCTGGGTGTGGGATAAATGGGACCTCCCTCCTCTTTTTGCAGTTTTCTGTGAATGTTTTATTTCAAAATAGGGAATTTAAAAATTATGAACAACTGCTGTGAAACCACTTTTTGTCTTAATTAAATATTTATAAACTAAAAGTGGTTAAAATTTATTATAAAAATAATTACATCATGTGATCCTGGTTTAGTGCTCATCATTTACCTATTTCTTATGTCTCCTTTCCAGGGAATATTTTCAGAAATTGTCTCTTCTTGACACTCTCTCTTAGAGAACCGATTAATATGTATGGTTGCAGGGACCAGCTCTATGTTGAAGGCCCCAAATCATTTCATCTGGCCCAGATGTCTTCTTTAAATTCCAAGTCTTTATTCTATTGTACTCATTAAACCTAGCATGGTGTTGGACACCAAGTAGGCTCTCAAGAAATATTAGATGAATGAAAATAAATAAATGAGTTTTCAAATATAAGATATCAATATTTGCATGAGGAAGTTCCACCATTACCTAATTTGAAATGTAGCAAAACAAAAGTAATACATTCTGCCAGACCTGTGGTGGCGCAGTGGATAAAGCGTCAGCCTGGAATGCTGAGGTCACCAGTTCAAAACCCTGGGCTTGTCCAGTCAAGGCACATATGGGAATTGATGCTTCCTGCTCCTCCCCACCCTTCTCTCTCTCTCTCTCTCCCCTTTCTAAAAGGAATAAAAAAAAAGGTATTATGTTTTTCCCACCACTCTTATCCACCCCAGCTGCTTATTCTGCCAGTGTCTGTATTTTTCCCATATCTACTGTTCTCTCATCCAACCAAGCTTTAAAAATTTAAGTGGCCTTCAATTCTTCTTCTTTAAGCTAAGAAGTTACACCTTTTGTTTGTCTTCCTCTCAAATATTCCTTGTAGTTGTCCCTTCACCTCCGTCTTGTCCTCTGGCTACCACTTTGTCTTGTTTTATTCCTCAGTGTTTCTAATTTTTCTCCCTGCTCCTAGTCTTGATTCACCTTCAGTCTATCTAGCATGATAATGCCTGGTAAATTTTTCTAAACTATTTTTATGAGGTCATTACACAGATTAAGACTGTAAGATCATGATCATTGCTACCATTTATCAAGAGTACCAGGCACTGTGTTACCGCATGAATATCATCTCATTTACTCTTTACAACCACCCTAGAAAGTAGGAATTATCTTCATTTCATTTCATATATGGGAGACTTGAGAATCCAAGAGCTTAAAATCTGTAAGCTCTTTAATTTGAACTCTTTTAACTTTTTAATTTTTTAATTAATTAGTTTATTTATTTATTAGCAAAAAATAAGAGAAAGAGAGAGAGAGAGGAAAGAAGCATCAACTCCTAATTGCATCACTTTAATTGTTCATTGATTGCTTCTCATATGTCCCTTGATGGGGTGGGGGTGGGGGCTCAAGCTGAGCCAGTGACCCCTCACTCATGCCAGTGACCTTGACCTCAAGCCAGCAACGATGGGATCATGTCAGTGATCCCACATTCAAGTTGACGACCCCACACTTAAGCTGGATGAGCATGCATTCAAGCCAATGACCTAGACCTCGGGGTTTTAGACCTGGGAGAGCCCCAGGTCTATTCACTGTGCCACCACTGGTCAGGCAAAAATGTGTCACATTTTTTAAGTAGCAGAGCAAGGAATTCAGGTTAACCTGACTCCAGTCATTCTGAAAATACCATTTGCCTAAATATATATGCATCATGTGCCTTCATCAAAGCATGCCCAGCAGAACCTGAGCCTGGCAAAAGCCAGTGCTCAGTAGACAATTATTATGACCACTTAATGAAAGAGTTGAACTCAGTAGGATGTAAGCTGAAAGCAACTTTTTTCTCCACTTTCCCTCAAACTTGCACTGTCGATTTGTTCAAGCTTATCTTGACATCTCAGGTAGATTTTATAGTTTTGTGCTTGCTCTCAGATAATAAATGAATAGCCTCTTTAGTAATTAGGGTCCAGTCCAGTGTAATCTAGACTGTAACCTCATTTCATTTAAAACTTCTTTTCTTTCCCACTTGAGTTTGCACCAGGCCTGACAGTCTGCAGTGGAGGAGGGAGGGAGGGTCAGCTGCGTGTTCTCTTCCCAATACCCTTCTCCCTCATCACCTGCTGCTTTATACTTTTTTAAACCTGCAAGAAGGAGAAATAGTAAGATTGGGGGAAAGCTCTTATTTAATTATATGGTGTGGCTGGCGTCGGTGCCCTCAGGAGTGGCAAACAGTCGAGCGTGACTCCCACAGTCTCACAGAACCCTGCTGAGAACCCCCCTTGGACTGCCAGCAGTCTTCCTCTCTCTCGTTGCTCCTTTCCATGAGGTCTGTTTTGTGGGAATATCAGGCTGGTAGCCTTCACAGGTGCTCATATCCAGTCCACACACCTTGCTCTCAACTTAGCTTTCCCTCTCTTTATTCTTTTTTTTCCTCTCTTTATTCTTGAGCATGGCATGCTCGTGTCAGTCTGGCCCACTGTTTCACATATTGTCCCTTCTCGCCTTTCCTTCTCTGCCAGTCTGAGTGCATCCTGGGCAATCTCAGTACCCATGTTTCTCCTTGAAGATTTTCCTGATTTATTCCCCACTATAGTGATTTTCCCAGTTGGAAGTCATGAACAGTATAGTCTATACAAAAAAACAAACAGCCTGACCAGGCGGTGGCGCAGTGGATAGAGCGTTGGACTGGGATGTGAAGGACCCAGGTTTGAGACCCCGAGGTTGCCAGTTTGAGCATGGGCTCATCTGGCTTGAGCAAAAAGCTCACCAGCTTGGACTCAAGGTCGCTGGCTCGAGCAAGGGGTCACTCGGTCTGCTGCAGGCCCATGGTCGGGGCATATATGAGAAAGCAATCAATGAACAACTAAGGTGTCGCAACAAAAAACTGATGATTGATGCTTCTCATCTCTCTCTTTTCCTGTCTGTCTGTCCCTGTCTATCTCGCTCTCTGATTCTCTCTCTCTGTCCCTGTAAAAAACAAACAAACAAAAAACCCAAAACCCCAAAAAGTCAGTTTTACTTAAGAGTATCCTGACAGAAGTAGTGCAATGGATAAACTGTTGACCTGGGACGCTGAGGTCCCAGATTCAAAACCCCAAGGTCACCAGCTTGAGTGTGACATGACCCCATCATTGCTGGCTTGAGCCCAAAGGTCGCTGGCTTGAGCAAGGGGTCACTGATCAGCTTGAGCCTCGTAGTCAAGGCACATATGAAAGGCAATCAGTGACCAACTAAAGTGCCACAACTATGAGTTGATGTTTCTGATCTCTATCCCTTCCTGTCTGTCTTTGTCTCTATCTCTCAAAAAAAAAAAAAAAAAGAATATCCTGGAGAAGCAGTAAAAAATTGCCTCATGGTAAATTAATAGTATACTTATTTGAGCTGTGAACTGAGCTAACTCCTTTTTTCATGGAATTTCATTTTTACTTGAAAGAAAGACGGACAGATGGACTATGGTTACACAAAGTTGACTGTTTAGCAAGATAGTCTCTCAAAAATGAAAAACATAGCCTGACCAGGCGGTGGCGCAGATACAGCAGCGTCAGACTGGGATGCAGAGAACCCAGGTTCGAGACCCCGAGGTCGCCAGCCTGAGTGCGGACTCATCTGGTTTGAGGAAAAGCCCACCAGCTTGAACCCAAGGTCGCTGGCTCCAGCAAGGGGTTATTCGGTCTGCTGAAGGCCCGCAGTCAAGGCACATATGAGAAAGCAATCAATGAACAACTAAGGTGTTGCAACGTGCAATGAAAAACTAATGATTGATGCTTCTCATCTCTCTCCGTTCCTGTCTGTCTGTCCCTGTCTATCTCTCTCTCTGACTCACTCTCTGTCTCTGTAAAAAATAAATAAATAAATAAAAATTTGAAAAAAAAAAGAAAAAAATAAGCCTGTTGTTTCAAGGAAAAAACAACTGACAATATTTATTTCTAATGATAAATTTGTTTTTAAAGCAAAAACTAGAATTTAGGAAAACTTGCATGTGGCACATGGGCTTTGACAGCTTGTGGTGGCTTTATAGTTTGTCTCCACATTCTTTGATACAGCTCCCCTCGAGAGCTAGAGCTTAGTTGCCTTTCCTTTAAGCATCGGCTAGACTGTTTCTTCTACATAGAACAGGGCTGAAGTGAGGAGCTGGCGTATTGAGATTAGGTCATAAAATGACTGTGGCTTCTGTCTTGGGCAGAGTCTCTTATTCATATTCTCTCTATATATCTCTCTCTATCATCCATCTCACTGGGAACAATGGCCACATTGGGAGGCAGCCCTAGGAGAGGTGAAACAGCTGCTACATCATGAGGAAACCCAGGCAGCCTGTGGAGAGGCCCTCGTGGCACAGAACTCAGGCTCGCAAGCAACCACGTGAATGTACTTGGAAGTGGATCTCTGCAGCCTGCTCAATGGCACAGGAGTGAGTTTGGAAGTAGATTGTCTCTGAGTTGAGCCTTCAAACGACTGCAGCCCAGCCAACAGCTTGACTGGAACCTCTTGAAAGACACTGAGCCAGAACCACCAGCTTAGCCACTCCTGGGTTCCTGCCCCACAGAAACTGTGAGATAATAAAAGCTAAATTTGGGATAATTTACTATGCAATAATAAATAACTAATATAATAGCTTTCCCAAACTTAAAGACATTTCTGATAATTGTGGTGGTGACGTTAACAAAAGGGGTTTTCTTGTGGGTGGGGGGCAAGGAGGTTGCTGTGTAATGAAATGTGTTAATAGAAGATCTGTGTAACTTAGAGAATGAATATTATACAAATGATCAGTGCATGATGCTATAAAATCAGGTATCAACAAAAGATCCATTCAAAGTGTAAGACAAACCAATATTCCAGGGTCTCTTGACCTCTGATCCTGGGGTCCCTTAGTCACATAACATAATTTTTTAGTATATATGCTGCTATAGCAAGCACAGATATCACATTATTTTCTATTATATTTCCCAAAATTATTACTGGTATGATTTAACATAAACTTGATACTTAGGAGTGGAGGATGAGTATTGAGGGTGGAGATGAAAAATAAGAGATATTGGGTTGGCCCTGGCCAGTTGGCTCAGCGGTAGAGCATCGGCCTGGCGGGTGGAAGTCCCAGGTTCGATTCCCGGCCAGGGCACACAGGAGAAGCGCCCATCTGCTTCTCCACCCTTCCCCCTCTCCTTTCTCTCTGTCTCTCTCTCCCCCTGTCGCAGTCAAAGCTCTATTGGAGCAAAGTTGGCCCGGGCGCTGAGGATGGCTGCCGGCCTCTGCCTCAGGCGCTAGAGTGGCTCCAGTTACAAAAGAGCAATGACCCAGATGGACAGAGTATCACCCCCTAGTGGGCATGCCGGGTGGATCCCGGTTGGGCGCATGCGGGAGTCTGTCTGTCTGCCTTTCTGCTTCTCACTTCAGAAAAATACAAAAAAAAAAAAAAACAACAAAAAGTGATATTGGGTTGACAAAAATTAAAGGGGGTTTTCTTTCATGATCAAATCTTTCTGGTAATACTATTCTTGGACTTTATTTTTTTTAATTTTATTGTTTTGTGACAGAGACAGAGAAAAAGACAGAGAGAGGAACAGATAAGGACAGACAAGCAGGAAGGGAGATAGATGAGAAACATCAATCCTTGTTGCAGCACCTTAATTGTTCATTGATTGCTTTCTCATATGTGCCTTGACCGGGGGACTACAGCAGAGCAAGTGACCCCTTGCTCAAACCAGTAACCTTGGGCTCAAGCCAGTGACTTAAGCTCAACCCAGTGACCCTGAGGTCATGTCTATGATCCCACGTGCAAGCCAGTGATCCTGCACTCAAGCTGGTGACCTTGGGGTTTCAAACCTGGGTCCTCTGAGTCCCAGTCCGACGCTCTATCCACTGTGCCACTGCCTGGTCCGACCTTGGACTTTATTTTTAAAACCATCATCTATTTCCTTAAAAATGATATATGGCAAACTCTGTCCCCTGAGTCTTCATTTCTATTACAAATAAATCAACTGCATTCTGCTCCATTTGTGCTTCTCTACAGGCAAAGCACCAAACCCCTCTGGCCTGAAGGGCTTGGATTTCAGGCAGGAATGTAGGTCTTCAGTATGCATTTAGGTGCCAGGTATGAGGGCTCTAAGGTTGTCCAAAGTCAGGATGGGGAAGAGTTGGAAGAGAAGGCAAGACAACCCCTTGGTATTTGGGGGTTGCGGGGGGATTTGGAATGGTTCAGTTTCAGAACACCCACTCAGGCAGTTTGGGAGCCTCCTGTGCCTAAAGCCTCCTGTCCGTCTCAGGCTCACCACCAGCTGCCTTTCTCCCAACCTGTGTGTGAGGTGTCCAAGACACACCACAGCGCGTATGGTGGGGCCTGCGAGGACTGTCAGGAAGGCCTCTGGTCCCAAGTGTTGGAACTGGGAGGAGCTGGATCTCAGGACTGTCAGGAAGGCCTCTGGTCCCAAGTGTTTGGAACCGGGAGGAGCTGGGTCTCAGGACTGTCAGGAAGGCCTCTGGTCCCAAGTGTTTGGAACCGGGAGGAGCTGGGTCTCAGGACTGTCAGGAAGGCCTCTGGTCCCAAGTGTTTGGAACCGGGAGGAGCTGGGTCTCAGGACTGTCAGGAAGGCCTCTGGTCCCAAGTGTTTGGAACCGGGAGGAGCTGGGTCTCAGGACTGTCAGGAAGGCCTCTGGTCCCAAGTGTTTGGAACTGGGAGGAGCTGGGTCTTGGCTGCAGTGAAGAAGGTCTGCACGGGCCCTGGGGGTGATACACAGGTATTGGCGGAATGCCAGTGAGAGTTGGAGGCCTCAGACTGGCACCGAGACCAGCACCTGCTTGAGGTGCGTTGCAGCCTCATCCAGACCCCACACCTCCAAGGCAGCTGGTCAAGGCGAGGATAGCCCTTGGAGACATCAGCACATCATTGCAGCCCTCCCTTCCCAACTGCCTCCCCATCTCCTCCCTGGGCCAGCCTCCTGTTTATTGAAAAAAAGGGGTAGCATCTTTTATTTTTGTTTTTTAAAGTAGAAGAGGATGAAAATTAAATCAATAAATGTTGAGCTATGAAGAAAATTTCTGTTAGCCTGAAAGTAAATTCTATGTGGAATAAAGGCGCTTAGTTTTTAAAAACTTACTGATATTGCTGTAAAAGTTAAGCAATAACAATTCAAAGTGGCATACACTCCTGACTTCTCAGGTGTTCCCGCTGTGTCGTGGGTGTTGTTCCTTGACATTCCAATTCAAAGCAGTGGCCCAGTCTCATCTATACATCGCTCTACTTCATTTTCATCATAGTATTTATTACTACAAGGGACAACTTTGTTTATTTTCTGTTTCTTCTTCCACTATAATGCAAGCTTCGTGAGAGTGGCCATGATCCCATCTGTTTTTTCTGCCATTGTCCCCAGTTTCTCTTACTGTGACTGGCATGCCTGTGTATAAAATAAAATCTTTTCTGACATTGGCCGCTCAAAGTTGGCACCCTCTCTTGCTTGCATAGATAACATCCTCTGCATGTCTGTGCTTTTGCCTTTATTTATTTTTTATTTATTTATTTATTTATTTTGTATTTTTCTGAAGCAGGAAACGGGGAGAGACAGTCAGACAGACTCCCGCATGCGCCCGACCGGGATCCACCCGGCACGCCCACCAGGGGCGATGCTCTGCCCACCAGGGGGCGATGCTCTGCCCCTCCGGGGCGTCGCTCTGCCACGACCAGAGCCACTCTAGCGCCTGGGGCAGAGGCCAAGGAGCCATCCCCAGCGCCCGGGCCATCTTTGCTCCAATGGAGCCTTGGCTGCGGGAAGGGAAGAGAGAGACAGAGAGGAAGGGGGGGGGTGGAGAAGCAAATGGGCGCTTCTCCTATGTGCCCTGGCTGGGAATTGAACCCGGGTCCCCCGCACGCCAGGCCAACGCTCTACTGCTGAGCCAACCGGCCAGGGCGCTTTTGCCTTTATATTTTATTGTAATTTTCTTTGAATGTGTCTGTTTTATATTGTGTGCTCCTTTACTTAGATCAAGGAATTTTTCATTCATTTTTGTGTCCCAAGTGCCTGGCATACAGTATACACTCAGATTTTTATGGAAAAGGTGAAAACCATCTATAATAAAATTTCTGTGAATCTGTATCTTTTCCTAAACTTCATAGACCATCTTAAATACATTTCTCCTCCTGTTATTCTCTCACATTTCTCACTGATCCTAAAAGCCTCTCGCTCAAACTCAATCTAGATGACAGTTCTTGCTCTGCCACTTGTTGGTTTGGGGATGCTTTCTAAATTCCTCAGAGCCTGGTTTGTCATTTGTATATAGAGATTGTAGTCCTTAAGAATGGTCCATATAACCATTCTGTTTCTTATCTTTAATTGAATCTGGAAAACAAAAATCTATTTTCACTACATCCCTTAAAAAGAAAAAACAAATAGGCAGACCTGTGGTGGCTCAGTGGATAAAGCAGAGACCTAGAATGCTGAGTTCGCTGGTTCAAAACCCCAGGCTTGTCCAGTCAAGGCACATTACAGGAAGCAACTGCTATGAGTTAATGCTTCCTGCTCCTTTCCTGCCATGAGACATGGTCAGGTGTGCTGTGGGGAAATTGAACATGGGTCCCCAAACTACGGTCTGCGTGCCAGATACGGCCCACGGAGGCTATTTATCTGGCCGCCGCCAGCCGCCTCCATCCGAACATAAACATTCCCCTCACAATCCCTCCAGCTATCAGCGACAGGAAGAGTGGAGGCACAGGGAACACTCACTGACCAATCACCTTCTAGGATTCATCCCAACCACTAGCGATGAACCAATAGTAGGCCACCTCTCATCCACACCCAGGAAGGTCCCCACTTGGGCTGCCGGGCACTTGTCATTGTGCGGCCACGGCAGCGAGTAGTTGAAGCTGCTACTCCTCCACATGGTCCCGATTTCTAATCCTGGTCAGGACTGGAGGTAAATGTTGCCACCACTAGATGAAGCCTCAGCCTCAGCTGGTTATGTCTGTCCAATGGTGTATATAGATATTTGACCTTTTTCTTTTTAAAAGAGGCCCCCCGCAGAGGGTGATATACAATGCATCACAATGTTACCTAACTTTAAAGCTAAAGTTTGCTGATCTTCCTTTTGGACAGTTTTTGGTTATCTGTTGCCAAGGAGTTCCCCATTCTGGCCAACAAAGCTATTTTGACATTGCTCCCGTTTTCAACCACATATCTATGTGAACTGAGCTTCTCAAGCTTGACTGCGATAAACTAAAAACAGAGAGAGACTGAGAACTGTTGAGGAAGAGCTTCGTGTGTGTCTTTCCACCATTCCTGCCAGGATATCCCTTTTGTGTTCATTGAAACAGGCCCAGGTTCACACTAAGTGAGTATAAATACATTTAGAAACTATATTATTAACTATATGTATAATATGTACTGTGTTAGAGTATCACTTTGTGTCATTTTGGTAGGTGGTGTGCCCCAGGATTTTGTAAATGTAAAAAATGTGCCGCAGCTCAAAAAAGGTTGAAAATCACTGCTCTAACTGCCAATAGAACACATATTAGACATAATTAGTTCTGAGTTTTACTGATCTTTTTCATGTAAAAGTAACCCCCACAAATCAGGTAGATACATTGTAAATCATTGGCCATGAAGAATTAATTTTAAAATAAAGGGCATTGTTATGAATATAAATGTTATTTGTATTTAGGACTTTGAACAATATATTACATTTTTAAGATGTAAGAATTACTGTTGTACAAATAAACTTAGAAGTACCCAAGAGGATTGTTTGGTACTGGTGGAAAATAAATGTAGTCTCATGGAGAATTTAGATAAATTCACACATGGTGAATTATGTCTTGTCTGGGCTCAGCTTTAAAGAGGTGTCATCAACTTCAAATTGAGACTCATGGACACAGACAAGAGTGTGGTGGTTACCAGGGGGAGAGGAAGGGAGGAGAGGGACGGGGTGGGGGATGGGAGGGGCATAAAGAAAACCAAATAAAAGGTGACGGAAAACAATATGACTTTGGGTGATGGGTATACAACATAATCAAATGTCAAAATGATCTGGAGATGTTTTCTCTGAATCTATGTACTCTTATTGATCAATGTCACCCCGTTAAAATTAATTGTCTAAATAAAAAGAAAATTAAAAATAAATAAATAAAGAGGTGTCGTCATCTTGCTGTCAAAGTGTTGGATCAAAAGAAAGAGTGGAATGCATTCTTTAGTGTTTTCATTTTTAGCACTGTTGAGTGAACATAAAATTTTTTTAATTATGTAGAAATACATGAAATAACCAGTTTTCTTTTTTATTATGTTTGAACATCATTGGTTTGACCAGGGGGACATGCTTATGTACCTAGGCAATTAAATTATACATTCTATGACCATAAGTGAAGGGACCAAAACACTGTAGGTAACTAACCTACATTTTAGTCATGCTCTGCGGAGGTTATAGTATAACTGGGTACATCTAAGACTTCTAGCCAAATGTCATAACAATATATGGATTATGGATGCTTAAGTATATTTAATATGTATTTAAATGTATTTAATATTGCTTTTCTTGAAATGCTTCAATTGTACATTGCCTGTTTCCAAGGTGGAGGAGTCTGTCAGAAGATATGTATTTGTTCAAAAAACCTTTTTGAACATTGATGACTACAGATTTGATGAGCGAGAGGTAAGAAAAGAAAGATTTTAATTTAAAACAATTTATAACAAAATTTTCTAAGGATAAAAGAAGATCTAGCCTGACCTGTGGTGGCGCAGTGGATAAAGCGTCGACCTGGAAATGCTGAGGTCGACGGTTCGAAACCCTGGGCTTGCTTGGTCAAGGCACATATGGGAGTTGATGCTTCCAGCTCCTCCCCCCTTCTCTCTCTCTGTCTCTCTCTCCTCTCTCTCTCTCCTCTCTAAAATGAATAAATAAAATTTAAAAAAAATAGAATGACAGAATTTAAAAAAAAAAAAAAAAAAAAGAAGAAGATCTAAGCCCTGGCTGGTTGGCTCAGTGGTACAGCTTTGGCCTGGCATGCAGGAGTCCTGGGTTCAATTCCCAGCCAGGGCACACAGGAGAAGCGCCCATCTGCTTCTCCACCCCTCCCCCTCTCCTTCCCCTCTCTCTCTTCCCCTCCTGCAGCCAAGGCTCATGGAGCAAAGTTGGCTCAGGCGCTGAGGATGGCTCCAAGGCCTCTGCCTCATGCGCTGGAATGGCTCTGGTTGCAATGGAGCGATGCCCCAGATGGTCAGAGCATCGCCCCCTGGTGGGCATGCTGGGTGGATCCCGGTCGGGTGCATGAGGGAGTCTGTCTGACTGCCTCCCTGTTTCCAACTTCAGAAAAATACAAAAAAAAAAAAAAAAAAGATCTACTTTTCGTTCAGAAGAATATTTTGTATCATCTATAGTTAATTTTTTCAAGTGTTATATAGATTGCAGTTGTGACAAATACACCTCAAAATCTGAGCAGGTTAGTAATGAAAGAAATGGCTTGGGTAGGTTCATAGAAAATACCAAATAAGTTGTTTGAGTCTGTTCCACTGGATGGATGCTCCAGTAGAGCAAGAGATTTTGTGTTTTCTTCGTTACTTAATCCCCAGTGCTGAACAGTGATGACACATAGTAGGTGCTCAATAAATACTGAATGAATGAAAAAAGTCCCTTTATCAAATAGCCTTTAATAATATTTTTTCACTGAAGTTAACAGCAATTTGTTCATCAGGTTATTTCATTTAATTGTTTATTAACATTGAGAAGATAACATATATTTATAAATCGTTGTAATGCATAAAGAATTATAGTCAATTGACACCTTCAAAATCCTCATGTGCCCCTGTCCAATCCCATCTCATCATTCCTCCATCAGAGAGAGCAACCACTATTCTGAATCTTATATTATCATTCTCCTACTTTTTTATCTATAGTTTTACCATACATATGTGTACTCCTAACAATTGCTTAATTTTGAAAGTTTTGAACTTTATATAAGTGGAATCTTGCTGTTCTATTTTTCTGTGTGTCTTGCTTTTCCCAATTCAAAATTATTACATTCATGAGATTTATTCATACTGTTGCATGTAGCAATAACTCATTTTTACTGCTGTATAGTAACCATTATGGATTTTTTATGGGTTATTTATTTATTAAGTGTCTATGGTTGATGAATGTTTGGGTTGCTTACAATTTTTTGATATTACAATGAGTGGAGCAGGGAACATTCTAGTACATGTCTCCTGCTTTGAGTGGGGATATTTGTAAGATTGAAATTGGTGGTCATAGCTATGCATATATTTAATTATACTTAATAACACTAATTATTTCTTAAAGTAGGTATGCCAACTTTCATTCTTACTACCAGTGCA
Organism: Saccopteryx leptura; assembly: GCF_036850995.1. Classification (NCBI taxonomy): domain Eukaryota; kingdom Metazoa; phylum Chordata; class Mammalia; order Chiroptera; family Emballonuridae; genus Saccopteryx; species Saccopteryx leptura. The sequence goes on along the minus strand of NC_089506.1, from coordinate 152,683,402 downwards.
TGAGAATGTCTGAGCTCCACCTTCTTGGTAGCATTTGATACAATATGAAAACAATAAGATATGCAAGAAAAACTTAATGAAAATACAATTTGTGAAATATTTTAATATTTCTTTTTCAGTAATAGAGCTAATAGGCAAATATTAGTGAGCTATAAAGCCAGTTTATTGTGTTTTTATATTTTTTGATGAAATGCTTCCTTTGTATGACTACAACATTTATAAAGACTTTGTCATGTCTTTAGACACAAAGAAAACCTTAATATCAGGAAAGTCATGATTTTATAGGCCATATTCTTTTATTTAAAAGTCAATCAAGTAGAAATAAGAGTATCAAATCTAATTATGTGGAAATTATAAAACATAATTAAGATAGGTCCTAGAGCAAAGAAAATCAAAGGAAGCATTGAAAAGAACTCCTTTTTTTTTTTACAAAAATCTGTGGGGTAAAGTGAAAGATATATTTAGAATCCATTCATTATTAAAGAAGAAAGACTAAACATAGGGAAATTTTGCTGTTATCTTAAACTCACCCTGAGCATGTATTAAAGAAAAAAGAGAGAAAAAAATGTATAAGATTAGAAATAATATACATCCAAAAGATTAAAATAATTATATGCAACTCTGTGACAAAATAATTGAAACTCTTATATAAGAGGTTTTCCTAATAAAATATAAATTATCTAAATTGCACAAGAAGAAAAGTTTAATATACAAATGGACATATATGAAATTTAAAAGTTGGTAAATATAGCTTTTAAAAATTTTAAAGATCAGGCCCTGGCCAGGTGGCTCAGTGGACAGAGCATTGGCCTGGTGTGCAGATGTTTCAGGTTCAATCCCTGGTCAGGGCACACATGAGAAGTGACCATCTGCTTCTCTTCCTCTCCCTCTCCCCCTTATTTCTCTCTTCCTCTCTTGCAGCTAGTGGCTCGATTAGTTCTAGTGTCAGCCGAGGGTTCAAGTGTCAGCCCTAGGTGTTGAGGATAGTTCAGTTGGTCTGAGTATCAGCCTCAAACACTCAGGATAGCTCAGTTGATTCAAGCATCGACCCCAGACAGGGGTTGCCAGGTAGATCCTGGTCAGGGTGCAGGCAGAAGTCTGTCTCTCTATCTCTCCTTCTCTCACTTAAAAAAGAAAAGAAGGCCCTGGCCAGTTGGCTCAGTGGTAGAGCGTCAGCCTGGTGTGCAAGAGTCCCGGGTTTGATTCCCGGCCAGGGCACACAGGAGAAGCACCCATCTGCTTCTCTACCCCTCCCCCTCTCCTTCCTCTCTGTCTCTCTCTTCCCCTCCCGCAGCCAAGGCTCCATTAGAGCAAAGTTGGCCCGGGCGCTGAGGATGGCTCCATGGCCTCTGCCTCAGGCGCTGGAATGGCCCTGGTTGCAATAGAGCAACGTCCCAGATGGGCAGAACATCGCCCCCTGGTGGGCATGCTGGGTGGATCCCGGTCGGGCGCATGTGGGAGTCTGTCTGACTGCCTCCCCGTTTCCAACTTCAGAAAAATACAAAAAAAAAAAGAAAAAATATATAAAGATCAAAAAATTCCACAACTGAATTTCTGCGAGCATTAAAAATCATAAAATAAGGAATTTTACTGTATGTAAATTTTATTTATATTATGAAAAAGGAAGAGAAAAGGAAGAAAAAGAAATTCCAAATAATTCTGATAATGTTTCAGATAGTGCTGAAAGGTGGAAGCCTTCTCAATTCATATGCACACAAAGGTAACACTAACCTGTTAAGTACAAAAAAGAAAGCCATGAACGAATCTCATTTATTAATATAGTTGAAAAGAATATAAATGAAATTTTAGCAAATAAAGTCTAGCAAAATATCAAAGGAATAATATACTATAATCAAATACAAATTCTTTTTTCAGGAATGCTATGATAGTCCCAATATCAGGAAAGTTAATGCATAATTTATTATATCAACAAATTAAGGGGAAAAGGTGAGCATATCCATAGATCATGAAATGGAAGTTGATAAAGTTAAACAATAACTTCCAATAAAAACAAAACGAGAATGATAATAGAAGGAAACTAAATATGTTAGGAGTTGTTTACAATAACATTTGCTGTTTTTGGTAAGTAGTAAAATATCTAAGCCATTTTAATTGAAAACAGGAACAAGATAAGGTTTCCTGCTATAATCAGTATTACTCAGCTTTGATTTGGAAGTCCTAGTGAATGCAGTTAAATACGGTAATAAAACAATTGGTATGGATGTGGAAAAAGAAGCTATAAAATGATCATTTTTTTTCCCTGATGATACTGAAATCCAAGAGATTAGTAGAAAAAACAAGATTAGTCTAGGGGTGGGTTTTGGGGGAGGCACACTACTAGAAATAATATAAAGAAAAAGAAGAGTGGAAGAGTCTTTCCCTAACAGAAAATAAAGCATACTATAAAGCAATCTAGTCAAAGCAGTATTGTAATGACATAGAAATAGACAAATAGATCAGTGGACTAGAATAGAAAATTCGGAAATAATTCACAGTATATATATCTGTGTGTATATATAATACAAGTGAAAACACTAGTTTAATCAGTGGTACTAAAACAATTGGGTATCCAGATAGAAGAAAATAACCCCCTATTAAAATGAATTATTGGCCCAGGCCAGTTAGCTCAGTCAGTTAGAGAGAGTGTTGTCCCAAAATGACAAGGTTGTGGGTTCAATCCCTGATCAGGGCACACACAGGAAGCAACCAATGAATGCAAGACTTAGTGGAACAAAACTAAATCACTTCCCTTCCCTCTCCCCTCTCTCTCCCTTCTTCTCTCTGTCTCTCTAAAAAATCAATTAGTAAAGAAAAAATTAAGGCCAGGCTGGATAGCTCAGTTGGTTGGAGCATCGTTCCAAACGCAGAGCTGGCCGCTTCAGTCCCTAGTCAGGACATGTTCAGGAGCAGCTCAACGTTCCTGTTCCTCTGTCTCTTTCTCCCTGCCTCTCTCTAAAATGAGATGAAATGAAATAAAAGAAATGAAATAAAAAGAAATGAAATGAAAGAAATGAAATGAAATAAAAAATATATAAAATGAAAAAAAGAAATAAAAAATGAAATATAAAATTTAAAAAAATAAAATAATACATAAAATAAAATAAATAGCTAGATTGAAAATTTTTTAAATAATAAATTAATTTTTAAAGAAAGAAAACCATTATATATAGACTTAGGGCCTAGAAAAAGTTCATTAACAGGAAAACCAGAAGCTTTAAAAAGAAAAGATAGTTTATTTTGACTCTATAAATATTTTAAAAAACAAAAAATAGCCTTTATGTTTTTTATATACACTCTTTTTTAGATAATTCACTTTTAATTTACAAAAGTATTGGTTCTTCACTACAGCTTGAGAAGCAATGAAACAGGTTGTCTATCTCTTGTATTTCTAGGAACTAGAAGCTAGATCTACAATTAGATCAAGTTGGAACATTTTTGGCTAGGATATGTCATAGATGGTATGTATTTCATATTGCATTATATTAGGAGACACATGGTATTTGTTTATTCCATAATTAATGGTGCTGTATTGACCACTGGATTAGTATGATGATGGCCTGATCCTTCTATTGTAAAGCCCAAATTATCACAATGGAGGCCAGTAGAAGCCCCTTCAAGTTAGCTGCTGTGTACTTTTAAGGACTCCATTAAGCTTCAAAAAACTTTCTTCCTTTCTGGCCTGAGATATCCCCAGTTCACCATGTAATTCCGCCTGACTGGTAGAAGCTATATCTTTAAGGAGTTCTAGTTGATTGTAGTAGGGAATGATATTAAAGTCCAGAATCTAGGTACTAGGTGTGGTCTTTTCTACTGGGTTAACAGTGTTTCTAGCTAGTTAGTCTCAACAGCTAGAAAAACAATGTATTTTTAATAAATCATTTGTTCATGATGATATATATTTTTTTCTGAAAAATATATATATAATTTGATGACATATATTTTTTTCTTTTTTCTGACAGAGACAGAGAGTCAGAGAGAACGATAGATAGGGACAGATAGGAAGGGAGAGAGATGAGAAGCATCAATTCTTCGTTGAGGCACCTTAGTTCTTCATTGATTGCTTTTTCATATATGCCTTGACCAGGGGACTACAGCAGAGCAAGTGACCCCTTGCTCAAGCCAGTGACCTTAGGCTTCAAGCCAATGACCTTTGGGCTCAAGCCAGCGACCATGGGGTCATGTCTCTGATCCCACGCTCAAGCCAGCAACCCTGTGCTCAAGCTGGTGACCTTGGGGTCTTGAACCTGGGTCCTCTGTGTTCCACACTCTATCCACTGCACCACTGCCTGATCAGGCCATGATGATATTTTTAATTCTGTTTAACAGTACTGCATTTTACTACTATGGTCTTTCATTTTCTAGTTAGGGCTTTTTTCATTTCAAGAAAGTGGCTGAATAAAGTTTACAATATCCTTTTAGTTCTTTTTTGTTTTTCGAGTCTTCTGAACTGTATTCTAAAGCCATTTGAAAGTAATTTTTAAGTGTTGCAATCAATTTGATATACAGCTAATTTTTAAAAATTTGTTTCAGTTTTAGGGGTCATGATTTAAAAATAAAACTTTTACATGTACATTCTTTTGGTTTCTATGGTATTACATATTTTCATTTACTTTACTCATGTATTTATCCATACTAAACCCATTAACTGGTCACACTTTTATTTTCTATTCTCAGATATATAGAATAATAGATTGTCTGCAATTATTATACTCAGTATTATTTACCAAAAAATGCAGAAAGAGAAATCAAAGACAAAAGTCCTCATTTTGTCTATTTTCTAGGTTTTATTGAGCTCATCCTGATTTAATTAATTCCATTACTTAGGACATATCACATGAGCCAGCATTCACTATGATGACTAAAACAGATTAAAATGTAGTGCTTTATATGTGAGGAGCAAGTTTTCTTCCCCTAATGTTTGAAAAATGTGTGCATATGTATGTATATAATGTATAAAAACGTGTATATGTATGTATATAATGTATCTTATGTGTTCTGTGTTATAGATCAGTTGACTGATTCTATGAAGAATTTTTTTTTTTTTTTTTTTTTTTTTTTTTTTTTTTTTTTTTTTTTTTAAAGCTTAGTTTATTTATTTATTTATTCATTTTTAGAGAGGAGAGGGAGAGACAGAGAGAGAGAGGAGAGACAGAGAGAAGGGGGGAGGAGCTGGAAGCATCAACTCCCATATGTGCCTTGACCAGGCAAGCCCAGGGTTTCGAACCGGCGACCTCAGCATTTCCAGGTCGACGCTTTATCCACTGCGCCACCACAGGTCAGTATGAAGAATTTTTTAATGATTAAGTATTTCATCCTGCCTGAGACTTAAATAACAAATTTGATGACACTTATTCAGGAAATATTTATTGTAATATTGTGACATTATAAAGCATGTAAAAGCACTAGCTAAGTATTGGGAATATAGCTTTGAACCAACCAGAGTCCCTGAACTCATGGAGTTTATATTGTGATGGGGATACTAGTCAGCAAACAGCTTCTCAACTTCCTGCCATCTAACTAAACATCAGCTATTCCCAGAGTTCAGTAGCAATTCTGATGTTGCTAATTCCGTCGCCTGTGTAGCCTGTCACTTTACTATATCTATTTGAAATTTTCTATTGGGCTTTCCAGGTCTACTATATATATTAATGGTACCCAACTGAAATTGTAGAATATAGTTATTAAAGAATTTTTTTTTTAATATTTTAAAATTTTATTTATTTTAGAGAGAGAGATAGGAACATTGATTTGTTTCTGTATGTGCCCTGATTGGGGATTGAACCAGCAACCTCTGTGCTTCAGGGCAACACTAATCAACTGAGCTATCCAGCCAGGGTGAGTTATTAAAGAATTTTTAAGAAGAAACAAGGGCCTGGATGGTTGGCTCAGTGGTAGAGCATTGGCCTAGCCTGTGGATGTTCCAGGTTCAATTCCTGGTCAGGGCACAAAGGAGAAGTGCCCATCTGCTTCTCCACCCCTCCCCTTCTCACTTCTCTCTCGCTCTCTCTCTCTCTTCCCTTCCTGTAGCCATAGCTCAACTGGAGCGAGTTGGCCCCAGGTGCTGAGGATGGCTCTATGGCCTCCACCTCAGGCCCTAAGAAGAACTTGGTTGCTGAGCAATGAAGCAATGCCCTAGATGAGCAGAGCATTGCCCCCTCGTGGGCTTTCTAGGTGGATCCTAGTCGGGGCGCATGCGGGAGTCTGCTCTGGAGTCTGTCTCTGCCTCCCCTCCTCTCACTGAATAAAAAAAGAAAGAAAAGAAAAAGAAACAAAATGTTATACCTGTTTTGAAACATCTTTGAAAAAATCTATATTTACAAGATATGTAGCAGGTTTTTGTTTTTGGTTTAAAAAGATGATTATTTACCTTACAGGAGAATTTTATGTAGGGTTACTTTAAAAGAATAAATTTACCTAGTACATTTATAATGATTCCGTTGACAAACATCCTACTTATGTATAAGTTGCCTCAAATCCTTATTAGAATTTATTTTCTAAGTATGAAGCACTCTATTATGTAAAGAATAGCACAAATAATTAAAGATAATCATTGAAATTTCTTCTTGCTTTCTCTGAAATAACTTAAGCTGCATCAGGATGTAAATATAAAAATATAATTAAATAAAAAGCAAAATATTATTGTATATTGTCACAAATATAAGTGTGGCTGGTGCAGGCTGGGACTTTTTTTTTTTTTTTTTGTATTTTTCTGAAGTTGGAAACGGGGAGGCAGTCAGACAGACTCCCGCATGCGCCCGACTCCTGCACGCCCGGCCGACGCTCTACCACTGAGCCAACCGGCCAGGGCTGGGACTTTTTTTTTAACTTTATAAATACCACCCATTTTTTTTTCATCAGGATCATTAAGAAAGAAAAGACAAAAAGAAAACTTTGTTAGCATAACACACAGAGTCAGGTTACGCTTAAAGCATGGGAAATACTAAGATGAGAAATGTTTTTCTTATAGATTTGTTAATTTTACAGGAAGATGAGAACTGATGAAAAGGAAAGAAAACTGGGTGAAACCAATAAGAGCTAGGACATTAGCAGGATGAACACATGCATAAGAAGAATTAGGGATAGATGAGTGGAGAACAGGGAATACGACAAGAGAGGGAAGGTGTACGAGGTGCTGCTCCTCTGGGCCGGCCTGACAGGCAAGTACTTCCATACGACACATGCAGGTTTTGTTTTCTTAGACTCCCAGTTTGTGTGTTCACCGTTATTTGATTAGACTTTCTTTCTGGCAACGAGTGCGCTTTCTGATGTTAACCAATGTAAAGGGTGTGATTATCTTTGAGCATTGGGCTCATGATGGAGGAAGGCAGGTTAAGGTTAGGGACGGTGTTTGTGCTGTGGTGAGTATTCTTAGGACTACAATGTGAAAGCGGAATCTATCAGGCTCCATGTGGTTGAGGACCTCCAGCAGCCACCTGATGCTTACTGAAGAAAACCCTCTAGCTACAATTAAATACATTATAAAGGTGTCACGTTATAGTGGGAGTTGAGTTAAACAACTCAACTCATCCACACTAAATTATAAGTAGGTGGTGAATCAAGTCTTCGTAATATGCGGTTCTTCTGAGATCTGACAAGGGGAGAATGAAGGCATCTGAAGTGGGAGGGTTCTAGGAGGGAGAGTATGAAGAGATTTGAAAGATGGCAGACCGAAGACTTCCCAGTTTTGCCTGAGTTGGACCTAGTGATCCCCATTTGGTAAGGGAAAACATTCTGTTCAGAAGTCTTTCTGAAATAACTGCTGGTGTTTCTTTTCCACTTGGCATCGTATGTGAAGTATTTCTTTTCAAGTATATGCCAACTCTTTTCAAAGGGAACTTTGTTCTCCGATGATCCATTAGTTGAGGTATCACTGCAAAAACTGGAACAAAATTCAATTTATATTGCAGAACTTAGTGTGGTTCATTTTCCAATCCCTTCTCCTCCCCTGTGCCTCCTAGCACAGCCTTTTCTCACTGCCAGAGTAATTTCAGAAGATTCTGGAACACGTTCTCAGAAGCCCATTGTGCAGTAACAAAGAATTCCGGCAGGAAGCTCTAGGTTCTGTCGTTCCCTGCTTTCCGAGTGGAAGGCAGCCCACATCCCTCACATTGGTGGAGAAGGACAGCACTGCTCAGGCCTGCCAGCTGGCTAAGCACCAGCAACCCAAGCCGGAATTCGCTATGCCAATCAAACCTATCGGGTGGATATGTGGGCAGGTGTTGAAGAACTTTTCTGGAAGAAGTATATACAATCTTGTTGTAAAGGGGATGTGGGTGTGAGAACCTGGGGATAAAATCCCATGGGGTCTGCTTGCTTTTCTCCAGTCACCTAGGCGGTGGACCTAGTGTTCCATGTTCTACTGAATTATGGTAAGGGGACGTTTTCAACGCTTTTTTTTTCTCTTCTTTTTGTCTCAGTTGAGGGGATCGAGAAAACCATCATGGACTTTATAGATGAGTTTAAAGATGATTTCACTACCATCCTAAGATTATCACAGTCTAATCAGGTAATGTGATTTCATAACTGAAAAGAATTACAAAAAGTATATTGTGTTTTTAGTATCATACCAATTATTTAATGCTTGATTTTGAGATCAGTGTTTGAAGATTAGGAAAACATTAATTTCACTTCAATAAAACAAAGTTCACCTCTTACTATTGGGAGACATTAGAGACAGAAAAGTGAGGCAGATAAATTAAGTTTTAAGACACTCACCAGGTTGTTAGATTGGAAATCTAGAACTCTCTCATAGTCACAATTGCAATGTACAGTAGTTTACTTGAGATTTGCTTAATGTAAAATCAGAAAAATGCCTAGATATACTTTAAATTTTTTTTTTTTTATTCAATTTAGAGGAGAGAGAGAGAGAGAAGGGGGGAGGAGCAGGAAGCATCAACTCCCATATGTGTCTTGACCAGGCAAGCCCAGGGTTTTGAACCAGCGACCTCAGCATTCCAGGTCGACGCTTTATCCACTGCGCCACCACAGGTCAGGCAACCTAGATATACTTTAATTAAAATTTCTGGGCCTGACCTGTGGTGGTGCAGTGGGATAAAGCGTCGACCTGGAACACTGAGGTTGCCGGTTCGAAACCTTGGGCTTGCCTGGTCAAGGCACATATGGGAGTTGATGCTTCCTGCTCCTCCCCCTTCTCTCTCTCTCTCTCCCCTCTCTCTAAAAATCAATAAATAAAATATTTAAAAATTTTTTCTGGCAATTAAATCAGTGAAAAAACATAATTGACATAAATTCTAACAATGGAAAGATAAGTATGGTTTTAGTGTGTGCTTTACGTGGAAAGAAAATAGTGATATGAACTTAACAAAGAATGTATGTATATGTTTTAAACATCTATTCCAGAAAGGATTTGAGACATAAAATATTGGGATTGGAAGAGGGCTTAAGGAGAGTATTTTGAAGATAGATATGGTCAGGAAATAGTAACATCATGTTTAGGGGACACATATAACCTGCTTGACTCAAAAGTACACAGCTCTTAATGGAAAAGTGTTGTTTCAGTCATTTTAACCACAGTTGGAATGGAATATGGCACAGTAACAATCTGCTTATCCAGATATCAGACTTTGGCAATGTCAAACATGAGGAACATGGCCAATACCTGGAAGTAAACAAAAAAGCACTCTGAGTAACATAGTACTAGAAAGTCTATATATTTCATTCCTAAGGAAGAGAGGTATTAGTGCTGCCTTTAACCATTTATGCAGACTCCCAGGCATCAGACGTTTACTAAATACTTTACTATTACATGAGACTGGGAAGAGGGAATACAGAGGTAAATATGATAGGATTCTTTCATTGAGCTTGATCTAATGTAGACCAAGTTGTAAAGAAGTAATTGCACTAGAATATGGTAGGAGGTATATCCGATTTAGAGGAACGAATGGCTCTACCTAGAATGGTCAGAGAGGGCTTCATGGAAAAAGGATGCTTAAACTGAGTTTCAAAAGATGAATAGGAGTTGTCAAGGTAAAATAAAATGAGGACAGGGGAGGATAAAGTATAATTGCATAGGAGTAGATAAGAATATTCTAAAAGAAGCAAAGTCAGTTAGGCCAAAAAGTATGAAACAGTATGTTCCCAGAACGTCAAGGAAATCTGAATAAATGGTATGTATGAGTCCTGGGTCTAGACTTTGGGAAGGGGTGATACCAAAGTATAGTTATCTGCATGCACAGTGGTAAGATGGCATCCAGATGGTGGTTCTAAGTAGGGTAGGATAAGGCTTAAGAGCTCCAGAGTGCAAGCTGGTGTTGTAATACCACAACTTAGACTTAGTGTCTCCTTGCTGCCCGTCTTTGCATTCCCCTAATCTTGATATAAAGTCTTTTGAGCCTGACCGGGCGGTGGCGCAGTGGATAGAGCGTCAGACTGGGATGCGGAAGACCCAGGTTCGAGACTCCGAGGTCGCCAGCTTGAGCGAGGGCTCATCTGGTTTGAGCAAAAGCTCACCAGCTTGAGCCCAAGGTCACTGGCTCGAGCAAGGGGTTACTCTGTCTGCTGAAGGCCTGCGGTCAAGGCACGTATGAGAAGGCAATCAATGAACAATTAAGGTGTTGCAATGTGCAACAAAAAAACTAATGATTGGGCCCTGGCTGGTTGGCTCAGCGGTAGAGCGTCGGCCTGGCGTGCGGGGGACCCGGGTTCGATTCCCGGCCAGGGCACATAGGAGAAGCACCCATTTGCTTCTCCACCCTCTCCCCCTCCTTCCTCTCTGTCTCTCTCTTCCCCTCCCGCAGCCGGGGCTCCATTGGAGTGAAGATGGCCAGGGCTCTGGGGATGGCTCCTTGGCCTCTGCCCCAGGTGCTGGAGTGGCTCTGGTCGCAGCAGAGCGATGCCCCAGAGGGGCAGAGCATCGCCCCTGGTGGGCCTGCCGGGTGGATCCCATGCGGGAGTCTGTCTGACTGTCTCTCCCATTTCCAGCTTCGGAAAAATACGAAAAAAAAACCCTAATGATTGATGTTTCTCATCTCTCCGTTCCTGTCTGTCTATCCCTCTCTCCGACTCTCTCTCTCTGTCTCTGTAAAAAAAAAAAAAAAAAAAAAAAAAAAAAAGTCTTTTGAAACATTGGAGAGTTTTGCTCACTATGCTCCGGAGTATTAAGGTAAAACATTGGCAGGTGTTCATGCTTGGTTGGGGCTAGGAAGCCAGAGACAGACCTGGAAGCCCCGTTGCCCGTTCCAGGTGTAATTCTCTCACCATTGCCAATATTAAGGAAACAGGGACTTTATTTAATCAAAGAACTTGCAGGTCTCTTATAACTCTCTTCATCGCTTCCTGCCCTCTGCAAAGCTTCATTGCCACTAGCGCCACAGCATGCTTTCTGATGAAAGAGATTGACATTCTCGTCCTAAAAGAAAGAACTCTAAGTTCCTATTTCCAACTCATTGAAATAATTTACTTATAAGACATTTATCCCACTCACAGAAGAATATAAACATAGTTAAAGGTTCTTCGTTTCTCATTTTAAAAACATTTAACATTGTTCTTTTCCCACCATTTACTGTGAAGAATGTGTTGCTGAAATTGGCAGGGAATCTAAGTAGTTAGGGGATATAGTAACACACTGAAGTTAGCTGCTCTTCAGGAATAAATTCTCCAGAGAACAATGCTAATACTCCATTGTCATCTAGATTAATTTTAAAAGTCAGATTGTAAATGCTGCAATTTTATTTTTTCCACAATACTCCATAGTCCCCAAACATACTGAAAGAAACGGTTATAGGACTTTCTTATTTGGAATACTTAGAAGACTTTACTAATTGGATTGTATTTTAAATTTCTAAATTTTATTAGTATTTAAATATTTTTAAACATTATTATTTTAGGCATTTATTTATCTAGGAGAAGGCCATCTGGCTGGCCTGGAGCAAGAATACAAATATGTGACGGGAATGATGGTGGAGTTTTATAGAGGAATCCACCCGATTAATGGTTACTACACAGTTATTCAGAGATGAAGATTTTGAAAGAAAACTTTTTTTCTGGGGCTGGGGAAAGTTCATTTGTAGCATCTTGATTGAGGCTGTGGGTTCTGAAGTCCTGCACTCTCTACTCCCCACCTCACAGCCAGCCCAGACCCCAATACCCTCAGCATGCACTTCCTTTAGTAAAAAGTAAGTTTTTGAGATTTGTACTTGTGCCTGACCAGGCGGTGGCACAGTGGATAGAGCGGCAGACTGGGATATGGAGGAGGACCCAGGTTTGAGACCCCAAGGTCGCCAGCTTGAGCGCAGGTTCATCTGATTTGAACAAGGCTCACCAGCTTGAGCCCAAGGTCACTGGCTTGAGCAAGGGGTCACTTGGTCTGCTGTAGCCCCTGGTCAAGGCACATATGAGAAAGCAATCAATGAACAACTAAGGTGTCGGCAACAAAAAACTGGTAATTGATAATTGATGCTTCCTGTCTGTCTGTCCCTATCTGTCCCTCTCTCTGACTCTCTCTGTTTCTGCCAAAAAAAAAAAAAAAAAATTTGTACTTGCAAATTGCAGATGATATAAGTACTTAAAATAGTACGCCTTTAAAATTGAATTCATGAAAAATGCATACTATAATTGGAGAATTAAAGGTTTTTAATTCAGATGATTTTTACTTAAATGAGGGAAATTTTTGTGGTAAATAGGGTCAGTTTTTGTGGATTGTAATTAAGAAAGATGATTATATGTTCTATTCTGTAATTGAAAATTGAAAATTATAGACAGAATATACTAGAGTCCATATAAAATTTTGGAATTTTACATGTCAGTGTACTTTTCTGAATTCTTTGTGCTTAAAAAAAAGTGGGACAAAAACTGTTGTCAGTGCACCAGTAATGCCGGGAAATTACTTATATTTCCATTAAGGTTTCTAAATATAATGAGAGGTGGATTGTAGCTAGAATGTTCTATAATTCAATTATATTTTCATCTTTGGTGAGTTGGTTCTTGTGGTTACTGTGAAAGTTATAAAGTGCACTGTGCACTATAAACTTTCTGGTGGTTTCTAATTTAACATGTGGCATGTTTCTTTGCTACTTATCAACATTATTAATTTGTTATCTTTTTCTGATACTCTTTATTCATTCATTTTAACTTGCACTTCTAGAGCACCTACTGTGTGCAGACACTATCCTAGGCACTGGGGAAAGATACGTGAGCCAAATGGATATAGAACTTTGTCATAGAACTTAAATCCTAGTCAGTCGGAAACACAGTAAACAAGGGAAAATCATATTACCTTAATGGTAGGATTTAAGGAGAAGAGAAAATATAGCAGAGAGAGGATATGAAGTAGGGGTAAGGTAGGGGTAAGAACAACTGATGGTTAAAACCCTAGAGGGGTTCTCTTAGTGAGAAAGTGATTCTTGAATTAAGACTTGAAGTAGGTGAGGAAGAGAACCTTAGTATCTTGAGGGATCAAATGGCACAGCTAATGCAAAGTCCCTGAGGTGGGAATATACCTAACAAGTTCAACAAATAATGAAGAGGGAAGGGAGAGAAAAGGACGAGGAAGACAGAGCAGTAACGGAGAGACCACCTTTGTAGGGCCTCATAGATCATTGTATGTACTTTGCCTTTTATTCCAAGTGCACCAGAAAGACACTGAAGCAGTTGAGCAGAAAAGCAAGATGTGAGTTGATATATAAGTTTGAGTTGTAGCTCTCTGGCTGATGTGTTGAGGAAAAGAATGAAGATAATCCAGGGCAGAAGCAGGGAGGCCACTAAGGAGGCTAATTTACTAGTCTGGAGAAGAGATGCTAGTATGTAGATGTGATGTGCTGGGTATTGGTGGGACAGTGAGAGTGGTCCTGTTCTGGGCAATTTAGAGAAAGAATTGAGTAAGATTTGCTGACAGGCTGGCTTTATATATATAGGATAGTAAGCTGATATAATAGAAATCAGAGTTCAGCATTAAAACTGCTGATGATAGAGAAATGAGCGTGGCTCTAGGAAAAAAGAAAATAGAAAGGAAACAGAATATACCTGTATATTGAAAAAATGGAGCTCTAATAGAGAAATCTATAGCAGGATTATTGAACCAATCTGATTAACGGATGCTGTGTTTCTTTTGGTAAATGGTCTTTAACTACCTTTTCATGTCTCTGAGGTGTTGGTGGTGGAAAATTCTTTTCTGACATTTGGTGATATGTTCACATGATGATAATGATGAATTAGAAAAAGAATAATCTAAAATTGTGTATTTTGCAACCAATTTAAGGATGCTTAGTTAGGCCCAGAGCTTAAAAAAAAAAAAAAGAGGGAAAAGAAATGAGATCTTCTTAATTCGTGGTTAACATTAAATTTATACACATGGTTCAGTAAGAAAATATATAGCATAGATAATAGACAAAAATAAAAGGCTGGTAGCTCAAAAAGAGGAAACAATGTTTTATTTAAATTTTTCTATTGAGCTAATATAAAAATAACTAATTGAACTCATAAACTGGTGACTTTTCTTTTTTTAAAGAAGAATATCTCATTCTGCATCTAAAAGAATGTAAGTAGCCTATCCTCTGCTGTCACATCTTCCCAAAAACATGAAGAACCAGTGAATATACACCCCGGTGCCTGGATTTGGTTCCTAATACTATTCTTAAAAGCAGTAACAGTCTTCTGTGGAACAAATTGATTCCAAGTTTTGAGGCAGGGGAAGTGAAGGCGGTCAGAAACATTCTGTTGTCAGAAGTAATCCTTTTAGAGGTATCTAAACAGGTATCAAAATAAATTAAAATGTGGAAAGGAAGCACAGTCATCAAATTGTAACCATCTGAGCATTAAAAGAAACAGATTACATTTACTAGGAATAGGTTAAGTTTGTTGGAAAAAGTCACAAATTCTTGATGAGACTAAAATCAGAATAATAAAAAGTGCACTAAAGGAGTATTGTAATACACTTTGAATTAAAAAAAATACTGTGTATAATAAATGCTGTGTTTTGCTCAACACAAATTATATGAACCCTACAGGAGAGTTTTGATAAATTGATTATCAATTACAAATAATCTTGTTTTTCTAAAGAGATTATAATTTAGGAAGATGATTTTGTAAAACAGGGCAAAGTTGAATGAATCAGTCTAATATACTGTTTGGGGAAATTAAGATTGGTTAACAGAGGCCCTGGCCTGTTGGTTCAGTGGTAGAGCATTGACCAGGCGTGTGGAAGTCCCGGGTTCGATTCCCGGCCAGGGCACACAGGAGAAGCACCCATCTGCTTCTCCACCCCTCCCCCTCTCCTTCCTCTCTAGCTCTCTCTTCCCCTCCAGCAGCCAAGGCTCCATTGAAGCAAAGTTAGCCCAGGCGCAGAGGATGACTCCATGGCCTCTGCCTCAGGAGCTAGAATGGCCCTGGCTGCAATGGAGCAACACCCCAGATGGGGAGAGCATCGCCCCTGGTGGGCATGCTGGGTGGATTCTGGTCGGGAGCATACAGAAGTGTGTCTGACTGCCTCCCTGCTTCTAACTTCCGGGAGGGGGGGGGAGGATTGGTTAACAGAAATGCATGTATAAAGTCAGTGATCCAGGCCAACATGGATCAATCACCAAGATTTTGTAAAGAAACTTAGCAAATAAGGAGAGGAAACTGTAGGAAATCAATAGCTTGCAACGGCAGAAAGGAAGTGTTCGCAAAGCGCTGAGAGGCCACCTAGAGGAGGTTTCGGTAAAGGTGGACTGCACAAGTCCCATCCGTGTTTGCCCTGGCACTGTGGCTCTTTCCTTAACGATTATAAATGGTAACGAGAGAAAGCACAGTACGTTGCAATCAGAAGCAACACCAAACTTATTCTAGCTGCTCCACCTTGAGGGGGAGTTGGGAGGAAGAATCAGGCCGGTGTGGGGAGGGAAAATTCCTTCCTCTATCTTTCTTGAGTTCCCATGGCTGGACTAATACTAAAATTAACAGATTAACAGGAGAAAAAACAAATCTAATGTATGCATACAGATCATAAATGATACTCAGAGAAATGATCAATGCAGGCAGCTTTTTATACCTTTTAGACAAAAAAAAATTTTTTTTGTGACAGAGACAGAGAGAGGGACAGATAGGGACAGACAGGAAGGGAGAGAGATGAGAAGCATCAGTTCTTCATTGCGGCATCTTAGTTGTTCATTGATTAGACAAAGAAATTTTTCAAGAATTAACAAGATAAAGGAACTTAGATTTGGGTGCTCATTACTGAGGAATCTAAGCAAAATCTAGGCTTGGGTAGTAAATTAGTAAAAAGATGACTCTGTTTTTACACATTTCTCAGCCCTGAATTCCCTAACAATGGTGATAAGGGTGTCTCTCCCATTAGACTCTAGGTCAGGGGTCCCAAACTTTTTACACAGGGGGCCAGTTCACTGTCCCTCAGACCATTGGAGGGCCGGACTATAAAAAAAAACTATGAACAAATCCCTATGCACACTGCACATATCTTATTTTAAAGTAAAAAACAAAACGGGAACAAATACAATATTTAAAATAAAGAACAAGTAAATTTAAATCAACAAACTGACCAGTATTTCAATGGGAACTATGCTCCTCTCACTGACCACCAATGAAAGAGGTGCCCCTTCTGGAAGTGTGGCGGGGGCCGGATAAATGGCCTCAGGGGGCCGCATGCGGCCTGCGGGCCATAGTTTGGGGACCCCTGCCCTAGGTGCAGGGATAGAACCTTTCACTTAGGAAGGAGATTTATCTCCTGCTTTTGGGGGAACAGAGAAAGAGACAGGTTAGAATTCTTTTTACACTAGCTATTTCTTTCTTTTTTTTTTTTTTTTTTTTTTTTTTTTACAGTGAGAGAGAGTCAGAGAGAGGGACAGATGGGGACAGACAGACAGGAACAGAGAAAGATGAGAAGCATCAATCATTAGTTTTTCGTTGCGACACCTTAGTTGTTCATTGATTACTTTCTCATATGTGCCTTGATCGTGGGGCTACGGCAGACTGAGTAACCCCTTGCTCAAGCCAGCAACCTTGGGTCCAAGCTGGTGAGCTTTGCTCAAGCCAGATGAGCCCGCGCTCAAGCTGGCGACCTCGGGGTCTCGAACCTCGGTCCTCTGCATCCCAGTCCGATGCTCTAACCACTGTGCCACCGCCCAGTCTGGCTACACTAGCAATTTTTTAAGTAACTTTAATTCACAATAATCAATATGCCATGGTGGGATATTTTGGGGTGGCCTGCCCTGGGCCCTGACAGCAGCAAAGCATAAGGTCACAAGAGGAATCAAACCTGTTTGTTCAGGAGTTTTGGATACTGCAGACAATGAGATTTCTCTTCCCAGTATGGGTGTGTTCACAAATGGAGTAGATTATACTCAAGTGATTGCACCTTATGGTATTTTGCTTGCTCTAGCTACTGCGTAACTGCTTGTAAGGATTGCTATGTTCTAAAATGGTTTGGAATTGTAGCAAATGTAGCAACCCACAATGTAGATTGCATTCTCAGCTATTAGTATTGACTAGTAGAAGTCAATATTAGACCAAGGTGAGCTAATAGGATTTTTTCAGTAAAGTTAACAGATTAAAGCACATAATAGGACACCAGATACTGTAGATGTACATCCTCATTGACTGGCTAGAACAGCTTTTGTTTATCTCCGTTGGCAAATGATGACCAGTAAGAGAAGTCTGAACTTTGAGAACAGAAGCAACAATAAAATTTTTACTTCAGTTTAAAAGTTGAGGCATTTTAAATATACAGCATGTTAGCTCTTAGACAAATATATAATGTTGTAGCCAAAAGTCCATTTAAAAGATGTTTTGTACTTATATGTTTAGACTCAATAAGTAATGATTCAAAGTTGCTATACTAAAAAGCCAGAAAAGCCCATAACTTTATTTAAATGAATAATGAAAACTGTACTTGTCCATTTCCTGGAATGCAGTCTGGCCACATTGTAAGTAATTTCCCTGTGATTCCTTTTCTGGTAGAGCAGAGAAAGAACTACATTTTATGTGTTTTGGTAATGCCATAATTTTTTTCTATCAGAATGCTCTTAGAAGTTTCGAAGTTTTTAGAAATAAAATTTTCCTAAGCTTGTTGATTAGTCTATAAGATATTTGTTTTATGCATTATATATGTATGCTATATTCTACCATTTAAAAATTTTAAAGTAAACTGGAAAAATATTAATAACTTTTTAATAAGATTAGTTGAATAATTCAAACATTAAATAATATTTATTTTGAAAGCTCTTAAAAATCAATGCAAAAAATATACCTAGAAAAATGAAAAATTTATATCTTTACACTAGTAACTTAAACTCTGGATAGTTATCCTAAGGAAAAATTCATATATTCATAGAAAGATTTAACTACATGATGAGGGCAATAAGTTGTATGGAGGGTGGGATATTAACACTGAGTATATGCACAGTGTGCAGTTATGGGGTAGTTGGTCTCTGCTAAAGTAGATTTTAATTCACTGGAGAATCACACGAGTCACTGTTCAAAGCCTTCTTTTCCAGAAAAGAGAACCCATGCCTAAAACATCTAAAATCAGGATGGCTGTCGCTTTAGCCAAGATCAACCGAGGAACATTAATTCATGGATTAAACAGCATATCCAGATCCTCCAAATCAGTGGCCAAACTTCTGCAGCCTCAGGTGGTTTGTAGACTTTTAGAGTTAAGGAACATATCTCATCGTCTGCTGAGGGAAGTTAATGCACCAAAGCAACCTCTATATAACATGCAGGTAAGTAATGTTGCATTTGCATAAGATATGAACGCTTTTTATAGAAATGTTTTGAAATGGCAAGATTTGAAAAATGAAAAATGTAATACATTTGGATGTCCTATATGTACCCAGGACTTCCACATGCCAGGCCAACACTCTACCACTGAGCCAGCCAGAAAAGGCACTTGGATGTCCTATATGTAAAACAAGATAGTTGGATAAGAGAAATGAATGGTTGGGCTGTTTTATAAAACAGTATATTCTCTAGTTTAAATAAATCTGGAAAAGGAAGGAATGTGGACTTTTTTTCTTGTTATTGAACTGTATAAACCTGTCCATTTCAAATGGTTCATTCTAAATATAAGCATACATATTACTGCTTATGTCAAACCTAAAATGCCACGACAAACCTTAAAAATGATTATGTTCTTCCATTTTCCCCATAACCTATGTTTCTAGATGATCTTTGATTGACATAACATATTGAGTATATTTAACTAAAAACTCATTTTGATAAACCTATCAATGCCCAGGTATATTTCAAATTATATGTTCTACATTGTTTCATTTAGAATCTGTTAAAGGATAACAGTTCCTAAAACATTCTCAGGACCAATCTTCCCCCCTAAACTTTATGTCACAGAACTCTGGGTTTTTCAATCTGGACATTTTCAAAGCATTCTAAATGTTTGTTACAAAAGATCTGGAGTCTTGCAAGTCTGGCATGTAATCCCCAGATGCATCAATTTTAACTCTTTTGTTGAATGGAGAGAAAACCTGGCTCAAGCTTCATTAAGCCAAGAAGGAGATGTATTAGTTCATGTAGCTGAACAATACAGAGTTAATAAGGTTTCAGGCATAGCTGAATACAGGTACTCAAATTATGTATTCTGGATCCTGTTTCTCTCTTTCTCTTTGTCGCCTGGCTCTGCTTTCTCTGTGTTGACTCCATTCTTAGACTGACATTTCTCTCATAGTCACAAGATGATTTGCAGCTGTTCTAGGGCTTCATCCTTCTAGGTTGAATTACAGCAGAAAAGAATTGGAGTCCTTGACCCAGCATTCCTGGCCAAGCCCTGAGCTCATAAAGAATGGCTTACCTCTAAAGCAGGGAAATGGGAATCACTCATTGGCCCAGGCCTCAGTTATCTGCTGCATTCCTAGAGCGGTGATGGGAACTCCATCCAGAGTACGTGACCTGCGAATGGGGCAAGGATAGGTCCTCAAACAGGGATCTGGGTTGTTTCAAGATGACAAAATGGATGGGATGGCTAAAATCAACAAAATATTCATTACACAGGAATCTCTCTAATCAAGACTTTTTTTTTTTTTTTTTTTTTTTCTGAAGCTGGAAACGGGGAGAGACAGTCAGACAGACTGCCGCATGCGCCCGACCGGGATCCACCCAGCACGCCCACCAGGGGGCGACGCTCTGCCCACCAGGGGGCGATGCTCTGCCCCTCCGGGGCGTCGCTCTGCCGCAACCAGAGCCACTCCAGCGCCTGGGGCAGAGGCCAAGGAGCCATCCCCAGCGCCCGGGCCATCTCTGCTCCAATGGAGCCTTGGCTGCGGGAGGGGAAGAGAGAGACAGAGAGGAAGGGGGGGGGGGGTGGAGAAGCAAATGGGTGCTTCTCCTATGTGCCCTGGCCGGGAATCGAACCCAGGTCCCCCGCACGCCAGGCCGACGCTCTACTGCTGAGCCAACCGGTAATCAAGACTTTGACACTTCCAGAAATCATCAGATATTTCAATTATAAGTGCCAGAGACAGCATTTATAAAAGGCTCTCTTAAAATATCTGATATTTGAGACAGTAAAAAAAAAAAAAGATTTGTGTGTGTTAATCACTGGATTCCGTCTAAGCACTAATAAACCTTATTCCTGCATCTTTAGATCAAAAAGAAACAGCTAAACCGTATGATTTTTAATTCTCTTTAAAATTCTGTCTGATGTTTTTCCTTGACATTTCTTTCCTTGCTTTGTTAGACCCATAGTTTTTACAGAGGATTGATATAAGAAGTGTCCTTTGAAGACTATTTCTGTATTTATTATGATGTGTTTAAAGACACAGTTCATTATATTATTGAGTCTTTCTTTTTGCTCCTTTTTTTTTTTTCCTGAAGCTGGAAACGGGGAGAGACAGACAGGCTCCCTTATGCGCCCCACCGGGATCCACCCGGCACGCCCACCAGGGGGCGACGCTCTGCCCACCAGGGGGCGATTCTCTGCCTCTCGGGGCGTTGCTCTGCCAAGACCAGAGCCACTCTAGCGCCTGGGGCAGAGGACAAGGAGCCATCCCCAGCGCCCGGGCCATCTTTGCTCCAATGGAGCCTTGGCTGTGGGAGGGGAAGAGAGAGACAGAGAGGAAGGGGGTGCGGTGGAGAAGCAAATGGGCGCTTCTCCTATGTGCCCTGGCCGGGAATCGAACCTGGGTCCCCCGCACGCCAGGCCGACGCTCTACCGCTGAGCCAACCGGCCAGGGCTCTTTTTGCTCCTTTTTGCTAAGTCAGAACTGTGAAGGATGTGATATTTTTATGTTATTTACAAGGTAACAAGTTATACAAATACACAGAGACACACACACGTACACACACACAACTCTGACAGGAGACACAAGACCCTGTTGCAGAGACACAGATTTTTTATTCGTTCACCGCAAAGCAGCAACCAGAGTGGCACCTTGGGTCAGTTTTCTACACCTCAGTTCCCACAGGGCAGTGTGTGAGAGCCAAGTGTCACTTGTGCCTGTACGTGGTAATGCATCACAGGAGAGGAGCCCTGAAATTATTAGATTCAGCTTTTTTATACGGTTGCTAGTGTGCCTGCCTGGTTTTGGTTGAAGGAGGGGGAGCAGAGAAAAAGAGAGGAAGAGAGAGAGTGAGAGAGAGAGAGAAGCAGATCTCTTTAGTGGGGTAGGAAGAGAGTCTGGCTTTATTTTTAGTGCCCTGTGACACTGTAACTGAAAACCAGTTCAGCTGCCTGCCACAACCAAAGCCAAGCCCCTGGGGCAAGTGCTGGTGCAGAAGGAAGGCAGTTTATTCAGGTGCTGTGACCTGGGAGAACGGGAGACTCCTGTCCCAAAGGCCGTCTCTCCTTCCCGCTCAAGGCTGTGGTTCAGTAGGGATACGGAGGGGAGGGTTTTTTTCTCTACCCCATTATTTTGCTAGCGTTTGGAGTGCTCTGACCCTGTCCATTCATCTCGGAAGCTTTTGGCTCTCTGGGCCAGTCCACTCACCTTTCTAGCGTTTGGCCCTTAAGGACCTCCCCCTGCAGGCTCTTGGTCAATGGGGGACACTCCCCTGTGCTTCCTGGTTGTCTCCAGTAACAACATGTCTGGGAGGAACATCACTAGAGCTCTCCAGATATTTTTTGGAAGAAGAATATACTTTATTCCCAAGCTGTTTGCCATTCAACCATATCCTTTGCTCAGAAAACCCAATCTGTACAGAAATGAGGTGGATCCATGAACTGACTTCCAATACTCATGAAAATTCAGTGGCAGAAGAATAATCTCTATTTTCAGTTGAATTTGTGTTTCCCTTTATCCAATAATGAGGGGGAAAAAGAATGTGTTTACCTTGTTGCCTTGACTGACAGTGAGTTTCACAGGTAAATTTAGAGCTTAGTTGTGATAACTTATTCCAGGAGCCTGAGATGTGAGAAACAGGTAGAAGGATTAAATGACTTGTCTAAGGCCCATATGCTGACTGTGACTCTCTCTTTTGACATGTATTCAAGATTAATTGAATACATGAAATTTCTTCTCCTTTGCTCTTTTTCTAATTGTCTTAGGACATAGGTTTAATTTTTTAAATCCTTATCAATAAAATATTTCAGACCTGTGGTGGCGCAGTGGATAAAGCGTCGACCTGGAAATGCTGAGGTCGCCGGTTCAAAACCCTGGGCTTGCCTGGTCAAGGCACATATGGGAGTTGATGCTTCCAGTTCCTCCCCCCTTCTCTCTCTCTGCCTCTCCTCTCTCTCTCTGTCTCTCCCTCTCCTCTCTAAAAAAAAATATATATATATATATATATTTCAAAATATGTAAAAGGTAGTTTATCAGAAGTTCCACCAAAATTTATCCGGTGGTAATATATATTTTGCCACATTGCCTTCAGGTATCTCCTTTATGAAAAGAAATATAATTAACCATTACCCAATACTGTCCCCCTTTTTTTTCATCAAAGTTAATCATTGTCTGATGTTGATGTGAGCATTTCCATGCATATGTTAGTATTTTCACTACATATGCACCTATTTTCTATGTATATTTAAATTTTATATAAAAGGTAAACTGTACTGATCTTTCTGAAACTTCCTTTTCTTTACTTGACATTTTTATTTATGTAGCTATGATTATTTTAACTTATGTTATATTCCATTATAAGAAAAAAATCTACTATTTATTCCTGAACAGATGCACAATTTAGATTTAAAAAAATTGTTTTGAAAAGATTTTATTTATTGATTTGAGAGAAAAAGAGTGGGAAGGGAGGAGTGGGAAGCATCAACTCATAGTAGCTGTGTCTCATATGTGCCTTGACCAGGCAAGCCTAGCATTTTGAATGAGTAACCTCAGCATTCCAGGTCAATGCTCGATCCATTGTGCCACCATAGGTCAGGTGAGTTTCCAAATTTTTTGTATTTCAAACAGTGCCTCAGTGGACACAACAGTCTTGTAAAAGACTCCTTATTTATATGTGTGAGACATTATCCAGGTATATATCTAGAAGAGGGATTTGTTGGGTCATGAAGGATACACATCTTCAATTTTATTATCGTCAAAATGCTTTTAAGACTGGGTCACTTGGGATCATTGTGGGTTGTTTTTTTTTTTAAGATTTTTATTCATTCATTTTAGAGAGGAGAGGGGAGGGAGAAGCAGGAAGCATCAACTCCCATATTTGCCTTGACCAGGCAAGACCAGCATTTCAAACCAGTGACTTCAGTGTTCCAGGTTGACACTTTATCCACTGCACCGCCACAGGTCAGGTTGGATCATTGTGGTTCTTGAATATGAGAATAATTCAATTCTGGCAAATTCTTAGCCATTATTTCTTCAAATATTACTGCTTTCTCATTTTCTCATATCTCTTCTTCTAGAATGCCTATTAAAGATATACTTAAGACCCTCTCATTTTATTCTTTGTCTATTTATCTTCCTCATATTTTTCCTTTTCTTTATCTCTTTTTGCTGTATCTTGAATAATTTCCTCTGAGCTATTTTCCAGTTTACCAGTTCTTTTACTTATTCAATGTGCTTTAAATTTTAAACATTATATTTATCACTTCTAGACCTTCTGTTTGGTATTCTCCCTACCCCACCCCCATTTCTAATTCTTTTCTCAAAGTATCTTTTATGAGTTTATTTCTTTTTAAAAATCTCTATTTTAAACATATTTATTATCTTTTTTTTTTTTTTTAAGATTTTTCCTTGAGATATTTGGGAGATGCTAATCTTCCTGACTATTGCAATCTATACTGTGTCTCACTCATAGATTATTTATTTTGGTGTTTTTAGTTTTATTTAACTGGAAGTTTTTCTTCAACGGGGTGTTTTTAAAAATAGAAATTCTTTTTTTGCTGGGAACTATCCCTCTGGAGGGTTCTGCTAGTGCTCTGGGGACGTCAGCCTCTGTGGAGACCCGCTTCCCCACCTTCTTCCTGGACTGCTGGCTGCAGCTGCCCTACTTGCACTGAGACCACCCAGAGGCCTGTCCTCATCTCATGTGCATTTATCTCATTCCCAGTCTCTAAGCTCAAGCCCTCGGTCATCATTTCAGGGCCCAATAGTATCTTCAGTTTCTGAGACATAGACACTTACTGCTCCAGCTTTTAGCTCTTTTTGTTTCTGGCACAAGAATGTCCCTTCCTTCCTTCCAACTCACTTTTATATTAAATTTTTGGTGTATGACTTTATGTCATACACCAAATTTATAGGTTTTTCTGTGTGTGGGGTTCCCCATTACCTCTGCCATGTTGCTGGAACCAGATGTCCTTTAGCTTTACTTTTTAGTATCTTTTACAAATTTTAATGTAAGACGGTTGAATTTGTTTCTGGAAGTAAGTAAAGTATAATTCTACTTTTTCATTCATTCAACAAATATTTATTGAGAACCTGACATGTAAAATCACTAGTTTAGGTACTAGGAATTCGTAGATGTCCTGTCCTTGGCCTAAGAGCTGTGGGGATGATAGGCAGGCAAGTAGTGCTAATAGAGTGTAGCAAGTACATCATCCAAATGAGCAAAGTGCACTGTGTAAGCATCAACAGGGGCATCTCATTCCAAAGAGTAGTCATTGTAGGCTTTCCAGAAGGTGATACTGCCCTGAAAGTTGAAGTAGGAGAAATTAGCCTTGTAAAGAAGAATAATCATTCCCGGAGAACAGTGTATATTAAGATGCTGAAGCAAGAGAGAGCATGACTTGCTCAGGAAATGTACGAGGCTGGAGTGAGACGGGGGGAAACAGTCCTAGGGCAGAGGTTCCAGGGTCCTTGAAAGTAGCCATGAGGCAGAAGCCTTACTTCCGTAAGGTGCATTAGCTCAGGTGGAGAATCAGAATTGCCACTGAGCGGGAACTAAGTTGTAGCAAGGGAGAAAAACAACATATCTCAAACCTGAAAGTCTCAGCGGTGACTAAAATAGAAGTATGAATAGTGAAGACAATGGCCTGGAAAGTCAAAGGAACAACAGAGTAATATATGAGGTGTGGCGGAGGTCAATGGCCTGGTCTGTGCACGGAGTGTGTCATGGTACCAGAGTGTGCTAGGAAGAAAGAGGCGGGGCACGGAGATGTGGCAGCCCTGGGACGCTGCCTGGCTGACTTCCCAAAGTGACAGAGTTCAGCCTCCCACTGTGAACTCCAACACAAATTCCCTCAAGCATCGTCAGGCTACCTGTGTTGAAGTGGAGCTTTGTGGTGTGCAGAAGTAAAAGGAGTGCAATGAGGTACTTTGCAAGGAGATGTGGCTTGTGGTGGATGCATGGCGGACACTACTTTCCATAGGAAAGTAAGAGGCCTGCTGACCAGTCTGTAGGTCTGTTCACAGGTCCTCTTCATGTGCTGTCTCATCACTGGCAAGAGCATGAGGAACCTGGAGCACCTCCAGTGGCTCTACCCAAACTCTGCTGGATATTATGTAGCTGAGCCCACCAGTGAGGCAGATTACCTCCCTCAAGCACATGGAATAAAGAAATATTTTCATTAGGACACTGACTATAACTAGGAGAGTGTTTCAGCTCTTTGATGTGGTCTGAGATGAAGTATATATTGTAAGAAAGATCTCCTTGAGATAATTAGAGAATGGACATTATCACAGGACCTCCCTTAACAATCTACCCAGGCCTTTTCGGTTAATTATATTGCATATTAGCTCTAGAGAATGTCCTAGATATCTTCAAAGTTATATTCAAAGATTTTGTGCTAAATATGAATCACCCAAAGACCCAACTGATACAGGTGACCTGAAGAGCTTCTGTTGGCTTGTGTAACAGGCCAGGAGGGGCCAGCTGGATATTTTGTCAAAAGAGACTTCCTTTGCACCTGACACTGGTGCTGAGTCAGGTTTCTACCCAAACGCTCCCAGGTTCTGCAGGGCTGAGATTGTAGGACTCTATCTGCTGGTTCTAGAAATGGCCTCAGGAATGGAAAACTGAGTGGAGAATATCCTAATGGTTTTCAACATCCTCAGTACCAGTACTTACAGAATGGTTGGTGCATCTGCTTAGCCTCATAAGCTGCCTGGCTGAGTGAAGCCTGCAGCTGCTCTAAGCTGCAGCAGTGACCTAGATAATCAGCTTGAATACTGACTTCAGCCAAGACACGTCAGCTCCCAGACATAGTTGTTGACTTTGGCAGGCCATGCAGGGCCACAGGACTGAGAGCACTTCCTGTGAGAGAATCTTCCATATAGTGGCATTAGAGATAACTGTATTTACTTTGTGCCGGCAAAGTGAAGAAAACAGCTTCTACAATGCCTGAGCCATAGGTGGATCCCAGTGACTCGTGGTCCCTTTTGCAGGATGGTCAGAGGCTTTTCTAAGTCAAGTTTACTACTTACCCTTAATCCTCCAGGACAGACTCCAGTTTGGGTTTAAACTGTAAACCTCACCTATATCAGGAACTTCCGTAGGTCCTTGGATGAGCTTGCCATGAGGCTATCTGGGGTGGTGTGATTCAAGACCTAGGACAAAAGGATGATTCCTAGAAAGAGAACTACTGGAATCTTGAAGACATAATTCTCCAGTCTGGCCAAGAGGTTGGGACGTTTGAGCTTTTATAGGACCACCTGATTAAGAGCTTATTCAAGATCAGTACCCCATAGGACATTAATACGGGGATAAACAAAGTTGAAGAACTTTCTTGACTGTGTGTGGGCTGCTAGTCTTCCCTCTGTTCATGGGTACTGTGGGTAGCTATGCAAAGACATGGTCGTGTGCTTTCCCAATCTTACAGGAAGTGCTTTTTTCTGGGCCTATCTATTAACAGTAATCAGTACTTCCTGCAGTACTAAATCGTGAATCACTGAGCTAGTTTCCCCTTTACTCCCCTGAAATCCCTCACCAAGGTGGTTTTGAACATAAACTAAGTTGGGCTTGGTAATTCTCTAACCTGCAGGTCATCTGTAAGTAGATCTTTATTTTCTAAACTGCTTATAATTTGCTTATTTGTGATTTATCTCATTATAAGTGAAAATAAGATGAACACCATTCTTTATGAAATGAGGTGAGATTTAGTTAAAGATCGAAATGGTTTTAATGAGCTACTTTAATTTAAATATAAGAAAACATAAAATTAATATAACAAGGTTAAGATAAAACTTTTGAAATAGACCAGGACAATCTAAATAAAGCCTCCCATTTATCAAATTTCTCCTGTGTATTTATCTGTTTTTACCACACACTGTTCCTGCTCACAGCAAGCCAAAGATGACACAGGGCAGCTTATAATATGAAAAACATGTGTTGCAAGTGAGTCATAAAATTGAAAAATGACTACTTGCCAGTAGCCACATGAATTTTAGAGGAAATTGATTTTCTACTGGGATGATTTGTCACAGGCATAGCAAGTATTTATTAAAAGCATTAAAATGGTGAAAAAGTGCCGTTAGGCAATATACAGATTCATCATTCAGAAGCCTACATCTATCAAATACATAATTTATTTTGAAACTAATCAGTTTTAATTACTTTTAGGTGAAGGACAAAATCTGAAAAAGAAAGATGCAGTGAAAGAGAAACAGTAACTTCTTAGGCATGCAGACTCCCCTTATTTTATTTTATTTTATTGTATATGTATGGACTACTGATTATTGCATATGGACCTTCCACTTTCACTTATATGTTCACAAACATAACCTTTCACTCTGCGGGAAAGCACTTTGCGGGATTATATCCGCTTCCCTTCCTAATGCCGGCATCTGCTCTCCACTAGCATTGCATCTCCTTGTAGCCTCATAGTGGCACTCGTAGGTGTGCTATCATTTTGGTTCTTCTAACAAGAGGGAAACAGCAACAGCTGCTTTATTTCCTGGGAACTCCTTCCAGAAGCCAGGAATGCTGGGATATTTTCCACACTGACTTGTGGGTAGAGGAGGCTAAAACTGGCCCTCCCTAGCCCTGTATCTAGGAATTGATGTGACCTAAAAGGTAGGAAATAAGAAGCCTTCCCCATACTCCTACCCATCTCTTAGTTCCCAGCCCGGGTAGTATCCTTGGCTTTAGCATTCCATAAATCTCTTAAGAGAGGAGAAGGGAAATTGTGATGGGCAATTCTGTTTGTAACTCAGTAGTGGCAGCAGTAAGCAAAAACAGGATTTACTACAATAACAAATACTTAGAACAGGACCTGGGACACAGTACCATAAAAATGTTTGCTCATTGAAATGCTATCACATGTTCTTTGGAAGCACATTTTAAAAGACTGCACTATACCATGAGCAGATATCATTCTATCATTGTTTCAGTTTTTCAATGTTATAAATTACTTTTTAATGAACACATACATACTGTTCTTTCCAGTTTGTGTGCATTTTTGCTGTGCAATTACATGATTTGATTTGCTTTTGGGAGTTACTGAAGCCATCACGTGGCTTGGTTCTTACTTTAGAGGAGCATGGCTAACTCCACGTGCCATGGCACTGCTGGTTGGGAAGGGGACGGTTTTCTTAATGCCCTCATTTCATATCCTGCCCAAGGCAACAAAGGTGGCCTCTGAGAGTACAGTCCCTTTAAACTGGGTATATTATACTATTATATGTTAAGCAGGGATACCTTCTAATACCAGAAGCTTGAAAAACAACTGAGAGACAAATTCATTATTGGTGTAAACCTTCTCTAAATTTCAAAAAAAAAAGCATATTGGATAAGAGCACAGAGCAGTTTCTGAAGCTTCACAATCATTTAAGGCAGAGGTCAGGAACCTATGGCTTGTGAGCCAGATGTGGCTCTTCTGATGGCTGCATCTGGCTCGCAGACAAATCTTTAATAAAAAAATTTAATAACGTTAAAAATATAAAACATTCTCATGTATTACAATCCATTCATTTCCTACCGCTCATGTTCATGGTTGCGGGTGGCTGGAGCCAATGACAGCTGTCCTCTGGGACAACACCAAATTTTATTGGATAATGCATAACGTACACGGGTCGTTTGTATGGCTCTCATGGAATTACATTTTATTTTATTTATTTATTTTTATTTATTTATCTTTTTTACAGAGACAGAGAGAGAGGGATAGATAGGGACAGACAGACAGGAATGGAGAGAGATGAGAAGCATCAATCATCAGTTTTTCATTGTGGCACTTTAGTTGTTCATTGATTGCTTTCTCATATGTGCCTTGACCATGGGGCTGCAGCAGACTGAGTAACCCCTTGCTCAAGCCAGCGACCTTGAGTCCAAGCTGGTGAGCTTTTTGCTCAAACCAGATGAGCCCGCACTCAAGCTGGTGACCTCAGAATCTTGAACCTGGGTCCTCCGCATCCCAGTCTGATGCTCTAGCCACTGTGCCACCACCTGGTCAGGTTGGAATTAGATTTTAAAATATGTGGCGTTTATAGCTCTCTCAGCCAAAAAGGTTCCCGACCCCTGATTTAAGGTTAAAGCTGGCCTTCGGTAGTCTCATGATTAACATTTCCAAGCAGGTCATTACTCTCCAAGAAATGCTCAGCCTGACCAGGCGGTGGCGCAGTGGATAGAGCATCGGACTGGGATGCGGAAGGGCCCAGGTTCGAGACCCCGAGGTCGCCTGCTTGAGCACAGGCTCATCTGGCTTGAGCAAAAAGCTCACTAGCGCCTGACCTGTGGTGGCGCAGTGGATAAAGCGTCGACCTGGAAATGCTGGGGTCACCGGTTCGAAACCCTGGGCTTGCCTGGTCAAGGCACATATGGGAGTTGATGCTTTCTGCTCCTCCCCCCTGTCTCTCTCTCCCCTCTCTCTCTCTCTCTCCCTCCCTCCCTCTCTTCTCTCTAAAATGAATAAAATAAATAAATAAATATTTTAAAAAATTAAAAAAAAAAAAAAAAAGCTCACTAGCTTGGACCCAAGGTCGCTGGCTGGAGCAAGGGGTTACTCAGTCTACTGAAGTCCCATGGTCAAGGCACATATGAGAAAGCAATCAATGAACACCTAAGGTGTCACAACGAAAAACTGATGATTGATGCTTCTCCTCTCTCTCTGTTCCTGTCTGTCTCTATCTATCCCTCTCTCTCTGTCTCTGTAAAAAAAAAAAAAAAAAAAAAAAAAAAAAAGCTCAGTATTTTGATTGCTGTTTGCCTAATTGAAAAAATGAATAATTTTGTAAAGGATGATTACATGAATTTGAACAAAGACTGGTTTCCTAACATGCACAGCAGCACCTCCTAGCGAGCACTTGGTGAATGTAAAACAGCTAAATTTATATATTGGAAATGCAAGATTTTAAATTTTATTTTATTATAGATGTCAAGGTTTTGGTGAGCAAAAGAGACTATTTTCTTATAAAAGGAGAAAAATAAACTAATATATTTTAGAATGTGAAAAAATCCAGATAGATCTAAAGTAGATGACTTTCTTTGGAAAAAAATATTTAAGTTCTAAATTTTCAATAACATTGTAAAACTTAACATTGTAACATTGAAAACTTGTTTTAATAAGAAAATTATCTTCTGTTTTTGCAGGTCAAAAAGAGTTCTTTGTTTGATATCATTTCCTTTCCAGCAAAGACTGCTTTAACTAGCATAATATATGCTTCATATGCAGCACTAATTTATTTGGTAAGAAAATTATTAGAATCTAGAAATATACTTATTTCATGTAATGATAAAGGTATACTGTACATTCTAGTCTTAAACCAAAATACTATTCCCTTGTTACATAAAATAATTTTACATTAAAAATTTAGTATTTCAATCCACCAAAAACTAATTTGCTTAAATAACTAAATTTATTTTATTTTTAGAGAGTTTATTCCCACTTGGAGAAACTACTGTGGTTTAGCTATCATTTAGCTACAGTTGTTTTGTGTCAGGCATTGTGGCATGCTTGGCTAAAATTCGGTATTTCATCATTTAAGTCTGTGATTTGGGAGAAAACAAACATTTGTGTATTTTGAATTATTGGTGCTGTAAATTAAAAGTATATTTTGAATTACAAGAGCTATAATTCAAGTGTCCCTCGAAAAACATGACAAAATGTAAAAGATTTTATAAATTATAAGGGATTATTTCTTTGAATATATTGCCATTTATACTTACCTTTAAATTTAATGATATATATATATAATACACAAAGAGGAAACTACACAGCTTGATGAATTATCACAAAATCTATCAACCTATGTACCACATAGACAAGAAACAAAATATTACTATCATTCTAGAAGAGTCTTTCTTGTCCTCCTCATAATTACTAACCTCTTATATAAAGGCAACTACTATTTAGACTTCTAATACCATAGATATTTTTGTTTGAATTATATATAAATGAGATAATACATATATATTCTTTTGTATTTGCCTTTTTTTTCACTCAACACTATCATTGTAAGATTCATTTGATGCTAATAGTAATTTGATTTTCATTGCTGTGTAGTATCCCATTAATTGACTCTGTCACTATCCATTCTACTGTTAAACATTTGGGTTATTTACAGTTTTGGCTATTGTGAATAAAGTACAATGAATATTCTTGTACCTATGTTTTGGTGAAATTGCTGGACCACAGATTGTGTGCATGTTCATCCCGAGTAGATGTTGCCAGATGTTTTACCAAAATGATTTTTACATTTCATCTCAGGAGATTATACGAATCCCAGTTGCTTGACATCATCACTAACACTTGGTATTTTCAATCTTTTCCATTTTTGCCATTCTTATGGATATGTAGTATTATCACATTGCTGTTTTAATTTATAGTTCCTTGGTTATTAATGAGATTGAGTACTTTTTTATACATTCATTGGACATTTGGATATCCTTTTTTGTATATCTTCTTATTTTTATATTGGGAGTTGTCCATCCTTTTATTATTGATTTGTGCTTTTAAAATATATGAGGGAGGCAAAAGTAGGCTTACAGTTGTATGTGAAACACAAAGTTTATTTTTTTATTAAATTTTTAAATTTATTATGTTAACATGGATTCAAGTGTCCCACTCAATATAACTCCCTCACCCCCGCCCCGTGTCCCCCATTACTCCCCTATTCTCATATTATTATTTCTGTATTATTTTCCATACGAACAAGTGTGAACCTACTTTTGCCCAACCCTGTATTCTAGGAACATGCCCTCTTTTGGTTACATATGAATAAATTCATTTTATTCTATGAGTTGTCTTTTTCTCTATTATCAGGTCTTTTCACACAGAAGTTCTTAATTTTAATGTAGTCCAGTTCATAAGTTTTTTCCTTTATGTTAAGAGCTTTATATATCTTAATTAGGGAATTTTGACCGACATTCAAGGTTATGAAACTCTTCTGATGTACTCTAGGAGCTTTATTATTTTACCTTTCACTTTTATGTTTATAATCCACTTGGAATTGGTGTGAGGGAAATCTTAATTTTTCCTACATGGGTATCCAATTGAAGCAACTCAATTTATTAATGAAAATCACATCCTTTTCCTATTTCCCAAGAACACTTCTTTTGTCATAAATCAAGTGTCCTTATATATGTAGGTCTGTCCATAGACTCTCTGTTCTCTACAGTTGATCTATTTGTCTATTCTTATACCAATTCAACACTGTTATTTAGAGAAACTTAGTGAGTCTCAATAAGTGGTAGAATAAATCCTCCTAATCTGTTACCATAGTATATTCTTCTATTTATTTAGGTCTTAATATCTCTTCATTTTTATCTGTTTTTTTCCTTAGATGTCTTGCACATTTTTTGTATTTTTTGATCATATCGAAACATACAATAATAAAGACTAAATTTTCCTATAATCTATAGATTAAATGCAGTCTCAATTCAAATCTGAGCGGTGTAAGTTGACTAGTTTATTCTAAAATTCATAGGGAAATGCAGGGGGTCAAGAATATCCAAGACATCCTGAAAACAGTAAAAGACCTTACTTTTAAACACATATACAATTTTTTTTAAAAAACTGAGTTTATCATATAAATATTTTGAAAGTGTTTTAAATTTTTGAGATGTGCTAAATATCTTAAATGTGAACTTTATACAAAACTGACATTCAACTGAGCTAGAATGCAAATATACTGCAAAAAATAAGCAGGGTGAAACAAACAAAACAAAATAAAAAACCCTAGCCTAAAACCAAAATTAAACTCTAATTTCTCAAAGGCTTTTGAAATCATCTCACATGATTTATCATGCTATCAACTTTCTAAGTAGTTAATAGAAGCAATTTTTGGCTATCTGATAATTGGCCATATATGCATCCAAGCCAGGCCTAGGAGTGTCAGGTCTGGAATTATGATTCTGAAAGCAAATAGCATGTAAGTGGAAGTTAATACTTGAGTGGAACCATGCCAGGTGGAAAGAGTGGAAAGTTGACAGAATTGTGAAGAACAGCAACATTTAAGACGAGCTAAGAAGAAATTCATGAAGATAAAGAAGCAGTAATCAGCCCTGGCCGGTTGGCTCAGTGGTAGAGCATCGGCCTGGCGTGCAGAAGTCCCGGGTTCGATTCCCGGCCAGGGTACACAGGAGAAGCGCCCATCTGCTTCTCCACCCCTCCCCTCTCCTTCCTCTCTGTCTCTCTCTTCCCCTCCCGCAGCAGAGGCTCCATTGGAGCAAAGATGGCCCGGGCGCTGGGGATGGCTCTTTGGCCTCTGCCCCAGGTGCTAGAGTGGCTCTGGTCGCAACAGAGCGATGCCCCAGAGGGGCAGAGCATCGCCCCCTGGTGGGCAGAGCGTCCCCCTGGTGGGCGTGCCAGGTGGATCCCGGTCGGGCACATGCGGGAGTCTGTCTGACTGTCTCTCCCCGTTTCCAGCTTCGGAAAAATACAAAAAAAAAAAAAAAAAAAAAGCAGTAATCAGCAAATTAGGAAGAGAATCAGGAAGAAATGGTGTCAAGGAAATAGATACTCAGGAAGTTGAGGGTGGTGTAAAAACAAGCATAAAAAGTCAAGTAAAGTGAAAATTTTAAGTTTCTATTAGACCTAGTAGTAATGATGTTGGAGTTGATGATCTTGAGAACTACTTCAGTGGTGTGATGGGATACGACAGAAATAAGCAGGCTTTGGAGTCACAAGATGATAAATAGAAAACATGAATGTAGATTCTTGGTTGATCATAAAACAGTGTGTAGCAGTCAAGAGGGAAACAGGATCCCAGGGATTTTTAATTTCTAAATTGTTGGATGGAAGATACTTGCACTTGTCATAGGTAGTAGGGGAAGAGCAAGTCAAGAATGAGCGGCTGAAGAGGCAGGCAATAACTGATAGGGAAGATGACGGAGTATCGGTGGAAAGCACAGATAATGACCTTGACCAAGACCCTTCATTTTCTAAAACTGGGACAGAAGTGGTTAGAATGGGCACAGATAAAATTTTGTAGGTGAGGGAAGAAGAAATGTATCAAATAGGAGAGTTTCCCATCCATTTTTCACAGCATGGCATTCATAGAAAATGATCTGATTTGGGATAAATGCATGAAGCTGTGTGCAGCTGGAAGTGCTACATCTCAGGTTTTATTGTTCTAGGTTTGGGTATACTGAGGTGCAAGGAACAAAAAATACCCAACAGTGCCTTTATCAATACAGACACCTAGATATCCCTCTTAATTAGATGTCTGGAGTTAGGCTGCAGTTCTTAGGTTTGTATAAGTAGATCTACAATGTTGTTATGAACCTTTTCTATCTCTCTTCTGTTCTCCTGTTTGTTCTTTTTAGTACTTAAATTTGTTCAGGTATTCCATCCATATTAGGGTCCAAAGGAGGAAGGAGCAGATAGGTATAAGCGAAGACAAGAAAATCCTTCTTTTTATTTTATTTGTGACAAAGAGAGAGAGAGACAGATAGGGATAGACAGAAAGGGAGAGAGATGAGAAGCATCAATTCTTTGTTGCGGCACCTTAGTTGTTCATTGATTGCTTTCTTATATGTGCCTTGACAAAAGGGGGGGCTATAGCAGAGTGAGTGACCCCTTGCTCAAGCCATTGACTTTGGGCTTCAAGCCAGCAACCTTTGGGCTGAAGCCAGCGACCATAGGGTCTTGTCTATGATCCCACGCCCAAGCCAGCGACCTAACACTCAAGCTGGTGAGCCCGCCCTCAAGCCAGTAACCTCAGGGTTTCAATCCTGGGTCCTCCAAGTTCCAGTCTAACACTCTATCCACTGCGCCACCTCCTGGTAAGGCTAATCCTTTTTATATAGGAGGAAAAACTTCCAAATATCCTTCCTGACCTCATGCCAGCAGACATATTTTGTTTCTTTGGCCAGAACAGGGTCACATGGCCACATACTGACTTCAGGGAGGTTAAGGAAAGCATCTAATGTTTACCCATTCTATAGTGGGAGGCAGGCAAGAAAGGAGGCAGCAGGTCAGGAGGAAATCAAGGCTTTTCAAACTGAGGCCCTCAGTCCTTTGTTACTCTCTGAAAATCTTCCAAGTGTTTATAACCAATTATAGTGGTACCTTGACACACAAGCACTTTAAATCATGAGCAATTTGAGAGTTTTTTGCTTTAAGTCACAAACAGATACATGAATCACGAGCTTCCGCCACCCTCCACTAGATGGCCTGCTGAATGTTCTGAAAGGGAGGCAGAAACAAACTTCATGAAAAGGTTTTTGTGGAAATGGCTTCTAAATGAAAGCAAGGAAAGTGTGGTGAAAAAGCCAAAAGTCAGTGAAAAAAATGATGATTAAGCAAAGTAAAAAAACAGCAATTAAGTTTAGCAATATATTTACATATCATACATAGTATGTAAGTTAAATTTTGCAATCAGATGTAGTGTTAAGTGCACAGAGAGTAAGTTATGATAAGTGATAGCACACAAAATGAAGACCTCCTCCACCAGTCTCCTCCCCCTCCACCAGCATCTTCACCTGACCTTGAAGGTAAATACACTTCATAAACCAGTTTATTTCTTTACATTCTCTTATTCATTGTATGTATATACATATATATATTTATTTGTAAAGTACATTTTATTTAAAAGTATATAAAACAAAATATTCGTGTGGTTTTTTGGGGGCCAGAATGGATTACCTGCATTCCCACTAGTTTAAATGGGGAAATTTGATTTGACACACAAGCAAATTGAGTCACAAGCTCAGCCATGAAACGAATTAAACTCGTGTTTCAAGGTACCACTGTATATCACTTGTAGGCATCACTGGTAAAATAAACTAGTCTAGGTCTTCTCATATTTCATGGATTTTATTATTGTTGCTCACCTTAAATACTTGGCATCATCTTCATCATTAGTAAACTTATAGAATAAGTTTAATGGATACAGTTCTCAGTGAGTCTCAGTTTTTGAATATTTTTTTTCTGTTTTAACATTTTCTTAAAAGTATTAAATGGCGTTTTGGTTTTTTTTTTTTTTTTTTAGGAAAAGTGGATCACATGTTTGTTTAGAAATCATTGATCTACTAGCTTACCGAATTCTTACCAAAATGTTTATGCTCTTCCAGTTGTACACACAGATATAAGCAAAGCCCACAGGGTAAAAAAGCAAAATTAAAACCTACTGTGAGGTATTAACATGTTGGGGACACATTTCATCTCTCAGAAATTTTCATTTAATTAAATCAAAATAAAAGAAATATTTTATTTAATTAAATCAGAAAAAATATAAAACATCTAATGAATTGAGAAAAAAGATGTAAAGCATGTTTTCATTGAGTCACATTAGGTTTCAATTTTCTTTCTAAATCATGGTGTAATATATTTAGAACAAGCAATCAATCTTTTTTTTTTTTTTTACAGAGACAGAGAGAAAGTCAGAGAGAGGGATAGACAGGGACAAACAGACAGGAACAGAGAGATGAGAAGCATCAATCATTAGTTTTTCATTGTGCATGGCAACACCTTAATTGTTCGTTGATTGCCTTCTCATACGTGCCTTGACCACGGGCCTTCAGCAGACCGAGTAACCCCTTGCTCGAGCCAGCGACCTTGGGCTCAAGCTGGTGAGCTTTTTGCTCAAACCAGATGAGCACTCGCTCAAGCTGGCGACCTCGGGGTCTCAAACCTGGGTCTTCCACATCCCAGTCTGATGCTCTATCCACTGAGTCACCGCCCGGTCAGGCAAGAAATCAATCTTTAAGGAACTAGAAAAAGAAGAACAAAGACAACCCAAAATCAGCCAAAGAAAGAAAATAATAAAAATCAGAGCAGAAATAAATGAAACAGAGAACAGAAAAACTATAGAAAAAATTAATAAAACAAGGAGCTGGTTCTTTGAAAAGATCAACAAAATTGACAAACCCTTGACAAGACTCACCAAAGAAAAACGAGAAAGGACTCATATAA
Organism: Saccopteryx leptura; assembly: GCF_036850995.1. NCBI lineage: Eukaryota > Metazoa > Chordata > Mammalia > Chiroptera > Emballonuridae > Saccopteryx > Saccopteryx leptura. The sequence goes on along the minus strand of NC_089506.1, from coordinate 152,645,820 downwards.
ACAAAATCCAAAATGAAAGAGAAATCACCACAGACATCATAGATATACAAAGAATTATTGTAGAGTACTATGAAAAACTATATGGCACCAAATTCAACAATCTAGAAGAAACGGATAAATTCCTAGAACAATACAACCTTCCGAGACTGAGTCATGAAGAAGCAGAAAGCCTAAACAGATCAATTAGCAGGGAGGAAATAGAAAAAACTATTAAAAACCTCCCCCAAAATAAAAGTCCAGGCCCAGACGGCTATACGAGTGAATTCTATCAAACATTCAAAGAAGACTTGGTTCCTATTCTACTCAGTCTTCCAAAAAATTGAAGAAGCAATACTTCCAAACACATTTTTTGAGGCCAACATAACCCTCATACCAAAACCTGGCAAGGATGGCACAAAAAAAGAAAACTACAGACCAATATCTCTAATGAATACAGATCCTAAAATACTAAACAAAATACTGAAAAATCGAATACAACAACATATTACAAAAATTATACATCATGATCAAGTGGGATTCATCCCAGAATCTCAAGGATGGTTCAACATATGTAAAATGGTTAACATAATACACCATATCAACAAAACAAAGAACAAAAACTACATGATCTTATCAATAGATGCAGAAAAGGCATTCAATAAAATACAACACAGCTTTATGTTTGAGACAGTCAACAAAATGGGTATAGAAGGAAAATATCTCAACATGATAAAGGCCATATATGATAAAACATCAGCTAACATATTAAATGGCAGAAAACTGAGGACTTTCCCCTTTAAATCAGGAACAAGACAGGGTTGTCCACTCTCTCCACTCTTATTTAACGTGGTGCTAGAAGTTCTGGCCAGAGCAATAAGACAAGAGAAAGAAATAAAAGGCATCCATATTGGAAAAGAAGTAAAGGTATCACTTTTTGCAGATGATATGATCCTATACATCAAAAACCCCAGACTCTACAAAAAGATTACTAGAAACAATTAACCAATACAGTAAAGTTGCAGGATACAAAATTAATATACAAAAGTCCATAGCCTTTCTATATGCCAACAATGAAACATTAGAAAACGAACTCAAAAAACTAATCCCATTCACGATTGCAATAATAAAAATAAAATAGGCCCTGGCCGGTTGGCTCAGTGGTAGAGCGTTGGCCTGGCGTGCAGAAGTCCCGGGTTCGAATCCCGGCCAGGGCACACAGTAGAAGCGCCCATCTGCTTCTCCACCCCTCCCCCTCTCCTTCTTCTCTGTCTCTCTCTTCCCCTCCTGCAGCCGAGGCTCCATTGGAGTGAGGATGGCCCGGGCGCTGGGGATGGCTCCTTGGCCTCTGCCCCAGGCGCTAGAGTGGCTCTGGTCCCAACAGAGCGACGCCCCGGAGGGGCAGAGCATCGCCCCCTGGTGGGCAGAGCGTCGCCCCCTGGTGGGCATGCCGGGTGGAACCCGGTCAGGCGCATGCGGGAGTCTGTCTGACTGTCTCTCCCGGTTTCTAGCTTCAGAAAAATACAAAAAAATAATAATAAAATAAAATAAAATAAAATAAAATACCTAGGAATAAACATAACAAAGAATGTAAAGGACCTATATAACAAAAACTACAAAGCATTGTTAAGGGAAATCGAAAAGATAAAATGAAATGGAAAAATATTCCTTGTTCTTGGATAGAAAGAATAAATATAAACAAAATGGCCATATTACCCAAAGCAATATACAAATTTAATGCAATTCCCATCAAAATTCCAATGACATTTTTTAAAGAAATGGAACAAAAAATCATCAGGTTTATACGGAACTATAAAAAAACCCGAATAGTCAAAGCAATCCTAAGGAAAAAGAATGAAGCTGGGGGCATTACAATACCTGACTTCAAACTATATTATAGAGCCACGACAATCAAAACAGCATGGTATTGGCAGAAAAAATAGACAATCAGACAAATGGAACAGAATAGAAAGCCCAGAAATAAAACCACATATATATGGCCAAGTAATTTTCGATAAAGGAGCCAACAACACACAATGGAGAAAAGAAAGCCTCTTCAACAAATGGTGCTGGGAAAACTGGAAAGCCACATGCAAAAGAATGAAACTTGACTACAGTTTGTCCCCTTGTACTAAAATTAATTCAAAAGGGATCAAAGACCTAAATATAAGACCTGAAACAATAAAGTACATAGAAGAAAACATAAGTACTAAACTCATAGACCTTGGTTTTAAAGAGCATTTTATGAATTTGACTCCAAAGGCAAGAGAAGTGAAGGCAAAAATAAATGAATGGGACTACATCAGACTAAAAAGTTTTTGCTCAGCAAGAGAAACTGACAACAAAATAAACAGACAGCCAACTAAATGGGAAATGATATTTTCAAACAACAGCTCAGATAAGGGCCTAATATCCAGAATATACAAAGAACTCATAAAACTCAACAACAAACAAACAATCCAATAAAAAAATGGGAAGAGGACATGAACAGACACTTCTCCCAGGAAGAAATACAAATGGCCAACAGATATATGAGAAGATGCTCATTTTCATTAGTTATTAGAGAAATGCAAATCGAAAGTACAATGAGATACCACTTCACACCTGTTAGATTAGCTATTATCAACAAGACAGGTAATAGCAAATGTTGGAGAGGCTGTGGAGAAAAAGGAACCCTCATTCACTGTTGGTGGGAATGTAAAGTAGTACAACCATTATGGAAGAAAGTATGGTGGTTCCTCAAAAAACTGAAAATAGAACTACCTTATGACCCAGCAATCCCTCTACTGGGTATATACCCCTAAAAGTCAGAGACACTGATATGTAAAGACAGATGTTCATTGAAGCATTGTTCACAGTGGCCAAGACATGGAAACAACCAAAAAGCCCTTCAATAGATGACTGGATAAAGAAGATGTGGCACATATACACTATGGAATACTACTCAGCCATAACAAATGATGACATCGGATCATTTACAACAAAATGGTTGGATCTTGATAACATACAGAGTGAAATAAGTAAATCATAAAAAACTAAGAACTGCATGATTCCATACATAGGTGGGACATAAAAATGAGACTAAGAGACATGGACAAGAGTGTGGTGGTTGGGGGGGGGGGGGGAGAGGGAGGGAGAGGGAAAGGGGCACAAAGAAAACTAGATAGAAGGTGATGGAGGACATTCTGACTTTGGGTGATGGGTATGCAACATAATTGAATGACAAGATAACCTGGAGATGTTTTCTTTGAACATATGTACCCTGAATTATTGATGTCACCCCATGAAAATAAAAATTTATTTAAAAAAATCAATCTTTGATATTTATCATGTGCCAGGGGCCCCTGAAATGAAGTGCTTCTTTATTAGAATACATAGATTGATGACTTGATATTAAACAATGGATTGGACTTTCTATCTACAAGTTTAGTAGCTTAAAAAGAAACTTTACCTTTCTTTTTCTTTTTTTTTTATTATTAGACAGTCTGCGTTAATGCTGTTCTGGAGAAGGTAAAGGAAATTTTCCAAGAAGAGGAATCCATAAGGCAAGACAGAGAGGAGAGCGAGAATCTTAGAAAAGCCTTTTCTGAGCCTGTGCTTTCTGAGCTTATGTTTCCTGAAGGTGAAATCAAAGCAAAACCTTACAGGTCGTTACCGGAGAAGCCAGACAGTATTTCAGCTGTTCCTGCTAATAAGCTGAATAATAGGATCCAGGTTTTACATTCTGTGTTTGACCAATCAACTGAAATAAATGAATAAGCAAATCTGAACATAACTATTACTGAACTTATGAGTTATCTAATAACATTTCACCTGAAAAAACTAGGAAACTAGTTTTCATATATTGACTGCTCTGCTGTTAAAAAAGGGTGAGGAAAAATGACTAAAATATTACTCAAGTATAGTATTTAAGTGGTAGAGAAAATGAGTCATGATGTAGAATATATGTCTGACTACCTGATATTTTTTAATGAACAAGAAAATGTACCCTTTGGTGGGGTAGACTTTATGCTGTGAACTATATTTATTATGTAGCTGAATTTATAATACATTTGTTATGTTTTTTATTAAAGACTTGTTTTGAATATCTTTCTAATTATTTTTCTGGGAGAAAAACCTTCTCTATCAGAATGCTATAAATCTTTTCAGAGATTTTTTTCAAAAGATATTTGTTTTCTGTCTATATGCTGCACAGTTTGAGTCTGCCTATTATCCCTTCTTTTATAACTCATCTGTAGAGTATGAAGGCTTGGCAATAAATAGATGTCATACATTTATAAAACAGAATATTTACAAATCTGATGAGAGGATTTCTGTATATGAGGACAGGACATGATATTTCTTATTTCCAGATTTAGAGCAATCCATCTAAAACCAGAAGAAGTCAAGTCCATGTTGCTCACGGTGGCACTGGCTCCTGAGGGAAAGGTGTCTGCAGCTGGCCCTGTAAAACAGATCCGGGGCTTTGCCTGCAGGGGGGGCTTTGGTTTCTTCCATGCACTTAGAATTCTGGCCACATGTTAAGACCTGATTGGTCATTAGAAGACTAGCACCTTATATAAGAGGCTGGGATGTGCCCACCCCAGGGATGCTGTATTTCCTATACCTGGTGAGCAGCTGCTGCCATAAACGGAACTTATGCAAAGCCCAAGCCTGGCTCTTTAGTTGTAGTCTGAGAAATGAGTAGCAAGTAGTGTATTACTTCATGCTACCCATATTCCAACAGAATAGGAAATGAAATAATATGTAGCAGAGACTTAGGATATTTATTCACTTATTATTTTTACAGTAACCAAGGGAAAGAGTCCAGGTGGGTTCCTTAGAATGTTAGGTTTAGAGCCTTGAATCAATCCTATGCCACTAAAAAAATTACTGTGTTTTGAGACTAGGTTCCGATCTTAAAAACCAGTTTTTCTCACTCCGAATTCATATTCTGCTCATCCTAGGTCTCTCTGGCTTCACTTATTCTTATATTGCATGTGCTGCCAAGTTTCAGATGACTAGTACTGAGAGCATTACATTACAGTGTGGGCAGAGGGCAACCAGAACAGCGCTAGTAAAAATAACGGCATTGTTATCAACTCAGCAGAAAGGACTCTGAGGAACAACACAACGTCCTGTATTTCTCTCTGTAACATTTACATGAAACCTTTAGTTGTACTGACATGCACAAAGTTCTCTAAATAGAAAATGAAACCCTTTATGTGAAAATTTCATATAGACATTCAATGCACTTTGGCTCACTAATAGGAGACTTCATATTGCCCATGGCTGGGCAGCAGCTCTGTGTGTCTTCCTACTTTGAGACTGTCTCGACCAGAGAGAAACAGCCAGTATTTGGTTTTGATGTCTAGGACATTGATAAGTTTCTTGTTTTTAATTTCTGCATGTAAACTTACCTCATTTCTGGAGGCAATTTTAAAGTGTAAAAAGTCTGCTATATATATATTTGGAAAGGCTAAAGTTAAGATTTAAGCATTACAATGTATATAAGTTTTACCTTAAAAAAGTAGTAATAACAATCAAATAAAGGTGGGGAATGTGTGGTGGTATCAATGAAACAAGAATGGAAGAATGCTGAAATTGGTCAAGTTGGTTGATGGGAGTTTATTATACTATTCTATTTACTTTGTATATATTAAACTTTTCCATGATAAAATCTGCTACATCAAATAGGGGTTTCCCCCCTAATGTTTTTCATAGATCTTATTTTATACCTTTTCTTCCATTTTAGTTACTTCAAATTACTTCCATCCTTCTTAAAATGCACATACCAGACCTATAACCTATAGGTTCCAATCAATCCAAAGGAGGCTGAAATATAGTCTGTAGATCTTGGTGATAATCCTCACATCATACTCAGGATGTGTGCTTTTGATCCTCTCAGATTTATATTACTTTTAAAGATAAGGAATGTGTCTATGTTGAAAATATTAATCACATTTAGTATTGAAGCAAGATTATTTTAAAAACATACACATTTTTCATTGCCATATAATTTTATCAGGAAGGACTCTTAATTACTTTGAATTCTCCAGTGGCATAAAAATCAGAGTCACACTTAAAAGGTTCATTAGAAAGAGTCACATAAATATTCCCGTTGTCCACTGTCACTGTATGAATCCTTTGCTTTATTCCTTTGGAACACCACTTGGGTTTTGCTGATGGATCTTTAGGGTTTATAGACTGATACAGTCCTTCTCCTGTTGCCAAAGTAATTTTGTATTTATGCCAGGGGCAAACTATACACGGCTGTCCATCAAACTCCTGGGGAAGAAAATAATTGGTTTAATAGTCTGACATTTCCAATGCTCACAATATACCTCAGGCTCAGAACTGAATCTATTGCAGAAGAACCAAGTTAAACAATAAGCTAGCTTTTCTTTTTTCCTCCTGTTTAAAAATTAATCAGCATAAGGCAGAATCTAATCTTAGCAGTCATCAAATTCCTTTTGCTGCTGCTGAAAAACCCAGTGTGTTGGAGCTCTGCTTTTAAAAAAGGGTGAGGAAAAATGACTAAAATATTACTCAAGTATAGTATTTAAGTGGTAGAGAAAATGAGTCTTGATGTAGAATATATGTCTGACTACCTGATATTTTTTAATGAACAAGAAAATGTACCCTTTGGTGGGGTAGACTTTATGCTGTGAACTATATTTATTATGTAGCTGTATTTATAATACATTTATGTTCTGTTTTTTATTAAAGACTTGTTTTGAATATCTTTCTAATTATTTTTCTGGGAGAAAAACCTTCTCTATCAGAATGCTATAAATCTTTTCAGAGATTTTTTTCAAAAGATATTTGTTTTCTGCCTATATGCTGCACAGTTTGAGTCTGCCTATTATCCCTTCTTTTATAACTCATCTGTAGAGTATGAAGGCTTGGCAATAAATAGATGTCATACATTTATAAAACAGAATATTTACAAATCTGATGAGAAGATTTCTGTATATGAGGACAGGACATGATATTTCTTATTTCCAGATTTAGAGCAATCCATCTAAAACCAGAAGAAGTCAAGTCCATGTTGCTCACGGTGGCACTGGCTCCTGAGGGAAAGGTGTCTGCAGCTGGCCCTGTAAAACAGATCCGGGGCTTTGCCTGCAGGGGGGGCTTTGGTTTCTTCCATGCACTTAGAATTCTGGCCACGTGTTAAGACCTGATTGGTCATTAGAAGACTAGCACCTTATATAAGACGCTGGGACGTGCCCACCCCAGGGATGCTGTATTTCCTATACCTGGTGAGCAGCTGCTGCCATAAACGGTACTTATGCAAAGCCCAAGCCATGTTACTGCAGCTGTGCTGTTATCTATTAGATGTTGGTGTCACTTCCTTGACAGAAATGAGGCAATGGCTTCAGGTGTTTCTAAAGGAATTTTCACTAGCTGCTGGTAAACTTCAGATATAAATCAAGAGAGGTTACTAAAGGCATGAGTGTATATATTAATTAAAAAATGATTGATTTATGATCCAAAGTAGTCAATTCTCAAAATTTTTAAACTATATTAAAGCAGTGCCTCTCAAATTTTAAAGAGTACAGGAATCACCAACATCTTGCTTAAATTCAGATCTTATTTAAGTTCAGTAGGCCTAGGTTAGGTGCAAGATCCTCCATTTCCAAGAGACTCCCAGGTGACACCAGTATTTCTGGTCTGTGGACCACACTCTCAGGAGCAAGGTCTTACAGCTCTCATGGTCTGAAACTACAGGAAATTCTTCCATATTTATCATCATCAGGTGGTTACATTTTTTTTACACACCAGAAGTGCTAGAATTCTGACACTGTATCCCCAGAGAACTTATAGCAAACATTCACATTTTCACAATTCATAAATTAATATTTATAATTTAAATCCACGTCCTTTAACATGAGGGCAGTTGGGGAACTAGGTAGATATAAAGTGTAGAGAGAATAGAACAATAAGTTTAAGGTTTAACTTTGTGCCAGAGAAAGAGAATATCAGTTTAATGAAGTAGAAAAGCAAGAAATAAGGTAGCTAGTTTGGAATGCAAGGAAGTAAGACAGTTTTCCTATTCCTCTCTCAGTTAAGCCTTCAAAGTGTGTTTTCTTTCTCAAAAGAATATATTTTTATTACACTATAAAAGTAATATATACTCAGTGGAAAAAGTTCAAACTATGCATACGTATATAAAGTAAGAAACCGCCTGACCAGGCGGTGGCGCAGTGGATAGAGCGTCCAACTGGGATGCAGAGGACCCAGGTTCGAGACCCCAAGGTAGCCAGCTTGAGCATGGGCTCATCTGGTTTGAGCAAAAGCTCACCAGCTTCAACCCAAGCTCACTGGCTTGAGCAAGGGGTTACTCAGTCTGCTGAAGACCCACGGTCAAGGCACATATGAGAAAGCAATCAATGAACAACTAAGGTGTTGCAATGTGCAACGAAAAACTAATGATTGATGCTTCTCATCTCTCCGTTCCTGTCTGTCTATCCCTCTCTCTCACTCTCTCTGTCTCTGTAAATAAATAAAATAAAAACATTTAAAAAAAATTTTTATAAAGTAAGAAACCACTATTTTTTATTTAAAAAATGAGATTGCATTAGAGCTATTATTCTTTGACTTACTTTTTTTTTTCACTCAAAAATATATTGTTGGCTCTGACCAGTTGCTCAGTGGATAAAGCATCAGCTTGGCATATGGATGTACCAGGTTCACTTCCAGGTCAGGGCACACAGGAGAAGCGAACATCTGCTTTTCCCACTACCCTTTCCCCCTTCTCTTCCTCTTCCCTTCCCACAACCAGTGGTTCGATGGGTTCGGGCATGACTCCAAGCACTGAGGATAGCTTGGCTGGTTCAAGTGCATCAGCCTGAGGTGCTAAAAATTGCTCAGTACTCAAGCATCGGCCCCAGAAGGGGTTGCTGGGTGGATCCCAGTGGGGTAAATGTGGGAGTCTGCCTCACTATTTCCCCTCCTCTCACAAAAAAAAAATAAATTTTTTTTTAAAGAAATTGTTGATGCCCTCCCATACCAGCATATATATAGATCTGCCTCACTAATTTAATGGTTGCACAGTATTCCTTAGCATGGCTATTCATAATTTATTTACTGTTTCCTATTGTTAAACATTGAGGTTGCCGTCAAATTTTATTACAATAAAGAAGGCTACAATGACCCTTTTGTATATAAGTTCTTAAACATTTGTGCAATATATCTGTAGAGTAGATATCTCAGATTATAACTGCCAGGTCAGAAGACACATTTATCTGTAAAATGGTCCCCAACCCCCAGGCCACAGACCGGTACCGCAGAGAAAGAATAAATAACTTACATTATTTCTGTTTTATTTATATTTAAGTCTGAACAATGTTTTATTTTTTAAAAATGACCAGATTCCCTGTGTTACATCCGTCTAAGACTCACTCTTGACGCTTGTCTCGTAAGTTCGACAATTATATAATATTTTAAAATACCACAGTTTTTACGCTGGTCACATAATTTTATTTTGTGCATTTATCTGTCCCACCCTAAAGGCTGGTCCGTGAAAATATTTTCTGACATTAAACTGGTCCGTGGCCCAAAAAAGGTTGAGGACTACTGCTTTACATTGTAGGGCTGTGAATTCTTAGAATAGTAAAAATTAAACTAGAAGCATTAAAATACAGTCCAAACCCAAATGTAAATTATTTTTGAATACAGAATGAAATAACAATACAAATAGGAAACATTTGAGTTTTTCAGAATAGATTCAATTTCACATACCTCTATTTCTCCCAAATGTAAAGGGCCTCCTGAGTCTGAAAAGGAATATTACATCTAGTCACTAAAACTGAAAATTTTAGTTTTGTGGGTAGTAGACAAATACAAGATTTACAAATGAAAAAATATCTTACGGTAACAGCGAATATCCATAGCATGATACTCTCCTTTGTGGTAGAAAATGACCACTTCTCTATCATCGATAACAGCTGTTATTCTTCCAGATTTTTTAATGTCATCTACTCTGCCAGCATAGACAGAAGAATAATCCTTCATTTCATGATCTTGTTCAGAGCCATTATGATCCATGCTAGTTGAACCTAAATAAATAAATAAGAAACTTGCAAGTGGCTATAACTTAAAGATAAGTATATTGTAAGAGAAGTCTGATTTTTCTGAGATTGACGGAAGCATTTTTTGTGTAGCTATATAAAATAAAAACATTTCTAAATACTAGATTATAGTTAGTCATAATTTTAAATTAGAGATTGTTAAAGCTTGCAAAATTAGGGAGGACTCTGCACTTTGAGGCTGGACTTATATTAGATTCATTTCAGTGTGTAAGGTGGATATTTCCTATCTCCTAAGACACAGAGACTGAAGTTTCACTATCCTTTTATTCCTGGTCAAACTCAATGCTAAACATTTGATTATTATTCTGCTGCTGAAGGTAGGTTCCTCTTACACTCTGAACAGTCTTGGACTGTAAGTTGAAGTGGCTCACTTTTTTTTCTTTTATTATGCATTGGTTTCAGATGCATAGCTCAGTGGTTAGATAATCATATAATTTACATAGTGTCCTCCTGATATTTTCAGTATCCCTACTGGCACCATACATAGTTTTCACATTACTGACCATATTCCCCATGTTTTACTTATTTCCCAACTATTTGTAACTACCAATGTGTGCTTCTTTTTCTCTTCATCTCCTTTACCCCATGCCCGAACCCACCCCTCGTCCCCCTGGCAACCATCGGCTCTCTCCCATAGATGAGTCTGTTTCAATTTTGTTTCTTATTTCTTTAGATTCCATATGTGAGTGAAAGCATATGATACTGTGTTCTCTGACTGACATATCTCTGAGCTTAATACCCTCTAGGTCTATCCACGCTGTCACAAATGGTTAAGATTTCATTCTTTGTTATGGCTAACATTCCATCGTATATGTGAACTACAGCTCTTTTATGCACTTGTCTACTGATGGGCACCTGGGTTGTGTCCATATCTTGGCTATTGTAAATAATGCTGTAATGGACATAGGGGTGCATATATTCTTTTGAGTTAGTGTTTTGGGTTTCTTTAGATGAACCCCAGAGGTGGAATCACTGGGTCCGCTCTCTTGGTTCTGCCTGGCTTGGACAGCCAGCTTTTACAGATCAACCAGACTACTATTCTAGCAGAAGTGGATAGGTGTGAATGGACACCTTTCACTTTCTTAAATCAGAAATTGTCATTACTTTCTTCTGCCTCATTTGGGCATTCAAATGGATGATGTGTCCACTTAATTTATAGCAGTATATAAACTCATGTTTCTAAACAAAGATTTAGTAGAGATTTGCAGGAATTCTAAATATAATTTTTCTCAGCACAGATATTCAGCCTACTTCTTTGAAAGAACCCTTTCAAAGAGACCTTCTATATACTTTAAGAACATAGTCTACAGGCCCTCTGGTAGTTTCTCTAAATATTTATTTAACCCTGCATGGCTTCCTGTAAGTTTAAAAATGTTAGTAGGAAAAGAGCATTGGCTCATTTAGCTATTTTTTTTAAATTGAGGTACCTATATAATAAACATATAACATTTTATTAGTTTAAGGTACATAACATAATAATTTGATATTTGTATGTATTATGAAATGATCATGCAGTATGTCTAGTTAACATCCATCAGTATACAGTTATAGAATCTTTTCTTATGATGAGATCTTTTAAGATTTACTATCTTAGCCTGACCAGGCGGTGGCACAGTGGATAAAGCGTTGGACTGGGATGTGGAAGGACCCAGGTTCGAGACCCCGAGGTCGCCAGCTTGAGCGTGGGCTCATCTGGCTTGAGCAAAAGCTCACCAGCTTGGACCCAGGGTCGCTGGCTCCAGCAAGGGGTTACTCAGTCTGCTGAAGGCCCGCAGTCAAGGCACATATGAGAAAACAATCAATGAACAACTAAGAAGTCGCAACGCGCAATGAAAAACTAATCATTGATGCTTCTCTTCTGTCTCCATTCCTGTCTGTCTGTCCCTGTCTATCCCTCTGACCCCCTCTCTGTCTCTGTAAAAAAATAAAAAATAAATAAAAAAAGATTTACTATCTTAGCAACTTTCAAATGCTCATTTGAAAAATAAGTTCATAAAACAAATTATTAAGAAGTAAAATCTCTATGTGAATGTGTTAGAAATGAGCTTTAGAAACAATGAACTTATAAACCAGTATTTTGAGGTTCGTTCTGATCCATAAGGAAGATGGATATTAGCTATTACATAAGCCTGAGCTCCAAAACTGAAGTGTAGGATGGTGTATGTGTATATGTGCGTGTGGTTTTTTGTTTGTTTTTTGCATTTTTCTGAAGTGAGAAGTGGGGTGGCAGAGAGACAGATGCCTGCATGCGCCCAACCAGGATCCACCCGGCATGCCCACCAGGGGGCGAAGCTCTGCCCATCTGGGGAGTTGCTCCTTTGCAACCAGAGCCATTCTAGCACCTGAGGCGGAGGCCATGGAGCCATCCTCAGTGCCCAGGTCAACTTTGCTCCAATGGAGCCTTGGCTGCAGGAGGGGAAGAGAGAAATAAAGAGAAAAGAGAGGGGGAAGGGTAGAGAAGCAGACGGGCACTTCCCCTGTGTGCCCTAGCCGGGTGTTCTCTGGCCAGGAATCAAACCCAGGACTTCCACATGCTGGGCTGACACTACCACTGAGCCAACCGGCCAGGGCCATGTGTGTGTTTTGATGGGAAGAAGTAGGAGCTTTGAATTCAAAGCATTACAGAAGTCAAGTTTAGGAAACTTCAGAAATGTCAACTATGTGTGCTGAAGTTAACTTTTTTTGTTTGTTTGTTTGTTTGTTTTTAAATTAATTTTAATGGGGTGACATTGATAAATCAGGGTACATATGTTCAGAGAAAACATCTCTAGGTTAATTTGACATTTGATTATGCAAAGTTAACATTGTTAACCTTTTCTCTAACCTAGTTACTTTTTTTTTTTTTTGTATTTTTCTGAAGTGAGAAGTGGGGTGGCAGAGAGACAGATTCCCGCATGCGCCCAACCAGGATCCACCCGGCATGCCCACCAGGGGGCGATGCTCTGCCCATTGGGACGTTGCTGTGCTGCAACCAGAGCCATTCTAGCACCTGAGGCAGAGGCCATAGAGCCATCCCCAGTGCCCGGGCCAACTTTGCTCCAATTGAGCCCTGGCTGCAGGAGGGGAAGAGAGAGACAGAGAGGAAGGAGAGGGGGAGGGGTGGAGAAGCAGATGGGCACTTCTCCTGTGTGCCCTGGCCGGGAATCAAACCCAGGACTCCTGCACGCCAGGCCGACGCTCTACCGCTGAGCCAACCAGCCAGGGCCCCTAGTTACTTTTTTAAAGGATGATAAAAAACACATGTATTTTTGAAAAATTATTTCACAATAATAAAAGCAAAAATATGAGTTTTTTTTTTAAAGCCTTGATTGTTCAAATTATCCACGGCCACAGAAGGCTGTATACTACATCTCTAAACAGTTTCGAAACTACTCAAAAAGTACAAAAATTTCTCAGGTGGTAAAAATCACCTCCCCAGTGTTGGATATGCAGCCCTTTATCACATTTTGTGACAGAACAGAGAGAAGAGCGATAATGATAAGAAAGAACTAAAGAGAGGGAAACAGGGTGAAGAAAAAGAAAGACATGAAATTGAAACACCTTTAACTGACAAAAGATTAAGATTCAGAATATCGGAACTGCTATAAACCAGAAAGAAAATACCAAATCGTCATAGAAAAACTGGCAAAAGACATAAACATTTCACAGATGAGGAAATCTGAATGGCCACAAATCACATGTAAAGATGTTCTACCTCATTAGTAGGAAAATATAATATGAAAAGCAAAGTCACATATGGGATACTATTTTCTATACAACAGACTGGCAAAAAATTATACCAAGTATTGGTGAGGATATGGAGCAACTGATAGTGATGATATCAATTAGTGCTATCCACAGTTTGGCGTTACCTAGTCAAGTTGAACATATTCATGACTCAATAATCCCACTTTTGGTATATTCTAGACTCTAGAATCTAGAGAAACATTTACAGGTATACCAGGAGTCATGCACAAGAAAGGTTATAATAGCAAAATAGACAGGAAACAATTCAAGATCAACAGTGGAATGGAAAAATTTTATATTCGTTTAGTGGAATATAGCAGCAGTGTGGCTATATCAAGTTGAGTTCGTTTCAAAAGTGTTATTTTAAATGAAAAATTTTTTTTAAAGACTTCAGAGTATGCTTCCATTTTTATCAAGTGCAAAAACAGCCAAAACCAAACTATATTATTCATGGATATATATGTATATAGATTAAATTTATAAAGAAAAGCAAGAGGATAGTAAACAAAATTTCTTAAACATCTCAAAGCATTACATTTAGTATATTTAAAATTATTCTTTTCCCATGTTTAAGTTGTATCCTACCTTACAATAGTGATCCAAATGATTCAAAATCCAAAAGGGGATAAACAGAGAATGTGCCTGTGCGTAGATCGTGAATGGGCTATTTAAGCAACAGAGGAAAGATGTATGGAATACAACCAAATAAAAACAAAAGATAGAAAAACGAAAGAAAAGGATCAAACAAGACACAAAACTAACAGAAAGCAAGATATAAAATGGCAATAGGGAACTCACAAGTATCAATAATTACACTAAATGTAAACGGATTAAACTCACCAATAAAAAGGCACAGAGTAGCAGAATGGATTAAAAAAGAAAATCCAACTGTATGCTGCCTACAGGAAACTCATCTAAGTAACAAGGATAAAAACAAATTCAAAGTGAAAGGCTGGAAAACAATACTCCAAGCAAATAACATTAAAAAAAAAAAAAAAGCAGGTGAATGGGCTATTTAAGAATTTCATACAGCTTATTTCAAAATTTGCTATTAGTGAAGAAATAAACAAATAGTTCTTCTACTTTTCTTTCTCTGGGGAAAAACTAGAAAATACTAGTATCAAGCAAGTAACAAAATACATGAGATGTGGAGTAGCACCTAAAGTTAAATAAGTTCTCTCTGACTCCCAAGTAAATAAGAACCAAATACAATCCTCCTTCAAGTTTTAGTCTCCATGAGGTTTTTGCCTTCAACCAAGAAAAACTGTAGTGAACTTTTGCAGTGGCTGATAAGAAATGAGCAGAAAAAGCTGGTGCTATTGATAAAGGTTTCAGAGAACTATAATTATAGTCTTTCATTTTGCTTTGGAAAGTATTATCTCATCCTTCAAATAATTTTTCCCTCTATGCATCATAAATGGTCCTATTTACACTGCTCACAAAACTTAGGGGATATTTTATAGCTTCACTTTCATTTTGAAATATCCCCTAAGTTTTGTGAGCAGTATATCTGGTGACTATAATTAACACCCATGTTATTTGTAATTAAATATTGTGAGTATCCTGATTGGTCCATTCAGAGAACAGTCAATGTGTTCACCTTAATTACTGTTACTTTGATGCACTATTCATATACTCCCACACATTTCCTCTATTTTGAATCCACTTTAAGATAGCAGAATCTTAACTGAATAAAAAGAAAGTGAAAAATTAAACAGCTTTCCCAGTTTGCCAGCTAGATGAAGAAAACTTCCTTTTGAAAAATTTAGCCATTTAGTTCCACAGTTCACTCTTCAAGCAATATATATATATATATATATATATATATATAGAGAGAGAGAGAGAGAGAGAGATATCTATCTATATATATATATATTGGCTTGTGCCTAAAATTAGGTTTCTAAAGGTGTTAACACCACATAAAATTACAAATTAGCTCAATGGATCCTCAGTCTCTATTAGATACCTTTTCAGCATAGGTAATTCAATAAGATGAAATTTTTAAAAAATTACAAACACAAAATACAGAAGATTGTGCACCTGAAACCTGTATAATTTTGTTAATGAGCATCACTCCAATAAATTCAATAAAAAAGTAAGTTTCTGTAAGACACTAGAGACATGAGACATGAAATTAAAGGTACTTACTTTTTTACTCCTTCTGAGCACTGGCTAAGGTGCTTTTACTAAGTCTGGGACTTGGTCTACTTATTATCAGAATGCATAGCTCCAGGGTGTCACCCTTGCTTTTAGGTTCAGAGAAGAAAAATGCATTAGATAGTAGTTTGTACCACCTCTTTGGATGGCAGAACAAGAGATAAAACTAGCTATCTTTCAGTGAGTGCCAATGTTTGGACTCTGCATATATGAGCTCATTAAAACTCACAAACCCTCCAAACAGTATTATATCTATTTTCCATATGAGGAAAATAGAGTAAAAGGCTCTTTTTATCAAAAGCTTAGCCAGACTCAAAGTACTACTCGAATTCTTCAAGTCCAGATTTTATGAGTCTAAATTTGTGAACACTGGAATATAAATCTTAACATTTCATCTAAGTAGTATCCATGGGCTTATAAAAACACGTGGCCTGCAAGCAAACTATCTTAAAGGAACTAAACCTTTAGCTAAGATCTCTCTTTCTATGGTGTGTGTATCTCACTATATGTATCAGCAAAGATGACGGTCCTGAATTATTTTAAATTTAAGAACGCTAATGTGTAATAGATTTGTGTCAACAAAAGTTTAAAACGTAGAATTTCCCCCAATAATTTAACAGTCACGTAGCCTGGAATCTGCTACTGTCCTCTGGAATATTAGAGGAGTCCACCAGGTGAACTCACCTGGGTTTGAATCCTGCCTCTGTGTGTTCTTGGCAAGTGTCTGTGTCAGCGCTGCAGTGCGCGGCCGGCCACGTGCGGCTCGGGGAAGAACGGACGCTTCGCGCCAGCCCGGCGTCCTGAGCAGGGCCTGGCCGTGGGAAGCGCGCGCCCCGTTCGCTGCCCCCGTTAAGGCCCTCCCGGCTCTGACAGCGCGCGGGCACGGGACTTCGAGCTGTCTGACATTTCAGGAAAGACGCCTGCAGTTGCTGGACGGGGCGGGGCAGTCCAGACGGGGGCTGCCCGCCCGCACGCTCAGAAGAGACCGTGCCTAGGACCGCCGGGACGCCGCCGCCGCCGTGCTCCTGCTGAGCGCACACGCGCTCGGGAAAGCTTGTGCAGAACGCCCGCCCGCCCGCCCCAACAGGCGGGTTCGCGGTGAACCAAGCCGGTGGGCCTTGCTGTGACTGGGCGGGAGCCGCCCCGCGGGTTAACGGTTAACCAACACGAGTCCGAGCCCGGGAGGGCGGCGGTGCTCAGGAAAAGCCGGGCGCAGAGGCCAGAAGACAGAGGCCCTCGCCAGCTCTAGGCGGCCACGAACGCTGCCGACTCCATCGCCGGAAGTCCGAGCCCGGACTCACCGTCCAGCCGGAAGCAGCGGCCTCGCGAGCCCCGCCCCGCGCCCGGCTGCCCAACCGCAGCCCCGCGGCAAGAACAGAACTTACCTTCGAGTCCGTCGCTCCACCGCGCCGAGAGCGGCCCGCCGGCCCCGCGAGATGCTACTGCGTGAGCGAGCCTGGGCTGCGGCCGCGGCGCCGAGCCTCCGCGGGGCGGGCGGAGCCGCCCACGTGACCCCAGGGCTCCCCTTGCGGGAACCCACTTGAAAGCGACCGCGGACCGACCGCACGCTCTTCCAGGACCCAAGCGGCAGTTTCATTAAATCCTGCATTTGACCGGCGTAGGTGGCTTCCATTTATTTTGAAATTTTTGTTGATCTCACCGCATTTATCCAAATTGTAAATGCACCCAGCGATCTCACTTCTAGCAGTTCACCGTATAAAAACATTTGGAAACGTTAGTCACAGTGCATGTAATCCATGTATAAAAATGTTTTATTTCAAGGAAGAGTGAAAATAGCTAACGTGATCAACAGGGGAATGGTTAAATGAGATACAGTGTAGACTTGTGAATTACTTGTAGCCGTAGAATACTTTGTCTTCTTTAGGGAAAAAAAATTTCTCAAGATACAAATATATAGGTAATACACAAGCTTTATCTTTTAAAAATCTTAGTGGTTGCTTGGAGTGATTTTTTTCACTTTTATATTTTGAACTTTGCAACTTTTTCTTTATAATTTTCTTGAAAAAAAAAAAGCACCCATGTATTTGTGTTCAAAACTGGAAGCTAGATGAGTCTGACAGATTTACTTTTTTAAAGTTTCCTTTACTATCTTCTAATTCAGTGATTCTTCACTCTGGTTATGCCTTAGAGTCACCTGGGGTTATTAAAAAGTTCTGATAACCAGGCCTGACCTGTGGGGGCGCAGTGGATAAAGCCTCGACCTGGAATTCTGGGGTGGCGGGTTTGAAACCCTGGGCTTGCCTGTTAGTAAAGGCACATATGGGAATTGATGCTTCCTGCTCCTTCCCCCTTCTCTCTCCCTTTCTCACTCTCTCTAAAAGTAAATAAAATCTAAAAAATAATAAACACACTACAAAAAAAAAAAAAAAAGTCATGATACCCAGAACTGTGAAGTAAAAGTACCGAGAGGGGAAAATGAGAAATATATTTTTTCTAACTTCTCAAGTGATTCCAGTGTGACCTCACTGGAGTCAGAAACCACAATCTATATTTAATATCCTGACATACTGATCTCAGATCCTTAAGTTGCTCATCGGGCCCGGAACTGCTGAAACCTAGGAGCCTTGTCCATTTATCCCAGTATGCCTTATGTAAATGATATTTTTTTCTGTGAGCCAAAACATGTAAAAGATTGAGAAGCCAAGAATAATGGATTTGCCTGCAATGCCATTTTCTTCTCATTTCTGTTCTGCTTAGTATAGGTTAGGGTGATAGTCATTTTTTATGGGATAATTTTCCTTTGACCATTTATTTCACTGATCTAAACTCAAATTAACCTTATAGTTTTAAAGAACTGCTTTACCAAAGTGATAAAGTATATTTAGATTTATTATAATTTACATGATCTGTTAGTAATCCCAAATTATTTTATTGGCACATGAAGTATGTTAGCAGTACTCAGTTGGTGTTGTTGGATGAGTAAATAAGGTTTGCTATTTCTAATGAAAAGTTGTTCTTTTTTTGCTTTGGCATAAACTGGGCATTAAAATAAGATACATCTTAGTTCCACTGACCTTAAATGTGATTTTGAATAAACTGAAGACTTCAGTAGATGTGCATGCATACAATATATACCAGGGGTCCCCAAACTACAGGCCGCATGCAGCCCCCTGATTCCATTTAACTGGCCCCTGCCACACTTCCGGAAGGGGCACCTCTTTCATTGGTGGTCAGTGAGAGGAGCACATTGACCATCTCATTAGCCAAAGCAGGCCCATAGTTCCCATTGAAATACTGGTCAGTTTGTTGATTTAAATTTACTTATTCTTTATTTTAAATATTGTATTTGTTCCTGTTTTGTTTTTTTACTTTAAAATAAGATATGTGCAGTGTGCATAGGGATTTGTTCATAATTTTTTTTTATAGTCCGGCCCTCGAACAATCTGAGGGACAGTGAACTGGCCCCCTGTGTAAAAAGTTTGGTGACCCCTGGTATATACATACAAAGAATGAGAAGAAATGGAAACTTTTTTTACTTAAATCCACCTACAGTATTAATGTGGCTAGTCATGTAATAGTATAAAATGCTTGGAAAGCTGTAGTGAGAGACTGAATAATCTCCATTTCATCACTTCTGAGAGGCAGGTATACAAATACACCCACGTATCCAGCAGCATAGGCATACAGTGAGTTAAAAGCAGGAACCCATTGTCCATTTGAAAGTCATTACAGTTCAGAATAAAATTCATGATTCCTACTTTCCTACTGTGATTTTACTCTCCCACCTCACCCTCCTTTTTCTTCAATAGAACAGTTCCAGGCAGTGTAGGCACAGCTCCCACAGAATTGTACCTGCAGCAAGTTGGAGGCAGTGTCTTCCTCCTTTCCTCTTTTCCTTTCGTACTAGTGGCACCTAGTGGTAGACCTCGGTGTCGGTTTTGTTACTTCCGCTGAAAAGTCCGGTTTTTCTTTTGTGACCTTGCCCCTCAATATCTTTGTCTATAGTTTCATATGTATCTTCTCATCTTTGTGAACCCCGCTCCTCTGCTCTTTACCTCTAGGCAGGCTATTTCAGGACCAAGTCCTTCCTCTCAGAGAGTTTCAAAAACAGCATTCAATCCTAAGCCAAAATCTGTCATGTGAGCTAGGGAAATCATATGAGTGTTGCTAGTTTCACTACAGGGAGGTTAGAAGAGTATCTACTAATTTGCATTTTCTATTCCTTCAAACCAGAAAAGGGTGATAACATTGCCCTTATTAGGCCATTGGGATTCAGCTCATGAGAAAGTGAGGGTGGCTTTAAATATCAGCTGGCTGCTTATGAGTCCTAAATGGAAGTCTCCACAATAGTCATATCTGCCTGGTATTCCCACCTGGATATTGTGTCAGAAACAGTGGTGCTCAGCAAGCATGCCATCTACCACGCCACATTTTCAGGCCCGCTTACAGTCAGTTGAGGCCTGGTGACTAGTTTTGGCTAACAGATTGTGAGTGAAAACTCAACCTGCCACTCCTAGACTGTAGCATAGCACAGTAGATATGAGACCTTTCCAGTTATCTCTTTTTCTTTTTTTTTTTTTTTTTGTCGTAACAATTGACATTCTAGATGGTAGAGCCTCCGTCAGCCTGGGTCTCTGAGTGACTGTGTGGAACAGAGACCACCCACTCCCCGCCCCAACTCACCAACTTCCAGCAAGCTATGAAAGACATGTAAGTTAAGTGAAAAATAAACTTTCACGTGTTAAGCCACTGAAATTTTAAGATTGTTTATGATTGCAGTGTAGCATATTTACCCTCGTATCTCATACATGGTTATCTCCAATTTTATGTGTACGGACTTGAAGTAATTTTCTCCCACAAACCTATACTTTCTTTGTCCCTGCCATCCCCAGAAATGATAACACTGGCTATCTGCATGCTTAAGGTAGAAACCTGGATGGCACACTCACATCTTATTTTTTCTTTTCATTTCTCTTGTGCAGGAAAGAGTTGACATAGCTGACCTGAGACTGTTATCCTTACAAAGCTCTGCTTGCAAGGTTGACCACCATTGGCTGGCATCGGGGAACTTGGCTGGTAAACAGTTCCCTACACCGATATAAGACTCTCCCTAAATAAGAAGGTCGACTAAACTGTTTGTACAAACAGTATGGTTTTATACTGACCACATCTTGCTTTCCTTCTGAGAGGAAAACTTTGGTTCATGTTGGACGGAGGTGCCTGTGTGACCAGCCCTCAATAAAAATCTTGGGTGCTGTGTCTCTAACGGGCTTCCTTAGGTGGAAACATTGCAAACGTTTCTGAATTTCCATTGGAGGAAGCGTGAACCCTGTGTGACCTCCCTCCCCCTAGAGGGGACTCCCTTGGCCAATGTTCAGAACATATTCATTCTACCACATTGGGTCTTGGCAGAGGTAAGAAGGCCACAAAGAACTTGGAAAGCAGGCATATCTAAAGCAAGGACTAAATTAGAAGAAAATGGTTTTTGGTACATTGGCCTTTTAGACAGTACTATATAGAGCAATATTTGCTGAAACTACAGGTTGTGAAGTTAAATAATCTTAAGTTTCATGTCCTCTCACATACTTGGGCCCTTTCCAAGGTCCTGAAGGACCCCAGTAATGGGTTCACATGGTTATATTTTATATCCCCTTAATATAATTTGAAAACACACAAAATTACAGGAGAGTCGTACAGGAGACTATTTCCCAACAATCATTTGAGAGTTTGTTGTCCCGTCAGTCTTTAATACTTTAGTTTGTATTTCCTGCAAACAAGTACATTCTTCTACATGACCGCTATACAACCACCAAAATTAGGAAGTTAACACTGACACATTTCTACCATCTAATCCTCAAATCCACTTCAGGATCAAGTTGTAATTAGGTTTCATGTCTCTTTAGTTTCCTTGTCGGGGATAGTTCCTTAGTCTTTCCTTCACATTCATGACATTGATGTTTTTTAAAAGTTATAGACCATGTATTTTGTTGGGGTTTGTCTGACATTTCCTCATGATTACTTTCAGGTTATACATCTTTCACAGGAAAGTCACAGAGATTGGGTCCTGTCGCCATGCTCTTAGCCATCGTGCATGCCCTTTCCCTCCCCCTCTCCCAGCCAGCATGGGTATCTAAGACCCTGCTTTGTCCTACCTACTGGCTTTAGGATGGAATTGTTTAGGAAGGAAAGAGAAGACGGAGAGGCATGATGGTCATATGTTTTTGTAAAATGTGCAAAAGTAAAATGGTGTAACTTCAATGGATTAAAGCCATTGTCTCTTCCATCACACAGGCATTGTGGGGACTTGGCTAAGGGGCGAATGAGTTGGAAATACAGTTAGTTTAGGTTTAGTGGGATATATTTATATGGTTTGCTGCCAATTCCATGTATGGTTAGGTAGTTCCTGGCTGTCCCAGTGTAGAAATGGCTTCCCAGAATACCCCCAGTATCCACTGTGATGACCTCCTCCATGCTAACATGCAGGTGAGGGCAGGGTCCTATCAAAACATAAGCATGGGCCTGACCTGTGGTGGCGCAGTCAATAAAACGTCAACCTGGAAATGCTGAGGTCGCCGGTTCGAAACCCTGGGCTTGTCTGGTCAAGGCACATATGGGAGTTGATGCTTCCAGCTCCTCCCCCCTTCTCTCTCTCTCTCTCTCTCTCTCTCTCTCTCTCTCCCTCTCCTCTCTAAAATGAATAAATAAATAAAAATTTAAAAATAAAAAGCATAAGCATGTACTGTGGTATCTGGCACAGGAAGTATGGAAATCCTGGGAGAAAGATTTTTTTTTTCTTAGCCAAAGAGACAGACACACAGCAGACAGGAAGGGAGAGAGATGAGAAGCATCAACTCATATTTGCATCACTTTAGTTCTTCATTGATTGCTTTCTCATATGTGCTTCGATTGGAGGAGGATGGACTCCAGCCGAGCCATTGACCCTTTGCTCAAGCCAGTGACCTTGGTCTCAAGCCAGTGACCTTGGGCTTAAAGCCAGTGACCTTTGGGCTCAAGCTAGTGACCTTGGAATCATGTTGATGATCCCACACTCAAGCTGGCAACCCTGCGCCCAGCTGACAAGCCTGCACTCAAGCTGGTGATCTTGGGGTTTCGAACCTGGGACCTCAGCTTCCCAGGCTGATGCTCTATCCACTGTATCACCATTGGTCAGGCAAAAAAGAAACCAGATTTAAATGGATAGAGCCAGAAATTAGTACACATGAGATATGCTCAGTATTAAAGCTTGTAAACTATAAATCCACTCTTTCTTGATAGGACTCATATGAAAGAAAATTTATCTTCTATACTAGGGCAACAGTTATTTTTATGCTTCTTGTCAATTAAAAATGATTAATTATGCTATAAGAAAGATTGACTTATATTTCTATTTTCTTTAAATAATATATAATTATAAAATTGTTAGCACATGAAGGGATGACTAAAGAGCAGGTAGATGAAAACTGTAGGTGTAAAGCCAGAAGCCAGGGCCACTATCACAGCAGCCTTCTGGCCTATGCAGGTTCGCATTGGATTCGGACAGTCGGTAAAGAAACAATGGAGCCAAAAACTGGTGGGCCATAGTCTTTAATCCTAGCTTGCACCCGGCGGGCAAGTAAAAACATACACTGGGCTCCAAAACCCAATCACATTCAGTGCTCACAAAGCCACTGACTTATCCAAGTTTCCTAGAATCAAAGGTTTCTAGCTCACCAGCCTTATTCTCCTCAGTTCCCCATCTCCTTCCTTATCCCAGATACAAACTCTGTATAAACTGGCATCTCACTCAGCACTCCGCCATCTTGGCTGCTTCTGCTGGCCTACTCCACGTGGCCTCCTTCTGCTCTCTCCTCTAATGTCAGGAACCAAGAGGGCAAACTCTGTTCTGCCCCCATTTTATATTGTAGCTTCACAACCTCTAATCCAATATACAAAATAGGGAAGTCTCTAATACAAAGTCACTTCTCTGAGGCATGATAGGATTGTACCGCCCTACATCAAAAAGGGTGGGAAAGGCTTAATCCCAAAACCGAGCCCCAGGCTACAACGATCCTGCCTGCCCCCAACACACATTAATATCACCTGGGCAACGGCCTCCACGTGGGCAACGTTATCTTTTACAAAGTGAGCATAATACATTTTATTTGCCCAACAGTAGGTAAAAAATATTATAGGTGTGTGTTTGGCAATTAATGAATATTTGTTATGTCAGTTTTGTTTTTTTTTTAAGAAGGGAGTTTATTTTCTTTTTATTTTATTTATTTTATTTTTTTTTACAGAGTCAGAGTGAGGGATAGACAGGAACAGGTAGACAGGAATGGAGAGATGAGAAGCATCAATCATTAGTTTTTCGTTGCACATTGCGACACCTTAGTTGTTCATTGATTGCCCTCTCATATGTGCCTTGACCTCGGCCTTCAGACCGAGTAACCCCTTGCTTGAGCCAGTGACCTCGGGTCCAAGCTGCTGAGCTTTTGCTCAAACCAGATGAGCCTGCACTCAAGCTGGCGACCTCAGGGTCTCGAACCTGGGTCCTCAGCATCCCACCGCCTGGTCAGGCATGTCAGTTTTTAATATTTATATTTTTATCATTATTTGCCTACTCTAAATAAACATTTACTTTTATACCTAATTTTTTATTTATTATTTTACATTATTTCTTGAAAGGAGGCTCCCCCTGTATTGGGCAAACAAGTGTGTTACAACTGTGTTAAGTTTGCTGGCTTGCCTTTTGCCTGGTTGGTGCATGAGCACGGGGCAGCACCATATGTGTATAGTCTTTGTAAGGGTGCAGTGCTTGCCTTCAGGGCAGCAGATTGCAAATTGTGGATTGCCTGGTTGTAAAGTGACCAGCAAGTTCCACAAAGACACAAGTCCAGATGAATTTTTAAGGAGTTCATTGGCCAGCGACTACAGGGGGCTAGGACAAACGCAAATCTTGCAGCCCCCTATTCAGTTCTGAGACCTGCTTTTAAAGACAAAATCACATACCAGTTGGGTGGGTAAGGAGGGGCTTGTGATCCCTTTGTCTAGAGCAGGGGTCCCCAAACTTTTTACACAGGGGGCCAGTTCACTGTCCCTCAGACTGTTGGAGGGCCGGACTATTAAAAAAACTATGAACAAATCCCTATGCACACTGCACATATCTTATTTTAAAGTAAAAAATCAAAATGGGAACAAATACAATTATTTTTTTTTAAGATTTTATTTTTTATTTATTTTATTTATTTTTTTTATTTATTCATTTTTTTAGAGAGGAGAGGGAGAGAGAGAGAGAGAGAGAGAGAGAGGAGAGACAGAGAGAGAGAAGGTGGGAGGAGCTGGATGCATCAACTCCCGTATGGTGCCTTGACCAGGCAAGCCCAGGGTTTTGAACCAGTGACCTCAGCATTTCCAGGTCGACGCTTTATCACTGCACCACCACAGGTCAGGCTAACAAATACAATATTTAAAATAAAGAACAAGTAAATTTAAATCAACAAACTGACCAGTATTTCAATGGGAACTATGGGCCTGCTTTTGGCTAATGAGATGGTCAATGTCCAGTTCCATATTTGTCACTGCTAGCCATAACAAGTGATATGACGTGCTTCTGGAGCTATGACACATGTGCCTAGCGTCACCGGAAGGAAGTAGTACTGTACGTGAGCGACGCCACGCCTTGTGGCGCCGCCACATACAGTGCTCCAGGAGCACAGGATGCAGACCACCTCTCTCACTGACCACCAATGAAAGAGATGCCCCTTCCAGAAGTGTGGCGGGGGCCCAATAAATGGCCTTCGGTGGGCCGCATGCGGCCCGTGGGCTGTAGTTTGGGGTCCCCCTGGTTTAGAGGTATACATCACTCTCATGACTTCAGGGTGAATCTGAGTATAGGAATTCTTGATTAAGGTACATAAACATTGTTTTATAACAGCTTTTTTTTTTTTTTTTTTTTTTTTTTTTTTTTTTTTACAGAGACAGATAGTGAGTCAAAGAGAGGGATAGACAGGGACAGACAGACAGGAACGGAGAGAGATGAGAAGCATCAATCATTAGTTTTTCATTGCGCATTGCAACACCTTAGTTGTTCATTGATTGCTTTCTCATATGTGCCTTGACCGCAGGCCTCAGCAGACCGAGTAACCCCTTGCTGGAGCCAGCAACCTTGAGTTCAAGCTGGTGAGCTTTTCCTCAAACCAGATGAGCCCCGCACTTAAGCTGGCCAAGCTCGGATTTTTGAACCCAGGTCCCTCTGCATCCCAGTCCGACGCTCTATCCACTGCACCACCGCCTGGTCAGGCTATATAACAGAAAAGAGAAGAGGCAGAGGTTTTCAGGTAAGTTCTGTCTTTGCTCTGTGTGGCAAGTGGCCCCAGGCACCCTTTCAGAGAATTACAGGAATTAGCTAAACTATGACTAGATGACCCAGTTGTCCTTGCAAGCTCTTCTTGCTTTTTTCTTCCTCAGAAAGGGGGTAGGAGCCTGATTCTTCCTTTTAAAATGCTAATGTTAAGAGTTTTAACAGTTCCTTGGCACCTTATCACACCTGCCTGCTTGGGAGGGGTCATTGTTTTGATATTGTTTGCTGGAGAAGGGTTTTTTCTCCTAACCTGTTTTGCTGGTGAATTCAGAGAGAGAGGGACTCTCCCTGCCTGCTTGCTCATCTGCCATTGTGAGACTCTAATACAGGGGTCGGGAATCTTTTTGGCTGAGAGAGCCATGAACGCCACATATTTTAAAATGTAATTCCATGAGAGCCATACAACCCGTGTACGTTACATATTATCCAATAAAAATTTGGTGTTGTCCCAGAGGACTGCTGTGATTAGCTCCAGCCACTACAACCATGACATGAGCGTAGGAAATGAATGGATTGTAATACATGAGAATGTTTTATATTTTTATTTTAATTTTTTTTTATAGAGACAGAGAGTCAGAGAGAGGGATAGATAGGGTCACACAGACAGGAACGAAGAGAGATGAGAAGTATCAATCATCAGTTTTTCGTTGTGACACCTTAGTTGTTCATTGATTGCTTTCTCATATGTGCCTTGACCATGGGCCTTCAGCAGACTTCATATAACCCCTTGCTCAAGCCAGCAACCTTGGGTCCAAGCTGGTGAGCTTTGCTCAAACCAGATGAGCCC
This sequence comes from Saccopteryx leptura, assembly GCF_036850995.1. Taxonomy (NCBI): domain Eukaryota; kingdom Metazoa; phylum Chordata; class Mammalia; order Chiroptera; family Emballonuridae; genus Saccopteryx; species Saccopteryx leptura. The sequence continues at coordinate 152,618,798 of NC_089506.1, read as the reverse complement.
GCACTCAAGCTGGCGACCTCAGGGTCTCAAACCTGGGTCCTCTACATCCCAGTCCGATGTTCTATCCACTGCGCCACCGCCTGGTCAGGCTGTTTTATATTTTTAACATTTTTTTTAATTATTATTAAAGATTTGTTTGTGAGCCCCATGCAGCCATCAGAAGAGCCACATCTGGCTCATGAACCATAGGTTCCTGACCCCTGCTCTAATAAATGGAATGGCCCACCATTTTCTGGCTCCACAACTCCTTTATCATCTGCCTGAATTCAGTGTGAACCTGCATGGCCATGGCCACCCGCCTTACAACTGGCATAGTTGACAGGATTCAAATCGGATTGGTATGAAGCCATCACCACCCTTGAAGTCTAGGGTAGAGGAGTGGTCGTTGCTCTCCAGAGTATGGTTCCCCATGGCTCTCCTTTTGGGAACTGTCAGCTGGCTGTTACAGCCCTGCGACAGGAAACTGAGAGCTCTGTGTGAGAGACTGCCTGAGGTCGAAAGCTCCAGGTGAGCTGCAGACCGAGCAGCAACAACAGCATAAGCTGGAACATCACAGGAGAAAGAGCTGCAGGTCTGAGAACTGCAAGTCAGGCTGCAGGCTGAGAACCAGCAATGGTGTGGACTGGGACAAGTGCTGGAAAAGGAGGTGTAAAGACAGAAGCCACGGCCAGGGCCAGCATCAGAGCAGCCGCCCGGCCCATGCAGGTTCGCATTGGATTCGGACAGTCGGTAAAGAAACAACAGAGCCAAAAACTGATGGGCTGTCATCTTTAATTCTAGCTTGCACCGGCGGGCAAGTTAAAAATACACACTGGGCTCCAAAACCCAGTCACATTCAGTGCTCACAAAGCCACTGATTTATCCGAGTTTCCTAGAATCAAAGGTTTCTAGCTCACCAGCCTTATTCTCCTCAGTTCCCCATCTCCTTCCTTATCCCAGATACAAACTCTACACAAACTGGCCTTTCACTCAGCACTCCACCATCTTGGCTGCTTTCCCTGGCCTCCTCCACATGGCCTTTTTCTGCTCGCCTCTCTGCTCTCTCCTCTGCTGATAATCTCAGGAACCAAGAGCGCAAACTCCCGCTCCGTCCCCATTTTATAGTGTAGAAATCCAAACCCTTAATCCAATATACAAAATAGGGAAGTCTCTAATACAAAGTCACTTCTCCGAGGCATGATTGGATTGTACCACCCCACATCAAAAAGGGTAGGAAAGGCTTAATCCCAAAACCAAGCCCCAGGCTACAAGGATTCTGCCTGCCTTTAGCCCACCCCAACACACATTAATATCACCTGGGCGATGGCCTCCTCGTGTTATCTTTAACAAAGTGAGCATAATACATTTTATCTGCCCAACAGGAGGCCAACTAGTTTGAGAGCTACAGTGTGAGATGCAGGCTGAGCACCAATGGCACCTGGAACTGGAGCAATCTCTGGACAAGGAGTTACAGGTTTGTGAACTCCAGTTTGCCCTGGAAGTGGAACACTGACACCCACAGTTGGTGGAGAAACAATTGTGGGCTCATAAGTTCAAGTCAGGGCTCCAAAACCCAGTCACATTCAGTGCTCAGAGCTGGCAGCTGCAGGAGCTGAAAAGGTCGCTGAAGGAATAGCAGCATCCGTGCCGATGGAATGGCTTTGAGTTGGTGGGAGCAGGTGTTTCTAACACCTCTTCTGAGGATGAGGAGGCTTGGGCTGAAGCTGCTATCCACAGACTCAGAACCCGGCTGGTGGTCACCCGGGAGGTAAAAACCCAGGCAGAGCTGATGAAGTTGGGGGCCCAATTCAGACAGAAACCCACTGAGCCCCTGGTAGGGTTGCTGTGGATGTGGGACATAGGAGTGGAGGGCTTCATGCTCTTCAGAACAGAGAGAGAAATTGGCTGCCAATACAACACACTGCTCCTTAAGGCACTGTCTTCAGAACTGCCATGACAACAGGGATGAGGAGGAAGGCCTGAGACCCCGCGTGAAACTGGCAATCCATTGATCACCTTCTAATGTGCAGCTGGTGTTGGCATTAGAAGATGATAGGTACTTTTACACAGCAGCAAAGAGAGCTGTCAAGGTGGCACAGGCCTTGAATGTGTTTAATCTTACCAGGCCCTGTGAGCTTGCTGAGGGGTTTGGATTGTTATAAAGAAGCGTACCTTAATTCCGTAGGTTACGTAGAGACACCAAGGCAGGATACAGAAGAAGTTTTAGGAGATTTATTAATAAGCCAGCTACATATGTCTTACACAGGGTATAGCTAAACCAAATTGTGTGTGTCCAAAATAGCCCTGAAGCTAGTTATAGACTTGATCACATATAGGTTGGGGGAAAAGGAGGGAGAGCATGACATAATAATTATTAACAAGCTTACAACATTCGTCTATAGGATTTATAAAAAACATACCTACATATTAAAATTTACAAGGTAACACAATAGTGATGTCATTTTACATATCAAAGACATTCATAAATCTTTTAGCATCAAGCCCCATCCCTTTGTGTAGAGGTATATGTTACTCTCAGGACCCCAGGAGGGGAGGAAGACTTAAAATCAGTGTAGGACATGTAAATATTGTCTCTTATTGAAAGGGAAAGGAAGTTCTTCAGATAACCTTTATTCTTTCAGAGAACTATAGTTAAACTGTGACTAGATGACCCAGTTGTCCTTGTAAGCCCTTTCTCCTTGTCAGCAAAAAGTCCATTAGTCATTCTTTCCCCTTATCAACTGATCTCACTCCCCTTATAATCCTGTTATCTCTGTTCTGCTCTGATCAGTAAAAGCTGAGGGAGAGGAAGATTCAGGAGGTCTTCTTTGCCTCCCCCTCTTCCTCTTGACATAAGTTTGTGTCTTGAGTAGGTTATTTCCATGTGACACTGGTAGTTCCCAGCGGGCTGAAGTACTACACTGTCTCAGAGAAATACACAGATAGATCTTTTTTCCACCCCCATGTTTGTTAAACATGATACCAAAATTAACCTCTTATGAAAAGATTTCTCACAGCTGAGGTTACTTTCAGAGGTTGTATATTTGCATTTACCAGCTGACAGCCAGCCTGAATTCTCTGAAACCAAGATCTTGACTTCTTTTAGATTCTGTCTATGCTAGAATCTTTGGCAATACCAAATACAGGTTCCAGGAAGATAGTTTTGCTTGGACGTTGCTCTAGGGGCAGGAAGTGGTTTGTTTTCCTAACTGGTAGGCAATTGAGAGGCTAGTGCTCAATAATGTTATGCTTCCTGTTAACACTTTGAACTTTTTAAAACAGTGAGGTTCATCATAGAGTGGGAATTGAACAAATAGAACCTTGGAGGTCCTAAAGCAGGGGTCCCCAAACTGCGGCCCACAGGCCGCATGCAGCCCCCTGAGGCCATTTATCCGGCCCCGCCGCACTTCCAGAAGGGGCACCTCTTTCATTGGTGGTCAGTGAGAAGAGCACTGTAAGGCCAGGAGCCGCCATCGTGGCCATTCACATGCAGGTTCCCATTGGATTCGGGCAGACGATAAAGAAATGGCGGAGTCAGAGGACGGGGGGCCATCCTATTTATTGGTGTCTCACCAAGACAGGCAAACCACAAAAGAAGACAAGAGAAAAGCAGAAAACCAGCTCTTCCATGAAGGGCAAGGGATCAGGGAAGCCCCCTGCAATTGTGATAGCAGGAACTGTGTGTCCAAGCTCCTGGTCTGTCCACTTTATAGTGTAGAAAACCAAAATCCTTAATCCAATATACAAACAAGGAAGTCTCTGATACAAAAGTCACTTATCCAAGGCATAATTGGATTCCTCATGACAGTGCACCACCCAGATCATACAACAGTCAAGGGTGTGGGGAAAAGCTTAGTCCCAAAACCAACCTCAGGCTACAATGACCTGGCCTGCTTATAGCCTGTCCCCCCACCCAATAAAAGTCACAAGCGAGCAAAACATATATATCATATTACAAACTTATTTGACCAACAAGCACATTGACCATCTTCATTAGCCAAAAGCTAGGCCCATAGTTCCCATGAAATACTGGTCAGTTGTTAATTTAAATTTACTTGTTCTTTATTTTAAATATTGTATTTGTTCCATTTTGTTTTTTTACTTTAAAATAAGATGTTGGGCGGATAAAATGTATTATGCTCACTTTGTTAAAGATAACACGAGGAAGCCCGTCGCCAGGTGATATTAAGTGTGTTGGGGTGGCTAAAGGCAGGCGGAATCCTTGTAGCCTGGGCTTGGTTTTGGGATAAGCCTTTCCTACCCTTTTTGATGTGGGGTGGTGCAATCCAATCATGCCTCAGAAGGTGACTTTGGGTTGGAGACTTCCCTACTTTGTATATTGGATTAAAGGTTGTGAAGCTACACTATAAAATGGGGGCAAAACGGGACTTGGCTCTTGGTTCCTGAGATAATCATTAGAAGAGAGAGCAGAGGAGAGCAGAGAAAGGGCCACGTGGAGGAGGGCCAGGAGAATCAGCCAAGATGGTGAAGTGCTGAGTGAGATGCAGTTTGTGTAGAGTTTGTATTTGGGATAAGGACGGAGATGGGGAACAGAGGAGAATAAGTCTGGTGAGCTAGAAACCTTTGATTCTAGGAAACTCGGATAAATCAGTAGCTTTGTGAGCACTGAATGTGACTGGGTTTTGGAGCCTAGTGTGTATTTTTACTTGCCCGCCGGGTGCAAGCTAGATTAAAGACTATGGCCCACCAGTTTTTGGCTCCATGGTTTCTTTACCAACTGTCCGAATCCAATGCGAACCTGCATGGGCCTGGAGGCTGCTGCGATAGTGGCCCTGGCCCTGATTACTAGCTTTACATAAGATATGTGCAGTGTGCATAGGGATTTGTTCATAGTTTTTTTTTTTATAGTCCGGCCCTCCAACGTTCTGAGGGACAGTAAACTGTCCCCCTGTGTAAAAAGTTTGGGGATCTGTAAAGCCAGAAGCCACGGCCACTATCACAGCAGCCTGGCCCATGCAGGTTCGCACTGGATTTGGAAAGTCGGTAAAGAAACAGCGGAGCCAAAAACTGATGGGCCATAGTCTTTAATTCTAGCTTACACCCGGCGGGCAAGTAAAAAGACACACTGGGCTCCAAAACCCACTCACATCAGTGCTCACAAAGCTACTGACTTATCCGAGTTTCCTAGAATCAAAGGTTTCTAGCTCACCAGCCTTATTCTCCTCAGTTCCCCATCTCCTTCCTTATCCCAGATACAAACACTACACAAACTGGCATCTCACTCAGCACTCCGCCATCTTGGCTGCTTCTCCTGGCCACATGGCCTCTTTCTGCTCTCTGCTCTGTTCCCCTCTGCTCTCTTATGCTAATCATATCCCAGGAACCAAGGAGAGCAAGCCTCTAGCTCTGCCCCCATTTTATAGTGTAGAAATCCAAACCTTTAATCCAATATACAAAACAGGGAAGTCTCTAATACAAAGACACTTCTCTGAGGCATGATTGGATTGTGCCGCCCCACATCAAAAACGGGTGGGAAAGGCCTAATCCCAAAACCAAGCCCCAGGCTACAAGGATTCTACCTGCCCACAGAGACACACATTAATATCACCTGGGCGACGGCCTCCTCGTGGGCAGCGCCGTCTTTAACAAAGTGAGCATAATATATTTTATCTGCCCAACAGGATCCCTGTCCTAAAGGAATGACTCTATTTCAGGGAGAGACAGGGCCGCAGCTGCCACTGCTTAAAGGACCCACAACTCACCTGAGCTTTCAGAAACCCTCCAGCAGAGACTAACACAGAATCAGCATTAACATTTTTCTACAAGGCTAAAAAATTTTTATTTTGAACTTTAATTCTTTGGATTTTGTTGTCTTTGGGCTTTAACTTACAGAAGATTTAACCTCTGCACCTCAATTTCTTCCTAGTCATTGGGTTTGGAACACAACTATGGAAAAGGTTTATTTTGGTTTTTGTTGGTTTTCTTTTAACCAGACCCTTTTGACTCCAACATGGGAGAGAGTCCTGTAGTGTTAGTCTAATTGAAATTCCTTTAGCATGATGGCCACAGTGTTAAGGAATGTGTGTTCTCATTTAACACTCCACTGGAGCCCAGTATTGCTGGTATGGGTGTGCTGCATGAGGGTAGATTCTATATACTGTCAGAGTCCCCACATCTGTTGTGGGCAAGCATTTTAAGTCTTAAAACAGAGGCTGATTTCAATTCAGCTCCTCTTGTTATGGAATGAACTAGAAAGCCCGGCGGTCATATGAAATGACTGCTGTTTCTAGATATTATAAATTGTAATTAAAATGAATTGTGCAAAGGTGTCTGCTAATTCAAACTGAATTACCCAGGGCAGGCGGTGAGGACGCCCCTTTGCTTAGTGCCCCAGGGGGTTTCCCCTTCTACTTGCTTAATTGCTAAAGTAGAGTGCATTGAAGGAAACCACTGGCGGTACACTTCTTAAGAGCCACCACTAGCTCAATAAATAAAGGTGATTTAAATAATAAAAATGTTATTTCACATGACAAAGATCTCTGTACACAACATTTCTTGTGTAGATCTTTCCATCATTTTTAAACTCGCCTTGCAAAGGACCATCATTATTTTTAATTTTACAATCCGTTCTTTCACGAACTCTTGAAACAGGCAACATAAAAGTTGACCGTGTCCAAATGCAGGCTCAGGTAAAAAAATGCCAACACGCTTAAGCGTTTGGCCCTGAGACTTATTGATGGTCATAGCAAAGGCAAGTTTTACAGGAAATTGTCTACGTCTCAATTGAAAGACGCATTTGCTCTGTGACTGAAGCAAGCCTTGTCTTTCTCTGCTCAGTGGTTTCTTTTTGTCGAGAAAGCCGTTTTTGTGCAGCTTTCGCTCCTTTTCTCTCCCTTCAGTGCTGTATTTTCTAGGAGGCATTCTTTTTTTTTTTTTTTTTTTTTTTTTGTATTTTTCTGAAGCTAGAAACGGGGAGAGACAGTCAGACAGACTCCCACATGCGCCCGATCGGGATCCACCCGGCACGCCCACCAGGGGCTACGCTCTGCCCACCAGGGGGCAATGCTCTGCCCCTCCGGGGCGTCGCTCTGCCGTGACCAGAGCCACTCTAGCACCTGGGGCAGAGGCCAAGGAGCCATCCCCAGCGCCCGGGCCATCTTTGCTCCAATGGAGCCTTGGCTGTGGGAGGGGGAAGAGAGGAAGGAGGGGGGGGGGTGGAGAAGCAAATGGGCGCTTCTCCTATGTGCCCTGGCCGGAAATCGAACCCGGGTCCCCCGCATGCCAGGCCAACGCTCTACCACTGAGCCAACCGGCCAGGGCCTCTAGGAGGCATTCTTAAAAGAAATTACGATAAGACGTAGTTTTTATGTAAAACAGATGATTGCCAATGCAAACAAATGTTCACCTTCCCCCTGACCCGCTCAATTTCCGTTCAGCTGTGGCAACTTCACCCCATTGGCTAGTACAGTTATGCAGCAACCAATAAGCTATCAGCGACAAACAGACACTTAAGCTGCATATAATAAAGATTAGGTTCATGCCCCCAGTATTCCTCAGCTGTTGTGCATCTGGTATCACTTCTGCACATTTCTGACTCTGCTGTTGATGCTTCTGCATTTGCTTTCCTCAGGTCTTAGGGAGCAAGATTACCTCTGCCACACGCTCTTAAGGCACCACCTTTCTTCGGGCCTGGAATGTTCTGGGGTTTACATGGTGCAGTATGCCTTTAGAGCTTCAGTTCCCTCTGCTGTGCCCCCTTTCTTCTAGAGCCTGACTGTTTCTGACAGTTCAACTTGCTTTTTTCAATTAATCTCTTTCTTTCTCTGCCACATGCCACTGTGGCACTGTGTGCCAAAACTGAGTATCTTCTGTAGAGTTTCTGAAAAGGAACATAGAACAGAGAGTTCAGTGCCCTGAGGCACCATAGTGGAGTCACTGACAGAAAGTACTGAAAGTACTGTGCTGAATGCAGCACAATAGGGATAGAATTACCAATTCTGATTAATCAATAGGTGGGACATTTGAGCTACTTTGCTTGCCCTTTAATCTGCTCTAAAGAAGTTCCCCTTCCTAACTTCCTCATTCTTGTCTCTGCTCCTATTTGTATGTATCAATAAATACCCATAGGGACTGGGGGTCGGGGCTGTCTTATGAAACCTGTGTAGGGGATTGTGGGCTGGTCTCCTATAGGTCCCTCGGTGCATTCCATATGGTTTCCGAGTAGTAATTGTCTCCGGAACAGTCTTTGTTGCTGCTTTTTGCTTTCTCCTTGTTTTCTAGCCCAGACTATTTGTCCTTGGGTCTGCATAAACATTGCACTGTACAAAAACAAGATTTCCTTCAGTTGGGTAATACTGAGGAGCAACTGCGCCACCTCACCCGCAGGTGTTGTAAAGTACCAAAAGCTACGGAATTAATATTAATATTTTCGGAGGCTTGAAGAACATTTTATTAATTTGGGTTAAAGTGTGCAGAGAAATTGTGAGAATAGTCTCTGTACTGTGTGACTGGCATAGTCAGGATGGCCCTTGGCATTGTATTGTAAATGCAAAGGGGAGGAAAACATGGATTCCCAGACATTCCACCACACCTGTGGGGAAAGGGGTGAATGGCTAGCCAAGTACAGGGAGAGAAAAGCCAAAAATAAACCTATTCTTATAGCAATGAACCATTTGCGGGCATTTGTCCCCACAGAAACTACCTCTCCTATGTAAATGCGTGTAGTTAACACGTGTGACTGGACAGAGAGATAGCGGATAAACACTAGATAATATAGGAATGCCTTTTAATATGTAAAGAGATATCTTTCTGCCATTGTGTTGACTTGTAAATTTTGTTTTCTACAAAATAATGTATGGCTTGCAAATTGAATGTGGTCCTATCATGTTAAAGGACATATGACTATAACCAATAGTGGTAAGGGGCTCCTAATTACAATTTTTGCTTCTTTAGTTCCTACTTACAAAACTATAAAAACTAAGTAGAACAAAGGGCCGGCACGCGCTCCCTCAGACATGGTTGGAGTTGCCGCCACTTGGCCAAGCTAGACAATAAAGCTTTGGTGTGTAATCGACAGACTTTGTTCGTGTCTTCAATGTTTCGGGTCCCTCCAGATTAGGATTAACAAATACCAATAGGAGATAGCCTTCCATCAGACAAACATCGATGCCAGAACTGTACTTGCTCGGGTACTGTCCAGCTGGACCTGACTTTAGTTTGTGTCATCTTGGTTGTGTCTTCTCTGGGGCTCCAACTCAACACAACTGTCTTGCCTGTTCCCTCAAGGTATAGTCATCAGTATCTACAACTACAATTACTATCACTTTCAAGCTCACCTAAAAACACTGAGTATTTTATTCTGGTTTTCCTAGTTTTCCCCTTTCTTAAATCTGTCCAGATTTCTGTAACCACATAAAACCAGTAGCCACAGCCATCATCACAGCCGCCTGGCCCATGCACGTTCACATTTGATTCGGACAGACGATAATGAAACAACGGAGCTGTAGCATCCACCGGGTACGAGAACAAATGTTGGAGACTTTCAGGAGTTAAGATGTTACTTTATTGGCCAGTTTAACCTGCGCAGGGGCGAACTCCCGAGATGTCCGGAGACACCGTGCCCACAAGGAGCTGCAAATGGGAGCTGCGCCTGGAGCTTACAGCCAGGCCCTTATATATCCTAAGTGAGCAAGCATAGACAGAAGCAGATGTGGCAGTTTAGCTATTGGCTAGGGAGGTCACATGCAGCATAGCAACAGGGGCCGGCATAGCAACAGGGGCGAATTTCAAACCTAAACTTCTGATAAGGGTCTCTGACCTTCTTTGTTCCCAGCCTCACAGGAGCCATATCAGCACTTACTGTTCCTGCAATAGTTACACTCTTTGGCAGCTCCAGTACTCCCTGAATCTAACATTCCCCCATCTCTTTTGGGCATAAATCAAATCCTTGATTCTTCATCAGTGGGGAGAATGGTATAAGGCTAGGGCTCATGAGAATTTTCTACTTTAGCTGTAGCTATAAGCTAATTGGGTCTTATACACTGGCTAGTGATTAGCCTACTACGCCTCTCACAATGGTCAGCGATGAGCTCAGGGGGAGAGGGGTATTTATAGGCGAAACCTACAAGGTTACAATGTTTTCAGCACATTTGTACAATATCTTTGCAAAAGTACACAAGCACACACTGTTTTAAGATAATAAACTGCTTTCCTGCAATATCTGCAGGGCTGATACACAAGGAACGTGTCCTGCCTTGTATTTTTCTTCTTTGTACTAACTTCTTATAACTTACACAAACCTTCTGCAACTTACATAAACCTTTAACTTTTATGCACTTTCTTATCTAGAAATAACTGGCCTTCATAACAACTTGCTTTTCCCTTTTCTTTTCAAAAGTACCTCTATACTTTATACTTTCTATTATCAAAACTATACAATTCCTTTCTAGTCAAAACTTTTTATTTAAAAATCTTTAACCTTTAGTAACAATTAAGTTGACTTTCTTTTTATCCTAGTTTCTCTTTTCCTAAAGCCTGATTAAGAGTCCTTAGTTAGTTCCTCTAGGCATTAGCCATGCGTGGACCAGTTAACTTCTGGTTTGTGGCTGAAGCAGGGCATGCTGTCCTTCTCAGGGTCAGCTTACAAGGGTTGGCGGGGTCAGTCTTCGCTGTCCACAAAGGTGTCTCTGCTGGGACTGCAAGCTTCAGCCGGCTGCGGTGGACCCAGGCGGGTATGCCTTCTACCTTGGCAGTAGTGGGGGTGCTCAGGATCATGGTGTGTGGACCCGTCTACGTGGGAGTCAGTCCTTGGGTGGTGTACTGCTAGAAGTGCCTCTTGGACAGTCTTTGAACAGTTTGCTGAGTAACCTGTAAAACCTTCTTATGTCCTACTTTCTACAGCACAGACGTATCTCTTGATGGGGCCGGGAAGCCTGGCAGGCTTTCAGTTCAATGACCTTTCTTTCTACTCTGGAGCAGGGCCTGCAAGGACTTGAGGAAATTATGATTAGAAATCTCTAGTTCCCCTCTGGTCAATCGAGGTACAAGGGGCACAGGTTGCCCAAATAAGATTTCATAAAGGGTCTATTTATTGAGATAGGGGGTACATCTGGTTCTAAAAAGGGCGAAAGGGAGGAGCTCAACCTAGTTTTCGCCGGTCTCCCCTCTCAGCTTAATTATAGTTTCCTTCAGAGTCCTGTTCATTCTTTCTACCTGTCCTGAACTTTGGGGCCTATAAATGCAATGCAATTTCCAATTAATACTTAACTTAGTGGCTAATTCTTGAGATATCCTGGATATGAATGCAGGTCCATTGTCTGATCCTAGGGCTAGGGGAATGCCATGTCTAGGTATGATTTCCCTTAATAAGACTTTGCAGACTGTGGAAGCAGCCTCTCCTCACGTGGGGAATGCTTCCACCTATCCTGAGGTGTCTAATAATACTAGTAGATACTTATAACCTGACTTCCTAGGGGTTATATCTGTGAAATCTATTTCCTACAGTTCTCCCGGAGCTTTCCCCCGATACCTCATAAAGGGGGGTAGCTTCTTATTCTGTGCATTTACTCTGGCACAGATGCTGCACCTCGAGACAATGGAGTGGACAATATCTCTGATGTTGGGCCCTACATAATACTTCCTGATAAGTTGTTCTAGCTTGTTTTGTCCTAGATGGGTACTAGTATGAATACTTCCTACTATTTCTCTCACTATTCCCTGGGGTAAATAGAGCCGGGAGTCTGGAAGCTCTATCTCTCCCTGTTGATTTTTCTTCCCTTTCAACTGCATCCCTTCCTGCTCTTCTTCTGGGGAATATCTAGGATCCGGAGGTAGCGTTGACTTAGGCAGCAATGGCAGAAGGCTTTCTTGTGGCCTAGTGGCTGCCCCTCTCTGGTGTCCTTTGCAGTGGATGATTGCAACTTTGGTAGGTAGCCAAATGGCGTTTAGGAGAGCAAGAATTTCATTGCGATTTTTAATGTCTTTCCCCCTGCTGTCTGTAAGCCTCTCTCCTTGTATATGGCTCCATGGACATGGGCAGTGGCGAATGCATACCGGCTGTCAGTATAGATGTTGGCAACTTTTCCCTCTGCTATCTGTAAGGCTCAGGTTAGTCCTATTAGCTCTGCCCTTTGTGCAGATGTTCCTGCGGGCAGTGCTTTCTGCCACAGGACCTTATTTTCCATGGCCACTGCTGTCCCTGCATGTCGCTGTCCATCCTTAATAAAACTGCTCCTGTCAGTAAAGAGGGTCAGGTCTGCCTTCCCATATACTTGATCCTTAATTCCGGGCGGGAGCCAGTCACTGTGTCAAGGATTTGTTTGCAACTGTGGACCAAAGTGGAGTCGCTGGGTTCAGGGCAGCAGTTTTGAGGAACTGAACAGATGGAGGGTTCAGCAGATACTGCATTAGCCGCACATTAGATAGCCACCAGTCAGGAGGTGATACTGCATTAGCCGCACATTAGATAGCCACCAGTCAGGAGGTGCTCGCAGCACTTGCTCTACGTAGTGCTCCTCAATGACTTTGATGTCCTGCCCTAAAGTTAATTTACCAGCCTCCTTGACTAGTATGGAGGTGGCAGCAAGTGCCCTCAGACATGTTGGCCATCCCGAGGCTACAGGATCAAGTCTCTTGGACAGATAGGCAACAGGCCTCTTCTACAGCCCAAGTTCCTGGCTCAGTACTCCTAAGGCTACCCCTCCTTTTTCTGCTATAAATAGCTGAAAGGGTTTGGCCAGATCTGGCAGGGCCAAAGCTGGGGCAGCCGCCAGGGCCTCTTTCAGTGCTTGGAACGCTTGCTTCTTCTTATCTGTCCATGTGAACTGCTCTTCCTTACCCCTGGTCAGTTCGTGCAGGGGTTCAGCTAGTTCTGCAAAGCCTAATATCCACAATCGACAGTATCCTACTGCACCCAGGAATTCTCGTACCTGTCTCTTGTTAGTAGCCTCGGGGATCTGCAAGACCATCTGAATTCACTGGCTGGATAATGTCCTTTGCCCTCCCTGTAAGTTATAACCCAAATAACTTACAGTTTGCGTCACAATCTCGGCCTTCTTGGCGGAGCCTCGATACTCTATTCGCCCGAGATCTTGTAGCAGGTCCAAGGTAGCTTCCTCACACTCTCCTTTATCCTTGGCAGCTATGAGGATGTCATCCACATACTGGAGCAGTACAATTGACGGATGGGAGAAGCAGAAAGCCTGCAGATCTTTGCTGAGGGCTTCATTAAAAATGGTGGGGGAATTCTTAAACCCTTGTGGTAGTCTGGTCCAAGTGAACTGCCCTACCAGTCTATTATCTGGGTCATTTTATTCAAAGGCAAAGATCCCTTGGCTCTGAGGTGCCAGGGGAATACAAAAGAAGGCATCCTTTAAATCCAGGGCAGAATAATAGGTATGAGTTGGAGGCAATGATCTCAGTAAGGTATACGGGTTGGGCACCGTGGGATGAATAGTCTCTACCTGTGCATTCACCTCCCGCAAGTCCTGGACCGGACGATAGTCTTGGCTCCCCGGTTTCTGGACAGGAAGCAGCAATCAGAATTTTGGCAACTTCCTTCGCCCTGCCAACCTCCGGATCATCCCTATTGACATACATCTTCTGGGCTATCTCTAATAGCTTGCTTCTATTCTCTCCCTCGAACCCCTCAATCTTCTGAAGCTTTTTCCTAATATCTGAAGCGGCCTGAGTCACAAAGGCTATATTTACTAGTCTCCTGTTCTCTTCTGCCTCAGGATCTAGAGGGGTATATACTCTATAAGCCCCTATGAGTCTCTCTAGAAAGGCTGCTGGGAATTCCTCTCTTCCCTGGATGACTTCACTTACCTTGCTAAAGTTGATTGACTTTCTAGCTGCTGCCTTGAGCCCCCCCAACAGAGCCCAGCGATACTGGAGGAGCACGTCCCTTCCCCCAGTGGTATTAGGGTCCCAGGTAGGAGGTTGAGACGGGAGAACGTCTTCTATTTCCCTTCGTCCCTCCTAAGTTTCCCTTTCTTCTCCTAAGTTTCCCTTTCTTCTCCTAATACCGCCTTAGCAGCTTCTCTCATTATTCTGTCCCTTTCTTTAGAAGTGAAGAGGGTTTGTAAAATCTGCTGACAATCGTCCCATGTGGGCTGATGGGTCCAAAAAAATGGTCTCAAGGAGAGATATTAGTCCCTGAGGTTTCTCGGAAAATGGGGGATTCTGATGTTTCTAATTGTATAAATCACTAGTGGAAAAAGGCACATAGATGAGGCGAGGAGGTGCCCGTGGGCCAGCATCTGGTGCCAGCGGTGCCTCCCAGAGAGGCAAAATAGCTGCGCCTCCTGGAGGAGGAGGCAAAATGGCTGCCCTCCCGGAGGAGGGGACAAAATGGCTGTATCTACCCACACATCCATATACAGGTATTGGTCTGGGTGGGGAGCCCTATAGACCATGGCTCTGACAGCAAACAAAATTGGAAGGTCAAAAGTGCCCTCTGTGGGCCGTCCTACATTAAATGCAGGCTATTCCAGCTGGCTCAAGGTCGGGAGGAAACCTGGACTTGGCTGCGGACCTCCGTACCCCTGAGCCCTCTTCTGGAAATCAGAAAAATTCTTCAACAGGCACTCAAGCAGGGATCCTGGCACAGACTCCTGTTGTCCCATCCTAGATGAATCAGGAATAATGAGAAAGGGTAGGATACAGGCAACACACACTATTAACACAAGGAACACACTTGTCTCTCTCACACTCAACTCAGTCATTTGAGCTCAGACAAAATGCAGCGCAGCGCAAAACGGATTCTAATGTGACCGGTCACTCCAAAGTTAACAAATCCAAATATCCAAATTTCAGAGAGTGGCGTCCCGCTTCTGAAAGCCCTGGGTAGGTTACCAGCGGCGTCCCACCTACTACCTCAGGTTTATATGCTCCGGAGCCCAAAACCAAACCAAATGAGGATCCTCCGTGAATACTTACTCAGCTCGAGCTGTCCTTCCGGTCTCCAACCCAAAACTCCGCCAAGGGAGAATCCCGGGCCAGCCCCCAAAATGTAGCATCCACCGGGTACGAGAACAAATGTTGGAGACTTTCAGGAGTTAAGATGTTACTTTATTGGCCAGTTTAACCTGCGCAGGGGCGAACTCCCGAGATGTCCGGAGACACCGTGCCCACAAGGAGCTGCAAATGGGAGCTGCGCCTGGAGCTTACAGCCAGGCCCTTATATATCCTAAGTGAGCAAGCATAGACAGAAGCAGATGTGGCAGTTTAGCTATTGGCTAGGGAGGTCACATGCAGCATAGCAACAGGGGCCGGCATAGCAACAGGGGCGAATTTCAAACCTAAACTTCTGATAAGGGTCTCTGACCTTCTTTGTTCCCAGCCTCACAGGAGCCATATCAGCACTTACTGTTCCTGCAATAGTTACACTCTTTGGCAGCTCCAGTACTCCCTGAATCTAACAGGAGCCAAGAACTGGTGGGCCATTAGCTTTAATCCTAGCTTGCACCCGCGGGCAAGGAATACACACAGTGGGAAAACACTTCCCTTTCTATTCAGGGCTCCCAAAGCCACTGACTTATCTGAGTTTCCTAGAATCTAAGATTTCTAACCTCACCAGTCTCATTCACCTCTGTTCCCCATCTTCTTCTCTCTGCACAAACTGGCTTCTCCTTTAGCACTCCGCCATCTTGGCTGCCTCTCTTCTCCTCCATATGGCCTTTATCTGCCCTCTTCCCTGGAACAAGGTGATCTCTCTTAAAACCTTTTGGAGCAAAAGCCCTCCCCCAACACATATTAACATAATCACGCCCATCCCAAGCTAACATCTGCGTGACTGGCTTCCACTTGGGCAGTGCCATCTTTAACAAAGTGAGCAAAATATATTTTATCTGACCAACAAACCACTTATATCTGCACTAGTTCTCAAGGAGGTGTTTCTAATGGGTTAGCCCCAAAGGTGGGTTACATAGTTTATATGTGACTGCTAGAAGGGTATGTGTGTGCATGTGTGTGTGTGTTTTGTTTGGAGATGGGGACAATTCCCAAAGAAAGAGTTATTGTGAGGAGGGCAGAGCCTCCTAAAAGATGTCTACCTGGAGAGTCATTTTGTACATTAACATATTGTTAACATACTGACCCTGAGAGGTACTTCTGTAAGAAACCTATTAGGAAAAAAAGGACAAATTATAAAGTACCTGTTGGGAAAATAGTATAAGGCCAGTAGCCACAGCCACCACCACAGTCACCTGGCCTGTGCAGATTCGCATTGGATTCAGACTGACGATAATGAAACAACAAAGCCAAGAACTGGTGGGCCGTTAGCTTTAATCCTAGCTTGCACCTGGCGGGCAAGAAATACACACAGTGGGAAAACACTTCCCTTTCCATTCAGGGCTCCCAAAGCCACTGACTCATCTGAGATTTCCTAGAATCAAAGGTTTCTACCTCACCAGCCTTATTCACCTCTGTTCCCCATCTCCTCTCTGCACAAATTCTGCACAAACTGGCTTCTCCTTCAGCACTCTGCTATCTTGGCTGCCTCTCCTCTGCAATGCTGATGGCAGGATCTGAGCGAGAGTGCCCCCAGTCTGCCTCATTTTATAGTGTAGAAATTAAAGCCTTTAAGCCAATATACAAATAAGGAAGTCTCTGATACAAAGCCACTTATCTGAGGCATAAATGGAATTCCTCATAAGAGTGCACCACCCCACATCATGCAACAGTCAACAGTATGGGGAAAAGCTTAGTTTTGAGAAGACCTTAGTGACAGAATCAATCGAAGTCCAAAAGATCAGTGTAACAGGCTTTAATGAAAGGAAACCTGCCAGGCTCTCTCGTAAGGGAGAGCAGCCCCTGGTTTTCTAATAGGTAGGACTAAATAAGGGATTTGAGGGTGGGGGCTGGCGGGCATTAAGGAAAAATGTATCTTTCAGCAATTTATGTAAGATTAACCATAAATAAGCTAGAGGACCTTCCACACCCAGGTTAGTCACCCAGATGCCTGGGGGAAGGTGATCTCGAACATCTAGTTTATCAATGTCCCTTTGTCCTAGTTGGTCAAATAAGATTTTAAATATGATATATGTTTGCTCACTTATAGTTTGCATTGGGTGTGGGGGACAGGCTGTAAGCCTGCAGGGTGGTTATAGCCTAAGGCAGGGATCCACAAAATACGGCCCATAGGCCGCATGCAGCCCTCTGAGGCCATTTATTGGGCCCCCATCGCACTTCCAGAAGGGGCACCTCTTTCACTGGTGGTCAGTGAGAGGAGTACTATACTGTATATGGTGGCGCCACAAAGCACAGCCTCGCTCACGTACAGTACTACTTCCGGTGTCACGGCTCCGGAAGCGCGTCATATCACTTGTTACGGCTAGCAGTGACAAATATGGAACTGGATATTGACCATATCATTAGCCAAAAGCAGGTCCATGGTTCCCATTGAAATACTGGTCAGTTTGTTGATTTAAATTTACTTGTTCTTTATTTTAAATATTGTATTTGTTCCCGTTTTGTTTTTTTACTTTAAAATAAGATATGTGCAGTGTGCATAGGGATTTGTTCAGTTTTTTTTTATAGTCCGGCCCTCCAAGGATCTGAGGGACAATGAACTGGCCCCCTGTGTAAAAAGTTTGGGGACCCCTGGCCTAAGGCTTAGTTTTTATTTATTTATTTATTTATTTAATTTTTTTTTTTTACTTTCTTATTAAGTTTTAGAGAGGTGAGAGAATGGGGGGGGGGGGAGGGAGGAGCAGGAAGCATCAACTCCCATATGTGTCTTGACCAGGCAAGCCCAAGGTTTTGAACCGGCGACCTCAGCATTTCCAGGTCAACGCTTTATCCACTGCGCCACCACAGGTCAGGCCTAAGGCTTAGTTTTTAAGACTAACCTTTTCCCCACACCCTTGACTGACTGCATGATGTGGGGTGGTGCACTCTTATGAGGAATCCCATTATGCCTCAGATAAGTGACTTTGTATCAGAGACTTCCTTATTTGTATATTGGCTTAAAGGTTTTGATTTCTACACTATAAAATGGGGGCAGACTGGGAGCTTGCTTTCTCAGTTACTGAGATTAGAATTAGAAGAGTGTAAAACTAGGAGCCTCCATCATGGCCATTCGCATGCAGGTTCGCATTGGATTTGGACAGATGGTAATAAAACAATGGACGGAGCTAAGAACTGGCATTACCTTTAATCCTAGCTTGCACCTGGCAGGCAAGTAAAAACACACACTAGGCTCCAAAACCCACTCATTCAGTGCTCACAAAGCTACTTGATAGATACATGAATTCCAAACTGCCCTTTTGCTGCTTGGCTGTCTGACCCCACCCTTAATTACTGGACAATAGCCCCTGGGACAAAGGAATTCCAGGAAGCTGGTCAATCACCCCAAAGAGGAGTATTCTGGAAAGCCAAACATACCAGCACACCCTTGCTCGAGGCTATCCTCAATCCTATAAAGTTTTTACCTCAGTCTGTTTCTGGGGCCTTCTTTTGGAGAAGTGCCCCAGCAGGTCTTTCTCCTCTAATAAAGCCTGCACACCTGGAGTTAGAGTGCCGTCACATTCTTACACTACTGACTTATCCGAGTTTCCTAGAATCAAAGGTTTCTAGCTCACTAGCCTTATTCACCTCTATTCCCCATCTCCTTCTCTCTGCACAAACTGGCTTCTCCTTTAGCATTCTGCCATCTTGGCTGCTTCTCCGCTCCTCCACATGGCCTTCCTCTGCTCTCCTTCAGCATGGGCTCCTCTGCCCCATTTTATAGTGTAGCAATCAAAACCTTTAATCCAATATACAAACAAGGAAGTCTCTGATACAAAGTCACTTATCTGAGGCATAATGGGATTCCTCATGAGAGTGCACCACCCCACATCAAAAAGGGTGGGAAAGGTTTAGTCCCAAAACCAAGCCCCAGTCTACAAGAATCCTTCCTGCCACATCCCGCTCCCAACACACATTAATATAATCATGCCCATCCCAAGCAAAAAGGACAACCAATACCATCAGCTGGGCGATGGGCTTCTGTTGGGCAGATAAAATATATTATGCTCACTTTGTTAAAGATGGTGCTGCCCACATGGAGGCCGTTGCCCAGGTGATATTAATGTGTGTCTCTGTGGGCTGTGGGCAGGCAGGATCCTTGTGGCCTGGAGCTTTGTTTTAGGATTAAGCCTTTCCCACCCTTTTTGATGTGGGGTGGTACAATCCCATCATGCCCCAGATAAGTGACTTTGTATTAGAGACTTCCCTATTTTGTATATTGGATTAAAGGTTTTGAATCTACACTATAAAATGGGGGCAGAACGGGAGCTTGCTCTTGGTTCCTGAGATTATCATTAGAGGAGAGAGCAGAGCAGAGAGCAGAGAGAGGCCACGTGGAGGAGGCCAGGAGAAGCAGCCAAGATGGCGGAGTGTTGAGTGAGAGGCCAGTTTGTGTAGAGTTTGCGCAGGGAGAAGGAAGGAGATGGGGAAGAGGGGTGAATAAGTCTGGTGAGCTAGAAACCTTTGATTTTAGGAAACTCTGATAAGTCAGTAGCTTTGTGAGCACTGAATGAGAGGGTTTTCAAGCCCAGTGTGTGTTTTTACTTGCCCACTGGGTGCAAGCTAGGATTAAAGATAATGGCTCACCAGTTATTGGCTTCGTTGTTTCATTACCATCTGTCTGAATCTAATGCGAACCTGCATGGGCCAGGCAGCTGTGACGGTGGCCGTGGCTACTGGCTTTACAGTCCACTTAATGGAGGAGGGTGTCATGACCCCCACCTGCAACCCTATCACTTAGTATTAGAAGGGAGGGAAGGGCTTAGTCTTAAAACTAAGCCTTAGGCTATAATGATTTTGCCAGCTGACAGCCTGTCTCCCACACCCAAAGCGAACAAACATATACATCATATTTACAAACTTATTTGACCAACAATAAGTTTGTAAAATGTGTTTTTTAGGTTTGCTTGCTTATATTTTGCATTGGCCTGGGCAGCACCATGTGTATGCAGTCTTGTGAAAGGCTGTGGTCTTGCCCTCAGGGCGGCAGATTGCAAATTGCAGATTTCCTCTCTGTTTAGGAAGGGCCACTGTATTGCTAATGTTTGCTGGAGGAGTTTTTTCTCCACCCTGGGGTTTTTTTTTGTTTTTGTTTTTTTTCCAGAGACAGAAAGAGTCAGAGAGAGGGATAGACAGGTACAGACAGACAGGAACGCAGAGATGAGAAGCATCAATCATTAGTTTTTCATTACGCGTTGAGACACCTTAGTTGTTCATTGATTGCTTTCTCACAGGTGCCTTGACCGATGGCCTTCAGCAGACTGAGTGTAAAGCCAGTAGCCATGGTCACCATCACAGCCACCCGGCCCATGCAGGTTCGCATTGGATTCGAACAGATGGTAATGAAACAATGGAGCCACGAACTGATTGGCCATCATCTTTAATCATAGCTTGCACATGGCGGGCAAGTAAAAACACACTGGGCTCCAAAATCCACTCATTTAGTGTTCACAGAGCTACTGAGTTATCCAAGTTTTCCTAGAATCAAAGGTTTTTAGCTCACCAGACTTATTCACCTCTGTTTCCCATCTCCTTCCTGCACAAACTCTGCACTAAATTAACTGGCTTCTCTTTCAACACTCCGCCATCTTGGCTGCTTCTCTTCTCCTCCATGTGGCCTTTCTCTGCTCTCTTCTAATGATAACCTCAGGAACCGAGAGAGCAAGCTCCCGGTCTGCCCCATTTTATAGTGCAGAATTCAAAACCTTTAATCCAATATACAAAATAGGGAAGTCTCTAATACAAAGTCACTTATCTGAGGCATGATGAGATTCCTCATGAGAGTGTACCACCCCATATCAAAAAGGGTGGGAAAGCCTGACCTGTGGTGGCGCAGTGGATAAAGTTTCAACCTGGAAACACTGAGGTCACTGGTTCAAAACCCTGGGCTTGCCTGGTCAAGGCACATATGGGAGTTGATGCTTCCTGCTCCTCCTTTCTGTCTGTCTGTCTGTCTGTTTCTCTCCTCTCTAAAATGAATAAATAAAAAATATTAAAAAAAAAAAAGGTGGGAAAGGCTTAGTTCTAAAACCAAGCCCCAGGCTACAAGGATCCTGCCTGCCCACAGCCCGCCCCTAACACACATTTATATCACCTGGGCGACAGGCTTCCACGTGGGCAGTGCCATCTTTAACAAAGTGAGCATAATATATTTTATCTGCCCAACAATCCACCCCTATGCTCACTTTACTACCCACAATCTACACCACCGGCATTCCTGTGCAAGGAAATTAGGCACATTACACAAATTACAAATACATGACAAATCATAGTATTTCAACAATTACAAAGGTACATTTCACCAGTCTTTCAGCACTTTGCCAAAAGTGCAAAATGTCCTCGGCCTTCTTTCTGGCCATGGGGAAAGCTTCCTGGGGTAGGTGAGTGCTTCCAGCAAAGCCACTCCCCACCCCCTTCAGGGTATTTCACATTGTCCAAAATCCATAAGTCCATCCAACAAAGGAGCCAGTGCCCACTCTGGTTGTACTCCAGAAAATCAGTTCATGCACATGGAGACTCAGCCACCCCCCTCATTCCTGCGGTCCTGGCAGGACTTACACTGTCCCAAAGAGGAGCACGTGGCAATGGCAGTCAACATTTCCATCTCTGCCTGGAGAGCATGATGGCACCCACTTCTAAATGTCCCAAAATTGCAGACCTACCAGGGCCGTATTAAGAACTCCTTGCTGCTGGGCCCTCATCTTCTGGAGACTGCAGATCGCAAATCCAGGCCGATTCTCCTCATCCTCCAAACAGGAACTGAAAACACCAGCTCCCGCTGCCAGGCTCAAGCCCCAGGCCACCACGCTCAAGCCCCGGGCCACTGGCGCCCTCTGCTCAGCAGGTCTTGCAGCTCCACCATCCTGCTGCAGCCCTGGCTCTCTGTCGGGAGCCGATCCACTAGTGCTGGCTAACAAGGTCACAGCAGAAGAAGATCCACAACTGCTGGTTGACAAAGTCACAGCAGAAGAAGACCAATGGCTGCTGGTTAATAAAGTCACCGCAGTGAAGACTAACAGCTGCGGGTTGACAAAGTCACCGCAAAGGCACAACAATACTTCCCCCTTTTGACCTTTTTGAATTAATCTGGCCTTATATCCCCCCTTTTCTGGGTGTGTGCTATCATTTATGGCACAGGGATAATAGTACCGTACTTTCCCTGTAGATTCGTAGTAATATCTTTGGAAATGAGACAGAGGGTGTGAGTTCCACAGAAAAGCCTGTAAGCCCCTTGAACTGGGCTCATAGACATAAGAGGCTGGCTATGATATCCCTCTTAAAGGGTTAAGTTGGTAGGAGAACTTCTTCTTATTAATCATGTTAAAAACAATAGATTATGACTTAGGAATAGGTAGGAAACAGTAACTATATACACAGAGCACCTTTCAGCCTTCACTTAATTCATCACTTTACCTCCCTGAGCCTTTTCATGTAGTAGAGTAAAGAAACTTTCCTTTCTTCTTGCATACCTGACCTGCAGGTGGTGGAACACTCTGAGAAAAATAGAGTTAGAACTTAACTAGTGTATGAATATAGTAATAAATAAAATTTGACTAGACAATAGCATCATAGGTAAGGTAGAGTTGTTATTCAGTACTGACCTTTTAGAAATTTGTACCAACATTGTTATTGCTGTTCAAGTGATTGTATAACTGTACTTTGAATGACTTACCACCTGATTTATAGTTACCTAAAAAATGTAAGCATAGTGATACAAAAACAATAATTAATCAATGTATTCTGAATATCATGTGATCGTAACTTAGTGTGTGTGCATAAAAAGAAAGCTAGACCAGCATTTGGCAGAGATGCCTGGCAGTAAATGCTAACCAGAGAATAAAGAGAAAGAAAAGAATTTGGATCTCTCACTCGATTTGTGCCGACGCTGTCTCTTCCTGTGGGACCCCTGGATTCCCCCCCGGGGCTGGACCCCGGCAGCTCTCCATAATGTCCAGGGCAATCTGCAACTCCTAAACCTGTGATTCCTTCTCCAGCATCTGCTCCATTTCCAGGTGAATCTCATGAACCTGGTCGGCCTCCTCTGGTGCTTGCTCCAGCTCTAGGGTCGGCATCTCTTTCTCCCACATTTGCTCCAGCCCCTTCCACTGCTCAGTTTGTAGGTCCTGGGCAGCCACTTCCACAGAGCCCTTGGTTTACTCACGCATGGCTGTAAAAGTCAGCCAGCCTACGGTCCCCAAAAGGACAGCCATGGGGAACAATAACAGCAGTCAGTCCTCTACCATGTACATCAAAGGTGGCAGCTCCATACCGATCTCTGAGTCCTGCCACAGACTACACCAAATGTAAAGCCAGTATCCACAGTCACCATCACAGCTGCCTGGCCCATGCAGGTTTGCATTAAATTCGGACAGTTGGTAATGAAACAATGGAGCCACGAACTGATAGGCCATTACCTTTAATCCTAGCTTGCAACCGGCGGGCAAGTAAAAACACACACTGGACTCCAAACCCCATTCATTCAGTGCTCACAAAGCTACAGACTTATCCGAGTTTCCTAGGATCAAAGGTTTCTAGCTCACCAGCCTTATTCATCTCTGTTCCCCATCTCCTTCCTTCTCCCTGCACAAACTCTGCACTAAACTAACTGGCTTCTCTTTCAGCACTCCACCATCTTGGCTGCTTCTCCTCTCTTCCACGTGGCCTCTCTCTGCTCTTCTCTCTGCTCTCTCTCTTAATGCTAATCTCAGGAACCGAGAGAGCAAGCTACCGGTCTGTCCCACGTTATAGTGCAGAAATCAAAACCTTTAATCCAATATACAAAATAGGGAAGTCTCTGGTACAGTCACTTATCTGAGGCAGATGGGATTCCTCATGAGAGTGCACATGTACATCAAAAAGGGTGGGAAAGGCTTAGTCCTAAAACCAAGCCCCAGGCTACAAGGATCCTGCCTGCCCACAGCCCGCCCCCAGCACACATTAGTATCACCTGGGTGATGGGCTTTCACATGGGCAGCGCAATCTTTAACAAAATGAGCATAATATATTTTATCTGCCCAACACCGAGTAACCCCTTGCTCGAGCCAGCAACCTTGGGTCCAAGCTGATGAGCTTTTGCTCGAACCAGATGAGCCCGCGCTCAAACTGGCAACCTCGGGGTCTCGAACCTGGGTCCTCGGCATCCCAATTCAACGTTCTATCCACTGCACCACTGCTTGGTCAGGCTCCAGCCTGGGTTTTTCAGGAAGAGAGAAAAGAGTGCAGATGTGGATCCAGAGCTAAGGGGCTTTGGAGCTCTGCTGAGGCTGGTGGGGGCCTTTGATTCCAGGAGGATCAGGAGATTTTCCAAGTTGTGGAACTGAAGAATGCATCAGAGCTTTGGGAACTCTGAATGAGAGGGAAGAGGTCTTCTCTGCCTGTTTGCTCATGAGCTGGTACAAGACGGAACGGCCCACCATTTTTTGGCTCCATTATTTCTTTACTGTCTGCCCAAACCCAATGAGAACTTGCATGGTCACAAATGGTGGCGGCCACTGGCCATACAGTATGTGGGTCAAATAAGTTTGCAAATATGATATATATGTTTGCTCACTTATAGTTTGCATTGGGTGTGGGGGACAGGCTGTAAGCAGGCAGGGTCCTTATAGCCTAAGGCTTACTTTTCTTATAAAGTATCGTACCTTAATTTCGCCAGTTACGTAGAGACACCAAGGCAGGATACCAGCAGTCTTAGGTGCCAAACAGTTATGTGAGTGAAGGAGGAGCAATGTCCCTTCCGAAATGCTTAGTTGTTTTTTAGTAGCTGATGTTTCTATCTTTTTTTATTTATTTACTCTTTTAGATTTTATTTATTTACTTTTATTAGAGAGAGAAGGGAAAGAGAGAGAGAAAGGGGGAGGAGCAGGAAGCATCAACTCCCATATGTGCCTTGACCAGGCAAGCCCAGGGTTTTGAACCAGCGACCTTAGCATTCCAGGTCGACGCTTTATCCACTGCGCCACCACAGGTCAGGCTCTATCTTTTTTTTAAAAAAACTTATAATACATTTCTAATTTCTAGAGCTGAATGCTATGTAAAGGCTAAGTTGACTGCCTCCTTAGTATCTTCTGGCACCTCTGGGTCTATAGGTGCGTAGACTCTGTAAGCTTTCCAAAGCCTAAGAAAGGTGCAGGGGTCTTCTGAGGATCCTGAATAACTTCTGACACCTTAGACAAATTTATGGTTCTTTTTCTTAGTATTTTCCCTGTTCCTGGCTAACAGAAACTTGTGGAAAGTGTCCAAAATTTCCTCACTTGCTTGGTTGTTAGGGTCCCACTTAGGCCAGGCAACCAGAAACATTTTCTTGAGGTGGTCTCGGCTGTCCTAAGTGGGCAGTGTATGTACAGTACAGATTCTAACAGTCCTGTTAGGGCCTGAGGGTTCCCCAGAAAGGAGATTCTGAGCTTTCTAATTACCTATTACATTTATGCCTCAAATTCTAGAGATCTAGTTAAAAGCACCAACTGAGCCTGACCAGGCAGTGGTACAGTGGATAGAGCATCGGACTGGGATGCTGAGGACCCAGGTTCGAGACCCTGAGGTCACCAGCTTGAGCGTGGGTTCATCTGGTTTGAGCAAAAGCTCACCAGCTTGGACCCAAGGTCGCTGGCTCGAGCAAGGGGTTACTCAGTCTGCTGAAGGCCCATGGTCAAGGCACATATGAGAAAGCAATCAATGAACAACTAAGGTGTCGCAACGCGCAACAGAAAACTAATGATTGATGCTTGTCATCTCTCCGTTCCTGTCTGTCTGTCCCTGTCTATCCCTCTCTCTGACTCTCTGTCTCTGTAAAAAAAAAAAAAAAAAAGCACCAACTGAATTGACCAATATTTCATAACATAAATCTTATACTCTAAATCACAAGTCCCTTTTACATTCTAAGAAAATATACCTTATTTATGGTGTAACTTTATGCACCCTAACAGATAATGTCTAAAAAGCTCAAGAGAAACAGATTTTTGTTCACATCCTTTAGTTCTTTTAATCTGGGCACAAAACTTAAATGGTTCCTACTACCATAACTAGTCATCTGTTTTCTATTTTCTCCTTTCCACCTATTATGTTGAGAATTCTACTGTAAGTCAATCAATAGTAATATTTGTCACTCTGGGTTTGGTGACCTAACATTGAACAATAATACTGCTTCAAAGATGATAATAAACTGAACATTTATACACCATATAAAAATATATCATTAATAATCATTATATTGGCTTGGCCTGTGGTGGCGCAGTGGTAAAGCATTGACATGGAACACTGAGGTCACCAGTTCTAAACCCTGGGCTTGCCCAGTCAAGGCACATATGGGAGTTGATGCTTTCTGCTCCTCTCCCCTTTCCTTCTCTCTCTTCTTTCTCTCTCCTCTCTAAAAATGAATAAATTAAAAAATAAAAAAATCATTACATTAATAATCATTACATATTCCTTGATATTTAAGTAAAGATTTCAACATCACAGGGCTATGAAGCAGCAAATAAAAAGAATTAACAAAAGACTCTTGAGCCTGACCAGGTGGTAGCACAGTGGATAGAGCATCGGACTGGGATGTGGAGGACCCAGAATCAAGACCTCAAGGTCACCAGCTTGAGCGCAGGCTCATCTGGCTTGAGCAAAAAAAAAAAAAAAAAAAAAAAAAAGAAAGAAAAAGAAAAAAAAAGCTCAGCAGCTTGGACCCAAGGTCACTGGCTCAAGCAAGGGGTTACTCAGTCTGCTGAAGGCCCGCAGTGAAGGCACATATGAGAAAACAATCAATGAACAACTAAGGTGTCAAAACGAAAAACTGATGATTGATGTTTCTCATCTCTCTCCATTCTTGTCTGTCTGTCCCTATCTATCTCTCTCTCTGACTCCCTGTCCCTGTAAAAAAAGAAAAAGACTCTTGAAATAACATATACATTTCTAACATAGAAAATATTTTTTTCCACAGCAACGGATCCTTGGTACAAAAAGGAAGTCTTTGTATTTGGCAAACTACACAATTCTATATGCCTAATTCATCGTTAGTACAAATTTAGTACAATTTACAATAAGAGAATTGTAAACTACTACCCCCAATGAACCACCGATTTACTGAGAAAAATAAGGAATGGTCAAAAGGTACTCACTGTTTCTTATCTATCCAGCTGGCAAAGAGATGCTAACCCTCTTTTTGACCCACAGTGCTTTACACCAGTGGTCCCCAAACTTTTTTGGGCCACGGACCAGTTTAATGTCAGAAAATATTTTCACGGACCGGCCTTTAGGGTGGTACGGATAAATGTATCACGTGACCGAGACAAGAGTCAAGAGTGAGTCTTAGACAGATGTAACAGAGAGAATCTGGTCATTTTCAAAAAATAAAACACTGTTCAGACTTAAATATAAATTAAAATGGAAATAATGTAAGTTATTTATTCTTTCTCTGCGGACCGGTACCAAATGGCCCACGGACCAATACTGGTCCACAGCCCGGGGGTTGGGGAACCACTGCTTTACACTATTAAGTCAATATAAGGGCTGGGGTGCCTGGGATTCCTGGAGTCTAAGGAGGAGCAGGAGCTGGGAGCTGCGCGAGGAGTTGAGGAGTCGCCACTTGGCACTGCTCCTTGGAGCATAAGTGAGCGCAGCGGGCCCTTGAACACTATGGAGGCAGCACTCTCCCTGTGGCCGCTTTTATTTATTTCTTTTCTTTTTTCCGGTGCTTCTCGCGCAGCCAGCTGCAGCCCGGCTGCCCCTACCTCCCCCAACCCCGCTGCTGCACTCGGCTGCATCCTGGTTATGCCACCCGCTTGCGGGTAGGTGCCCAGTGATAGTAGTCTGCCCTAAAAGTTGGTCATTTTAATTTACAGAGAGTTTTCAATATATCTTTAGACAATTTTTACATTATAATTATTGGAAAATCTAATTTTAAAATTCTTTTTTTTTATATACAGAGACAGAACAGAGAGTCAGAGAGAGGGATAGATAGGGACAGACAGATAAGAACGGAGAGATGAGAAGCATCAATCATCAGTTTTTCATTTTTGACACCTTAGTTGTTCATTGATTGATTTCTTATACGTGCCTTGACCATGGGCCTTCAGCAAACTGAGTGACCCCTTGATCAAGCCAGTAACCTTGGGTCCAAGCTCGTGAGCTTTTGCTCAAGCCAGATGAGCCCGCACTCTAACTGGCGACCTCGGGGTCTCGAACCTGGATTCTCCACATCCCAGTCCGATGCTCTACCCACTGTGCTACCGCCCAGTCAGGCTAATTTTGAAATTCTTAAGCATATACTCTAGTGGGGTTTGGTTCTTTTTTTTTTTCTTTTTTCTTTTTTTTTAAACTAGACTGCAGGACCACCATCATTTATTATTATTTTATTCATTTTAAAGAGGAGAGGGAGAGACAGAGAGAGGGGAGGGGAGACAGAGAGAGAAGGGGGGAGGAGCTGGAAGCATCAACTCCCATATGTGCCTTGACCAGGCAAGCCCAGGGTTTTGAACCGGCGACCTCAGCATTTCCAGGTCGATGCTTTATCCACTGCGCCACCACAGGTCAGGCCTGGGGTTTGGCTCTTATGTTAAGATTTTTCTAAAGGAAAGTTCTAATCTTTTCTATTTTCTTCCTTAGTACTATTCCTACCCCATACCTTCCAAATGGGTAAAACTTCTTTGGGTCAGTAGGTGGATATTGGAAACTAGTTTCTACTCTATACTTTCTCCAGCACTTTCTTAGATCTTTAGTTAGTTTTTATCTTTAAGCAATATAATTTTTCTATGAATTTTGCTAGTTTTATAATTTGTGGGCTTGTTCACGAATTTTCCTTCACTTTTGCTGTAAAGCCAGTAGCCACGGCCACCATCACAGCAGCCTGGCCCATGCAGGTTCGCATTGGATTCAGACAGTCAGCAAAGAAACAGCAGAGCCAAAAGCTGATGGGCCATCACCTTTAATCCTAGCTAGCACCTGGCAGGCAAGTAAAAACACACACTGGGCTCCAAAACCTACTCACATTCAGTGCTCACAAAGCTACTGACTTATCCGAGTTTCCTAAAATCAAAGGTTTCTAGCTCACCAGACTTATTCACCTCTGTTCCCCATCTCCTTCCTTCTCCCTGCACAAACTCTGCACAAACTGGCCTCTCACTCAACACTCTGCCATCTTGGCTGCTTCTTCTGGCCTCCTCCACGTGGCCTCTCTCAGCTCTCTGCTCTCTAATGCTCATCTCAGGAACCAAGAGAGCAAGCTCCCGTTCTGCCCTCATTTTATACTGTAGATTCATAACCTTTAATCCAATATACAAGATAGGGGAAGTCTCTAATACAAAGTCACTTATCTGAGGCATAATTTGTACCACTCCACAGAAAAAAGGGTGGGAAAGGCTTAATCCCAAATCCAAGCCCCAGGCTACAACGATCCTGCCTGCCCACAGCCCGCCCCCAACACACATTAATATCACCTGGGCGACAGCTTCCATGTGGGCAGCGCCATCTTTAACAAAATGAGCATAATATATTTTATCTGCCCAACATTTGCCCTCTGGTTTTAAACCAGAAATTTCCAATTGAAATCGCCACTTTAAGACTAATTGCCTTGCACCAGAGGAGAGATAGGAGCTAACAGAAAAAGCAATTTCCTCTGTGGAAAAGTCAGACAGAGAGCCCTGAAACTAGAGGTCTTGTATCCAAGAAAAGAGATCTAGCAAGTCCAAAAAAGGTGGCTCGAACCAGAAAATGTCACAAGAGATTTCTCAGATGAACAAAGAGAAACTTCAAAACAGACTGTAAAGCCAGCAGCCAAGGCCAGGGCCACCATCAGAGCAGCCCAGCCCATGCAGGTTCGCATTGGATTCGGACAGTCGGCAAAGAAACAACGAAGCCACAAACTGATAGGCCATAGTCTTTAATTCTAGCTTGCACCCGGCGGGCAAGTAAAAACACACACTGGGCTCCAAAACCCACTCACATTCAGTGCTCACAAAGCTACTGACTTATCCGAGTTTCCTAGAATCAAAGGTTTCTAGCTCACCAGCCTTATTCTCCTCAGTTCCCCATCTCCTTCCTTATTCCAGATACAAACTCTACACAAACTGGCATCTCACTCAGCACTCCGCCATCTTGGCTGCTTCTCCTGGCCACATGGCCTCTTTCTGCTCTCTGCTCTGCTCCCTCTGCTCTCTTATGCTAATCATCCCAGGAACCAAGAGCGCAAGCTCCCGCTCCATCCCCATTTTATAGTGTAGAAATCCAAACCCTTAATCCAATATACAAAATAGGGAAGTCTCTAATACAAAGTCACTTTCTGAGGCATGATTGGATTGTACCACCCCACATCAAAAAGGGTAGGAAAGGCCTGACCAGGTGGTGGCGCAGTGGATAGAGCGTCGGACTGGGATGCGGAAGGACCCAGGTTCGAGACCCCAAGGTCGCCAGCTTGAGCGCGGGCTCATCTGGCTTGAGCAAAGAGCTCACCAGCTTAGACCCAAGGTCGCTGGCTCCAGCAGGGTGTTACTCGGTCTGCTGAAGGCCCGCGGTAAAGGCACATGTGAGAAAGCAATCAATGAACAACTAAGAAGTCGCAACGCGCAACGAGAAACTGATGATTGATGCTTCTCATCTCTCTCCGTTCCTGTCTGCCTGTCCCTGTCTATCTCTACCTCTGTAAAAAAATTAAATAAAAAAATAAAAAAGGGTAGGAAAGGCTTAATCCCAAAACCAAGCCCCAGGCTACAAGGATTCTGCCTGCCTTTAGCCCACCCCAACACTCCTTGTGTTATCTTTAACAAAGTGAGCATAATACATTTTATCTGCCCAACAATCCACCCCTATGCTCACTTTACTACCCACAATCTATACCACCGGCATCCCTGTGCAAGGAAATTAGGCACATTACACAAATTACAGCATGACAAATCATACAGTTTTAACAATCACAAAGGTACACTTCACCAGTCTCTGAGCACTTTGCCCAAAGTGCAAAATGTCCTCGGCCTTGTTTCTATCCATGGGAGAAGCTTCCCGGGGCAGGGGAAGGGCTTCCAGCAAAGCCACCCCCCACCCCCACCCCCATCAGGGTATTTCACATTGTCCAAAATCCGTAATCCGTAAGTCCATCCAACAAAGGAGCCAATGCCCACTCCGGTCGTAGTCCAGGAAATCAGTCCACGCACGTGGGGCATCAGCCACCCCCCTTATCCCTGCCATCCTTGCAGGTCTTATACTGTCCCAAAGAGGAGCACATGGCGTCCAGCCCTGTGTCCCCAAATTGCAGACCTACCAGGGCCGTAGTAGGTGCTGCTTCCAGCTGCGCTTTCACCTTCTGGAGACTGCAGATCACAACTCCAGCCCAATTTTCCTCATCCTCCAAAGAGGAACTGAAAGCACCAGCTCACACTGTCGGGCTCAAGTCCCGGGCTGCTGTCACCTTCTGCTCCGCAGACCTTGCAGCTCCGGACCCGGCCTCAGCCTCAGCTTCAGCCTCAGCCTCAGCCCTGTACTCCTGCCACTGCTGGCTCTCCACAAAGTCCAGGGCAATCTGCAACTCACGAACCTCTGAATCCTCCTCCAGCGTTTGTTCCATTTCCAGGCAAATCTTGCAAACCTGGTGTAAAGCCAGTGGCCACGGCCAGGGCCACCATCACAGCAGCCTCCTGGCCCATGCAGGTTCGCATTGGATTCGGACAGTCAGTAAAGAAACAACGGAGCCAAGAACTGATGGGCCTTCATCTTTAATTCTAGCTTGCCCCGGCGGGCAAGCAAAAACTACACACTAGACTCCAAAACCCAACCACATTCAGTGCTCACAAAGCCACTGATTTATCCGAGTTTCCTAGAATCAAAGGCCTCTAGCTCACCAGCCCCATTCTCCTCAGTTCCCCATCTCCTTCCTTATCCCAGATACAAACTCTACACAAACTGGCATCTCACTCAGCACTCCGCCATCTTGGCTGCTTTTCCTGGCCTCCTCCACGTGGCCTCCTTCTGCTCGCCTCTCTGCTCTCTCCTCTGCTGATAATCTCAGGAACCAAGAGCGCAAGCTCCCACTTCGTCCCCATTTTATAGTGTGGAAATCCAAACTCTTAATCCAATATACAAAACAGGGAAGTCTCTAATACAAAGTCACTTCTCTGAGGCATGATTGGATTGTACCACCCTACATCAAAAAGGGTGGGAAAGGCTTAATCCCAAAACCAAGCCCCAGGCTACAAGGATTCTGCCTGCCTTTAGCCCACCCCAACACACATTAATACCACCTGGGCGACGGCCTCCTCGTGTTATCTTTAACAAAGTGAGCATAATACATTTTATCTGCCCAACACAGACAATTTACACTTGACTTTTAGGCAGTTTAGTTCAACAGACAAGAGAAGGGGTTGCCCCGTCAGGGGCCTCTTGGGTGCTCACTTGGCCGTGTCCCTCGCGGGAACCACAAACTAGAAACTCAGGTACAGGTACCAGAGATCCTCATTCATATACCAATCACTCAGGGGTTTTCAGACAGAAACAATAAAAGCAAAGAATGAGATCTTGACATGGACAGTGTAAGGCCGGGAGCCGCCATCGTGGCCATTCACATGCAGGTTCCCATTGGATTCGGGCAGACGATAAAGAAATGGCGGAGTCAGAGGATGGGGGGCCATCCTATTTATTGGTGTCTCACCAAGACAGGCAAACCACAAAAGAAGACAAGGGAAAAGCAGAAAACCAGCTCTTCCCATGAAGGGCAAGGGATCAGGGAAGCCCCTGCAATTGTGATAGCAGGAACTGTGTGTCCAAGCTCCTGGTCTGTCCCACTTTATAGTGTAGAAAACCAAAATCCCTTAATCCAATATACAAACAAGGAAGTCCCCGATACAAAGTCACTTATCCAAGGCATAATTGGATTCCTCATGAGAGTGCACCACCCAGATAATACAATCAGTCAAGGGTGTGGGGAAAAGCTTAGTCCCAAAACCAAATCTCAGGCTACAATGACCTGGCCTGCTTATAGCCTGTCCCCCACACCCAATATAAGTCACAAGCGAGCAAACATATATATCATATTTACAAACTTATTTGACCAACAGACAGACAGGACAAAGGTGTCCCTGGAAGTCCCAGGCAGGACTTAATAACTCAGTCCCCACTAATTGTCTTTCCTGAGAGCACAAACAAATATGTCCCAAAAAGCCCGAGGCAGGACCTAACTCTCCACCAACATCTCGGTCTTGAAAAGCCTATTGCGTGAATGTGATCACGTCTGATCATTGCACAATAGTTTCAAACTGACTAGTCACAAACAAAATTCAGCAAAGCAAAAGATTTGTCCTACTTACCTCTGGAGGTCAGAATTTACACTCTTTGATTTCTCTGCCGAATCGTCAAATTTGAGGACTGTTGGGCAGATAAAATGTATTATGCTCACTTTGTTAAAGATTACTGATAGATACGTGAATTCCAAACTGCCCTCTTGATGTTCCGCTTATCTGTCAGACCTCACCCTTACTGGACTATTTACCCTGAGACAGAGGAATTCCAAAAAGCTGAGAAGCTTCCCCAAGGAGGGGCTCCGGGCACACCAGGACTTTTGATTCAACACCCACATGCTCGAAGCCCCCCAAGGAGGAGCATTCCGGACATACCAGGACTTTTGCCTCAGTATCCCCTCAGGCTCTCCCAAACACTACATAACTCGCCCCTAGTCTGTAACCGGTGCTCTTCTCCCCCAGGAGGAGTGCCCGGCAGGGTTCCTTTCTTCCTTTCAATAAAGCCTGTTACTCTGGTCTTTCGGACTCCCATGGATTCCAACATTTGGTGCCGAAACCCGGGACAGGGTACTAACTGCCTGGATGATCCCTCTTTGCCGTTCAAACTTACAACCAGGGAAGCAACGGGCAGCGGCAGCTTGTCCCAGGCTTACTCCCTGATTCTGTTTGGACGTGTAATTGTAGGTCGATTGGCCGGCAGTCTAACCCTGTCCTGAACCCCTGCTGGACCAGAAGGTAAGGAGTTTCTCCCTTCCCCTTCCCCGGTTGGCCTCTAAATTTCTCTAAAAATACCCCTTTCTGGTCGGACGGTTTTCTCTGATACGCCTCACGTTTTGAGGGGTTTGACTCAGTCTCAGTGGACTGCACGGAAGACTAGGCGCCTAGCCAAACCTCTCCACTCTCTCGGACTTCTCGTCCTTGGAGCTCCCTGACAGGTGGTGACGACCTCTATCAGGGACGACTCCCCCACATGGAGATTCTCTCCTCTTGAGACAGTGACAAAAGGCGGGGACGCCCCCTCTTGCTCACCTGTCTCCACTCTGGGCTCTTCAGAGTCTAAGCCTTCCGACCAGACCCCTCTAGGATGTCTCATAAAAATCCTCGCCAAATTCGGTCTCTCAGACCTTAAACCAAAGAAATTAATCTTCTTCTCTAACACGGCATGGCCTCAGTACAGACTAGACAATGACTCCCATTGGCCTGAAAACAGGACATTCGATTATAATATCCTATATATTATAAGTCTTGACAATTTCTGCCACCGGACGGGGAGGGCATCAGAAGTTCCTTACGTGCAGGCTTTCTTCTCTCTTCTCTCCTGTCCTTAATTTCTGTACTTTCTATTCTACACACAGGCTGGTTTTGGCCAAAGAAACCTCAACTAAAACCTCTGCTCCTAATCTTTTCTTCTCCGCGGACTCCCAAACTCTCTCCTTCTCCTGCCTGACCCCCGGGGCACCCCTCTCTCGGGACCCCTCTCTAGTCTCTCAGCAAATCTTTTTGCTGGAGTCTCTTCCCTCCAGAAAGCCTCTTTCCTTCACTAAATCCTGTTTTCTCATTCATCAGTCTCTCTTTCTCCTCCCCTGCTGGCCAGGGGCCTCTCCCTTCTCCACTGTGTTCTTCGTCCCCTCCCCCCTCCTTAGAAGCTGTGCCTGTCTCATCTCTGACCTCTCTTCCCTCCTTACAAACTGCAGTTCTGTCTCCTCTCCGACCCCTCCTCCTTCCTTACAAACTGTGACGTGCCTCTTTCCTCCTTGCCCTCTCCTCTCTCCTCAGCTCTAAATCCTTTTGACTCCTCTGACCATGTGGCGCCACACCAATACTTTAACCTCCTTCTCTCCTCCTGCAGATTCTGACTTTCCTTCTTTCCATCCAGCTGCTCACACTGTCCATCCGTCTGCTTTCTCTCTTCCTCCCCTCTTTGCTGGCAACTCCCTGCCATCTCGAAAAACTTAAAAAACAGAATTGTATATTAAGCTATGTGAGTAAGTAATCTGTCTTGTCTCATTGTTTGTCAGGAAATATTTCCAGTGAATTGAAACAACTAAAGCGCGCTTATTTAAATTTCTTAATTCATAATATGTGAAGTCTTTGTTTAATGTGTAACTGTGTCTGTTTCTAAGGCCTTAAACCAGTAATTACCCACCTTATAAACCAGGTTTACTCATCCCCATGGAATCTCCCTGCAATACCCTTATCTTTCCTGTTCGAAAACCTTCAGGAGCTTATCACCTCGTACAAGCCTTATACCTAATCAATGAGGCAGTAATTCCCCTCCATCCAGTAGTCCCTAATCTCTGTAAATTACTGTCACACATTTTCTCAAACACCACTCACTTCATGGTCCTAGACCTCAAGAATGCCTTCTTTACCATTCCTCTACACCCTGACTCTTACTTTCTGTTTGCCTTTACCCAGACACTAATGCAGCCCAGCAACTTAACTTACATGGACTATTTTACCCCAAGGGAATCAGAAACAGCCCACACCTGTTTCAGCAGGCACTAGCTCAGGATTTAGCAGCATGCAATCTCAAAACTAGTACTCTCTTACAATATATAGATAACCTACTCCTCTGCAGCCCCTCCCTGCCTGCCTCAAGGAGACTCACCATCCACCCTTCTTAACTTCCACGCTATGAAGTGTTATCATGTCTTCTCTGCTAAGGCTCAACTTTATTCTCAGTCCCTAGTCTATCTAGGCATTACTTTAACCCCCACCACCTGAAGTCTCACCCTAGATCAAACTCAGACCCTCCACAGTCTCCAACCACCTACCACAACAGATCAAATCTTTTCTTTCCTCAGTCTAACAGGCTTCTTTAAACACTGAATTCCCAATTTTGCTCTCTTAGTCAAGCCCCTCAGTGAGATCTTCTGAGCATGGCTTTTAAGGTCTATAATGACCAAGGAAGTAACAGAAAAGGCAAATAAGGCCCAAAAGAAGTCAGGAAATACCAACTTTTGGCTCCAGCGCCCTAAGGGGTTTCACAGCATTCTATCAAGGCCCTGCTCCAGAGTGGAAAGAAAGGTCATTGAACTGAAGCCTGCGAGGCTTCCCAGCCCCACCGGTGACACACCTGTGCTGTGGAAAGAGGGACATGAGAAGGTAAGCTGCCCCCTTTCTCCATGGAGGGAGGGTTCAGTCTCTCCTAGCCCTGCTCCAGCTACCTGTGACCTGACCTTGCCCAGCGTGCTGGGAATTGCCACTGAAGGCCCAAGGATATCATTCATTCACGAGCCTAAGGTATTTCTTCCAAGTAGCAGATAAGCTGATCTCATTTCTTGTAAATACAAGGGCCATCTACTATGCCTTGCTTGAATATTTAAGTTTTATTTATCCCTCAAAGATCTCTACTGTGGGTATTGACAGTCTGATTTTATTGCTTTATTTAATGTTTAGTATCTCCTTTGTTCCTCCTATCTCAATGCCCCATGCCTATTATAGGCTGGGACCTGCTGGTAATTCCAGCTAGAAGCAGTGGTCACTAGGATTTACACTCTAACTGCAAAGTGTAGAAATGTAACCACCCTTTCCCTAAGTACTTGCAGGTTTTATAGGTCACTCAGCAAACTGTTCAAACACTGTCCAAGAGGCACTTCCAGCAGTACAATACCCAAGGACTGACTTTCACATGGACAGGTCCACACACCGTAATCCTGACAACTCCCACTGCACCTTTCAGCCTGCCTCACCAAATCAGGAACTTTCTACTTGTGTGGGACCAACACCTATCTGTGTCTCCATACTAATTAGACAAAAATCTGTATCCTAATCTATCTCACCCTAAATATCAACCTAATCCCACCCCATGAGCCTCTTCCAGTTCCTAATACACTATCCATCAATGTAAGGACCAAACAAGCTATACAGGTAATCTCTCCTCTTATTGCTTTAGAAATCTCTACAAAAGTAAATCTAGGGACAAGGGGACTAGCCACACTGCCCTGTCTTATTCCTATTTACTCTCTCTCTCTCTCTCTGAAGCCCAGCGAATTCGTAAACATGAAATCAGTGGTTTCACACAAACTGGGCGTCTTACTATTGCCTTTCATTAGTTCACTCACTCTCCTATTTACTTTTCTAACTTTTAGACCCTGCCTCTTACGTTTGTTTACTAGTTTTTTACAGAACCGCATGCAGACCTTCACCAATCAGACAACTGGAAAAATCTACCTAGCCCTACACATCAACCCTGAAACCTGCCCTCATGAAACAGAAAAATCTGAAACCCTGTATCAGCAGACCTCCTAAATCCTATCTTTCAACCTCTACAGGTCCCCAAACCCTAAAGCTCTCCCATATTCCTGAAGAACTAGGAGAATAAATAGCAACACCTCTTAACGCTTCTCAGTCTTTTTCCCTTCACATAGTAAAAGGACAAGATCACTGGGTCTTTTTGGTGCCTACAAACGGACATGAAACATTTCTTTTAACTCAAGCTAACTGCTCTCTCCAGGTCTGCCAGGAAAAAATATCTCTAACTTTACCATGGAAGAACTTTCACACACACACCCCTATACAACCCTCCTTATCTGTGCATTGCTAATGTCCAAACTTGCCTCTTTCTTTATTAAGTTCCTACAGGCCGGGATGAGAGAAATCTCTAGGATTACCTACAATCAAATTCTCCTACACTCCTATTCCCCAGTACCCCAAGGAGAACTTCACGAGGGAAATATCAAATAGGTAGGTGTTGGGCGGATAAAATGTATTATGCTCACTTTGTTAAAGATGCCATCGCCCAGGTGATATTAATGTGTGTTGGAGGCAGACAGGATCATTGTAGCCTGGGGCTTGGTTTTGGGATTAAGCCTCTCCCACCCGTCTTGATGTGGGGTGGTACAATCCAATCATGCCTCAGAGAAGTGACTTTGTATTAGAGACTTCCCTGTTATGTATATTGGATTAAGGGTTTGGATTTCTACACTATAAAATGGGGACGGAACGAGAGTTTGGGCTCTTGGTTCCTGAGATTAGCATGAGAGAGCAGAGAAAGTAGAGACAGCAGCGGAAGGCGGCCACGTGGAGGAGGCCAGGAAAAGCAGCCAAGATGGTGGAGTGCTGAGTGAGATGCCAGTTTGTACAGAGTTTGTATCTGGGATAAGGCAGGAGATGGGGAACTGAGGAGAAGAAGGCTGGTAAGCTAGAAACCTTTGATTCTAGGAAACTCGGATAAGTCAGTGGCTTTGTGAGCACTGAGTGTGACTGGGTTTTGGAGCCCAGTGTATGTTTTTACTTGCCTGCCGGGTGCAAGGTAGGATTAAAGGCTATGGCCCACCAGTTTTTGGCTCCATGGTTTCTTTACCGACTGTCCGAATCCAATGCGAACCTGCAAGGGCCGGGCTACTGTGATAGTGGCCCTGGCCCTGATTACTGGCTTTACAGTAGGGATGACAGCAGGAAGAAGCCGCCCCTCAGCCCGAGAAGTTCCCTCCTGAATGTTCTCCAAACCCTCTTCCTTTTTAACCACACATATTCAGTTCTTCTAAAAATTTACACCAACAGGTTCCCTGTCTCTTAAAATCTCCACATGTCCTCTCATTTGAGAGGAACCAGACCAGCATGTCTCATGAGGCTCATACAGGAGACCATGTATCACCATGTCACTCTGTCCACTTGGCACTAGCAGCAAGCAACTAACAATTATTACCTCGCAAAATTTTTTTTTACTTCCTCACTCAGGTTTTCAGAAACATCGCCTGGTTCCGACCTCACAGCATGGAAATTGACGACCTCCTTAACTAGATGAGGGACTTGGCTTGACAAGGTTCCCTTCTCGAGTTCTCTCCAGAAGAAGCAATAATTTTCCAATTTTTTCTCCTCTTTCTCCTCATCACCCCTCACCATATATTATAAAATTAATAACTGCCTTTCTTTTATATGTAACCACAGAGTCGAGAAATGATAGATACGTGAATTCCAAACTGCCCTCTTGATGTTCCGCTTATCTGTCAGACCTCACCCTTACTGGACTATTTACCCTGAGACAGAGGAATTCCAAAAAGCTGAGAAGCTTCCCCAAGGAGGAGCTCCGGGCACACCAGGACTTTTGATTCAACACCCACATGCTCGAAGCCCCCCAAGGAGGAGCATTCCGGACATACCAGGACTTTTGCCTCAGTATCCCCTCAGGCTCTCCCAAACACTACATAACTCGCCCCTAGTCTGTAACCGGTGCTCTTCTCCCCCAGGAGGAGTGCCTGGCAGGGTTCCTTTCTTCCTTTCAATAAAGCCTGTTACTCTGGTCTTTCGGACTCCCATGGATTCCAACAATTACGTTGCCCACGAGGAGGCCGTCACCCAGGTGATATTAATGTGTGTTGAGAATCCTTGTAGCCTGGGCTTGGTTTTGGGATTAAGCCTTTCCCACCCTTTTTGATGTGGGGCGGTACAATCCAATCATGCCTCAGAGAAGTGACTTTGTATTAGAGACTTCCCTATTTTGTATATTGGATTAGAGGTTGTGAAGCTACACTATAACATAGGGGCAGAGCGGGGGCTTGCCCTCTCTTGGTTCCTGAGATTAGCATGAGAGAGCAGAGAAAGTAGAGCCAGCAGCAGAAGGAGGCCACGTGGAGGAGGCCAGGAGAAGCAGCCAAGATGGTGGAGTGCTGAGTGAGATGCCAGTTTGTGTAGAGTTTGTATCTGGGATAAGGAAGGAGATGGGGAACAGAGGTGAATAAGTCTGGTGAGCTAGAAACCTTTGATTCTAGGAAACTCGGATAAATCAGTAGCTTTGTGAGCACTGAATGTGAGTGGGTTTTGGAGCCCAGTGTGTATTTTTACT
The DNA here is from genome assembly GCF_036850995.1 of Saccopteryx leptura. Classification (NCBI taxonomy): domain Eukaryota; kingdom Metazoa; phylum Chordata; class Mammalia; order Chiroptera; family Emballonuridae; genus Saccopteryx; species Saccopteryx leptura. The sequence goes on along the minus strand of NC_089506.1, from coordinate 152,578,859 downwards.
TGCCCGCTGGGTGCAAGCTAGAATTAAAGACTATGGCCCATCAGTTTTTGGCTCCGCTATTTCTTTACCGACTGTCCGAATCCAATGCGAACCTGCAAGGGCCGGGCTGCTCTGATGGTGGCCCTGTCCGTGGCTGCTGGCTTTACAAGGACCCAGAGCTGTCTGACGAGAAGTTGTCCAAACCCCACAGGAAAACTGGAGCCCTGGAACATCTCAGGGGGTGCCCCTCCTCGAGATCCAGCGGGGTCAGGCAACCCTCCGGAGAGGCCAACCAGTCTGGGTCTCTCTACCGGTGACACGGAACACCGGCATCCTAGATGAGCCTTTAAATGATATAAAGTATCATACCTTAAATCCGTGGGTTACTGACAGATTTGTAAATTCCAAACTGCCCTCTTGCTGTTCCGCTTATCTGTCAGACCTCACCCTTACTGGACTATGCCCCTGAGACAGGGGAATTCCAAAAAGCTGACAACCTGCCCCAAGGAGGGGCTCCGGACATACCAGGACTTTTGATTCAACACCCACATGCTCGAAGCCCCCCAAGGAGGAGCATTCCAGACATACCAGGACTTTTGCCTCAGTATCCCCTCAGGCTCACCCAAACACTGTATAACTTGCCCCTAGTCTGTAACCGGTGCTCTTCTCCCTGGGAGAAGTGCCCGGCAGGGTTCCTTTCTTCCTTTCAATAAAGCCTGTTACTCTGGTCTTTTGGACTCCCATGGATTCCAACAGTTACCTAGAGACACCAAGGCAGGATACAAAAGAATTTTTGGGAGGAGATTTATTAATAAGCCGGCTACATATGACTTACACGGAGTATAGCTAACCCAAATTGTGCAGCCTCGAATATAGCTCTGAGGTAGTTATATTGACATGATCACATACAGGTTGGGGGAGCATGACACAATAGTTAATTATTAACAAGTTTGCAACATTCACTTATAGGATTGTAAAGCCAGGAGCCAAGGCCAGGGCCACTATCACAGCAGCCTTCTGGCCTATGCAGGTTCGCATTGGATTCGGACAGTCGGTAAAGAAACAACGGAGCCACAAACTGGTGGGCCATAGTCTTTAATTCTAGCTTGCACCCGGCGGGCAAGTAAAAACACACACTGGGCTCCAAGACCCACTCACATTCAGTGCTCACAAAGCCACTGACCTATCCGAGTTTCCTAGAATCAAAGGTTTCTAGCTCACCAGCCTTATTCTCCTCAGTTCCCCATCTCCTTCCTTATCCCAGATACAAACTCTACACAAACTGGCATCTCACTCAGCACTCCGCCATCTTGGCTGCTCCTCCTGGCCTACTCCACGTGGCCTTTCTTCCGCTGCTGGCTCTACTCTCTCTGTTCTCTCATGCCAATCTCAGGAACCAAGAGAGGGCAAGCCCCCGTTCTGCCCCTATTTTATAGTGTAGCTTCACAATCTCTAATCCAATATACAAAATAGGGAAGTCTCTAATACAAAGTCACTTTCTGAGCCATGATTGGATTGTACCACCCCACAGCAAAAAGGGTGGGAAAGGCTTAATCCCAAAACCAAGCCCCAGGCTACAAGGATTCTGCCTGCCTTTAGCCCACCCCAACACACATTAATATCACCTGGGCGATGGCCTCCTCGTGTTATCTTTAACAAAGTGAGCATAATACATTTTATCCGCCCAACAAGGATTTATTGAAAGGAAAAAACATTCCTACATATTAAAACTTACAAGGTAACACAATAGCGGAAAATGTCATTTTACATATCAACACAGTAGTGATAAATGTCATTTTACATATCAAAAGACATTCCCAAATCTTCTAGTGACTACCCCCCATCCCTGTCACCACAGCAAAATGGTTAGCATGGAACAAGGCCAAATGAAAATACCCTTGGTGATAGAATCAATCAGAGTCTGAAAGACCAGTGTAACAGGCTTTATTGAAAGGAAACCTGCTGGGCTGTCTCGTGGGAGAGCAGCCCCGGCTACAGACTTAGGTCATGTTTTAAGGGCTGGGTTTAGGGAAGTAGGAAGCGTAGCAGTGCATTTGCTGATTGGCTGTCGCTATTGCTGGGCACAGGGGTGCTTTTCACCAATTATGGATGTTGGTGCATTTTCAATCGTCAGCAGTTTCAACCGTCCATGACTTCATTGGACGTTCCTTTATGGTTGGTCACCAGCCGCAAGCCCTGAAATGAAACTCATGCCGGCAGGGTTAAAGAAATGAAACCTAAGATTCCCAACTATTTGATATATTTATATAAAAAGGAAAGAGAATGATTCCTAGATAGGCTCAAGAGAAAGGGGACAGAGGTCATTATCTTCTGTAACTTCTTCCTGCTGAGTAGGGGTGGTGAGGGGTTATGGCCTCTCTAAGGATTACTCTCAGTGGGGGTTCATAAAGTAGAGAGGTGTGTGGATGGTTTCCTGCTGGGTATAGTGTATTTACAGGGGTCCAAATTTTTCTGTTTCGTGAGGGCAGGTTTCGGGGTTGGTGTGTAGGGCTAGGTAGATTTCTCCAATTTTCTGATTGGTGAAGGCCTGCATGCGGTTCTGTGAGAAGCTAGTAAACAAACTAAGAGGCAGGGTCCAAAAGCTAGAATAATAAATAAGAAAGTGAGTGGACCAATGAAAGGCAATAGCCAAGACACCCAGTTTGTGCGAAACCACTGATTCCATGATTCGGTTTGTTTTTCATGAATTCGCTGGGCTCGTTCCTTTAATTTGGTTGCCGCGTCTCTAACTAGTCCTGACTGATTAAGGTAAAAGCAACACTCTTCTCCTAAAAAGACACAAATACCTCCTTTGCCATTAAGAGATCAAGTCCTCAGTGATTTTGTAGCATGATAGCGGCTAGGGAATCAATTTGATCTTGGAGTTTTACTAGGGTGGAGGCAATTTCTTTTAGGGAGCTTTGGAGGTCTTCAGAGAGAGAGTGGTAATAAGACAGGGCAGTGGCCAGTCCCCCTGCCCCTAGACTTACTCCTGTAGAGATTCCTAAAGCAACAAGAAGAGGAATTAACTGTACAGCTCATTTGGTCCTTATATTGACGGGTAGTGTACTAAGAATGGGAAGAGGCTCATGGGATGGGATTAGGTTGATATTGGGGTAAGGTAGACTAGGGTACAGGTTCCCATCCAATTAGTAGGCAGACACATATAGGTGTTGGTCCCACACAAGTAGAAAGCCCCTAATTAGGTGAGGCAGTCTGTGAGGTGAATAGAGAATAGATGGACAAGGGGTTGGCTTCGTCCATCCAACTCTGAACTCCAGACGGTCAAGGTGGAGGAAAGTGCAGCCCCAATTAGGGGGAGACATTGTCAGAGGCCTGCTTTGAGCATTGCAACCATGTGGTAGGGGTAGTGAGCCAGGGATATAGCCGTGTGGTGGGATAGGAGCATTTATGTTGTGAAGCTGTAAGAGTAGGGGGTCCTGTGAATTGAACAGTGTTAGAAAATAATTTGTTTGCTTCTGGAGAAACTTGATAGTTGTGCAGAGGTTAGAAGGGAGGTGACCCACTGGGACAGTACCTTGAGCAGTAAAGCATAAAGGGTGCAGGTGAAAGCAGGTGGGTGTTCAGGGTGACTGGTTCCTGAGCAGAGGTAATTTGGAGTATTAATTTTTTGAGCTGGGAATAATAGGTTTGATAGAGCTTATTTGCTCAGTTGGCAGCTAAAGTGGGATAATTCCCTATAAGAGTGTCAGCTCTCTCAAAGAAGGAAGCTCCTTTTTGGGTTTGGTATATGAGAACTGTCCGTAGAAGGTGGTGGTTGTTGTTTGGGATAGGGAGGGCAGAGTATGCTAAGGAGGACATAGATATACACATCAGCAATTAACTGCATAGGAAGAATTAGCTTTAATTAAAAGTATTTGAGTGAGGTTCAGAGAGTGTTCTATATATGTGTTCTCTAGGAGAGAGGAGATGGGAGCAGCATATGTGCCACCCAGTAAGAGAGAAAGTATAACTGCTGTTAGGAGATCAAGAACTGGGGGCATGGTGGTTGGGCTTAGGGGTGATTAAGAGGAAGAGAAGAAATTGAAAAGCCGCTGTTTCTTCTGGAGAAAATTCAAGTAGAGAACCTTGCCAGGCCAAGTCTCGCATCCAATTGAGAAATCCGTCAATATTACTGGAGTGAGACCAAAATTAGGAGAGGTCCTCGGAGGCTTGGAGAATGTTGGGCAGATAAAATGTATTATGCTCACTTTGTTAAAGATTACGCTGCCCATGAGGAGGCCGTCGCCCAGGCGGAACGATAGTTGTTGCCATGGTAATCCTGCTCAGTACGAGAGGAACCGCAGGTTCAGACATTTGGTGTATGTGCTTGGCTGAGGAGCCAATGGGGCGAAGCTACCATCTGTGGGATTATGACTAAACACCTCTAAGTCAGAATCCCGCCCAGGCGGAACGATAAGGGAACGTGAGCTAGAAACCTTTGATTCTAGGAAACTCGGATAAGTCAGTGGCTTTGTGAGCATTGAATGGGATTGGATTTTGGAGCCCAGTGTGTGTTTTTACTTGCCCGCCGGGTACAAGCTAGGATTAAAGACTATGGCCCACCAGTCTGTGGCTCCATGGTTTCTTTACCGACTGTTCGAATCCAATGTGAACCTGCATGGGCTGGGCTGCTCTGATGGTGGCCCTGGCCTTGGATTCTGGCTTTATAGAGAAGGAAGTAGAAGAATCTGGCAAGGTGGTAATTGGCAGTTGCCTGTTGTGAGTGCCTGCTGGACTGGGCGGTATAGCGGGATATGGCCTCTTGGAGGAGCATTATGAGATGGACTGCTCTGGTTCTTCTGGGATAGGGGAACATGTGGAGATTTTGAGAGACAGAGGACCTGTGGGAGTGGAGATGTAGGTTTTAGGGATATTAGTGGGATAAGGCTTAATGTTGGAGAAGTGAGTCCAGTGTGAGTCTGCCTCCACTTTGGTGGTGGTAGGGGTGGACAGGATAACAGTGTGGGGCCCTGTCCAGGTAGGCTGGAGAGGGGTTTTTCCCCGTGTCCTCCTATAGACCTGGTCCCCAGGGAGGATTGATAGGTGTGAGTTCATGGTTGGAAAGGGCTGTGGAAGGAGCTTGTCAAGCTGGGAATAGTAGGTTTAGTATGGCTTGTTTGCTCAGTAGGCAGCTGAGGTGGGTAATGTCCTAGGAGAGTGCTGCTCTCTCACAGCAGGTGGCCCCTTTCTGAATCTTGTACGTAAGAGTGGTGTGAAGGAGATGAGTATTATAGAGAGGAATAGAGGAATATTATTAAGAGCTGAGTAAGCTGAAGATGACATGGACAGACATATCCAGCAATCTGCTACATAGGAGAAGTTAGTCTTGATTATGAGATTTTAAATAAGATTAAAAGAGCTTTCTAGATGATAGGATTTCAAGAGGGAGGGTATGGGGGCAAAATGTGCCTTTAAGGGTAAGGAGATAAGAAAGCATAAAGCAAGCTGGAATTTCCATCCTGTCTGTTATCAGGGGGTAATTATAGTTACTCACAGCTCAGGCTGTTCTTCTTCTGGGATTTTAGTCAGACTGACCTCAGTGGGCCCTAAGGGGGAGCAGGCATATCTGGGTGGTGATTCAGGTTGACTTGAAGGGTCATCCATAGGCATGTGTGGAGATGGAGCTTCCGTTTTCTTTAACTTGGAGACATGAAACTAGGGGGCCTTTCCCTGGAGTTTTGCAGCTGTGGGGGTGGTGAGGAGAACCTTGGTATTCACTATGCTGGGTGGTAGAGGTAAACTTATAACAGAATTGGGCAAATCTGGCTGGCCGAGAAGCAGTAACAGAGCCCACTCTGGGAACAGGAGGTGAAAGGAGACAGAGGCTCTGAATTTGGAGAGTAGGTTCTGGCCTAAAATAGGCATAGGGCATTGATGTAGGAGGAAAAAAGAGTGTGCAAAGGAGACACCATGTATTAGACAAGGCAGTGGGTCCGTGGCCAATAAGGAGGAAATAAGACCATCAACACCCACAGCAGAGATCTTTAAGGGATGAGCAGGACCCGAATATTTGGGCAAGGCTGAGTAAGTGGCCCCTGTGTCTATAAGAAATGAGATTGGCTTACCTGCTACTTGGATGGTTACCCTAGACTCTTTGATGGTGATGTGAGATGGGGCTGACAGCCCTGGGCACCTTCACGTGCCAGCAGGCTGGGCAAGGTTAGGTCACAGGTTGCTAGGGTAGGGCTAGAAGAGACTGAACCCTCCCTTAGAGGAGCAAGGGGGCAGTCTACCTTCCAGTGTCCCTTTTTCCCACAGTGAGGACAAGGCCTTGGCAAGGGCTGAGGAGCCAAACAGGCTTTTGCCCAATGACTTTTCTTTCCACACTTGAAGCAGGACTCTGGTGGAGTTTTATGAGGCCCCTTAGGGGTGTTGGAGACTTTAAGGGCAGTCACCAAGAGCTGGTATTTTGCCTGATCTCTTTTGGGCTGTCTGCCTTTTTTTTTGTTTATTATAGACCTTAAAGGCCATGCTCAGGAGATATCATTGAGGGGTTTGACTAAGAGAGCAAAATTGGGAATTCAGTGTCTAAAGAAGCCTATTAGACCAAGGAAAGAAAGGATTTGATCTGTGGTGGTAGGTGGTTGGAGACTGCAGAGGGTCTGAGTTCGATCTAGGGTGAGATCTCAGGTGGTGGGGGTTAAGGTGATGCCTAGATAGACTACAGACTGAGAGTGAAGTTGAGCCATAGCAGAGAAGACACGATATCACTTCATGGCAAGGAAGTTAAGAAGGGTGGTGGTGTATCTCCTTGAGGCAGGCAGGGAGGGGCTGCAGAGGAGTAGGTTATCTACATATTGTAAGAGAGTACTAGTTTTGAGATTGAATGCTGCTAAATCCTGAGCTAGTGCCTGCCCAAACAGGTGTGGGCTGTTTTTGAACCCCTAGGTTAGGCATTCCATGTAAGTTGCTGGGCTGCATTAGTGTCTGGGTCAGTCCAAGTAAAGGCAAACAGAAAGTAAGAGTCAGGGTGTAGAGGAATGGTAAAGAAGGCATTCTTGAGGTCTAGGACTGTGAAATGAGTGTTGTTTGAGGGAATGTGTGACAATAACTTATAGAGATTAGGGACTACTGCCTCATTGATTAGGTGTAAGGCTTGTACGAGGTGATAAGCCCCTGAAGGTTTTTGAACAGGAAGGATGGGGGTATTGCATGGAGAGTCCATGGGGATGAGTTAGCCTTGATTTAAGAGGCAGGTAATTATTGGTTTAAGGCCTTAAAAACAGACACAGTTACACATTAAACAAAGACTTCACATATAAATTATAAATCAAGAAATTTAAATGAGTGCACTTTACTTGTTTTAATTAAAATTATACTAGAGATATTTTTTATAAACAAAGAGACAAAACAAATTACTTACTCACACAGCTTAATAGACAACTTTGCCTTTTTTAAGCTTCTCAAGATGGCAGAGAGTTGTCAGCATAGAGGGGAGGAAGAGAGGAAGCAGACAGACAGACAGCGTGAACAGCTGGATGGAAAGAAGGAGGGTCAGAATCTGCAGGAGGAGGAGAAGAGGAGGTTGAGGTGCTGGTGGTGGCGCCACATGGTTAGAGGAGTCAAAAAGATCAGAACTTAGAGGAAAGTTGGAGAAGGACGGGGGAGAAGGGGTTTTGTTTTTTGGGTTTTTTTTTTTGTACTTTTCTGAAGCTGGAAACGGGGAGACAGTCAGACAGACACCCGCACACACCCAACCGGGATCCACCTGGCACGCCCACCAGGGGGCGATGCTCTGCCCACCAGGGGGCGATGCTCTGCCCATCCGGGGCGTTGCTCTGTCACGACCAGAGCCATTCTAGCGCGTGAGGCAGAGGCCACGGAGCCATCCCCAGCGCCCGGGCCATCTTTGCTCCAATGGAGCCTTGGCTGTGGGAGGGGAAGAGAGAGACAGAAAGGAAGGAGAGGGGGAGGGGTGGAGAAGCAGATGGGCGCTTCTCCTGTGTGCCCTGGCCGGGAATCGAAACCGGGACTTCTGCACGCCAGGCTGACACTCTACCACTGAGCCAACCGGCCAGGGCCGAGAAGGGGTTTTTGCTAAAAGTATTTGGTAGGTTGAGCAGGAGGAACAGAGGGAGAGTCGAGATTGGAGAAATAAGAAAGCCTGTACATAGAAAATTTCTGAGGCCTTCCCAGTCCGATGGCAAAATTGTCTAGGTCTCGAAGGATGTTTATGTCAAATGTGCTGTTTTCTGGTCAATGGCAGTCCTTGTCGAGTTTATATTGGGACCAGGCTGTATTGCAGAAGAAGATGAGTTTTTAGCTTGAGGTCCGAGAGACCGAGTTTGATGAGATTTTTAAGAGACAGCCTGGGGGCATAGCCTCTGAGGTTCGTGATTGGGAGGTGCCCATGATGGGCTGAGAATAAAGAGAGAGACGAGCATCCTCAAACTCCCTCAATTATTCCCCATGGAATAAGTAGAACGTGAGGTGACCAGGTGTCACTGGAGACCTCAGTCCTAATGAGAATGAGAGCAACCTAACTGGGCTCCTAGATTTCTGAGAAAATTAGAATTGAGACAGGCCACTTAAATGAGAGTCCTCCTGAAGCACGACTCAGGGGCGGGGACAGGTGGGGTGGAAGAAAGGCACAAGGACCTGCCGGGGATAAGAAGACCTCAAAAAAAATCACCTAACTCTGGTCCGGCAGGAGTTCAGGACAGGGTCAGACCGCCAGCCAATAAACCCACAATTACACACCTGTAAAGCCAGTAGCCACAGCCACTATCACAACCACCTGGCCCGTGCAGGTTTGCATTTGATTCGGACAGATGGTAATGAAACAACGGAGCCAAGAACTGGTGGGCCATTACCTTTAATCCTAGCTTGCACCTGGCGGGCAAGGAAAAACACACAACGGGCTCCAAAACCCACTCATTCAGTGCTCACAAAGCTACTGACTTATCCGAATTTCCTAGAATCAAAGTTTTCTAGCTCACTATCCTTATTCACCTCTGTTCCCCATCTCCTTCTCTCTGCACAAACTCTGCACAAACTGGCTTCTCCCTCAGCACTCCACCATCTCAGCTGCTTCTCTTGGCCTCCTCCACATGGCCTTCTCTGCTCTCCTCTCCTCCATGTGGCCTTTCTCTGCTCTCTCCTCTAATACTAATCTCAGGAACCGAAAGAGAGCAAGCTCCCGGTCTGCCCCACTTTTTAGTGTAGAAATCCAAACCTTTAATCCAATATACAAACAAGGAAGTCTCTGATACAAAGTCACTTATCTGAGGCATAATGGGATTCCTCATGAGAGTGCACCACCCTACATCATGCAGTCAGTCAAGGATGTGAGGAAAAGCTTAGTCTTAAACCTAAGCCTTGCCCTGGCCGGTTGGCTCAGCGGTAGAGCGTCGGCCTAGCGTGCGGAGGACCCGGGTTCGATTCCCGGCCAGGGCACATAGGAGAAGCGCCCATTTGCTTCTCCACCCCTCCGCCGCGCTTTCCTCTCTGTCTCTCTCTTCCCCTCCCGCAGCCAAGGCTCCATTGGAGCAAAGATGGCCCGGGCGCTGGGCATGGCTCTGTGGCCTCTGCCTCAGGCGCTAGAGTGGCTCTGGTCGCAATATGGCGACGCCCAGGATGGGCAGAGCATCACCCCCTGGGGGGCAGAGCACCGCCCCTGGTGGGCGTGCCGGGTGGATCCCGGTCGGGCGCATGCGGGAGTCTGTCTGACTGTCACTCCCTGTTTCCAGCTTCAGAAAAATGAAAAAGAAAAAAAAAAAAAAAAAAAAAAAAAAACCTAAGCCTTAGGCCAGGGGTCCCCAAACTTTTTACACAGGGGGCCAGTTTACTGTCCCTCAGACCGTTGGAGGGCCGGACTATAAAAAAAACTGAACAAATTCCTATGCATACTGCACATATCTTATTTTAAAGTAAAAAAACAAAACGGGAACAAATACAATATTTAAAATAAAGAACAAGTAAATTTAAATCAACAAACTGACCAGTATTTCAATGAGAACTATGGGCCTGCTTTTGGCTAATGAGATGGTCAATGTGCTCCCCTCACTGACCACCAATGAAAGAGGTGCCCCTTCTGGAAGTGCGGCGGGAGCCAGATAAATGACCTCAGGGGACCGTATGTGGCCCGTGGGCCATAATTTGGGGACCCCTGCCTTAGGCTATAACAACTCGGTCTGCTTACAGCCTATCCCACACACACATTGCAAACTATAAGTGAGCAAACATTTATGTCATAGTTACAAACTTATTTGACTAACAATATCCAAACAGAATCAGGAAGTAAACCCGGGATGAGCTGCCGCTGCCCATTGCTTCCCTGGTTGTAAGTATTGATGGCAAAGAGAGATCGTCCAGGCAGTTAGTACCCTGTCCTGGGTTTCAGCACCAAATGATAGAATCAATAGGAGTCCGAAAGACCAGTGTAAAAGACTTTAATGAAAGGAAATCTGCTGGGCTGTCTTGTAAGGGAGAGCAGCCCTGGCTACAGACTTAGGTCATGTTTTAAGGGCTAGGTTTAGGGAAGTAGGAAGCGTAGCAGGGCATTTGCTGATTGGCTGTTGCTATTGCTGTGTGCAGGGGTGCTTTTCACCAGTTATGGATGTTGGTGCATTTTCAGTCGTCAGCAGTTTCAACCGTCCATGACTTCATCGGACATTCCTTTGCGGTTGGTCACTATAAGGCCAGGAGCCGCCATCGTGGCCATTCACATGCAAGTTCCCATTGGATTCAGGCAGATGGTAAAGAAATGGCAGGGTCGGTGGGCCATTCTGTTTATTGGTGCCTCACTGTTGGGCAGATAAAATATATTATGCTCACTTTGTTAAAGATGGCGCTGCCCACGTGGAGGCCGTTGCCCAGGTGATATTAATGTGTGTCTCTGTGGGCTGTGGGCAGGCAGGATCCTTGCAGCCTGGGGCTTGGTTTTAGGATTAAGCCTTTCCCACCCTTTTTGATGTGGGGTGGTACAATCCCATCATGCCCCAGATAAGTGACTTTGTATTAGAGACTTCCCTATTTTGTATATTGGATTAAAGGTTATGAATCTACAGTATAAAATGAGGGCAGAATGGGAGCTTGCTCTCTTGGTTCCTGAGATTAACATTAGAGGAGACAGCAGAGAGGAGAGCAGAGAAAGGCCACATGGAGGAGGCCAGGAGAGGCAGCCAAAATGGCGGAGTATTGAGTGAGAAGCCAGTTAGTGTAGAGTTTGTGCAGGGAGAAGGAAGGAGATGGGGAAGAGAGGTGAATAAGTCTGGTGAGCTAGAAACCTGATTCTAGGAAACTCAGATTAGTCAGTAGCTTTGTGAGCACTGAATGTGAGTAGGTTTTGGAGCCCAGTGTGTTTTTTTACTTGCCCGCCGGGTGCAAGCTAGGATTAAAGGTGATGGCCCATCAGTTCTTGGCTCCGTTGTTTCTTTACCGACTGTCCGAATTCAATGCGAACCTGCACGTGAATGGCTGCTATGATGGTGGCCCTGGCCACTGGCTTTACACTCACCAAGACAGGCAAGCCACAAGAAAAGCCAAGGGAAAAGCAGAAAACCAGATTTTCCCATGAAGTACAAGGGATCAGAGAGGCCCCTGCAATGGCGATAGCAGGAACCGAGAGAGAGCAAGCTCTCAGTCTGCCCCACTGTATAGTACAGAAATCAAAACCTTTAATCCAATATACAAACAAGGAAGTCTCTGATACAAAGTCACTTATCTGGGGCATAATGGGATTCCTCATGAGAGTGCACCACCCACATCATGCAGTCAGTCAAGGGTGTGGGGGAAAGCTTCGTCTTAAAACTAAGCCTTAGGCTATAACCACCCTACCTGCTTACAGCCTGTCCCCCACACCCAATACAAACTATAAGCGAGCAAATATATATATCATATTTACAAACTTATTTGACCAACATTCTACCCCTTTTGCTCACTTCACAATCTAAACCATAGGTATCTTCCATGATGGTCACTGTGCAAGGAGTGGGGTACATTGCATAAACAGAAACAGTACCAACTACAGCAATAGGATTAACAATTCAAAAGCTATGGGCAAAATGAGAGAGCTGTCAGCGGCACGAAGAGAAGCAAATCTTTTCCCTCTGGCAGAATACAGGCCAGAGTTTTGTCTGCAGACAGCACAGTAGCTGGTACCAGAGGCCACCCTGAGCAGGCATACCAAACCTTATTGCCCAATACACCAGCATCTGCTGGTTCTATGGTAGTAAAATAGGAGAATTCATTATTGGCCATAAAAAAAGTACAAAGGTGCCTTTCATAATGCTGTCCCCCTGAGCACTCAAGGGATAATACACTTCTAATTTAGGTGGCCAGGTGCTGGTTGCCCAAGGAGTTAACTGGAGGTCCACCTCTAGTCCCTTTCTCCATGGTGCCAACAAGGCCCCCATCTCAGATGGGGGGCCTGTACAGTCCAGGGCCAAGTCCATCAGAGCCATTGGCCTTTAAGGAGGGCTGTTGGGGCAGGCAAGAGCACATTGCCCTGCTGTCCAAAATCTGGCTTGAGTAAAATGTCCTTGGTGCGTATCTGCAACTGAATGGGGGCAGCTGCCCGATGCAGGAGGGCCTCTACTGGAACTGGGCTTCCCGGTCGAGGTCGCTCATTCAAAATCCGAAGTACTGTCCATAAGCGGCATGTCCATCCAGTAAGAGAGCCGGTGCCCCCCTCCTGTCGCAGTCCCTGCTTTAAGAGTCCATTATACAGCCTAGCGTGCGGAGGACCCGGGTTCGATTCCCGGCCAGGGCACACAGGAGAAGCGCCCATTTGCTTCTCCACCCCTCCCCCCCCTCCTTCCTCTCTGTCTCTCTCTTCCCCTCCCGCAGCCAAGGCTCCATTGGAGCAAAGATGGCCCGGGCGCTGGGGATGGCTCTGTGGCCTCTGCCCCAGACGCTAGAGTGGCTCTGGTCACAACATGGCGACGCCCAGGATGGGCAGAGCATCGCCCCCTGGTGGGCAGAGCGTCGCCCCATGGTAGGCGTGCCGGGTGGATCCCGGTCGGGCGCATGCGGGAGTCTGTCTGACTGTCTCTCCCTGTTTCCAGCTTCAGAAAAATGCAAAAAAAAAAAAAAAAAAAAAAAAAAGGCCATTATACAGCTTAATGATACCAGCAGCCTGGGGGTGGTAGGGAACATGGTACTTCCAGTCCACCCCCAGCTTTTGAGCCCATTGCCTCACCATTGAACCAGTGAAGTGGGTACCATTGTCACTTTCAAGGACCAGTGGTCACCTGTATGCAGCACTCAGGTGGTCCAGAGTCTGTATGACTGCCCTCTGGTCAGGGTTATGGGTTTGGTAAGTACAAGCAGACCAGTGGCAGTATCTACACAAGTGACTGCATACTGGTACCCTTCTGGTACATAGGGTCCAATGATGTCTATCTGCCATCGTGTCAGTGGAACATGACCCCTCTGGATCTGTCCAGGTGACACCAGTGGTCTCCGAGGGTGCTCCTTGGAACACACTGCACATTGCTCACAGGCTGCAAGTACCTCTGCATAGGACACAGGCAAGTTCCAAGCCTTAGCCGTAGCCCACATAGTTTTCTGTCCTGCATGGAGCAGGCGCCAGTGGAGCCACTGTGCCACATCACCTGCAGGGGCAGTCTCCAACCATTGCACCCCTGCCAAAGTGTCTGCCTCATCATTCCCAGGATGGGCTAGAGGGGCATGCCCTGTGACATGATATACTGTCACCTGCTTCTGGTATCCTATTTCCCATAAGTCCTGCCACATAGCCTGACCCCATAGTGGACGGTGCATTACCATCCACTGGTTAATGTGCCAAGTAGCAATCCAAAGGGTAAGTCCACGATAGACGGCCCAGTTGTCAGTGCAGATCACCAGAGGTGAAGGTTCATTATGAGCAACTAGCCAATTAGCTCCTAATTCTGCCCATTGGCTGCTCTGGCCTGTACCCATCCAAATAGTCTCAGTGGCCGGATGGAAGACTGTAGCAACTATTTGGCAGGTTGGCCCCTGCTGGAACCATCAGTATACCAGGCATCCTCGGGGATGGGCGTCCACCCCTCCTGGAAGGGACTGACTTCAGGTTCTGCCTCCTGGGCCCCAGCTGCTCCTGATTCTAAGGTCTCATAGGTGACTGGACCCAAGACTTCCTGCAGTTCTGCCCTCAATGGGCTGGTGCTAAGAGCACAGCACTGTTGCAGGTAGGCACCCCACTTGGCCAGGGCGGACATCTGGGTCATACCACTACGTGGTTTGGTTGCCCAATCTCTCACCCATCCTGCAATAGGGTAGGTTTTCTTGACTGTAACTGGTGTTGTGGTTGTAATACTCTCAGTGGCCAGGAGGGCAGTATGCACAGCTGCCAGCTGCTTCTCCACTAATGAGTAATGGACTTCAGCACCTTTCCACAATTGGGACCAAAACCCAATAGGTTGCTGTAAGTGCTCTGTCCGTTGCTACAGCCCCATCCAAACCCCTCTGAGGTTACATGAACATCCAGCTCACAGGGTCTGGCACGAACAAACACATTCAAGCAAGGCCTGTGCCACCTCGACAGCTCTCTTAGTTGCTGCAAATGAACCTTGCGCCTGCTCAGTCCAATCCCAACGAACCCCCTTCCGTATAAGGTTGTACAAGGGGTGTAGTAACTGAGCCAAATGGGTTTTAAGTGCTTGCCAATACCCCAACAAACCGAAGAATTCCTATAACTTTTTTACTGTAGTGGGCACAGGGTATGCTTGGATCTTATCTATAACTGTGTCAGGGATTAACTTTTGTCTTACCTGACCAGATAACTCCCAGGAATTTAACAGATAATGCAGGTCCTTGTAATTTGTTCTACTTGACTGCCCAGCCACATGCTTTTAAATGGGATAGCAGGGTAGGACTGCTTGCTCCAATTCTGGAAGAGAATCACTAGTTAGCGTAATATCATCAATATAATGGTACATACGAACTGCCTCGGGCTGTTTCCATTTAGCCAGGTCAGCAGCCACCAGCCCATATACAAGGTGGGGCTGTGCAGATAGCCCTGGGGTAACACTGTAAAGGTCCATTACCACCCTTCCCAACTGAAGGAAAATTGGTCTTGACTCTGCAGCTATATCAATAGAGAAAAAGCATTGGCCAAGTCTGCCACAAAGTGGTATGTCCCCAACTCATGGCTTAGCCCAGGGGTCCCCAAACTACGGCCCGCGGGTCGCATGCGGCCCCCACCGCACTTCCGGAAGGGGCACCTCTTTCATTGGTGGTCAGTGAGAGGAGCACATTGACCATCTCATTAGCCAAAAGCAGGCCCATAGTTCCCATTGAAATATTGGTTTGTTGATTTTAATTTACTTGTTCTTTATTTTAAATATTGTATTTGTTCCTGTTTTGTTTTTTTACTTTATAAATAAGATATGTGCAGTGTGCATAGGGATTTGTTCATAGTTTTTTTTATAGTCCGGCCCTCCAATGGTCTGAGGGACAGTGAACTGGCTCCTTGTGTAAAAAGTTTGGGGACCCCTGGCTTAGCCGATCCATCATGTTAGCTATTGAGGGAACAGCAGCGTGCAAAGGGGGAACAACTTTATTAGGTTCCCAGTAATCTACTGTCATTCTCCAGGTTCCGTCTGGTTTGCACACAGGCCACACTGGGGAGTTGTAAGGGCTGTGTCATGGCCAGATAATCCCCACTTTTCCTAGTTCAAGGATTGTCCCTGTGACTTCTTCATAACCACCTGGCAGGCGGTACTGCTTGGTGTTAGTCACACGCTGAGGAATGGGTAATTGCAAAGGGGAATGTGATGCGTGTCCCCGCAACACTGCCTTCACAATCCTGATCTGCAGCTGGAACTCCCAGGCTGTAGTTTCCAACCACAGTCCTTGCAAGACATCTACCTCCAAAATATATTCAGGAATAGGAGATTCATACACCTTATATGGTTTAGGAGGCAGTCTTCCTATCCCCAATGGAATAGTTATTGGCTTCACTTGAACAGTTTGGCCCCCGTAACCGTCAATGACCACTGGGGTCCCAGCAAACCGCTCTGGGTTCCCATAGAGGAGGAAATATTCTGCACCTGTATCCACCAAGGCCAACACCTGTTGTACATTGGAAGGGGACCAGTGGATAGCCAGGTCCAAGTGTGGCCTCTGGTCCCCACCCATCCCCGTTAGACGGGTCCCTCGGCCCTTTTCCTATTTAAACTGGTACAATGGGTCTTGGGAGTTCTCCTCTCCCTCGGCCGTCTCTATCATATAATCTTGTAACCGAGCTGTACGCGCACCAAACGTTTTATTGGTAGCTGCTGGGGCCTTTCGTCTCAGTGGCTGGAACTTCTGTTCTGGTTTAAGCTGCCGTCAAAGCTCCAAAAGAATTTTATTAGACTGGCCATCCAATTACCCCTCATCTGATCCAGCCACAAACAAATCTATCCACATCTGTGTTCGGGTAACCTTTATAGGCCTGTTTCCCTTGTTAGTTGGGGGGCAACATAGGCAGTGGCCCTCACTGCTTTATGATCCCGAGCGGCTTCCAGCTCTCCCAAATCTGCTACCATCTGTGTAATTGCACTGATGGGCTGCCCCACATGGGGGCCCAAGATAGCCATAAGTGACCCCAAAAAGGCTGACAGGGCGCTAGCAAGGACAAATTCCCTCATTTTGGCCGTAAATACTTCCTCATCTGGCCCATGGGACCCAGGGTTGAAAACAGCATTCTTCATACCTAGTTCCCGAAGAACCTTTACTAACTCACTGTAGCACTGCCACTGACTCATTGCCCCCGGCAATTCTCCAGCATTCTGCCAGACTATACGAATGGCAGCCATCACCCATTCTAATAGGGTATGGTCTCCTGGGTTGCCACGGCAGTTCTGAAGACGCTGCCTCAAGGAAGAGTGTGTGGTAATGGCGGCCAATTTCTCCATCTCTGTTCCAAAGAGCATGATGCCATCCACCCCTCTGTCCCATAATCGTAGTAAACAGGCTACCAGGGATTCAGCCTAAATTGTGCCCCCAACTCCATCAGCTCTGCCTGGGTATAGGGCCAAACCACAGAGTGTTCCATTACCTGGGCTGGAGGCTGTGGCTGTCCCTAAGGGACTCTTTGTTCCTGGGTTTTTACCTTCTTGGCGACAACTGGTCGGGCTCTCAGTGTGCGTATGGCAGCTTCAGCCTGAGCCTTCTCATCCTCAGAAGAGGAGTTGCAAGCGCCTGCTCCCGCTGACTCAAAGCCAATCCACCGGCACGGATGCTGCTGCTCCTTTGGCGACCGTTTAGGCTCCTGTGGCTGCTGGCTTTTGGTCAGAAGCTGAGACTCGAGCTCTTGAATCCACTGGTACAAACGTTCAGCTTCCAGGCAAACTGCAACTTGCAAATCAGTAATTCCTTCTCCAGTGCTTGCTCTAATTCTAGCCTTTTCTGCCATTTGATTTGCAATTCATACTGAAGCTTTTGACCTTGGGCAGCTTCTCGCACAGAACTCCTGGTTTCCTCTTGCGTAAAAAACACGTAGCCCATGGCCCCTAAAAGGACAGCCATGGGGAGCCAGAGCAGCAACCAGTCCTCTACCCCACCCGTCAAGGGTGGCGGCCCCATACCGATCTCTGAATCCTGCTGCAACTACGCCAGTTTTAAGGCCAGGAGTCGCCATCGTGGCCATTCATATGCAGGTTCTCATTGGATTCAGGCAGACAGTAAAGAAATGGCGAGTCGGAGGATGGTGGGCCATTCTTTTTATTGGTGTCTCACCAAGGCAGGCAAGCCACAAGAAAAGACAAGAGAAAAGCAGAAAACCAGCTTTTCCTAATATTTTTTTTTTTTTTTTTTAAATTTTATTTTTTATTTATTCATTTTTAGAGAGGAGAGAGAGAGGGAGAGAGAGAGGCAGAGAGGGAGAGAGAGGAGAGAGAGACAGGGGGAGGAGCTGGAAGTATCAACTCCCATATGTGCCTTGACCAGGCAAGCCCAGGGTTTTGAACCGGTGACCTCAGCATTTCCAAGTCAATGCTTTATCCACTGCGCCACCACAGGTCAGGCTTTTTCCTAATATTTTAAGAGGCTTGAAGAACATTTTATTAATTTGGTTTAAGGTGTGCAGAGAAATTGTGAGAATAGTCTCTGTACTGTGTGATTGGCATAACCAGGATGGCCCTTGGCATTGTATTGTAAATGCAAAGGGAAGGAAAACATGGATTCCCAGACATTCCACCACACCTGTGGGGAAAGGGGTGAATGGCTAGCCAGGTGCAGGAAGAGAAAAGCCAAAATAAACCTTTTCTTATAGTAATGAGCCATTTGCGGGCATTTGTCCCCACGGAACTACC